>NC_057852.1:18414424-19121924 GCF_015237465.2 Chelonia mydas
CCTGCTAGTAATGGGGGACTAACTACTCAGACATTTATTGAAAAAATACAGCAAAACACAAAAATTCCAGTGAGTTTTTGCAACCTATTGGGGAAAACTTTTTTGTTTCAGAAAGTAGAGGCAGTAACCAGTGAAACAGCCATTTTAGACTTGATTGTGACCTACAAGGAGGAATTGGTTGCAAATCTGAAGGTGGAAGGCAACCTGGGTGAAAGTGATGATGAAATGACAAATTTCATGATTCTAAGAAATGGAAGAAATGAATACAGCAGAATAAGGAAAATGGAGTCAAAAAGCAGGCTAAAAACTCTGAACTTCTGATGAACTCTTCTGATGATTGGAAACCTTTGTCTAATTACAAGCCTAAACTTGTTGATGGCCAGTTTATATCCAGTTGTTCTTTTGTGGGAAAGCAAGCATTAGGGTGGCTAGTACTGTCAACAAGCGGACCCCACTCCAACAAAGATGGAAGCAATTGGGGGGACTTAAACTGCAAGGAGTCCAAGTTAATTGATGCTGGAGCATCCAGCTCCAGAGGAGTGTGCAGAAGAGCTGACACTGGTGCTCAACAATCTTCAAGCAACTCATGGGTCAGTACAAAAAAAGACAGAAACTATCTTGGCAATGGTGCCAAGCATGGAACAGGTACGGAGGTTGGCACCTCCTGAGTCAGTGACAATGCTACTGAAGTCTTGGTAGGAGGCACTGATCTTGTCTTCAGTGCCACTTTGAATGTATTCAATGCCAAATGAGGGATTTGCTCCCAGTAGAGCACACAGGAGATTACAACCTTGAATCTATGGTAGAAGGTGGCATTAAGGCTGGAGTGGCACAGTGCATCTTGGCTTTAATGTCAGAGGGTCTCAGCACAGAGGCTGGTCTTGGTATCTTTCACGGGCCCATCAAGATATCAGACTAAATACTTAACAGACCATACTCTGGCTTTACCAAATGAGTTTCACCCATGCACAGGAGGCACCAAAAGTGGTACAAATCTTAAAGCCCCTGTGGGAATTAGGGCCCAACACAGTGGCAATAAAGGGTAAGGAAAGGGTCATCTACACTGAACTAACCTATACCACATGAAGAAAGATTGAGGGTATGCTAAGTGAAGATTCAGTGTGAGAACACAAAAGTAAGTTCCATTTGCTTTCTGTAATGACAGATAATTGGAAGCAATTGGGAGGTTGCACTCCCTATAAAATAGGGCGAGTTCTCTTGTGAATCTTCCAGCGGGCACAGCTTTTCAAGGCAGTTTCACAGCTCAGCACCAGAGGTGGCATATACCAGAAGAGGGAATGTACAGAAGCTGTCAAAAAGAAGGGATAATCACTGAAAAAACCTGCAGATCCCATGTGCATACCAGCAATGCATATGGTTAACTGCTGCCATTAGTACTAAATGTCAATAACTCAAGATCAACCCAAAAAACAGATTTCTATGAGATCAGGGGAGTGAGCACAGGTATGGATATATTTTTGATTCCGGCTTCCAAGAGATTAAACACTAAACATGATTTAAAATACCCTTGTAGGGTACTTTAAGTCATTTGACATCCCTTCTCACTGTACAAGTTTAAAACAGAAGTCAAACACTTTATATAGAAAGCTCAGTACTTACTGCTATAGTCACCATATCCATAGTAGTTGTTGTAACCAGTGTAGTCATATCCTCCGTAGCCACCATATCCTGGGCTGTTGTAGCCATAGTTGCCATATCCCTGATTCCAGTAGTTGCTATATCCCTGGTTCCAGTTTTGACTGGGGCCTGAAGCACAGTAGTAAATTGCCAAAACATTAGAAGACTGAAAGAATATAGCCACCTTTCTAAAATTAGTAAAAAGTTAAGCACAAACTTACCACCACCTCTTCCACGGGCTCTTCCAACAAATCCTCCTCTACTGCCCCATTGCTGTTGCTGCTGATACTGTTCCTTTGACATGGCTACTTTTATTTCACACTAGAAGACCAAAAGTTAAAATCAAACCTAATTGGAAAAAAAGCAGTCTTTAAAGTAATTTATAGCCAACTGATTGTAAGTTAGTACTTTAGTTAAGAGAAGAACGTACAATAAAAAATAGTCACACTGGAGTCTTATGAAAAACAACAAACAACTTCAATCTAAAAACATTTACCTACTCTATTTCATAGCCTGTGAAAATTCAGTGACAAACGGTTTCCATCCCATCTGGTATAGACACTAATTCTTAAAGGAATTGTTTAGATTAAATTTTATTTCCATACTTCAGTTTTTCATCTGGTTTACAAATTTTATAGCCTTAGAAAGTTTGGACCAGATTGAATTATGAAAGCATCACTAGTTTTACTCAGTTACGTTTTGAAAGCTCAACTCAGCTGTCAGTATGTAAACAGTCACGTAAAACTTAAGCTTTAATTTTTACATTATTTTTGCTATTGGCCATACTTACACAAGTGATGGGATTTCTGAACTACACAGTCCAGGATCTGATAGTAAGCATGTTTCCATTTTGGTTTAGTACCAGTTTAAGACAATTTTCACTGGTTTATACTCCACTTAAGTATTTTACTAACAAGAAAGCATTTCCAAGTGGTTGAACAATTAAACCAGGATGCAAGTATGATACTGATTCAAAGAAACAATCCATTTCAAAACTATAGATAAAGCATATGCGGTAGAAGAGGGCAGAGAAGGCTGTGGAGGGGAGAGTTTCCAAGGTTCTTAAAGGAGGCTGTAGTGGGTCCAGAACGAGATGAGGGGTAAGTCTCACGCGGGGGGTGGGAAGGTTGGTGCATTGAGCCCTGCCAGTAGGAGTAAGTGAGTGTGCTGTTGCCAGACCCCTGAATGAAAAGGATGATAAATTGTCTAAGCCCTGGTCTACACTAGGGGCGGGGGTCGACCTCAGATAACGCAACTTCAGCTACGCAAATAGCATAGCTGAAGTTTGCATATCTTAGGTCGACTTATGTTGCTGCGAGGACGGCGGCGAGTCGACCGCTGCTGCTCCCCCGTCGACTCTGCTTCAGCCTCTCCGGAGTCAACGGGGAGCACGTTGGGGGATCGATTTATCGCATCTAGATGAGATGCGATAAATCGATCCCCGATATATCAATCACTACCCGCCAATCCAGCGGGCAGTGAAGACCTGCCCTTAGGCCACAAACTTTTTGGTAGCAAGAGTGGCATAAGGCCCAGAGTCTCTGTTCTAGAGGAAGACATGAACAAGGATTCCCAATATGCACCAAAAAACGAGGCGCACACTTGGTGCTTATATAATACAAACATCGATGAGCTAAAATACTTTGTTGTAGCTACACCATACATTTCTAGGATACTACCACAAATAAAATGGAAGCAGCTCTTAATGTATTCCACACACAGAAAGTTATTTGCTCTGTTACTACAAGCAATTTAAAATTCCTCTAGTAAGACTTTAACATACTTTACTAAGACCGACGTTGTGGTATTTTTTTTCCATTATTTTCTTCACTGGTTCCTCATCCTTGAAAGTAATAAAGCAGAATCCACGCCTTTTGTTGGTTTTGTTGTCCATGGGGAGTTCTATAGATTCCACCTGGTGAAAACAAGTTAACATATTTCAATGTCATTCTTACTAAACAACCCTCCATACTTTACTATGTTTAAAATCAGATAATCACACAAAGTTACATCTGCATAGCTCATATTAGTTAACTGAACTTATTTAACAGATACATGCAGGTAACAAGTTTCATGCAGAGGCATTTTGCTCTCACCATACATGGAAACTGATACCTATATATTTCATGTTCACATTCAAATTTAAGTTACATGTTAAATAAGTCTTCAATAATTACATCAGCATGATTTGCTTCACAGTATTTTTCAGTCAAGTATTTCTAATTTCCAGGAGATGTAGTTCCAGTGTCATAGCACCTGTATTACCCATCCTGGCACTAAAACCATGTTACAAGAACAATTTTAGATCCGGAGTTTAAGAACTTGACTGCAAATATAACAATGTAAGTAAGGAATGTCCAACATATCTCCTTACCCAAGTTACAAAGGAGGTTCCAATTTAACATAGACCAGTTAAGGTCCACAGTACATTACAAAGTGGAACTTCATTTGTAATCAGGGTAGAGCACAACCAGTTGGTGACCAGGTTTCTTGACTGTTGTGTTGACATGGGCTGAAAGGTTCGTGTTAGAAGGATTCGCCAGGTCAGTGGGGAATAGGCAGCCATTTAAGTCAGCTTTATAGAATTTATGGAGGTTCACCAGCAAAGCACAAAAGATACTTTTGCCCACATTTACCATTAAGATAATGTTAGAAAATAAAGCAGAAGTATTTTACTCCCCTTTCAAAAAAATGTCTCAGCCCACTGGGTGAAGAGAATTTTCAAGGCAAATCTGAACTGCTTTAGAAACCAAGATTAGATTCCCACTTAGTCTAAAAAACTTCAAACACTCTAGTTAGGTCTAGAGAATACACTGGCCAGGCATATAATGTTAAGCCTCAACATTTTAAAAACATGTGTTAAAGCAGCACCACTGTCAAAATTAGAATGTTTCCATGTCAGAAGGTACTCAAAATAGAAGTGGATTAAACAGCTTTTGTCACATACCTCACCAAAACCTCCAAAATACTCCCTTATTTTCTCTTCAGGTGTATCTGGAGATAGTCCACCAACAAAAATCTTTTTAACAGGTTCTTTTGTTTTCATGGCTTTAGCTCTTTTAGGATCAATCACTTTTCCATTCAGTTTATGTTCTTTTTGGTCCATGACCTATAAAATTTGAAGTTAACAACATTTTGACTTTTCAAACTAACTAAATACTTTACTGCAGTTTTCGGTAAAATGTAATGCCAAAAATACAGGATCAACTAAAGATGGGCATAAACTGAGCACTTTTACAAGTGCATAACCAAGTAATAGGTCTGCAATATGGGCCAATATACACTGACTATACGTTTCCTTCCCAAACTCTTCATCTAACCACTTATCACTTCGGAGCCGAGTGCCATAAAAGGAAGTTAAGGACACAGTATTCAAAGAAGGTACTCTAAACGAAAGTTTGAAAAAGATCAAACCACTTTCTTCTCCCTTTACAGTTTGTGAACTACCATATGTTTAGACCACATAAGCTCCAATATTGTTGCTGAGCAGATGGTTCCACACTACTGGATATCCAAAGCCCTTTGTTTTTTATATTGTTTAAAATTTCCCAGAACTTGATCAGTTTTATTATAAAAATTTAAAAATGGGTGAAAATTGGTGCAAAAAGTTTACTTCCATTTTCTGGGTAAATACGAGGATAAACATTGTGGGACCTGCCAGGCAACAAATAGAGAAAAATAAGAATATTGAAAGAGTGCAAACACAGTATAATAC
This sequence comes from Chelonia mydas, assembly GCF_015237465.2. Taxonomy (NCBI): domain Eukaryota; kingdom Metazoa; phylum Chordata; order Testudines; family Cheloniidae; genus Chelonia; species Chelonia mydas. Next base: position 18,419,778 of record NC_057852.1, read on the forward strand.
TGTGCATTAACAGTACATACACATGTGCGTGTATTTGCCACTACATTAAATTACATTGCTTTAACAGAGCCTCGCCTTTAGACTTAGACTAATTTATTATCATTTGCAGTGTTGTTGTAGCCATGTTAGTCCCAGGATATTAGAGCGAAGAGCTAATACACAGAGAAGCTCAAAAGCTTGTCTTACACCAACAGAAGTTGGCCTAATAAAAGATGTTAACTCACTCACCTTGTCTTTTTAATTTATTAACAACAAACATCTAACAATGTATTGGATTTTCCTAATAGTCATATTTTCAGGTACTTGAATGGTCTAATATTCAAGTGAAAATTGGTATAAACCAAACAGCTTTTGTAAAACCCAGGAATTTTTTGTTAAAAAATCAGAAACGAAGGGCGTTACGGATAGCGAAGGTTTTTTTCGACAGCATTTAATACTGTAGTGTCTGAGGTCTTGTCTACGCTACGAAATTATGTTAACCTAACTTACACTGGCATACAGCCACCGCAGTTATTAAATCGCTTGTGCGCGCACACACTCTGCTCCTTGTGTCGGCAGTGTACCTCCTCACCAGGAGCGCTTGTAACAATTCTATTGTCAGTGTGGGGCATTGTGAGACAGCTCCTGAAAGCCAGTAACTGTTGAAGTAAGCAATGCAGTGTCTACACGGACACTGCATCAACTTAATTACATCGACTGACTCTACACTGTTCGGAGAGGTGGTGTTACTAAGTTAGCATAGAGATGCACTTACGGCGGTGGGCACCAAATGTTAGTGAAGACACTTCCGTAGCGAGGTCGATGTAAAGCAGATGACATCAACCTACCACTGTAGTGTAGACAAGGACTAAGGCCTGACATGCTGAGAGAGATTTCCTTGCAGTGAAGGACATGAGACCATGCTTCAAGAAATGCTGTTCACTGCCAAGGAGTTGGACAGGTCAGATAGATGGCTGAAGTAAAAGCATTTTAAAAAGCAGCCTCTGGAAAAATATTGCTTCTCAAAGCTGTATCTTTTTAATAGATTATGTAAACTAGATGCACGCAAGAAACTTATTACTGAGTTTCTGTACTGTTCATTTAAAGGGTAAATGAATTAATTAGATTAGAGAATAACACTACCTTATCTACACTCTCAGACTCTTTAAAAAGTACAAAGCCAAAACCCCTTGATCTCCCTGTGATAGGATCTAACTTCAGAGTGCAGTCTACGACTTCACCAAATTTGGAGAAGTAGTCCTTCAGATCTTTCTTTGTAGTGTCCCAGCTAAGGCCTCCAATGAACATTTTCCTGTAAAGACAGATATTAACAAATTAATAATCTTGTTCTAAAATTTGATATACAGGATATATTTTATTTTATCATAAGAGCTCATTTTTCCAATTAGGGAACTTTGGTAGGATACTATCAGCAATACCCCGTTATACATCTGATCATCCCTCTACATTTCAGAAAGTGGTCCTGGTCAAATTTGCCACAACTGAAAAATCTACGTAAAAGTGACATTTTGAGTTCCATATTTGTGTCTGTCATTTATTTAGTTTACAAATAAGACTTATTAAGCTGCCAGCCCTACAAACTCAATGTGGGGGCTGAGAAGACAAGGAGGATTCTTCCTACTTCACACCACCACCACCGAAGATCCTTCCAACCACATTCTGTTCTCAGTTGCACTCACTCAGCCCCACAGAGGATCAAATGTTGATTAAGTTGTCATTATTCCATAGTTACTTTTCAAAATAAATCACAAAGTAAGTGCAGATTACCCATTGAGCCGTATATGCCAGTCTGGGCTGGACAGGCACAAATATGTCTGGTTTGCCACTAAAGTTCCTAGACAAAAACTCTACCAAGTTGGGGACAAATTACTCTACTCACATAGAAGGGGAGTATGCAGTACTGGAGCATGACTCTAAAGTTATGTGCTCCGACCAAGACCAATACTAAATTTATAAAATTATATACTGATGAGGCCATGTGTTATTTCAAAAATGAGTGCCCAAACAAGTTGTAAATCCATTGTTTTCCCAATCAAACTGGCCATGCGACTTAATGTGGGTAGGCTCATCCAAGTTTGATTTTCATTTTAATTGTAAATATGGTGGTACACTAGATAGTTTGGAATCAAGTTACTCTCCCAATGCAAAGAGTTGGGAAATAAGGGGTGAAAAGGCCAAACATCTTACCTCCTCAGAAGGGGACATTTTATGATTTTTGTCAACTTTAATTAATCAAGTGAAATTGCGAATGGAATCTTTCCTAAAACTATTAGAAAACCGTTATTTGTACCCATTCCAGTAAAGAATCATTTTAAAGTAATTTTGCTTTATATTGGCTCCAAAAATCACAAGAGAAAACAAGATCCAGCCAGATCTGCAAAGACATTTCTGACAAGACCTAGTTCTCTTTATTGCCCCAACTAAAACTTATTTGTATTCATTCTAGAAATCACTAGAATGTTCCTCAGCACACAATAGAAATCCGAACTCCTCTATGTTAAACATGTGCACAAAGTTACTTTACAAAATATATACCAGCACATAGCATGAGTTCTGTCACATCACTATATGCCGGACGACCTCTTTAAATCGAAGCTGCACATACAGATCGGACCATCAAGGCCACTCACTTCCAGGTCTTGCTACGTTAGTCATGGCCTTAGGAATGCATAGTCTTTTGACAGATTTATCTAATCCTTATGCAACTGCAGTGGACAGAGAGAGAGGCTCCAGCCTTCAGATGTTACATGTTTAATACCAGTGACTACAACTTATCTCCCCCCACCCCCCACCAAAAAATAAATACATACATACATTATGAATTCATCCCCAGCAGACCCACTCCTCTCCATCCCTTCATATATTATTCCAATTGCCTTTGCTCTCTACCACAGAGTACTAGAAGCCCTTCCCAGGATTAGTGCTTTCAAGACAAATATGGAGGGGTTAGTTGGGCAACTGAGTGTTGCACCACCACATTAGTGGTGCCAGACACTCAGACGTGCTCTATGCTCCGGAGATGCTTTAAAACACCGATATTCAGACTTCAGTGGTTCAGGAGTCAATTAGCAACCAATATTACCTAAAACAGCCCCAATAGTGTGAAAACTCTGTTTCATTTTCTTTTATATATATTATTCTCACTGCAAAATGACTGCCCAAATATAATTTTATCAACTACAACTGGTTAATAACATAGTAAAAGCATCCTTATTGGTTAATAATGAAATCACACAGTGTTTTAATATCACATGCTGCAAAGAGCCTCAGGAGACGCATTAAAGAGCCACTTGCAGCTCGTGAGCCTCAGTCTGAGTATCACTGATTTAGGAGGATACATTTATGGGAGAATTTCTTCAAGTTTTCAAGGTTTTTATAACAAAAGAAAAGGCTTAGTGTTATATCCATGGCATGTTGGGGAATAAGATTTCCCAACAAACAATTTGGGGAACTTTTTTCTGAGTGAAGCAAGAAAAGAAAAAGATGACATGCTTACAGAAGGGCTCAATAAATGAGCAAATTTTAGCAATGCAAACTTACCAAAACCTTCCCTCATATCATTATGCCCTTGAAAAGGCTAAACAGGGAAACTTACAGTACAAAAACATTTTTTTGTCTACTTCCATAAAATAAGCATAGCAATACTGTTTAGATTAAGATAGGCCATTAGCATGACCAGCCTTTTTGGCTCTTACAGATGTTGAAGTACTCTAAAATACTGTAATATCTTTAAATTAGGGCTGTCAAACGGTTAAACAAATTAATCGCACGGTTAAACAATAGAATACCATTTATTTTAAATATTTTTGGATGTTTACTAAATTTTCAAAAATATTAATTTCAATTACAACACAGAATACAAAGTGTACAGTGCTCACTATTTATTACAAATATTTGCACTGTAAAAAACATTGTATTTTTCAATTCACCTCATTCAAGTAATCTAGTGTAATCTCTCTATCATGAAAGTTGAACTTATAAATATAGAATTATGTACAAAAAACCTGCATTCAAAAATAAAACAGTGTAAAACTTTAGAGCCTAAAAGTCCCCCTCAGTCCTACTTCTTGGTCAGCCAACCACTCAGACAAACAAGGCTGGCTACAATTTGCTGGAGATAATGCGGCCTGCTTCTTGTTTACTATGTCACCTGAAAGTGAGAAGAGGCATTCATACGGTACTGCTGCAGCTGGCATTGCAAGACATTTATTTGCCAGATGCGCTAAAGAGTCACATGTCCCTTCATGCTTCAACCACCATTCCAGAGGACATGCTTCCATGCTGATGATGGATTCTCCTTGATAACGATCCAAAGCAGTGCGGACCGACGCATGTTCATTTTCATCATCTGAGTCGGATGCCACCAGCAGAAGGTTGATTTTCTTTTTTCGTGGTTTGGGTTCTGTAGTTTGCGCATCAGAGTGTTGCTCTTTTAAGACTTCTAAAAGCATGTTCTACACATCGTCCCTCTCAGATTTTGGACAACACTTCCCATTCTTAAACCTTGGGTTGAGTGCTGTAGCTATTTTTAGAAATCTCACATCAGTAACTTCTTTGCATTTTGTCAAATCTGCTGTGAAAGCGTTCTTAAAACAAACATGTGCAGGGTCATCATCCGAGACTGCTATAACATGAAATACACGCAGAATGCGGGTAAAACAGAGCAGGAGACATACAGTTCTCCTCCCAAGGAGTACAGTCACAAATTTAATTGACGCATTATTTTTAATGAGCATCATCAGCATGAAAGCATGTCCTCTGGAATGGTGGCTGAAGCATAAAGGTGCATACAAATATTTAGCATATCTGGCATGTAAATACCTTGCAACGCCGGCTACAAAAGTGCCCTGCAAACACCTGTTCTCACTTTCAGGTGACACTGTAAATAAGAAGCAGGCAGCAGTATCTCCCATCAAAGTAAACAAACTTGTTTGTCTTAGCGATTGGCAGAATAAGGAGTAGGACTCAGTGGACTTGTAGGCTCTAAAGTTTTATACTGTTTTATTTTTGAGTGCAGTTATGTAACCAAAAAATAATCTGCATTTGTAAGTTACACTTTCATGATAAAGAGATTGCACTTCAGTACTTGCATGAGGTGAAATGAAAAATACTATTTGTTTTTTCATTTTTACAGTACATATATTTGTAATCAAAATAGTAATATAAAGTGAGCACTGTGCACTTTGTATTCTGTGTTCCACTAAAGTCAATATTGAAAATATAGAAAAACATCCAAAAATATTTAATAAATTTCAATTGGTATTCTATTGTTATAAGTGCAATTAATTGCGATTTTTTTTTGAATTAACAGCTTTAGTTAACTATGATTAATTGACAGCTCTACTTTAAACATTAAAAAGTTGTAAGAGAGGATTGTCTATTTGACAAAATGCATTGTATGTCTATTGAAGACTGAAGTTAACATGGTATTTACTCTTTTATGAAACAGTAGCAACATGGGTTTTAATTTCCCACTTTCAAAGAAGTGTTTTACTTTTGGATTCCCTAGAATCTGGGCTTTTGTATTTATCTCAGTGTTTAAATATTATGTTTGATGAGCAGAGTGAAAATACCCAGATCTATCTTATTTTTACCATGTGAGGATTCCCTTTGGCTACATGGGATATTAGATGAACATTACACATTTCCCCCCTTCCTGCTATTTTAATTTTAAAATTAATTTAAAGTTAGATGTTTGAATTTAAAAGATTTTAACTGTGTACACCTCATTTAAAAGTGAATTTCCACTTGCAATCCGTCTTAAGGACTCAGAATAATTTACATTGGTTATTAAAATGATTTTCGAAGTGTTTGAATGGATAATTATGCTATGCATTACATGTTACTTTTGTAATGAAAAGTTATTGAATTATTGATATAGAAATACTGTATGAAATGCTCCATTTAAAATAGGTTAAATATGGGAAGCAAGTCCACTAATGACATGAGCTTGATGCTGCTGATACAACCCAGCCTAGCCACTAATGTTACTTGGGTCGGCAAGAGCTCATGTCAATCTACCCAGCAAAATCAACCAACTTCCAACTCAAGTGCTAATAGCCATCTATTGTGGGATTTTATACTGCTGTGTATCACTGTAGTATCTAAGAATCTTCCACTTAAAATCAACAGCAACAATAAATCCCCTGGTGGACTTTGGGGGGGCTATGACTCCTTTCCCTTGGTGTAAAAACTGTTTGCATTAAGTTTTGGGTTGTTTTGTTTTTATTTGTAAATATTATTAATTTTCTTTTTAAAATAGGAATTTAGTGGTGGTGCCAGAAGTCTGTGTTGTGTCATAATACTCATGCCCAGACCCAAGTGCCCCATCAAGTTCCTTCTCTTCAAAAGTATGAGGAAACAGAGAGACTTTACAGTGTGCCTCGAAAGCCAGGCTAGCTCTATCAGCCAAACTGGGAGATGAGGAGTACCACAACCAAATTGAGCACCTGAACTGATCTTAACTGTGGTGATTCACAGGTGGCATCTGATAGGAATACAACTGGAACAGTTCACAGGATTTATCTTAAAAAAAAAAAAAAAAAAAAAAAAAAAAAGACAGTACAGGTGAGTCGCATCATATACGCATTTAACTTATGTGAATTCAACTATACGTGCTCGGCCTAAAGAAAAAACAACAAGATACCTGTAAATAGCGTGGGCGATTCCATCCACCATTCCACTCAATGAGCGTATGTCCCGGAGTGAGCATGAGATGGGCGACATGAATCTGCTGTTCCCTCAGTCGGTCTCAGTTCCCGCATGCCTCTCATAGTCTGAGCATCTTGCCGCGCTGAGTGTGATTCTAATGTTTAAAGATACTGTACGTATTTTTCGTACAACATGGCCCCTAAACACAAGCCAACTACTTCATCTGGTGCTCAACTGAAGAAACAGTGATGTGTTCTAACGCTGGAGGAAAAACTGGCTGTGTTGGACTTACTGAGAGACGGTATGTCCGTCTCCAACATGGCGCGTAAATATGGCCGCAATGAATCTAGCATCCGTGCCATCAAGATTCAAGACAGAGAAATTCATCCAGCCGTGGCATCCAGTGCTCCAATAACGAGCCAGGTGCGTGATAAGACTTTAGTAAAGACTGAAAAGGCATTCTACTTATGGCTGGAAGACATGAACCGTAAACGTGTGCCTATCGATGGCAAAACGTTGTGAGAAAAGGCTCTTAGCCTCTATGCGCTGTTCAAACCTCTCGCCGAAGAGGGACAACCTTCTGATGAGAAGGAATTCAAAGCCAGCCAAGGTTGGCTTAACAGTTTTAGGAACCGCTTCAACCTCAAAAACATGCAGACTACAGATGAAGCTGCACCTGCCAACGAAGAGGCAGCAAAAGCCTACCCCGAACAATTAAAGAAAAATCATAGAAGAAAAGGGCTATCTTCCGGAACAAGTTTTTAATGCTGACGAGACTGGGTTCTTCCGGAAAAAAAACGCCCAACCGCACTTACACTTCGAAATCAGAAAGACAAGCCCCTGGCTTCAAAGCAGCTAAAGACCGTGTGACTGTTGTTTTATGGCAATGTGGCTGTGCATTTAATAAAGCTGGGCTTCCTCTACAGGGCTGCAAATCCCTGTGCCCTAAAAGGCAAGAACAAAAATCTCCTGCCTGTGTTCTGGCAATCAAATAAAAAGGCTTGGGTGACAGCAGCATTATTTCTGGATTGGTTCCGCAAGTGTTTCATTCAGGAGGTCAAGCGGTACCTCGAAGAGAAAGGACTTGACTTTAAAGTGTTGCTGATCATAGACAATGCTCCTGGCCACCCTGCAGCACTCCGGTCTGCGCATAATGATGCGGAAGTCATCTTTCTCCCCACGCCCCTCCATACCACTTGCATCCTCCAACCTCTCGACCAAGGCATGATTCGCTGTTTCAAGACCACGTACACGAGGCTTATGTTCCCACGGATACGTAGCGCTATGGATGCTGAGCCCAGTCTTAATGTGATGGAGTGTCGGAAGTCCTTCAACATTGCCGATTGTATCACTTATTTTAAACAGGCAATGGATGCAATCAAGCCTGAAACAGTCAATGCATGTTGGCGAAACCTATGGAAAGAATGTGTGAATGATTTTAAGGGCTTCCCGACCATTGACAAAAAAGTGAAACACACTGTTCAGGTGGCCAGCCAAATGGGTGGTGATGGCTTCGTCAACATCCTTGAGGAAAAAACTGAAGAATTAATTGAGAGCCATAGAGAAACACTGACTAACCAAGAGTTACAGGAACTGATAAAATCGTCTACAGAAGATGAAGATGACGACAACGAACAGGAAGAGCCAGCAAGTTGGAATCTTCATAAATTTGCTGAAGTGTTCCAAGCAGCGAAACACTTGAATGATTTAATTTCTGAATGTGATTCCTCTATGGAACGAAGCCTCAAAATCACACGTAGTATTATGGACGATTTGAGACCGTAACAAGAAATGTTTGAGCAGCTCAAGAGACAACAGCGACAGTTGCCGATCACCATGTTTTACAAGGAAAAACAACCAGCAGCAGATGAGCCTATGCAATCAACTTCTCGAGCTGAACCAGAGCCAACCACATCGTCTACAACTCGCTCTCCGTCACCTCCCATCTCCTAGATCAATATCAAGCCCTGACAACCCCCTGTAATTAAAAATACAGTACTGTAAAATTATATTTTCCATATGTACTCTATTATATACTGTACATTACTGTATATATTATACATATTACTGTACCGGTTGTATACACAAAACCATGTACAGTATACTGTACTTCATGGGCAATTTAAGGGATTTTCAAGGGTAATTTTGACTGTAAGCGATTTTCGCCTTACGCGCTGACTTTAGAACCTGACCCCCGCGTAAGATGCAACTCCACTGTACATTATTCCCACCAGTCAAAGTCCAGGAAATTTTGTATTTGTAAAAATTATCCCAGTTACACAATACTGGGTTTTAAAAGTGGCAACCTGCATGCTGAAGTTTCAGAGAATATAAACAGATTAAAAAAAAAACAAAAACACATGCCGAGTACCCACACTACCAACTGAAGTCAATGGGAGCTAAAGGTGTTTAGCATCTCCAGGGGGGAAATGAGGCCGTTATAAACCCAGAAGTTAAAGTTGAGTGGAATTAGACAGTACCACAGAGTTTAAAAGACCTTATGCTAGCTATGGAATGGACTCCTTTATTTAACCACCCTGATGTATGGTGGGTATATATAGGTGCCAGTAATGTACATAGTAGCCTGTGATGCAGTAATGTAAGAATGGAACAATTTCATAAGACTAATAAGGCAGAAAAGGTCACTGCCAATGAAAGCCGCAGAAATATATTTTACAGGTACAATAAATAAGGCTAAGTTTTTGTTACAATTATTTTTAGTAAAAGCCATGGACATGTCACGGAAGCAGTAACCTGTCTGTAACTTTTGTTGCTGCGGCAGCTTCATGGTTTCCCCCACCACCGTGGTGGCTAGGACCTGTGGGGTTCCCCCTCTGGCCACAGCAGCTGGAAGCTGCAGGGGTGCCCTCCTCCACCTATGGCAGCTGGGAGCTGCAGGGTGACCATATTTCCCAAAGAGAAAATGGAACACCCACAGCCACTCACCTGAGGCATCCCCCCTTGTGCGCACCTGAGGCTGTTGCCTGTCACTGGAACCCTGAGGAGAGCCCCCTCAGGAGTCTGTCACCTGTCAATGCAACACTGCAGGGGGCCCCCTGTTGCGGGAACCCTGCCAGCTCCAGAGTCCAATAACCCCTGGGGCTGAAGCAGAGAATGTCATGGAGGTTTCTGGAAATCACGGATTCCCTGACTTCCATGACCTCTGTGACATAAACGTAGCCTCAACAATGAACAATGTTAGCAATATGGCCTCTGGAAAAGTGGAATCTCTTCAGAAGAGTATTTCCTCGGCAAATTACTAGAGAAAAATGCAGTATCAAACCAACTCACTAATGTACACAACACAAATTCTCTGGATATGCTGCATAAAGCCAAACTGACAATGTCTGACCAACGAACAAGGAAGAATCAATCTCCCTAAAAAAAATCACTTCAAAATACCTTTAGGAAGAATGACAGTATCAACAGTTTCCTCAGAGGATTTCCTATGTAATCAGTATGGCCCTACCAAATGCACAGTCCATTTTGGTCAACGTCACAGTCATAAGATATTAAAAATAATAAATTTCACAATTTCAGCTATTTAAATCTGAAATTTCAGTGTTGTAATTGTAGGGGTCCGGAGCCAAAAAGAAGTTGTGGGGTGGTCACAACATTACTGTGGTGGAGAGTCGTGGCTCCTAGCCAGGAGCCCAGCTCTGAAGGCAGTGCCACCACCAGCAGCACCACAGAAATAAGGGTGGCAATACCATACCATGCTTCCCTTACTTCTGCGTTGCTGCCTACAGAGCTGGGCCCTCAGTCAGCAGCCACCACTATCAGGCCGCCCAGCTCTAAAGGCAGCAGTGCAGGTGGCATGGTATGGTATTGCCACCCTTATTTCTGCTGGCCAACAGCCACTGCTCTCCAGCCACCCAGCTCTGAAAGCAGTGCAAAAGTAAGGGTAGAAATACAACGACCAGCCTAAAATAACCTTGCAACTCCCTTTTGGGTCAGGACCCCCAATCTGAGAAACTCTGGTCTTGCCCATGAATAGTACAGTATAGGGTAAAAGCACACAAAAGAGCAGATTTCACGGGCCGGGACGCGTTTTTCATGGTCGTGAATTTGGTAGGACCCTAGTAATCAGCTTGTGGTTTGGTGTTACCAATCCTCTTTAGAAATCTGGACCATCACCTCTTCCTACATAGTCACTAATTCCCAAGTAATGCACCCTCACAGTGGTGGTTCAGTGGATAACATGAGGCATTCTCCTAGACCTTGACCAGAAATCAAGACTACACTCTGAATTAAGACTTCAGGAGCTTACTTTCAATATGAATTGAAATGAGAAAGCTATAACAAAGATTTTTGAGCCAGCCAATTCACATGGGTGAGAACTACTGCAGCCAGTCACTGTGGAATGTAAATGCATCCCATAAACTCTCAGATCGCAGAAGCAGCATTTACAGGGCAGAGAGGAAGCCATGTCTCTCCAGCTCTCAGAAGAAGGTTACAATGTCATGAAACCTTTAAAGAGATGAGATCCTGGAAACATCCCAGAAAACATATAAGGATTAGAGACTCAAAGCTGTACAGAAGTGAAAAAAAAGGCAGAAAATATGGAGCAAGGAACTGAAAAAAAGGAGTGGGAGGAAGATGAGACAAAGCTAAGAAGGTGACGGGCCTACCTTTAAAGGCTGAGTTTATGACTTTGTCAATCAGTAGCCAAATAATTCAGAACATACTCAAACTCCAAAACTCCAGGGTAAGAAAAGCAGTCACTGAGGCCCTAAGTTTACAAACCAAACTTTCTAACATATACAGGCAAATAGGTAAGAAGATAGTAAGTTTTCAGGATTGCACCACACAAAGTGCAAGCAAGCCTTAATCAAAATATTTCAACATACATAGCAGCCACTGAAATCTGATGTGTACGCTCTATTTTTTGCCAGGGACTGTTCCTGACAGGTGGGTTTTTGTTTTTTAAAGATCAATCACTTCTGACTAGTGGAGACTTATAAATTTAAAGATGCTGGAAGGGAAATCAGTTTCTGGTCTCTATTCCCACCTCAATAAGAGGTGTGCCTGTACGTGGCGGGTTCGGTCTCTGCTACTCTAACTTCGCCAGCCCCAGCTTTTCCCCTTGGATCGTTCTCCCACATGAATATATCCACAATGCTTGCCTCTGCTGTTGCCCTGATCTTGCCCAAGCAGTAATGTGAAGATGACATGCGACTTGAGAGTTTCAGTGCTGTATATAGGGTTTTGAGTATCAGCAGAATTGACGATTCTTGTTAAAGGAACAGTCATCTTGGGGGAAAAAAATAGTCTCAGGAAGTCTTGAAACCTACTACAGTTATTTGGAATGCCTAATTTACATAAAAAAGTTAGAGAACACACATTTTCGGGGAGTTTTCATTAAACAACTTGGTGCATCTGACAGTAGTTTATGGACAATTTCTCCTCCATGTGCTCCCTGCTGAAAAAAAAGTAGCTGTGTAAATGGGGGAGCAGAAGAGCCCTTCTGAAGTTTTATTTTTACTTAAAGAAAATTCTATCGGGAAGTGTAGTGAATTTCAAAATTTGAAGTTTACAAGCTCCTTTTAATTGTGCCTACAGACTTGGTAAAACAATACTTCATCAGTTTACAACCAGACGACATTTGGAAGGTTACTGTCACAACTGTAAGAGCTTAAAACTAATGCCAAATCTATACTACAAACTTTTCCCAGAACAGCTATGGTGGTAAGAGATTGGATTTGAGAGCGACACACACAGCTATACTGGCAAAAACGCTTAATATACACACGGTTACACTGGCGAAACCGCACTTTTGGACCTATAACTAATTTTGCTCAGGGGAAGTGGGGGACTGGAATAAGTTTACCAACAAAGCCTTCCATGTGTAGAACTGACTTAGGGGAAAGCTTAAATACTGCAGAAACTGTTGCTACTTGGGTCCTCCTCTGATAGGCCTGTCAGGAAATTTCCTATGAGAAATGACACGTGGATTTTTTTCAAGTCTAGCATTCAAGTTCTGGGAGACAAGATCAACAACATCCTGAGGCTCTTTAGCGGAGGGAATTAATACAATACAGTGCAAGCATTACCTGGTATGTTCTGACACCATTCAGCAAAGTTACTCTTACAGTCTAGGCTGACAATCATGACCCTCCACAAAACCTCATCCACAATCTAGTCCCAACCCTCAACTGACCGTGCATTAAACAGCAAAGACATGGCAGAAACAACAGTTGTGAACTTTTAAGTTATAAAACTCAAAACCAAGTCAAAGGAAAACAGGAAGATACTGTATGTAAATATTTACCAATGTCAAATAAAGTGTTTGAAGCTTTTGTTTTTAAAGAAAAAAATTCTGATTTTTCTCTCTGCTCTCAGTCAAGCCATTGTGTAAGCAGGGAGGGAAATCAAGAGGCTTCCAAGCATGTTTGCAGAGGGCGGGAGACAGATCTGCCGTACGGAAGTTATCCTCATTCAATGAGCCTGTCTTCTACTCTACCATTCGACTAGTATGTCACCCCCAGGAGGGGAGGAAGCCATTTCAAATTAGAAAACTGAGTTAATTGAAGCCCCTCTGAACTATGGTTTGGTGGTACTTAAGAGAAAAGTATGTTGCTGCAGAGTCTCACTGTATTGGAGATCACAAACATATTTAGGACTACACTTCAATGAATCCTGGTCTATTCTGTTGTGCACAGCAGTGGTTCTCAAACTAGGGCCGCCGCTTGTTCAGGGAAAGCCCCTGGCAGGCCGGGCTGGTTGGTTTACCTGCCGTGTCCGCAGGTTCGGCCGATCGCTGCTCCCACTGGCCACGGTTCGCCGCTCCAGGCCAATGGGGGCTGCGAGAAGCGGCCCAGGCCCAGGAATGTGCTGGCCGCCCTTCCTGCAGCCCCCATTGGCCTGGAGAAGCAAACCACGGGCCAGTGGGAGCCGCGATCCGCCAAATCTGCGGACGTGGAAGGTAAACAAACTGGCCCGGCCTGCCAGGGGCTTTCCCTGAACAAGCGGCGACCCTAATTTGAGAACCACTGGTGTACAGAAACAGAAAGAATACTGGCAATTGTAATACTCAGGTGAGTACTCAGTGCCTAATCTAAAAAGATCAGCATATTTAACATTTCTGGAACATATTTAACAAACTGTTTACTTTAAAGGTACTTTGGATGCATTTAATTTCAATTATTAGTTAAAGGTAAACATTAATGAGATACTTAGCATACCTTATATTATGCTAATTACTACTAATTCAAGGCAAGCTTTAAAATGAAATCTTAGTTATAAATTGGCAAATTTGCTCATCTCACACCACGCATTAGCAGTTGTCTTCAGAAGATTAAGGGCTGATTTTACTAAGAATTTTTCACATAAGCAATCTAAGACAACCTTTGGTTACAGCAAATTCAGTAAGATTTTTGCTTCTTCCAAAAGGATGGCTCTTATAATCCAACACTTTGTACTATTTAAAACAAAAGATTTACTTTCAGTAAACCTCACTTCATTTTACTTGGAAATGAAAGAAAGGTAAATGCATTAGGATGAAAATCAGAGGGACATTATATCCATTTAACAACACTCAGTCAATATTTAGATATTTCTTCATTAATATAAAGGAACACTAATACAATGCATCTTGTTTGACTAAATGGTAGTTACATAATCATAGAATACAAGCCATTTAAGTAACACAATTTTTTTAAGCCTATACATTAGACCCTGCACATACAAAATTTTATAGTTTCGCAGGTCATATAGCCTATTAGATATTTAAGCAATAACCACCGGGAATTTGTCCTGGGGATTAAAAGTTGCCAGTTAGTGGCACAAGCCAGACAGGTGCCCCCCAAAATGCTTTTCAATTTATTGCTATCAGAGCCCTTGAGCATTTAGAAATAAATGTAAAGTTTTACCATTCTTCCCGCTGTGGCGCTGCCGCTTCAGAAAGCCATGGGGAGGAGTTTGAATTGCTAGAGAACAACCAACCAATACAGTAACTGATCAAAATTCAATTTTCAGCATTTGTTAGGATTACAGTTTTAACTTATTTATACTTTTTATAAGACTTAGTGTAATCACTGTAGCTAGCTATCAAGCAGAGATGTTTAAGTGTCTAAACAACCTGAAGATGAGCAAGAGCCCACAGCAGCCATTAAAATGATACCAGCAAAGGGGCCAAAAACATTACAGGGAAAAACAAGCTAAAACAGCAATTAGCACAGTAGCATATCAATAGATTACAGATGGATGTTCACAGCTCAAGACTACATCTCAGTAATAAATTATGCGCATGCCATAGTATTGCACATGGTAATACAACTAAAAATCTTGCACTTCTGTTATGGTTTAGTTTCTTGATGTTTATATCACCTTCCCAAAGGCTAATTTGTTGTTCACCAACTAGAATCATTGACTAAATTTTTCCAACATCAGTGCCTACAGTTAGGTACCTAAACAGAAGTGGCCTGATTTTCCAGAGGTACTGAGCAGATGCTCTTCAACAGGAGCAGCAACAGGCTCCCCATTCTGAAAGATAGGCCACTGATTTACAAGCCTAAATATGGATTTAAAGATTTGTCTTGATTAGGAAAAGTTATGGTTACTTAATAAGTGTTACCTAACCCCAAGCAAATCTCAAACACTCAATCCACACAGACCATAAATCTAGATTTAACTATAGCTTTGAACACTCTTTTAACTTAAGTGTTCTGAACAGTACAAATTTTGGAGTGCAATTCTATTCTGAAAAGTAGCTAATGGCATTGTAAGGTTCCATATTACAAGCCCTGTAAAATCAATTTAAAAAACAAAACAAAAACAAAGTTCTTTTTGGCTTATATACCATCACCAACAATAAAGATGGTGCAATTAGAATTTAGCAAATACTCCTGTCGAGACACAAGGAGAAATATAATCCATATAACTTTTGCTGGGTTGCCTCTGTATGGCTTACAAGTGAAAAAAGCAGTAAATGCTTATTTCAGGCAGCAATGAAAAGCAGATGTGACTGAATGACAGACAACAGATTGGCTGAGTTAAGATGCCATTTCTGTTTCCTAAAAAATGATAATAAAAGCCTAAAACAAAACAAAAATACTCCAGGCAGAGTTTTTATCCTGAGAAGAGTCAGAATCCATGAAGTCCACTAAAGACTTTGCTGTTGCTATTAACTTTTCATAGAAGGCACTACAATGATGAGCAGAGTATAAAACCCTAAAATAGGGATTCAATGTATACTTCACACTAGATACTATAATTACCTCCTTTAAAGCTAAAGGCAGCAATAAATAAGTGTGAAAATACGACATTTTGAGCTGGGCGAGATCACGGAAGGGATTTTCAGAAAAAGATTGGGAGCTGTTGATGGCACAATGTAGTTTACCCGGCAGAGTACAAACTAACACAAAGGTGTGGGAAAGGTGGATTAGAGGAATACCAACAGTTCACAACACTAGCTGAGAGAGCACATTAAGTAGGAACTCCTGGATTCCATTCTGCCAGTAGCTGACTGTGAGACCCTGAGCAGTCACTTAAACACTGTCAACCTGAGATTAGTTAGTCTCATTACAGTGTCATCCACAATTGCAACAAGACTCAGGTACAGCGGCACTGCATTATCCAACCCAGCTCACAGCAGAACTAGCCGGTAACTGATGCAGCCAATGCACAAAGTAAACTGAAAACCAAAAGTATTCTTGATAGCTTTTCAGTTATAGCAATCTTAGGCGTGATCTGCCAGAGTAAAAAATCCTCAGACAAAAGTGTGTTTAAGTGCCTTTAGCTGTTGCAGGACGGATAAAGCCTGCTGTGCCTACGGGGTTGAGGATTAGGGACTCGATCCTGCAGCCAGTGGAAGTGAAATTATGGGGAGCACTCGCCCAAGGGCGACACCCCAGTGAGGTGGAGAAGTTGAACTTTCCTAGGGCGGCCCAAAGCGTCCCAGCCAGCCTCGTCTCCCACTTGCAGACACACTCAGCCGCGGTCTCCCTGCCCCACTCCGCGAGGGAACCGGCCGAGCAGGGGCGGCGATAATCGCGCGGCATCTCCCGACGCGGCCCGAGGCGCTTTACTGCCGCCGAGCCGGGGCGGGGATAGGCCGCCCCGCCACAGGGATCCTGGGCTCCCGCGTAAACTGCCCCCAGGCACGGGGTTGGTGGCGGCGGCTGTTGAGGCTGTCACTGCGGGCCCCTGGCCACTGAGACGTAAACAGCGGGAAACCCCACCGCGCGGCCGGGGGAAAAGGGGGAGGGACAGGCCGGGAGCCGCCTCCCCGCCCAGAGCGGCCGTTACTCACCCTTCATCCTCCTCGTTCTTGCTCGCGTCTATCTTGGCTCCCTCCGACTCAGCAGCGCCGCCGCCGCCACCACCGCCTCCTCCTCCGCCGCCTCCCCCTTCCGCGCCGCCCGCCCCAGCCATCCCCTCCTGCTGCTCCGCCTGCTCCGCCGAGCCGCCTCCGGCTGCCGAGTCCCCCCCGAACTGCTGCTCCGACATGACACTGCCGCGCCCTAGGAGCCGCGGCGAGCTCGAGACAGGCGCGCGCGGATGCCCGCTTCCGCCTGCCGGCTAAGACCGCGAGGGCTGGTACTCCGGCCGGCGGACCTAGCTACGGTGCCTCCTTCTCCCGCTTTAATGGCGCCGCCGCCGCCGCGAACCCAACGTAAAATGGCGGGCGGAAAGAACGCAGGAAGATCACGTGAGCCCGGTCCCTTCTCCAGCCCGCCTTCCTCCCATTGTGTATACGCTCTGCCCTTCTCTGAACCACCGAGAGAGAGGAAGTGAGTGGATAGAGCGGCTCAAGAGCCATAGAGACGACAAAAAGAGCGTAGTCAAAAGGCTACTGTACCCCCCGCCCTTGTGGTACAGACTAGCGCGAAGGCGCGCTAGGGACGAGGTCCCGTGAGGCAGGGGCTCTACCCAGCCCCTGCGACCGGTGACAGCGGAGCTCCAGGGCAGCAAGTGCCCTGGCTAAGGCAGCTTGGGCGGCAAGGAGCAGAGTTGCAGGGGGAAGCTTGTTACTGCCCTTCCCTGAGCTACCTCGCAGGGATGCGCCCAGTGCAGGGCCGCCCTATCTTAGCCCTGGGCGGAGTCCAGCGGACCCCCACCAGTCCTGGGCCCCAGCCATTGTACAGTCCCCGATTGGCAGCAGCCCTGGCCTCCCTTACACACACAAGTAATGGGGCTTCAGCCCTGTCCTAAGAGGCAGGCAAAGGAGGGCGCCCCCCCCCCCCCCCCCAGCTCAGCCTTGGAGGTGAATTGAGCCCAACCCTTTAGGACAGGAAGCGAAGAATAGGAGCCCTGGGCACCTTTCTTTTGAACGGAAAACAATGTACTTACCCGTCCAGCCAGTCCTCCTCCTGTGGCTAGTGAGGAGGAGGGAGGATTTCTACATTGTCCTAGACAGGAAGAAAAATTCCTACCCACTCCAACAGGGAATATTAGTCCTGGAAAGAGGAAGAGATCCTTGGGAAAGCTGGTGGGAAGAAGGGTAAGTTTCGAAAAACTGTTACATTCAATTTCATGACGTTTTCAGTTAGCTGAAGCACACCCCTCACGGCTTAAAACTTGTTTCCCCCTTTCTCCACTCACTTTTATTTTGAAAAGGGGTGTGTGTCTTAATTTCAAAACATTCCCAAGTTGTTAATCTTTCATTGAGAGCGTCACAAACCAATTCATTGTTTAAAAAAAAACCTCCCTTATTTAAAAAAAAAAAGTCATCTGTATTTCATTGATTGGAGAAAGCAGCACTCCAAAAAGGGCAAGTTTTAGGCTATAAGAGGTCCTTTCTTTGGACCAAGAAATGTCATCTGGGGTTAAGTGTTAGAGACTCAGTGAAATCTTGGGTCTACAAACTGATAGTTTGGCTTCCATGACAAATTTCCTATTGCGTGTAATGGAAATAGAGGATGAAATTCTATGTTCAATTAAATGTGGACTATTGCTACTAGGTGTAGCATTTGCAAGAAACGAGGTGGGTGTTGCAAATAACTCCACCACAGTAGGTGTGGATTATCTTTTCTTTTATCTTTTTTACCTCAGGGTAAAAGTCCTTGTTTACCCTCAATTTATGGCTCCCGTAACCCTTCACTAGTTACTGACAAAAACTGAGCTAAAAGGTTGCCTACTCTCGGCTATCCTTATAAATGGCCATATCCATTTTAAAAATTTGTTTGTTTACTGTAATTTTTTTTAATACCTGACACTAATTTCCCTTCCCCTCCATTGTGCACCTAAACTTGTTCATTCTTGTATATGATGATATACTAGCACAGAATCAGAGAAGAGCCTAGAAAAATTGTGATACGAGAAAATCTCTACATAAGATTAGATGGAAATTTTGTTCTACTAATCTTGGCTATTTCACTTTAGTTAGTATAAATACTTAATAGGAAGTCTTAGCTGTTTACTAACTATACATTAGCAAAGATGCTGACTGCAATCCTAAAAAATACTTAGGATTAGTTAGTTGCCTTGATTTTTCAAGTATTTGTCAATAACTTTAGCCATCAGTATAGTTCAAGTGATTCAAGGTCATTTTTGAAAACTACATTTATGTGGCTTACCATGTGCTGCAGCACAAATACCACATCTGAGTAGATAAGTCAACACCTACACTGAGTACAACTTAAATGCAGAAAGCAATCAAGACAGATGCAACCAAAGAAACGTTAAAACTGTAAGTGAAAAGGCCAACTTGAAGGGCAAGCAACTACAAACTGTAAAGGAAAAAAGGCATAAAAACCAGAAGTAAAATGTTAACAAAACACCTCAGATAAAATAAAGGATGGGATTGCGGGGGGGGGGCGGGGGCGCAGGAGAGGAACATCACACTACAGTATACTAAAGGAAAGCTAGTTGAACCTTGCAAAAAGAGAAACAGCTGAACAGAAGACTACCTGGCTGATGAAGTTTATACTTTTTCAAAGTGAGGACACGATGACTGAGTTAATGTTCTTCAGACACAGAGGCTGACTGATTTTTCCAGATTGTTTTGTCGCCCCCTCCCCCCCGCAATGTCCATTAACATTGGTAGAACTTAAAAATAACCCTGGGCCACAGACAATCCTTTTACAGTATTTGGATTATGCATGAACATATAATCAATGCTTAAAAATAGAGAGAAAAATAGCCCCCCCACTTCACAATCGCTAGCCTCTTCTTTACAAGAGCAAAACATCTGACCCAAATAGATAAAAGGAACTGCCAATTAAGTAGTCTGTAAACCCTGTAATAAGCTATGCATTTTAGATGTATGATTCCCACTGACATTAGCAAGAATTAAAACACACAGGTTTCCAAGATCTGGCTCTGAAGTAACCCTTATACAGGACTACAAGACTTCAGACTACTAGTGTGAGTAAAAGTTTACAGGATCAGTCCTCAAGAGAAATCAGCATTTCATATTTGTGTGGAGTACTTGGCTCTATCAATACATTCTATAGCACCTTTCAACCAAGGTCTTAATAGCCCTTTATAAAACAATTAAGCCTTTTAAAATCCATTAGATAGGCAAAAAAATTCTCAGAGAGCAAACTGAGGCAGAGGATGAGTAACTTGCCGAAGGTCATACAAGAAAGGTATAGCCAGTTAACTACACAAAACTGAAGATCTTGGATAACAGAGCAAGTTAAAAGAAAATGTTTAGATTCTAGACCAGTTGGACTGTAGAATGACAAAGTAACAGAGCACTGTCATTTTGAAAAATATGTACACTTCAAAAATCCAGAGAGATACAATAGGGAGTCAACAGCTACCTCTACCAGCAACCAGGCATTAATTCAGTTGCCAGCTCCATCAAGGTGTGGTTCAGCTGGGCATTATCTACAGTGAGCCTGGCTTCTCACACTACTGGTTTACCAATGCACCAGGAGCAATTCTCTTAGTGGCAGTATACAGCAGCTGCAATTACTTTATCACCATGTGCAGCATTAGATATTATCTAGTGGACTGTAGGTCACCTACAGGCATCTTTGCTACCATTCCCCCAACATTGCCAGCTTGACCAACTCAAGGAGAATATTTAAGTGACTCATTTTAGCATGGTATATCTGCAGGAGAGAGGCAGGTAAGACCGACAAGTGCAAGACCAAATGCATGGAAAACAAATAAGATACACAGAAGGACATAGGGATAGAACAGTACAGAAGTGGAAAGATTTATACTGCTATGATAAAGTGCTCAGCTGTCTTCTAAACAAGGTTTTATTTTAGATCCATGAGTGGACATATGAATGCATGTGTGCATGGCCATGTTGAAAGAACGAACAAACAACGGAGAGCTGCAAAGCCACGCCACACCAGAAGCTAAGGTGACTGTGCTCAAGGATTCAGAACATGGACTCAAGCCTGTTCTACACTAATAAATTGACCTGTTGCTAAAAAATGGTTGTTGGGAGTAGATCCCCTTGAACTGATGCTTTCCATACTGAGGCTGGAGTTTATAATGCTAGCCATTAAACCATTTTCAGCACTGGTTTAGAGGAACCTATTACTAAAAGTCATCTTTAGCAATGGGTAAAATTCCAATCTAGAGGTAAAACTCACTGAAGACCAAGGAACAGTTAACTGTTTGGCATTCCCATTCAGTAATAATTTTACATTTAACCAAGTTATCATGAACCATCAATACATTATGTATACATCAATACATTATAGATGTAATGCATTATACATTTTGGGAATACAACCCATAACTGAAAATGAGGCAGTTTGATTTTTAAAACAAACTGTTCTCCCAACTGTTTCAGGCACTATGGTAAGGTGAATTTTTAGAAGTATGTGTTAACTGCTACATACATTAAAAGGAAGGGATTTTGACTTTTTGCTTTGTGCCGTCACAATTCACTAGTTCCACTCTTGTCCAGTTATTCAGAGTAAGCAATTTAATATAAAATCCTCAGGCTCTCTATACACATAGTAAACCCCCACCAGCATCCCAACGGCTCAAAGTAATACATAGTAACCCCACCATGCCCCCAAAAAAGCACAAACTGGAAAGTCTATAAACAATAAAATACAACAGCAAGAAATATATGAAATGCTAACACAAGAAAAGGTATTTGCAAAAAAATACTGGGGGGGGGGAGGAGTGGCAGGAAGAGGTAGCAAAGGATGATTTCTAACACATCTAAGGCAATCTTTGTATTTATCTCTTACTACAACTAGGAGCCAATCATTTAACAGCAGATTTTAACTCAGGTGATGTTAACACTTGAAATAGTCTCAAGCACAGGGCATATCTAGGAAGTTAGTGACCAGAGGGCATTCAAGGCCCTATTCCAATACAGGCCATCTTTCCTCCCAATAGGAAAGATTGCTATCCTTATTATTGCTCAATTACAAATTAAGCTTACAAAACTAAGCAGCAGACACAGGAAGACAGACTCACATAAGTAAGCATTTATTCAAGAATCACTTAACATGAAAGTATACAAATAAAATTTGTATTAACACAAATCCACATTGTGTCATAACACAGATGGCAAAAAAGACAAAGTAAAAACCATAAAGAAAACTAATCAGCCGCTATATACAGTTGGACACTGTTGTGTCATACTCTAAAAAGTCTTTTGTAAAAGTCATCTCATGTCACGAAGACCACCTCCATTCAATCCTGATGTTCTGCAAGATGACTTCGCTGTGGTATCTCCACCTAAAAACAAGACAAAACAACAATCAGATCTGTGCAACTTCTGTAAGAATCGTTAAAAGGTCCATTTTCATGAACTGCTTTAAGTCCTCTATTTATTCCTTTCTTCACTGTTAAAGATCATATGCATATTTAACAAATTATTGTTAACTAAAAATCTTGTGTCTCTCCAAATATAGCAGTTTAGCTCATTTGGGAAGCTGTTTCACAACGATTCTCCAAATTAGGCAAGAAGTTGCAATGTGTGTCACAAACTGGGTTGTGGAAAAAGTTTCCACTAGAAATGCTGTTAAGAAAACAATTTGTCTGCAACTTATTTCTTGTGAATGAATATTGCCAAAAACATGATTAGCCTGATGTAGTTTGTGTGCATATGATCTTTAATTTTTTCCAGATTTAAAAGTTCGTTTTTGTTTGCAGATTTCACTATTAGCTATAAAAAGAAAAAGCAAGCATTAAATCTTAACGAATGCACACTTAAAATGAGGCTCCACAATTGAAATACAACACTAAACAGAAGACCAAAATGATTAAGCTGTAAAGGCATTTATGTACTTTAACTCCTGTAAAAAACCATTTAAGTTAAGACACTTAATCTTCAAAAAGATTAAAAAGAAGCCAAAGTCTGAAGTTTTCCACTTTAATCTTTACGCTGGTACATGAAGTTGGAAGAGACCATACCACAGGACAGCGTTTTCTGGTGTATGCCTTGCGCTCTGCCTGCAACGTGCGACCCCCAGAGATAGACGTGGTCAGGGTGACACACGGCCTGCAATGAAGTTCCCGCTGGCGGGTACAAACAAGGTATAATGTCAGAGTTAGAAGACAACATTCTTGTTTTCCTTAAGTTGTACCCATTTCAGTACTTTACCTGTTAATACTTCTAATAAGTTTAATTATTCCTCTAGACCACCTGGTACACAACGCAAACAGAAAAACTCTTAAGTTTTTCTGAAGTACTAAAGAAGATGAAATCACATTTTACGAAGTTAAAGATCTATAGACACTTTAGGCAAAGCATGTTTTAAAAAAAAATCTTTTAAGTTAACAAAGTTCAGTTAAAAAAGTCAGACTACACAAGAAAAATGTTTTTACTCATTTTAATTTGTCTATTGATCTTTAAATTAGATTAGACATACTGAAAGTGGTCCTTGCACTCATATACACACCTGCTGCCCCCCCAAGTACTATGTACTGCTTTAATATGGCTGGTAGTTGTTTTGGTGATTGCCGCCACCTCGGGATGCTTTTCCGTATGTGCTTTGTTGACCTGTTGAGAGAATGGAAAATTAGTTGTCTCACTACATTCTGACTCAGACAAGCCTCTCATGAAAGGATAGTCTCCCCTACCCGTACAGTAGTTTACAGCTTTATGCAATACTAACGTATATCCACACTTGCTTGTGGGATGCAAGAATGAAATTTACTATACACTAGAATATTAAAGTCATAGATATTATTTTTAGTGTTATACATCAATATACTTATGTGGAGTTAAGTCAAACATACTTACCACTGTAGTCTGCATATCCCTGTCCATATCCATAGCTTGGATAATTGTAGCCAGAATAATCATATCCACCATAACCACTGTAGCTTGGATCACTGTAAGTGCTGTTGTAATTTCCATATCCTTGATCATAATAATTATTAAATCCTTGATTCCAGTTTTGTCCCTGACCTGAAATAAAGCATTGCAATTAAGTTCCAACCTTCTTAAATAAATATATAATGTGTCAGTTGTATGAAATGTGATCTGTACTGTAATGGCTACCGGAAAGAGTCCCATCACTCTGCAAGTATACAACCGTTCTAAAACACAACATCAAGACATCTAATTTCAAAACATCACATGGGATGCAAATCTTGGGATCTCTTTTCTTAATTTACTGTAATAAACATGTTACATAAAAAAATGAAAGCTGACACTGTCCTATTAATAAAGTGCAGGCGAACCACACAAAGGGCAACTTGCCTTTTGTCTAAAGAAACACCCTCTTCCTTTAGAGTTCTTTTAATATACATCTTAGTATCCTACATTATCTTAACATTACAACATGAAGACTAGTTTTGTTCTGTTCCATTAACAGTGATTATATATCATTACTTATGGTTGCCAATAAGCAAACTATCAATGTATTAGTGATGTTGGCAACACTGCTATCTCCCAGTCCTTTACTTACATAGGATTACTTATAATGCAGGATTGAAGATATCTGGCTTTCCTCTATTAGGCAAAATATTTAAGAATTGTCAAAAAGTCAACATTACTCCCTTCCTGTTTCAACAGGATGAGTACATGTAACTTTCAAGTAAGTCTCAGACACCTGAATTATGCCTTTTAAGAAATAGCTTCTAAACCCAGGAATGTGCAATCTGTTGGCATTTTTAAACATAAGTAAAAGTTTCACTTTATCAGTGCACTTGTCAAGGTAACAATTTTAAAATGAGTTTTGGTTAAGTCAGTACAGACCAACCCAGCTTATTTTCTGCTCATTGGTTGGCCATTCTGTGATTAGGTTTATTTTTTTTAAAATGGCTCCAAAACATAGAAACTAGAACTTTAGAAATAAATACATACAGATTTTTAAAAGTGCTACCAAAAACTCACCCCTGCCACGTCCCCTGCCACCACCTCGGCCACCAGAAGAAGCACCTCTTCCACCTTTCTGTTGCTGCTGCTGCTGCTGCCTATACACTTCTTTGGGCTGTGCTACTTTGATCTCACACTGTAAAAAGGAAGACATTGTTTCAACTGTATGTTTTGATGGTGCCGGTCAGTCCTTTCAAACACTCTTATTCTCAGGAATCCATTTAAAAATCTCTAAGAACCATCAACATTAGAACTTTCTAAAGAGAAACCAAAACATCCATCCATACCTTGCCAGAACCGATTTGATGGTATCTGCTTTCTAATAATTTTTTTACTGGCTCTTCATCTGTATATGTGATGAAACAAAAACCCCTCCTTTCATTTGTCTTTGTGTCCATGGGAAGTTCAATATTTTCAATCTGTAAACAAAGTTAAATATAATATTTACATTACATCTCTCTCAAACACAGCAGTGGAAGTCAATGGTCAAAAGTTCATGCCAACAGCAGAAATGTAGTGGGCTCTTTTAAAAATAAACCATCCCACCTCCATTTATAAACTATCAAAATATTACAGAGCTATTTATATGTTAATAGGGAACAGTTCGAACAGAACTCTGTTAAGCTAAGATTGCCCACCACGGTCCCAAGTCGATCCTATTTATTCTACTGCAATATAATTTCTGCATCTTGTCCCAACGAAGCAGCATTACAACTTGCAATTAACAAGGAAGAAGCCTTCTCACAATCACCCTCTTTTCATATCTCAAATCAGAGACTGCCCTTTCTTCATCCAACCTTACTACCCTGCCACAGCAAGACTGAACTTTAATGCCCAATATGGATATGACAGTATTACAAACGCAGTTATACCATACCTCTCCAAAAGCACCAAAATATTCTTTAATTTGTTCCTCAGATGTATCTGGACTCAGTCCACCAACAAACACTTTTTTTGGTGGCTCTTTTCCCTTCAGTGCTTTTGCCCTTTTAGGATCAATTAACTTGCCATCCAGTTTGTGTTCCTTCAGCTCCAAGACCTAGAAAACCCACAGGACACAGTTTCAAAAAGCCATGAAAAAAACCAAATGCATACAAGAGCCAACTACACAGACCCTACATACCTTGTCAACACTGGCAGCATCTTTGAAGAGCACAAAGCCAAATCCCCTGGACCGCCCAGTCACTGGATCTGTTTTAATTGTGCAGTCCACAACTTCTCCAAACCGAGATAAATATTCTGTCAAGTCTTTCTTGCTTGTGTCCCAGCTGAGGCCTCCTATGAACATTTTACTACAACAGGAAAAAAGCATGTAGTTATTTAAGAGCAGAATATCTTACTAATCACTTCAAGTTTCAAAGAAACTATAATACACAAGTGGTAATTTTTCCAGCAAGATCAGCATCATGAATTGAAAAGAAACCACTCTCAGTTCACTACACTGATTTTCAGGGTCTCAAAGCTGACCTTTACATAATTATATGCATGTTATAAAGTTCTCAGACCTCGATCCTGCAAAACGCTTATGCGTGCGGTTAACTTTAATCCTATGAATCAAGTACACGGTAGTGAAATGGATCGTACCCATAAGCGTTTGCAGGGTGGGAGCTGGTAACGAAGTGACCCTTTGCTCGAATACCACCCAGGCATGAGATTTTGGGCTGCAACCTACCCGACTCGGCCCATCGCTAACGCACTCAGAGGCAATGGCTCAGCTCCTTCTAGCCCTAAACCCCGCAGGGCACCCGACAAGCTACCGCCCCGCTCCCCCCTAGACACGGTCAGCCAGCGAGCTGCGTCCAGAGGCCCACCCGCGCGAGTCGGGAACGGGAGCAGCGTGGCATCGGCGCGCGCGCAGCTTGCCCCCTACCCGCCCCAAGCAGCCCGCTCGCGCGCTGCCCCGCCTCCGATTGGCTCCCGGCTACGTCATGGCCCGGTGATTGACACCACCCCGCCCTTCGGAAAACAGATCGACGGAGAGACACAAAGAGAGCGCGAAACGTGCCCAAACGGGACCCCCCCACACCCGGCCGCAGGGAGGGGGGCGGGAAGAGCGCAAGCGCCCCCCGGGCCGGGGCTACAGGGAAGGGACGCCCCGCACCGCCCGGCCCTTACCCATCGTCCTGCTGGTTCTTGCTGGCGTTGATCTTGGAGCCCTCGGCGAACTCCTCCAGGCCGCCGCTGTACTCGGTTATGTCCTCCATGGCGGGGGTAGGGCGGCTCGGGTAGGCTACGAGAGCTGGAGACTCGCTAGAAAGCTGCGACCAGAAAGCGGGACAATAAAATGGCGGCGGAAGAGATCCGGGCACCGCCTGCGCCGCCTTTATATACCCTTTCCAGCAGCCAATCAGCGCAGCCCGGCAGCGCAGGCGCGGTAGCGACTCCTGGAGGCCCAGGCGCCAGGGTTGGGGCGGGCGCATTACCCAGTCTGATTTAGTAAGGCATGGGAAGAGCGTAGGCAATGGCGGCTGCACGTGGGCTTGGGGGGGGGGGGGGGGGAATGGGTGACACCCGTCATCCCGGCCTCCCCGCTATGCAGGGCGTATGAGCACTCCTCTCCCCTGGGATTCCCTCGGCATTACACTCATCATCTCCCTAACAGGCTGCAGTGCCTGCCTGGGCATTGCCTGCCAGCCCTCTCATGGCCACCCTAATCCCTACACCCCCTTCGCCAGCTGCTGAGACTATTGCAAGGGGCTTCTAGGGCATAACGAGATTCCTGTGTGTACTCCAAAGACACACAAAGCTCCCCTCCCCCAAAGAGAGAGCAGCGTGACATAGACCAACCCGCAAAGTCCGTGGAGAGATTCAATATTCCTTCTCCCCTGTATACAGAGAGGGGAGGTGATAGATGAAGACAGGCCGCAAATTCCCCCAGGCGACTCGCCCTGCAGTTTAAACAACCAAGCAATCTAGGCAACCTCTCCCAGCCCGTCTTCATTATTGCGGTATCGGTCAGTTGGAGAGGGAAGCGGCTGTCTGCAGCTATGGCTTCCTGACGTTGCAGAAGTAGCTGCTTCCCCGCCTTTCAGATCCTACTTTCTGAAAAGGTGGAAGTACAAGTCATTATGCAACCCTCGCTGTATTTCTATACAGCTGTGCAACTGGGACCATGCAACCTAGAAATCCATTTAATGCACCAACCGCACCACTTCTGCCTAAGAGAAATGAAATCCACTAGGGAGGGATCTCCATAGGGCAAGAGAAATTCAGGACCAAGTTTAGACCTCGCATTTCCGTGAAGTGCCGTTTGCATCTGCAAAGCCAGTTTGAACAAGAGCCGGCCCGCAGGCTGACGGGATAGGCTCCTTTTAATAATGCTTATAGGGTGTAGACTAGGAGAAGAAGTATGGAGGAGCGGCTCGGCTTTATATGATTGCGTAAGGCAGCCTTGAGTCATCTAGACTACCTTACCCACAGGGTACCATGCATTTTATGCAACTCACCTTGTATTCTGCACTGTGCACCCTATGGTTTGTGCCATGCACTTTATTTGCACCCTATGTACCAGACATCCTACATACCGTCCCTTTCTCGAAGCAATGAGCCGGTCCCGCCCTCTGTTTACTTCACTCTACCGATCATGCCTAGGACATGCGCTAGGCAGCTTCCCACACACATGCGCCCCCTGCTCGCCGCCACCCTCGCCCTGCAAGCGCATTATGACGGCCAAGCCCCGCCCTTCTTTTTCACCCGCCAATCAGACGACAGTCAGCCCCTGGATTGGCGCAGCGGCGCCCCCTTCCCCCCCACGTGGTGCGCCTCCTTTCACCGCTGCCGGGGCTGCGCGCTGGTTCCGCTCGCGGCGCGCGCTGCCCGCCCCTGCCCTGCCCTGCCCGCCGAGTCGTGCCGCGGGCTGTCCGGCCGGGGGCGCGCGGCGGTGGCGGTGACGGTGCCCGCGGGTGGCCATGGTGGTGTTCGCGGTGCCTGCAGAAGTCGCTGTGATCCTGCTGGACATCGAAGGCACCACCACGCCGATTACCTATGTCAAGGTGAGCGCTCGCTGCGCGGGGAGACGGTGCCCGGCTCAGGCGCTGCGCCTGCAAAGCGAGGAGGGCGGCGGGCAGCGAAGAGCCAGCTGGCAAAATAGTCCTGAGGCCAGGCGGGTTCTTACAGGGTGGCGCTGGCTGGCAGCAGAGCGGTGGGGTCTGCTTGCTTCGTGGGAGAGGTGAGCCCCTGCCCAGGCTGAAAAGCACTCCATGGCTATCTCGCTGCTCATGTTGAATCTTGTGAGGAGTGTGACGCTGGGCGGACTGGAGGCAGCTTTCCCACCCTTCGCCAATCAGAGCAGTTCTCTGTTGTTTTTTATTTTTCATCTTTTTTTGCCTTGGCTGCTTGCATGTGTGGGGTCTGTCTCAAGTGTTCATTTATTTTGCAGCTCCACTGATCGTTGCCCTGAAACCATTCTATATCACTGCCCTATCTACCCACGTTAAATTTAAATATAGAAACATTGAGAGACCACTACCTGTAGTCCATCCCTTACTTCTCACAGAACACCTACAGTTTAGGAATAACCTCTTAATAAACTTTTACTATCCGGCCCCTGTTCTGCACCCTGCTACATAAATGCAATTTGTCAAATGTGAGTAGATTACTTTTACTAGAGTGCTAGCTTGCCACATCATCAGGTATTCAAGAAACCAGGTCATTTGTACATGCCTCAAGCCCAGTCTTGTTTGCAAAGCTCTACTGTGGCTTAGTGCACAGAACAAGAGTAGTGAATTGAAAATATCGCAGTGGTTTGGGGTAACTAGTATGGAATTCCTACACAGCTGGTGGACATGTTCTTTAGTTTATCTGATTGAGTTTTTACTATACATTTTTGGATGTAGCCTTAGCCGTAGGTCACTTTAAGAATGTTGTCACTTTGGATCACAGTTCTAGTTCAAGGTTACTCTGCGTGGCTGCTCTATCAAACTGTCAGGCTAGTGCTCAGAACATAGATGTCTGCAAAAGAAATGAATTAAAAATGAAACAACCCTACTGAATATACAAGCCAAGATTTTTTCCTTGTTAGTTTGACTGCTGCTGGCATGCATTGACAACAACACCGTGATCAAAATTCTGATTTTAGAGCTTAATTTGCCAGCAAATCAGGACCTCATGAATGACGTGAAGGCAAAACAACAGTTTAGTTTTTCATAACTGTCCCAAAACAGCTAAATAAAACACACACCATTCTAAATGCAAAACAGTTTCAGACAAGTTAAAAATCCACCTTCTTATTCAGCAAAGAAAGGGCAGCCCTTGCTTATTAGGGTTTTTAATATACCTTTATGCTGGTTTCAGCCAATCAGCATATTGAGTGGTTCCTTTTTTTGTCCCAGGGCTGCTCGTCTCTGCTGTTTGTGAAGCTGGCCCTTCATTACCAATCATAACTAAAATGATGATTTTTTTTTTAAGGAAAATAAAAAGTAAGTTTCACTAGTCTTCTGACTGATTACACCACCACCACCTTTCACCCACTGGCTTTCATATAGGTCACTCTTCTAAGATAATATAGGTTTACATGTTGCTATTTTTGTTTTTACCATATACAACATTTTTGTTCTCTGTAATTATGATTTTGGTAGATCACTAATATACAAGGTCAAAACCTTGGGTCTTTAAAAGGAAACTAAACTTTCTAAATCTTGCTTGTGGGAACTGTAGGTAGCAGCCTAGTCTTTATTAGGCCTGGTCTACACTTCCAAATTTTGCTGACATGGTTACGTTAGTTCTGGTTATGGGTATAGGTGTTCCTTACAACATAGGTACGCTGTCAAAAGTAAACCCTCCTACTGGAGATGCAGTTACACTGGCAAAAGGCCTTTTTGGCTGGTATAACTGCATCAGCACAAGGATGATTTTGCTGGTATAGTTTAGTTTTCGAATGCTATTTTAACCACATTATGTTTTCTATGCATCAGGGCAAGAGTGTTCCAAGAGAAACATTTTAAAATGTATTTCTGAGCATGTTGGTGTGTGGTGATTTGTTTGTTTGTTTCTCTCTGCCTGTGGTGGTGTAGGAGAGGGTTTGAATTGCATAGACCAGTGGGCCATGCCCTTCCTCACAAGAAGGTGCAAAAGACTAACCACAGGCTGGACCTTCAAGTAGTTCTCAAGTCTCAGCTTTCATTAAAAAACAAACAAACCCTCAGATGCTATTCAAATGTGACGTCCATGTGAATTTGTAGAGAGCCAATAGCTGAGATGTGAACTGCCCATTCATTTCAGTGTGTGCCAAAGCAGATGTCAACAGTATAATTATGGGGTGGCATAAGGAGCTGATGATATATAAATTAAGATGCGTGGGCATTTAACAACACATGGAGGCCCCAAATTACTTCTTTTCCTTAAGGAAGCTCAGCTTTCAAAAATTTGGTAAATGTTGATTCGGCCCTAAACCAAATTATAATAGAATGTGAGATCTCCCATGTTTAGTTTGCCAGTTTTAAATCCCATCCAGGCTAGCAGGAACCTGAAAATGATTTTTAAGGTGACTTATATGAACTGAGTTAGTGGTCTGTCTCCACTTTTTACCAGACAAGTAATAATTGTTCAAATAAACATTGTTATTTTAAGGCCGCTCATGAATACGGCCTGTGGGAAATAATTGCAGATTTAAAGATTTGGGATACTGTTTTGGTTATCTACTTTCATTTAGCAGATTTACGTTCACACTCTAATATAAATAGTTTAACTATTCAAATATCTTAGTCACTTCTTAACATGTTAATTGTTAGAAATTATCAGAGTCTAACAGGTGAGAAGGTTGCTTAAGTTATAACCATCTAGAATACATTTTGGTGATGTGTTAGTTACCATCAACAGTATATGCAACTCAAGTCTCGTGACATGCCTGTAATATCTACTGCCTTATTAATTAACCATTTATAAATAAAACCTCAATATACAGTGGGACCAGATTTTGCTGAGTTTTCACTGAAAACTGTAGAATCTGGAAAGTTTCAAAATATTTTAAACAATTTATTTTATTCCATCTTTCACTTGATGTGTTATTTTTTAGTATCTCTTCAGTAGGTCCCATATTGCACCTAACTGTTTTTCCCCCAAGGTTGGCTGTATTTTGTTACAATTTGAGCTGCACAAAAGTTACCCAGACTTTACTCTTTTCAACTCCTCTCACCTGTCAGCAACTCTTAACCCAGCATATATAACTTGTTTGTTTGGGCCTTCATCCTCCAGCTCTCTGGCACCAGCAGCACATGGGGCAATGCAGAGTCTTCGTGAACATCCTATGGAAATATTATTCCCTGCAAGTGGGATAGCAGCCCAGATTTTCCAAGAACACACCAATGCGAACATACTTGTGCATCTCCACACCCACTACATGGCCCATTTGGTCAACAATCAGGGCCGGTGCAGCCACTAGGCGAACTAGGCAGTTGCCTAGGGTGCCAAGTGGTTGGGGGCGGCCAAAAGCGTGCTCTGGGGAAGCGGTGGAGCGGAGGTGAGCTGGGGCAGGGGGGCACGGGGAGGGCAGCGCGCATGAGAACGCAGCGCGCATGCAGCAAGTAACGGGGGGGGGGGGGGGGGGTGGCAGGGCAGGCAGCGCGCATGAGAACCGCTCCCCGCCCCAGCTCACCTCTGCTCCGCCTCCTCCCCTGAGCATGCCGCCCCGCACTGCTTCTCTCCCTCCGAGGCTTGCATGCCAATAGCTGATTGGCGCTGCAAGCCTGAGAGGCAGGAGAAGTGGTGGTGTGCTCGGGGAGGAGGCGGAGCAGAGGTGAGCTGGGGCGGGGAGCTGCCGCAGGGCTGGAGGGTGGGGCGCAAGGTGGAAGTTTTGCCTAGGGCATGAAACATCCTTGCACTGGCCCTGTCAACAATGGGTCATGCTTTCTGGCTGCCACTTGGTTTTTATAGACAGGTCAGATAAGTGTCACAAATTGGTTATACAAATACAGCTGTAGTCTGCATGGGCCCTTAAATTGCTGAAGAATTGTAGGCCTGAGCCCTTATGATAGGAATTACTATTGAGCTCAGTGGTAGTTTTGCTTGGGAAGGAGAACAAAATTTGCCCCTCGATGTTGTATGTCTCACAAACACTGAACAAGAGGCATTACTTTCGGGCCCACTGACGCTACAAATATAGCCATGTTTGTTTTATAACTGATTTGACACTCATCTGACCTGGTTACAAACGACAGATGCTGTTGTGTTCACACAACAGCTTTTTTCTTAACACAACCATTTTAGTGCATCCACACCATAGGTGCTGGAACTGGGGGTGTAGAAGCATCCCCTGCCTTGAAATGGATTCCATTATATACAAGTTTCAGAGTAGCAGCCGTATTAGTCTGTGTCCACAAAAAGAAAAGGAGTACTTGTGGCACCTTAGAGCTTTCGTGAGCTACAAGCTTATGCTCAAATAAATTTGTTAGTCTCTAAGGTGCCACAAGTACTCCTTTTCTTTTTATTATATACAGGGTTCACAGCTTGGCTCAACGTCTCTCAGCACCACCACTATAAAAAGCGTTTCAGCACTCCTGGTCCACACCCACCATGTTACCTAATTGTGTTCGTATCAGTGCATTTTTGGAAAAATGAGAGCCCTATCCCAGAATGCCTCAGCCCAAAAGATACGTACACACAGCAGCACCATCCTGACATTGATCAATGCACTCTGGGAGTCCTACTGCACAGAGAGCTGGGAAGAAAGAGGGCCAGACAAATGTGTTATATGGATACAGTTAGGGTTCCCTGCCAGCTAAGCAAAACTATTATGAACTGGTTACAGGAATACCGTTCGTTCCAGCTTAGGCTATTGACAAGGGTAAAATATGGTTAGCTGCCACTGTTACTTGAGCTTGGTCTACACTTAAAATTTTTGCCTGCACAGCTATGTCGGAGGGTGGGAAATCACACTTAACTGACATAGCTGAGCTGGGAAAAGCCCCAGTGCAACTCATGGCATGTCTACACTATAGACTTAAGTCATTATGTTAGGTCCACGTACAGCCCCTTCAGTAATTACTGATGTCCACGCTACCTCCTATCAGTGGTGCACGTCCTCACCAGGAGCGCTTCCACCGACTGAAGAGGGACAATGTGTGTGGGCTGAGAGCCAGGGCTCTCAGCTTCATGCAGCTCCCCACAGAGGCAACCGCCCAGGGCTTCTCACCTCTGGTGGGGAGATCCGTGCCCAGAGTCCAGTCAAGCTGCCATGCTCTACACAGACACTGTGTTGCCCAAACTACACCGGCTTAAGCTCTACGCCTCTCGTGGAGGTGGAGTTATTATGTTGGTGTAGTAGGGCACTTACATCTGCGGGAGCAAGGCTGTCGCGTAGATATGGACATAGTTTTCTTGCCAGTATAAGCTGCATCTCTATTAGGAAGGTTTGCCGGTATAGTTATATGGGCAAACCCTTTCGAGTGTAGACAAGGCTATAGTACTAACTATGTCAAGTGTGGGCCAAACCTGTATCTACAGTTAACCAGGTTACTAACGGGTTACAAACCCAGCTATGATCTGTTGCACAGGCAGGATGAAGGTAATAGTTCATACCGATTTCCTGAAGAATAGAATAGTGGAATCTTTTATAGAAATCGCTTCCTGAGAGGTAATTTTTATTGAATGAAACAAGAATTGCCCCCAACAAAGTTGCAGCCTTCTAGATTCAAGAAATGATATAGTGGGGTCACTCTCAAGAAGTATAAAGCCGTTTCTTCCTCATTCTGCCACTCATTCTTCTAGTTCTCCAGTTTTTCAAATCGTATCGTATCTTTGGCCTTAGACCATCAAATTTGCCGGTATTACTTTAAAATGGTGTATTTTCTTGGCTACTGCTTGTATTTTTAAAATTAAATAAATCTGCCATATGAAGTACACTTTGGCTCTAATAAAGCTTCCTTTAATGGCTTTATTATGTTAATTATTGCAATATGGCACACACTACTCATTTTCCTCAAAGAAACTTCTAAGCTGCATCTCTTTGCAACTTTAAGAATGGTTGCCACTAATCACTTACTCAGTTCCCTTCCTTTCCACTTCACTGATTAATTTATAGCTGGCCACTATAAACAGTTGCAAGAAGATTTTTTCTGGCTTCAATTGGATTCTCCAAAGAGGATGTTATTATAGAGTATAAATGGCTTACTCTTAGATATGTCCCATCATAGACTTCCCATCTCCTTAGAGGATATATAGATTCCTCTTGTGCTGTAATTTCAGCAGATGATATAATTAGTCTCGTTCCACTTCCATCGCTTAATTCACCGAACTCTATTAATCTAGAGAGTTTTCTAATCTTCTCTCATATTAGAATCCCATTAGTAAGGAGCTGAGCATTTCAGCATGCTTAGGGATTTAGGATTTTTGCATGTCCTAGGGCAGGGTTGTCAGATTCATCCTCTGCAGAGGGCTGACTTCAAATTTTAAATTATGGTTCATGGGGCATGGTATGAATTTGGGATTGTGCACTATCCTCCACCCACAGCAGAACTTTCATTGATGTTATGGGAGGTTTGCATAAAGATCAAGGGTAGAATTTGCTCTTTATGTAGTAACTAAGCCTCTGATTTTAGCATTTTGTTTCTACTTTTGTTGTCCCATTCAATAGGAAGATATTCTCAATTTTAGGATCACTGCTAGTTTTGGAGGGGAGAGAAAAAGAACTCAAGTCTGTTCTGTCACTCTCTTTATGTGTTGTCTTCATTCCCTTCCCTGCAACTAACCTGAGTTCCCAACCCCTTGAGCGTCCTTCCAGCCCCTAGAATGATCAGCAATGAAATAATCAGTGCTAGCATTGATATGTTGCACTGGGCTTAAGGTAGCACCCCAATTGGATGAATGGGGTGTGGGAGATCTATCATTTTTTCAGGCAGG
The DNA here is from genome assembly GCF_015237465.2 of Chelonia mydas. NCBI lineage: Eukaryota > Metazoa > Chordata > Testudines > Cheloniidae > Chelonia > Chelonia mydas. Next base: position 18,455,458 of record NC_057852.1, read on the forward strand.
CTGCAGAGTCAGGAAGACAAAACTGCAGTGGTCGATTTCTGTTTATATTTGGAAACCTTTCTTTTCAATCATGAGGGCTAGACACTTTTTTTTAAAATGAGAGTTAATCTTTGTATTATGCAAAATCTTGTCATGGAGGATGCATAAATATATCAAGCCAGCTGCATTTTTGACACATCTGTCACAATGGATACATTTTATCCTGTTTTCCCTGTTGAATTTAAGTGGACATCAATTTGAAATCTAGTCACTTTCTAAAAATCAGATAAGTAGCTTCAGATATTACCCCTCACCAGATTCCCTTGCAAATTTTTGTTTCTAATATTTTTCTCTCCCCCTGCTGCATGGAAAAAACCACAACAGGGGAAACTGACTAGACAAAAGTTCTGTCCATTACAAAGTATTTTCAGAGTAATCAAACTGAAGTTTTTTTCTTTAATCTTTTTAGTTGTAGTAATCTTATAACAATAGTAGATAAAACAAATCAGACAAGCATTTTTTAATTGATAGTTTTTTTGTTTTGTTCTCAGTTAAAACTTGAAAAGCTTCTTACTCACCTGGCTGTAAAGAGAATTTTCAGAGTATAATCCAATCCAATGTAGTCTCTAGATCAGTGGCTCTCAACCTTTCCAGATTACTGTACCCCTTTCAAGAGTCTGATTTGTCTTGTGTTCCCCAGGTTTCACCTCACTTAAAAACATACAAAATCGACATAAAATACAGATGTGTCACAGCACACTATGACTGAAAAATTGCTTACTTTCTCAATTTTACCATGTAATTATAAAATCAATTGGAATACAAATATTATACTTACATTTCAGTGTATAGTCTATAGAACAGTATAAACAAGTCATTGTCTGTATGCAATTTTAATTTGTACTGACTTTGCGAGTGCTTTTTATGTAGCCTGTTGTAAAACTAGGCAACTATCTAGATGAGTTCATGTACGAAGACCTCTGAGTACCCCCAAGGATACACGTACCACTGGTCTAGATACTGTCTGACAAACAGATGCACTAAGAAATTAAGTCAACACTGAAGACTAGTAATAATTGTTTGAACAACATTGAAGGGGACATGCAGAGGAGGAAAAATAATGGATTTGGGCCCTCTTGTGCTGCTTTGATACATAAAGACCTGAAAAGTTTAGTATTTAAAATTTTAAAAATACTGTTTAAAAAGTTCATTTCTTTACCACCACAAAAGACTCTCGATAGTGATTGGAGAATTACGGACATAACTTGAGCCTGAAAGCAGAGCAGTGGAGTTGGGAAGTTGTTTTTAGTTATGCTAAAAATGCTTCAGTGCTGTTATAATTCTAATGACTACAAAGCACTTTAGAGAAAGTTGCTTTAAAGATCCAGCACCCTCCCCATTCACAACAGACATCCCTGGCATGCTCCTCTCTCCTTGCGTCATCACCCTGAGGTCTTCCAGCAAAATCAGGGCAGACCAGACTAGATTCAACATTCAACAGGCTGGAGCAGAGAGCTGGGCCAGCCCCACAGGGCAGGAGCTGCTGCAGGGTGAGTGCAGAGCAGGCTCACATTCCAAACCCAGGGCAGAGAAAGTGTGGGGGGACCCAATTGCCACTGCACAGGGTCCCAAAATTCTTTAATCCATCACGGTACCCAGGTGTCTCAGAGCCACAGGTTGGTTGTTTGACACAAACATCACATAACTGAGATGTCACTTTCACCAGAACGAAATACAGTAATCTGTCCAGCTGTTAGACTTTGTGTGTTTAGATTATAATCTGACAGGGTGGGCACTTTTTTTTGTTGTATGGTTATGCAGTGCCTAGCACAATGGGAATGAGACCTCTAGGTGCTACGCTACGGTAATACAAATAATAGTTTTTATGGTTTATTTGAGGTGTAATTGGTAGGATGACAGAGAAAGAAAAATGGTGGCAGTCAGTAAGGTATTTTTTTTAACAGCTAATGTTTGTAACAGGAAGGTGAAATAACTTAAACAGGGATAAACTTCCCAGCTCCATCCAAAGGCATGCTCTGCTCATCCCTGTAGTCCTGACTGGGGTCTGTTGGTGTTACTGTAATACACATGATTAATGATAAGAAGGCTCGCTTGTGTTTCTGTTCTCCCTTAAGATTCCATATCATGGCTACAGTTCTCCTCTCACATTTTTTCTAAGCTTGCTTTATTTCACTTAGAATTAGAAATACTGTCCAGCAGAGCTCAATTGAAAGCCTAAATATATGGCGATGTAAGACTTTCTTAAAAGACCGGTTTAAAAATACGTATAATTCTCTAGCTCAAATCACAAGTCAAATTTCATTTCTAGAATGGCCGAAGAGGAAGGGCCCCCTTTAAAACAGAAAAAAAAAATTCGTATAACTTGTTAGTTCTGAGCGTGTGAGCAGTCAGCCTTGAACTCCTGTGCTTAGAGTTGAAAGTCATGTTGTGTTATTTGAAAGATCTTCTCTGGACTTGCACTAAGATGTCAAATGAGACATCTTTTCATTTTCAGAATAGCTTGCCCATTATTAGTACAGCTGTACTTCAACTGGTCCCCCTGCTAATATTAAGTGATTGCAGCTACATAAGCACTTGTTTGGTAAATCTGTGTTCACTAGCTTGCTTAAGGGGGCACCATCAACTTGAAAAGAATCACATTTCTGCCAGAAAGCTTTGTACCCACTAGTATTAGAGTTACATGTAACACCTGAGATCACTACAAGAGAAGATGATCCGTGAGGGAAAAAAAAATTATGCCTCTTTTCAGTTCATTTCCTTTGAGCATTTGACAGAACAGCTTGATTCTCTTTTCCCTTCTACAGTCAGCTACCCCATGGTGAAAAGACCTTTCTAAACATCAGCAAGAGATCAGAAAAAAATTATGTTTTACACTTTTGTTTAATTTGAGGACATACTGTTGGAAAGCAGCTCTATCAGAAATTGGATTTTTCAAAAAATTGACCAGCTTCTCTTTTTGAAGTCTTTTCATTGTTAATAATACAAGAATATCCATGTACATAATGCTTTCACTTGGTTTTCAATGACCTGTCTACGTCTAAGCACTTACTCGGATCACCTTGAGCCACACAGCACTTTGTGGTTCTGTTGGGTTCCTCTATGCCATCAGGGTTGGTGTTTGTTTTGGTCATCGTTAACAATAGTTAGTGAGCATTTCTGTCTATTTCGTAGAGTTTTAACTCTTCCGTAATGCCTACAGTACACACAGTAACTAATTTTTTTAATCATATGTGCAGTATCCCTGTAAGGGAAACTTACATGAGTGTAAGTGCGCAAGTTTAAATGGGTCGTGGGTGTTTGTGTTACCAGGACACACTATTTCCGTACATCAGAGATAATGTTAAAGAGTACCTGCGTATGCACTGGGAAGAGGAGGAGTGCCAGCAGGACATCAGCCTTTTGAGGAAACAGGTGAGTGATTGGAACCATGTTATATCTTGCCAGAGTTTACTTCCTGCGAAGGACTTCAGGTCACTCAGAGCTGTGGCTGTTTTTACTAATCGTATCATACATTTGTGAAGTAGTAGTAGGAGTTATCACTTGACTTTGAGGAGCACTTCCCTTCTTTCTGAGCTTATTTGGTTTTGAACGTACAGAGTGTGTCTGTCCCTCCAATATTCCATGGATGCGTTTACCTAACGTACATGTCTGCTGACCGACGCCAGCCATAAATAGATTCAAATCCCCGCTTCCAGGATACAGTAATGTGAACACAAACTAAACACACATTTTCCATCCCCATTCCTTAAAATGCCACACTGGCTCTGTTGGGCCAACACAGGAGTAAGGTCCAGAGCCTAGAGTCATCCACTGAGGGTCAGGGATGTTCAGATAGTACTGCGATGGGTACAGTATAAAATCCTACATAGGTAGAATCCCCTGCCTCAGGTTCCAAGATGTTTAAATTCAAGGGCTGTTAGCTGATCTCTGTCACAACAGTTCACTGGTGCAGATTCAGTCTTCACCTCTGAAATTCAGCTGTACTGGAGCAGAACAGGAAGCCCAGCATAATTCTAACCAGAGGCTGGGTGCTGTGAATCTGTTCTTGCTGAGAGCATTCTTTCTGAAAGCTCTTTGTGGTGATCTGGGTATATATTTAGCAGCTGATCTAAAAAGATAAATTAAAGGACTTATTTTGAAGGGTGCTGGGCACGCTGGCTCTGATCCAGTAAAGTTTAAGCACAGGAGTAGTCCCATGAGGGGACTTCTCATATGCTAAAAGTTAAGCATGCGTTTAAGTGCTTTGCTGAATTGGGATCAAAGTGCTCAGCGCTTAGTCCTGCTAGGACTCGATCCTGCGACCTTCCATTTGCAGCTGGTTATGATGCTCAAGTCAGAAAACCTACCCCTATATCTAAGGTCACAGGGGAAATCAGTAACAGAGCTGAGATCTGACCCCAGGAGTTCCTGGCTCCTGGTCCTGTGCTTTGACCACTAGACAAGACTTCTCTCTCAAATATGATACAGGGAGCACATAAATAGAATGATATTAACATCTGTTTTTCCAGGGCCAACTTTTTAGGGTTTTGTTTTGTTTTTTAAATGGTTGTGGTTAAATGTAGAATCTGAATGTGTTCCCCACTATCCTGTAACTATTCAAAATCTAGTTTGAGGCTTTATCTATGAAACTTCTATTTAAATATCCAGAGTCTTTATGCCACATTTAATGCATTCCCTTATTTTATTAAATGAATCTTGGAGAGAACTATATACTTCCCAAAAATCATTGTGGTAATACTCATTTATATTTAGGATTAAAGCAGTGTTGAAAGTGTTTAATGTGCTGTTCAAATGGTAAGTATTGTTTTTTTTGAGAACCCATGTTTTGATGGATTCGGGAAATCTGACTTTGCACAGCTGGTTAATGTAGGATTTAGGTGAAGCCATTTTATTCTAGTTCTTTGTAGGTGTACGTTGAAATTTGTCCAGCTGGGACAATATCTTCTAGATGAAAAAAGGCTCCATATTTAAATGTAAGACCAAGATGTTTAACTAACGTCCAAAATGGTTTTGGTCGGTCAGTTATAAATACTTGGGGCCTTTATTTCACATTTTAAAAAATGAAGAATGTAAGTTTAAATTTAAGCGTTTGAACTTAACTTATGTCCAACCTTATGTAGTAGGGTAACCAGTGTTCAAATTAGGTTAGTGCAATTTACAATTAAAGTGCATGCTTCTGGACCCCAATTCTGGTAAAATTCCCTATTCAGGAAAGCTATTAAGCACCTGTGTAAGCCCGATTGACTTCATGTGTGTAAAATTAAGGATGTGTTCAAGTGCTGCCCTGAATAGGGATGGACTTATGTTCAACTGGTTTCCTGAATCGGGGCCCTATTTAGCAGTCTTGAGTCACCTTTTTTGTTCTTAATTTCAAGGCTGAAGAGGATTCCAACTTGGATGGCTTTGTGCCTATTCCTTTAGAAACTGGAAATGGAGAACATGAAGTGGAACAGGTCATCCAGGCTGTAGTAGACAATGTGCACTGGCAGATGTCCCTGGACAGAAAGACCACAGCATTGAAACAGCTGCAGGGTCACATGTGGAGGGCAGCCTATACAACTGGACACATGAAAGGAGAGTAAGTAACTCCTGTTCCTGAAAGTTTCCTTGAAGTAGATCTTTTATATTTTGCTGAGCTAAGTTTCTTGGGCATACGTTGGAGCCAAGTAGTTACATAGTAGCTGGAAGGTGACCGGTCATAGCAGTGTAGTGCTGTATAAAAATGTAATCCGATTACTTCTCAGTTGAACTTCTTAGCTGAGCCCGAGCACTATCATGGAACCAAGACCAAGTTCAGCCAGTTTCACCTTGAATGCACAATGCAAAACTAATCCATGATTTGTGGTTGATTTTACTCATGGGATCTAGGGAGCAATATTGTAAAATGACTTTGGGAAATTGTAAGACCCTGGGATTCAGTTTAGTTTACAGTAGTTGTCCCAATGAGTAATGGGAAAACTTGAGGGGCCAAGGAGTGTGATTTCCCTCCCCCCCCCCAGCCTGTATAAAATGATCACTATATTCAGCAGGTATGTGCCTGCACATTTGAGCACTTTGCTGCTATCGTCACCAGTAAACTGACACCAAGGCAAGATGGCAAACACTAACTCACAGGCTCTATGGGAAAAGACAGAACTTGAGAAATAGGAACTTGTGAGAATACACATCGTGAGGAAACTGGAGCGAGCAATTCTGCTCAAGTGATTAAGAGGGCTCTCTCGTTATGTTAGCAAAATATATATATCCTATTATTCTACTATGGTAAAACTGACTCATTCATTTAGCAAGGGAGATCGAAAGCAGAAGTTCGTAATTCTCAGTTTAGAGAACAGCCCTCCTTATTTCAAATCATTTATCCAACAGTTACAATTAATTATGGGACAAGGTGGATAGACAAACCTAAACAAGAAATTGGGGAGGAGTTGAGGGAGAGCACGAAAAGTGAGATGAACTCCCTTCTGTCTTTGGGACAGGTACTTTTATTCCCAGGCATCTCACAGTTGCTGAGGGTGGAATGGCAAGTCAAGCTCTCCACATCTCCACTGATACCTGGGGGGGTTTTCAGCAAACAGTGAGGTGGCTAAAATACTTGTGAAGTTCTGCGGAGAATCAGGATAACCATTCAGTTGAAGTCCAGTATAGATATTTGACTATGCTTAGTGGTTCAATTCCATGGCTGAGTGAGAATGACCAGTCTCTAGGTTTTTTTGGGTGTTCCTTGCACAGAGAAGAGAGAAGGGAAATAGAGAGCTTGGGGAAAGGTAGAAGACAAAGGAAAATTACTTTAGTAAAAAGGAGGAAGGGAAGCAGGAAGAGACTGATCAAGTCTGTAAAAACATTGGGATGGTTTACAAAGGAAGAAAACCCATTCAGCTGTTTATGCACGCTACAGCATATCAGACTTTGTTTTGGTACAGTCAGCTAATAAACACTTTCATTCACGATCATGCTGAAAACTGGCTTTTGTCTGCCAAGGTAAAGGCTAGGAACAGCAATCCACAAAGGAGCCGTTGGGGAGCAGACACTCACACCTTGCACACAGCCACCTCGTCCCCCGTCGTGTTAGCAGCTGAAGTGAAGTGCCAGTATAGGCAGGTAGCACACATACAAAACTTGTCAATGTGCAATTGAAGGCTTATGAGAATTGTCAGAGGAGCGCTGAAGTGAACACCCACAGTCTGGCTCCAGTCCTTACACCTCTTATCACCATCCCTCCAAAGAAAAGCAGCAATAATAGGAGAATATGACCATGTGATAATGAACCCAGACTTGCCCATCTGCTCTCAAAACCTCGAAACTGTCGCCCAACAACAAGCAATGGAGGCTGTGGGAAAGCAGCGTGAGTAGAAAAACAAGCCCTAATCACAGATCTACAGACCAACCACCTGGGTTCACCATGCCACATAAAATACAGGTCACAGCGAACCACATCAAAACCTTACACGGGCAATGCAATTACTTACTTCACAAGTGTACAGCCTGATACACAAATGTGGAGAAAACACCCAAACCATGAAACATCTAGTGAGCCGCTGCCCTCTAAGAGCCTTTTCTACAGGGACACCTTGATTCATTCCATGGCACCGGAAGCTAATAGAGTGGATGACAAACTTGGACATCGACCTTTAATGTTGCTTTTCAAGTGGCCATATGAAAGAAGAGGACTTATTGTTGGAATCTTAAAACTTGAGCTTTGTCTCTTCTTGGCAGCTAGGGCCTTGGGTCAGGTCCCCAGAATATCCTCTCTTCCTCTAACCAAACCTGGCACATCACAGTCCAAGACACAGGAATTAAGCTTGGCAAACAAAAGCATGAGAGGGGGCAAGTTCCTATCAGAATATGCTCTGTGTGAATTTTTTTGGTTAACTGGTACCAACGTTGCTCTACTTAAATGTCTTCTAAATAACCATCAAACGTTGTGTATAAACCCTCAAGTCATGTGGCATATTGAGCGCATGGTAGCAAAGAACTGGGGAAGAAGAGGACGCCACACTACTGTTCATGTAATGTAAACAAATGTTCGGAAGGAAAGCGTATTCCTTTATGTCAGCTCAAAGTCCCCTATTTCTTCAGATACCCAGCTCCCATTCCTGGGTCTGATATTGCACTGTCTCGCATGCTGGGCAGTTGTTTACACCTGTACAGTGTGGCTGGCAAATGCTGCCATTCTGACGCGGTGGCATTTTACACCCCCACTGCACAGGTATAAAACCACTCCAAATGTGGCTGCAAAGATCACTTTCCTCGCTCGTTGCTTCCACTAAATCATGCTGCTCTGTGTCCCCCTCCCCTGGGTTGCCTCCTTCACCCCATCAAACAAACACTACTTGTCTTCATTTTTAAGGGCCTTCCTGGCCCACCCCTGCTCTCTCTAGGATAGACTATCCTGTTGACCCCACTCTGCCAGTAATACCAGTCATCTTCATCCACTTTAAGCTTTTTCAACAAGCACCTTCATGCTCTCTCGCTGGCCACCTTCCACACAGAACGAGCGCCTCATCCACATCTGCAAAACCACCTCATTATCCTCCTTCAAACTCACTTCTGCTGCAATGCCTACAAAATAAAACTCTACAGTTATTGTGCAGCTGCTGGGCAGAGACCCCTGCTTATGCTGACCAGTAAAGTCTGCTAACTTTTGCTCCCCTAGTCGGTTTGTTGTATCCATCTGTTGTCTTATACTCTGATTGCAAGCTTTCTGGGGCAGGGACCATCTTTTTGTTCTGTGTTTGTACAGCACCTAGCACGATGGGGCCCAAACCAGTACCTTGCTATAAATTGTAATGGCGTAAGGCCGTGGAGAAAGAGGCTCTTGTCAAAGCCATTACTGCATCATTAGTGATTTTTTTTCTGTCAATCTTAAAACTCATTATTCCTTTAACAACCTAAAAATCCAATCACACAAGGCTGAATACTAACTCTGTTACCCCCTTTAACAAAACCTGCATTGATTTCTCTATTTTCTTTTACCAAACTGATACAAAGCACTTTCCGATCATCAGACTAGGGAACTGATTGTAAAACGGAGCTTGGAGCTCTGCTGTGTTTTGCTCTTTGGATAAGAGTGGATGTCGAATGAACGCTGTTACAAAGGTGTGATACGGGAATACTGTGTCACCTATTGGTTGGTCAGATGGGCTCCAGTCTCCTGTTGCCGTTCATTGGTATGGCTGTGATGATGGAAACACCATTGTGGCATTTTTCAACAGTCCGCAAAGCTGGAGTTTTGGGGGGTTTTTTGATGCTCAACTATCAATAGATCTTCTGTCATTTCATCCCTGATGTAACTTTTGTCTTCAGTGGAGTTAAGCCATGGATGAAATTAATCTATGATTATTACTGCAAAACTTAAAGAACAAGTCCCCATAAATGGAGAAGGTCTGATCTGCTCTTCTTAAAGAAGCATTTTTTCCCTGATTTGTTCTTTAACCCTGAACATTTCATAGGAGCTGCATCAGTAGATCCTAGGGCTGCATTCTGATTTCATTTCCACTCTTGGCCCCCAACCTTGCCTGCTGCAAGTGTTCAGAACCAGGAAACTAAGCTGATCTTTAATGGGTGGGAATGAGAGGGGGTTGCTCCTACTAATTACTAGTAGAATGGGAATGAAAACTATTTTATGGGACAGTCAGGCTTCAGAACGTAAGAGGTCTGTTAACTTCCTTAATCCCTCCAAACATCAGGCTGGTCAGGAACTTCTCTTTCCTTGAACATTTAATGAGCCTCAGCCAAGTGTCTGAAACAGCCGTTTGTAGCTACTTGCTGTTCAGCGATCAGAATAGATTGCTCGGTCAGTCAGAGTTAAGAGTGTAGTATTTGTTATGGAAATAAATTCCCCAGTGGAGAAGTGCTGAGCAGCTTTTAAATCCACCACCAAAAAATCCATCCGGTAATAGAAACGAAGCAGTTTGCATGGGGCAGTACTATGTTTGTCTCATGCAGCCGTCCGCAAGTTGTTAATACTGCAATTATCCTTCATTGCAGATTCTTCCAGGACGTGGTTCCAGCCATCAGGAAGTGGAGGGAAGCAGGAATGAAAGTGTATATCTATTCTTCAGGGAGCGTGGAGGCCCAGAAACTTCTATTTGGATACTCAACAGAAGGTGATATTCTAGAGGTAGATAAGATTATAGCCTTCTTTACAGCTTCTCCATCTACAAAATGGGGATGGTAGCTACCTTCCCGGAGCTGGGGTGAGGATACGCTGGTTCGTGCGGGCGATGTGCGAGCCATTAATATTCTTTGATGCTAGAATAAGTTACAGAAAAATTAGAAGTGTAGGATGGGCGAAGAGAAAGTGGCTTGAGCTGCAGTTGTCAAGTCTGCTACAATTTCAGAGACTGCATTCCCATATTTGCCTTTTCAGTTGGTACTGTGCACTGATATCAGCAAGAGCCTTTCCAGTGTGACAGTGTCAACACAACAGAAAGATCTTTCCTCTGCCCCCCCTCTTAAAAAGAAAGAGAATCCCCCCTAATTACGCCACCTCTCCAGAAGAGCCTGGATACTCAGACAGACTCACTGCAAGCCAACCCCTAGGCACTGTGCAAAGCCTATCTCCACATCAACACAGCTTGTAAATGGATGTCTTTAGCCATTTTTAAGGAAAGGTGCTGAGAAAGCTACGCAACTAATGGGGCTGCCCTGCTCTGGAAGCTCTGTCTATTTGTTGTATCATTGAAAATGGCATGTATTCTCTGGCTTTCCCGTGATCAGAGCCTTGTTTGTTAAATTCCCCTCACTGCATTGGTAGAAACAGGGGATACTGATTAAGGTTGTGTAGTTCATTACCTGGGTTCTAGAATTAGTATCCTCCTAAAAAAGCCATACTCTCTTCCATCTTTCAGCTCTTCGATGGCCACTTCGATACCAAAATAGGTCACAAGGTAGAGAGTGAGAGTTACAGGAGGATTGCGTCAAGCATCGGGTGTTCAACTAACAACGTTCTCTTCCTGACAGATGTCACTCGAGGTAGGAGGTCTGACTGGCTTTCCTGCTTTTCCCCACATTGCAGCCGAGGAGGAATGGGCTCTCTAACTGTACAGTGTTAAGCATTTACCACTGCCAGGGTTGGAATGTCTGCGTGTCCGTTGCACTGCTCCTTTCTTAAACTTTCATCCCATCAGGTAGCCTCGCTTGGTGTGTAGACTAGGGCAAGCGTTTAACCTGGGGCTTGTCTACATGAACGTTTGGTTTGTGGCAAGCTGGGGTGTAAAGGGAGTAGATCAAAGTAGGCTAGGGAACTTTTGGTGCGCAGCAGCAGGGTCCACATGGACGCTTACTGGGGAGTAGATTTACACCTCAGCTTGCCACAAACTAGGTGTTCGTGTAGACAAACCCAGTCTATCACCTGGAGCCTAGCGCAGGCCACTAAAACTGGGTGCAAAGTAGTAAATCTGTGTCTATGTGCAATTGGCCAATGTCTACAGGTGCTCAGCCTAAAACTAAGAATGAGGGTTACTGTATTTTATGCTGCTGTTACAAGCACCCTCTTCAGAGGACCCAATTCTCTGCTCTGCACCGTAGGCAATCATTTACATCTGTGCAAAGTGGGTGAGACCTCACCCATTGTGAGGTAGTAGAAAGTCAGGTCCAGAGAGCTTTCTTCCCCAGACCTTTTTCCTTACATAAATATAGCATAGTTTCTAATGTTATACCAGCGTAACTCCCAAGTGACTTGGTTCAGAACATACCCCTCAGTGTGACTCAAATGTAGCCCCAGATTAGGCCTCTAAGCAATGTATTCATTGTGGAACAAATGAGTAAATTTATTTGTCAGTATATCTACATTCCTTAATAAAGAAATGGAAACTTTATACTGGAAAACAAGCGGTGGAGGACAAGACAGAAATCCTAAAGGGAAACTTAATCCTAACATTAAGTAGTCTGATTTTGCACTCCCCATTTCCCCAGCATTCGAGTTATCAATAAACTGAACTCCCACTTCATTTTTCTACCTGACTGCCACAGGGGAGAATATTATGGAGGAGTCTGGGATTAGGATGCTCTCCAGCTCCCCTTGCAGGAATTTACTTTCCTGCTGCTCTGGCTGAAGCCAAACTGGCCTGTGTTCTGGGCCAGTTTTTCCTTTAGAAACTCCCCCCCTCCCCCCCCCCCCCCATATGAGAACACAACTACATTCAAATATATTGATGAGACAATGTTCCCTTGCCTCCTACAGTACCCTAGAGTTCTGCTCTTTTCCACAGTAAGGCAACAGAGAACTATTAAAAAGAGAAAATCCTGGTAAGACATGGGAGGTATTTGTCTCACTCGACTCAGCACTGGTGAGGCTCAGATGGAGTAATGTTTCCAAGTCTGGGTGCCACACTTCAGGAAAGATGTGGATAAATTGGAGCGAATCAGAGAAGAGCAATAAAAATGATAAAAGGCATAGAAAATCTGACTTATGAGGAAAGGTTAAGAAAACTGGGCACAATTTAGTCTTGAGAAAATTAGACTGAGGGGGGACCTGATAAGTCCTCAAATGCGTTAAGGACTGTTACAAAGAGGACTAGGATTACTTGTTTTCCCTGTCCAGCAAAGGAAGGACAAAAAGTAATGGGTTTAATCTGCAGCAAGGGAGGTTTAGGGGAGATATTAGGAAAACTAACTATCAGGGTAGTTAAGCTCTGGGACAGGTTTCCAAGGGAGGTTGTGGAATCCCCAGCACTGGAGGTTTTTTAGGTTCGTTCTACCTGTTCCATCAGAGAGGGTCTAGGTTTACTTGGTCCTGCCTCAGTAGAGGGGGCTAGATTTGATGACTTTGAGGTCCTTGCCAGCGCTACACTTCTATAAAGTGTATGGAGACCCAGTTTGATTCCAACCTCCAGTCCCCTCATGCATTCTAAGATGCCTTCCAAAACTGGGGAGGCAGAGGGGTCGGAGGAAGCACATGTTGACTTGCCCACCAATGTGAAACACCAAACTAACTGCGTTGGCCTTCTTGTTTCCTAAACTCTGGTCTTTCCACAGAGGCAAATGCTGCAGAAGAAGCAGACATGCACGTGGCTGTGGTCGTGAGGCCAGGCAATGCAGGGCTAACAGACGATGAGAAGTCATATTACAGTCTCATCACGTCTTTCAATGAACTGTTCCTGCCTTCCTCCACTTAGGAGAACTTGTGCACATGCACAAAAGACCAAACTACACCCGCTGGAATTGTCCTTGTGTAATCTTTAATTACGTTGGTAATGAGAATTTTAAAAGATATGTACAGGATCCATGACCGTCTGCAGAAATTGATTTAAGTATTTTGGAGGGGATTTTTAATGCAGGGAAATTGAGGCCTGTCAAAGTCTGTTGGAGTTGTGAGTGGTGTGAGAAGCAGCATCCATGAAGCCTGTGTTTGATTAGCTTTCCTATCAGGGAATTTATTACTACAGGTTGACTGTTCTGCCAGCCAACCACCGGGTAATCTAGTTATGAAAGTCCATGTGACAACATTTGTCACTTAAAAACAAACTATTCTGTGAACAAAGAATTTCTCACACTCCCACAGACTTGACTCTTACAAGGAAATGTGACCATCCCCCTTCCAATAAGATCTGTAGCTCTCATGCTGGAAGTTAAATTAAGCGAAATTAATTTCTTAAGAGGTTAAGTTCTGTATGTTCAGGATAGCCAAAGGTAAATGTCAAATGTGGACCGTGAAGTTTGGAGGCTGCAGTTAGATCTGCCACAGAGGAGGTTTAAATGTAAGCCTGCTTGTGATATTGGGCTAGGTACTGCAAGACCTGCTGCATGCTAGAGCCAGATTTCCATTTATTTCAGAAACGTAGCACTCTTAGCAATAATCCTGAAACTTTCCTTAAGCAGCCAAGAAATGGTTTCACTAACTCGTAGCTCAGCTCTAAATAGACGTTATAAAAGATAGTTCATGGCTTTGGCACTACCTGCTGCATTTGATATCAATGAACGATTACAAAAATACAAACCATGTAACAGCACCACTTAACCTATGCCACTTTATACTATGTGGTAAATAAAAGTACAATTGTCTTCTGCCTAGAATTCCAGTATTTGCATTATCCCACCAGTGGCCAGCCTCTAGCATTGGTGGAAGGGTTTTCTTACCTGTAATCTACTAGCTTTCCTTCAGTACTGCCACGCCCTTCCCCTTTGTTTCCTGCAGGCCATGTGAGCTGTCTCTTGGAGAGGAATTGGTGTGACACTCAAAACCTTCCTCTGCTTTCAGTGGGAGTTCTACACATGGTAGGAGAGCAGGAGCAGCAAGTTGGCTACCTGTTGTTAACAGCAGTCAACACAGGTGCAGCACAGGGCCTAAGGGTCTAATTCATCACTACCTTGCACTTGTTGTAGGTCCCTTGCACCTGTGGGTATAAAGCACTATCCAATCAGAATGGTAGTGTCTACAGCTGTGAAGAATGGGTGTAAAATAGCTTAGAGTGTGAAGCAGTGAAGAATGGCCTACAGGGAATCCTTTAACTCAAGGAACATCGAGTATTCCCAGTAAAACGTACACAAACCCCAGACTCTCTTGCTTGTGCAGAAAAGGTAGCGATGGATGCTACTGCATATTTGGACATGTGCTTGTCTTTGTCCCTCACCGTGCATGTTTTACCGGCACAACCGGACTGCTTAACTTTTTTTAGCTAATGGTTTGAAACATGTCAAGTTTTACAACTTTATCTACTTAAACATGGTATGACGAAAGGACCCAGAAATCCTTACTTCTGCCCAGGTTGTCCTACCAGCCCGTGCACCCAAATTCATGAGCAGAACAGGAAGGAAGGAAGGAATTTTTTTCATAGCAAAGCTGTATAACTCACAGATTCCACCTTGTCCAGGATCCTTTCTGCCTGACTGGGATCGAAGAACGTGTCTCCACCTAGCCTGTGTGGGGGCTGCCCCCTGTAGGGGGGAGAGAGAGACAATTCTAATACCATGAGCCACGGCAGTGGAGGTTTATTCTTCCCAGTGGCGGGGGCATTTGATTCTACCAGGATGTGCCCCCTACAGGGAAGGGAAAAGGTGCCATGTTCTGCCATCAGAGAAGTACAGAAAGCAGCTATTCACTCTCTACTGCCTCTCATGGGGACCCACTGAGCCAAAGCAGCTCCTGGAAAGAATAGGTAGCTGGAGGTGGAACGGACTTGCTCTTTCCCCAGAATGTACCAGATAGGGATCAGTTCCTGGAGTCTTCTAAGCATTCATGGGTGCGTAGAAGACAGCCTTCCTTCCCTGTGAGACACATTCATCAGCAAAGAAACCAAGGGGAAGCTGTGTAGGGTCAGGTTATGATTGGAGGGGAGAGGTGTGAACTTATTGCCCTGATGGTACTGTTATTACAGCCCCTGAAGCCAGGAGGGGGAGGGAAAGTGAAGATCCTAGGGTCGCATGTTGGAATGAGAAGGTGCATTTCACCAGCTTTCGCACCAGTATTTCCCATGTGTAACTCTAGGAAGCGTTTGTGTGCAGATTACGATGCTCCTTCTAATCCAACCCCCGATTATTTTTAAATCTCATTTTTAAGTTAATCATGATTTTTGAATGTGTGGGTTTGGCAATACTGTACCTGAGAACTAGAAAGTAAAACAGGCTCATCTGCTCTACTGCCCAAACGTGGGCCCTGAGCCTGCATTCAGTTGGGCACGGAGGGCCCATTATGTCCAGGTAAGAGGATTTCCACAGGCTCTGCGCTAACAGAGCCAATAGCAGGACTGGGCCTTAAACAGAATGCCAAGATTAAGTCAAACGTTATAAATGCCCAGGTACATTTGTAAAGTGCTGTGGCATGTCAGTGGTGCTAGTAACACAGAGATGGTCTCTGCAAAAAAATAAAATGCATCTTGATAGCACATCCCTTTTAAAGGGGGATGGCAGGTCCTTAGGGAAGTAGCTGCCCAGTTTTGAGACAGAGAGAGACCCAGCTAATCTGAATACAGCTGTGGCCCACTACTTAGAGTGATCTTTGCCCTATACCAAGCACACTGCAGAAATGTACCAGATTCACAATCCTTACTGTTATAGCCGTATCTGCATGACTGACTGGGCATTGGATTTAGGTAAAGTTGATGTGTACCATTGTATCTCCATGCAAAGTGAGTATCTGCTCACATCTTGTTCCATTTGTCATAACGAAACTGTGTATATGGGGGGGAGGGAATAAAACTCACTCTTTCCATAAAAGAAGTTTATTTAGTGGTCATGTTTCAGTGTACATTAGTTATTGTTCAGCTGTACTGAAATGTGCCATTAGAAATACTTTAAGAAATGTACAGTGCATCACCAAAAGCCTGAAATTCAGCTTGGATTGCATATTGTTAGTGGAAAAAATTCACAAACTTCATTTTTTTTCTTTGATAAAATTTCAAAATATAAAATGATAAAACAAAAGCATTATTTGATTTTTAAAAAGTCACAGTGGACTATTTACAGTAAACACTTTTTAAACAAAAGCTTACTACTCTCTGCTCAATATGCACATGTGTGAGATTCTCCATTTATGTGTGTTCCTACCAGTCTCACCTTCCCCTGGCAGAGAAGAAAAGAAAAAGATATGTGGATTGGCTTTGTTATTTTGAGTCTTCTGCTAATGGGAGGTAAACCCACCACTACTTCATTTTAATGACTAACACCCACACGTTCCCTTCCCTGAAAGTGTCCCACTAACTTTTTCTAATTCTTAGATAATTACTAAAGGCCAAAATTCTGCAGCCAGATGTAAACTCTCCATTCAGTGGAGTTACTCTGGAATTACACCAGGATAACCAAGTCTAGAATCTGCCTCAAAATAATCGATTTCATAGGGCTGGTTGAAAATTTTCCATCAAAACTGTTTTTCAGTGGAAAATTGGGTTTTTGTCAAAATGAAATTGTTCACTAAGCATGTCCTTCCTGCAGAAAATCTAGACTTTTCCCTCAAAAAACTAAACTCCCCAAAACCAAACCATTTTGATTTGGAAATGTTGGATTTTCAACCTGCTCTATAATTTGAGCTGTATTTATTTTACATTATGAAAAGTCTCCTAGTTTTGGCCATTGAACCAAGATCACTGGTAGTTTAGCTCCGTCCCCTTTATGAATGGAATGAAAGCTCATCTGAGTTCTGCTGGGGTTTTTGTCTAGCCAGCTCTGCCTGTAGCTATTTTTTTACTATCCTGAACTTTTAAGGTGAATTCAGCCCCATGTAGAGGGCGAGAGCTAGGCCAGTCCACCATTTAAGTCACACTTAAGCCTGAGGACCCCAATCCTTCAACGAAGTTTGTACAGGTGGATTCCAGCTGCCATTAGCTTCAAGGGGGCTCTGCAGGGGTCCAACCAATCAGAGTCCATTGCTGAATTAGGCACATAGGTAGGTAAGTTGAGGCAAAGGCCTCTGCAAAGGGTGAATTTCACCATTAGTGCATAAGCAGTAAAATAAACCTACATCCAGTAAAATCTGCCTGAATTTATGATGTTCTGATCATACATGAGCCAGAATCTTCACTCAGACTAAGTTCAGACAAGGTTCCTCTTGTCAGTGAGAAATAGTGAGAAAAGCAGCTTTCTAAATATTATACACACTATTTTATGGAAGCACTACAAATAAAAAAAACACCCTCTTGGTCCCTGCTGGGCAGAAGAAACGTTCACATTTTGACCTAGTGCTGTTTGTTCACGTGGGTCACAGCTGCTCAGACCATACCACACTGAGATGTAGCCCAGCCCCACCCATGCTGCGTTGGGATGTGTTTTCTAAATTCATTTTGGTGCAGGTGGGCTGCCTCAGTCCCACAACAAGGTGGGCATCCGCTGCTGAACACTGTCTGCTTCGCTGTCTTTTTAGTTGTCTAGTTTTTCCCAAACCAGGCCTCACCTTTAGCTGCTTTCCAAACAGGAAGAAGTGCCTATTCTTAAGCAAGGGCCAGTATGTTTGTGCTCTCTTCTTCCACTGATTGATTCTAAGTCCAGTTGCCATGAAACCAGCTGGTAATTCTTCCTCACTTCACAATCAAGTTACCCTTGTCCAACAACAAGGCAATAAAAACCAGTTGAAACCTGAGACAAGTGGAGTCTAGTGGTCTGATTGCAGGAGTAGGAGCCAGCAACGCCTACGAACCCTGACTGACCTGTCACCCTGGAGAAGTCATCTCTCCAGCTGTAAAATGGGGATAATACGACCTACCTGACAGTGGCCTTGTGAGGATTAGGATATTTCTAAGATGAATGGGACAGGGCTTAAGGAGAGAGACCTCTCTAGCACAAACTTAGTAATCGGCCTTTCTTTACAAATACATCGGTGTTTTCAGATTTGGTCAGAAAGATCCTTGCGTTTTTGCTCTGCTCTTAAACAGCTGCCCTCAGAGCCCTTGGGCAATATGTCTGTGACTGTACATGGAAAATGAACTTGTCAAAAAAAAATGTAATGAGGTCATGGGTTAAATCTCGTGACCATGCGAGCCCACCTGCCATGTAACGAGGGCAGGGCTACACCTGATCTGTTTGATACTCGGAGGCTTCAGACGGGCTTTCGGAAAAGCTCAGAAAGTTTTCCTGGTACTCAGAACAAATGATCTCAAATCTGTAGTGTCTGAACTCCACAGCGAAGGTGCCAAAGTAGCAGAGGAAGCACATCACCAAGCCCCACTGGATCCTGGCTGCGTGCATATGGATCCCCTGTGCCATCAGGATAAAGTCTGGAGAAGAGCTGTCAAGGAGAACATGTCTGAGCAGCCTTAGTCCTGGATGAGAGCAGATAGAGCCGCTGTGGGTTGTTTTTCAAATGTGTGAGGTGATAACATCTTGCCTTCCTTTTACACTTAAATATAATCCACTGGACAGTGGCAACCAACGTGCAATTAAAAATGGTATTTAATAGAAAATCAGGGACAGGGTGAATGTCAACAATCTAATTCAGCAGGAAACTGGACAAACCAGGGACATTTGCAAGCCTGTTACATGTGGCAACACTTTCATGTGGCTAATGAACGTGCTTCTATTTCCACGAAATTGTGCTTAGCTCTTGCACCACACTGTTCACCTGTACATCTCAAAGCATTTGACAAAGAAGGGGAAATATCATTCCCATGATGAAACGGGCACAGAGAGGTGAAGTGACTTGCTCAAGGCCAAACAGCCACCCAGTGGCAGAGCTGAGAACAGAACCCAGTTGTGTGTCCTAGTTCAGTGCCCTAGCCACAGACCATGCTGCCTCTCAGTGAGAGCAGGCTCAGTCCCATTCGGGGCTAAGGTTAAACCCACTTATTACTCCTACCACCCTTTCCAGATCCTCTGCAAAACCAACCTTTTTTGGGAAGCCTAGAAACACTGACCTACACCAGTAAAAATACCATCACTTGCCCAATATACTGAAGAAGAAACACCAGAGTTTGAGATCAAACCTTCCTCCAAGTCTCCTAAGGCTTTTTCCATTGTCTGCCTATTTGGACTCAACGCCTTAGGACAGGGACTGTGTCTTTGTATCTCATGCTGTGCTGAGCACGCTGCTGGCATTTAACAAACACTGACCTCATGCTCCACTGTTACTCTTTTGTCTTATCTACAGTATTAAAACGACTATGCTGGAGACCCGGTTCCAACACAAACTTCCCTAACATGGTTAAAACACTTGAACTTTGCAGGGCTGGAACATGGTTAAAACAAGACTCAGCTCCTTCCTGCAGTCCAAGACCTGACCAAGCTGGGGAACCTCCACACTGTAACTGGCTCCCTCAACAGTGTAGATGTGACCTTTGACTTTGTTACAGGACCTGCTTATCTGCCTACCTTTTCTAGAAGATTGTTGTTTAACCTGCACCCTGAGAAGAAAGGGTCACACACATTTACAGCTAAAAAACCGAACAGCCTCCCACATAGCTTCATGCTCAGGGTTGGATTTATCACAAAACAGGCCATTAGAATCTGCTCCTTTGGGCCATATTCAGCCATAGCGTAAGCAGTCCCAGTCCCCATTGCAGTGAATGGGTGTTGTGACCTTATGACTGAATTTGGCTCTAACGGTCTCCTATTTCCTCCACATTTTCAGGGTTGTTCTCAGGTTGTGCCCAAGGGTGAAATTCACCCCATGCAAAGGGCCAGCTCAAGGTTTCTACCCCACGTAAGGCCTATTTGGAGAACTTCTATGGGACTTTAGCGTTAGATAGGCCTGGTGTTGTGGCCCTCTGCACAGGGTGAATATCACGTGTGGTGAAGTAACCAGACACCAGGGCACTGAGATGATAGGATTTTGCTGGTAACATTCAGCACGTTAGTTTGTGAGCTTCTTTAGAGGTAAAGAGAAGGACTGAACACTGGCTCGCTGGATTTCCAGCTACAGCAACCTTTCCTAAACCTCTCAAGATGATGTACTTTTTCCAGACCCAACTTGCTGCAGCTCTTTGTGCAGAATCTTACACCAACCTTTCTGGAACGGAAGTTGCTGGCAAAGAAAAGCATGCAAGGGTGCAGACCTGGCAAATTATTTGTGATACATAAAGCAAAATAATGAGATAAACCTCTCTGGAAACAATAAACTTTTGTAGCTGGAAACGGGGGAGGACTCTATATGTTTACATCAGACTGGTGTATTTCCTGACATCGGGTGAAATTTTCAAAAGTGCCTAAGTCACTTAGGAGCATAAATCCCATTCTGAAAATGGGAATTAGGTGCTTTTTGAAAATTTTACCCAAATAAACCTTCAAAACACTTCTGATCTTAAGAAGCTTGGCTCCTTTTGTTTTCCCAAGATTTTCTCCTAAAACATTTCATGGCCCTACACAAGAGTTGCCAATATGCCCAATGGTGTAACAGCAATTTAGTCATATTGCTTTATTAATTGGGATTCAGGTATTGTTCTATGGTATAATAACCTCTGAAATTATATAGAAGGAGTTTTAAACCCACTGCTGACAACCACAGTGAATGATGAGAATTTAAACGTTTGTGTAAAGAGACCTCATGGAAACTCTCAGAAGTGATAGCTTTTCTTGGCTCTGTTTCTTGACAGGAATGTGACGATGACAAAAGGCAATTCTCTCCTGTTACATCCACTACTATAGTGAGAGATAAATAACAGTTCTATAAAGTGCCCATCACAATGCATCTGATGCTGAACTAAGTTAAAATAGAGCAGGGCCTCATGTCCATTAACAACAACACTACTTAGCATTTCTACAGCATTTTCAAGCTAGAGGTCTCAATGGGGGGTAAGAATTGTTCTCCTCCTTCGAACAGCTGGGAAGTCTGAGACACAGACTAACTCAGTGACCAGCCCAGGTCGCACAGTAGGTCAGGTGCAGACCCAGAAATAGCCCTCAGGTCTCCCGTGGGCCTGATTTTCAAAAAGCCTGCACAAACACCTGTGTATGTGCTCCCAGCACTATCATCCGCACTGCAAATGGCAGAGTCTAACACGTGCAGTTAACAGAATTAAACTCACGGGGGAGGTGGGCTCTGCACGTGTAAATTCTATCACAATGGACACAGGTGTCAGAATTTGCCCACTGCACAGTCCCGACTAGAGGGCAAGCAAGGCACAGCGGGAGAACTGAAGACCAGCCCCAAAGGGGTAACTTCTTCACTCCTTGGTTAGTCAAATCCAAGTGATTAGGGAGGACGGGTTTGTGGTACGGGTACAGGACAGGGACACAGGTGCTGAGGGTTCTGTTCCTTGGCCTGCCGCATAGTGCTCCTGCGCAAATGAGCTAGGACAAGTCACGATCTCTCCGTGTCTCAGTACCCTCGCCTGTAAAACAGGGATAACAATATTAACCTACCCCAGGGGGTAAACGTGAGACTAAATTTGTTAGTGGCCATAAATGTTTTAAGCTCCCAGGACAAATAGTGCTATAAAGGGGGAAAGCGGTTTTATACCATACATTACTTTTTAAATCCCCTCCTTTCATGATAAGCAGGCATGTTATTCTAGCTGCCTGCAGGTCCAGCAAGCAAGGCGAAAGGATACAAAGGACTACACACAGGGTTATAGTGGCTGACAAGACAACTCGTGGAATCCCAGCTTTTCTTCCTTCATTCTTTAGGTTTATTTTGAGCGTCAAGGCAGCCTGAATCCAGCAGGCCAGGGTCCCAAAACCGAACGTCAGGGAGGTGCCGACATTATGGATTTCTTCGTCGCTGGTGAGCTACAAAGAAAAAGGAACTTGTGATTTCTCTGATACACCCCAAAGAAAAAAACATCTATACAATTCCTCAGTGTGATCCTACTTTCGGGAAGGGGGAAGGAGGGGTGTAATATTAAAGAAGAATCATTTGGTTGCAAAATACACAGCCAATGCTGCCTTCCTACTCAGTTGCAACATAGGTGTCTGGGAGGTCCAGCTGTTTACAGCCTAGCTGCTGCTGCAAGCAGAATTTCCTCCCAAACCAAAGAGCAGTAGACAAAGTGATGTCCTGCAAACATCCCCGCCAGCTCTCTGGCAAGGCCGCTGGAAAAACCAAACGAGATTTTTCCTGCAGAAAATCCTTTGCTGATTCTCCACCGTGGCCAGTGCATGCTGGGAAAATTCTTTGCGCCTTGGTCAGTGCTGTTCTGTGGACATGAACACTGATGCTCACGGGCCCAGTCCTGCAATGAATGAGCTCCATGCAGGCGGAGCCCCACTGACTTCAAAGGGGTTCCATTAGGACACAGGCATCCTCTTGCCTGAGCTTGCAGGACTGGGACCACAGATACAAATTAGCTATCCAGTCACAGTGACTTAATTTAGGGGAGGCCAAGTCACCTGGGAAGTAACAAGCAAGACAAAGGCATCACAAGTCTGGCTTGGATTCTGACAAAGTGAAGCTTTTTGGGTGAGATTCTCAAAGCCACCTAGGGGATTTGGACGCACAATTCCCATTCCAATCAAAAGGAGAGGTGTGTCCAATTTGTCTCGGAAGCTTTGAAAATCTCAGATTTTATCTATAAATAAGAATTCACCTAGTAAAAAGCAACCCTGTTGGGAGTATCTGCTGCTACTTCACCATGATCAGAGCAAGTCAAATCCACCCTTTGTCAGTGAAGTCAATGGAGGCTCACCGGAAGTGATTTGGGACCATGACCCCGTCTGATTCAGACTCTGAAGGCAAAATGATACATACAGAATTGTGGCTTTTGTTCAAAAAGGCAGGGGCAGACCCTTTGTTTAAGCACCTTGCACACTTTGGAAGCCAGTATAAATAATAGATTCACTTGGTCTTGTCTTTCAGTTTTCCAGCTTGTCCTTGACACAGCTAGTGAAATTCACTCCACCCACAGAACACCTGAGTGTTACAGGGCTCCATGTAAGTGGAGTGCAGGGAGCTGAAAGCCATCCATCCACCCCTAGCCCAGGGGCAGGGAGTGGGGCTGCCACTCAGCCAGCAATGAGTTTAGACTTGAAATTAGGCAAAGGACTGAAGTTCTGGAATGGCCTTCCAAGGGGAGCAGAGGGGCAAAAAAACCTAACTGGTTTCACGACTGAGTTTGCTAAGTGTGTAGAGGGGATAGTATGATGAGACTGCCTATAAAGGCATCTGCTAGTAACAAATATTTCCAATGGCCGGAGATGGGACGCTCGATGGGGAGGGCTCTGAGTTATTACAGAGAATTCTTTCCTAGGTGTCTGGCTGGTGGGTCTCGCCCACATGCTCGGGGTCTAACTGATCAGCATATTTGGGGTCGGGAAGAAATTTCCCTCCAGGTAAGATTGGCAGAGATGCTGGGGCGGTTTCGCCTTCCTCTGCAGCATGGGGCACGGGTCACTTGCAGGCAGGGGCAGCAGGTTTGTAGAAATTTTGGTGGTGCCCAGAACGCCCAGAGCCCGCCCCTCGAAATCTGCCTAAGGCTCTGGAAGGGAGTTTGGATGGGGGGAGGAGGTCTGGGGTGCAGGCCCTGTGCTGGGGCAGGGAATTGGGGTGCAGGAGGGGTGCAGGCTCTGGGAGGGAGTTTGGGTGGGGGATGGGGTCTGGGATGCAGGCTCTGGGATGGAGTTTGGGTGCTGGGTGCAAGCTCCAGGCTGGGGCAGGGAGTGCAGGAGGGGGTGAGAGGTGCAGGCTCTGGCCCGGAGTTTGGGTGCAGGCACTGGGCTGGGGTGCAGAATCTGGGAGAGAGTTTTGGGACGGGAGGGGGTGCAGGCTCGGGGGGGGGGGGGGGGTGCGGCGCTTACCTGGGGCTCCTAGGCAGGGGGGTCAGGGGGCCTCCCTGCACTGCTACTCCCAGGTACTGCCCCCGCAGCTTCCTATTGGCCGCATGGGCGTTTGGAGCAGAAGCAGTGTGCGTAGACACAGACCCGACCCACCCCGCCCAGGTGCCGGCAGCCATGTGGAGTGAGCAGGCAGGAAGCTGCTCAGCTCTGCTGCACTGCTGGTGGTGGGTGGGGGCCTGTTTTAAATCACCCGGGGATGTGCGGTGGGGAGCGCCAGGGGGCAGAAGGCAGGGCTGAGGGAGAGACCCAGCCTCAAACATTGCTGAAGCCGGGCCCGGAATATTCCTGGTGCCCATAGAACTCGCCGCCTATGCTTGCAGGTTTAAACTAGTGTCAATGGTGGAGTCTCTGTAACTTGAAGTCTTTAAACCATGATGTGAGGACGTCAGTAACTCAGCCAGAGGTTAGGAGTCTATTTCAGGAGTGGGAGGGTGAGATTCTGTGGCCTGCGATGTGCAGGAGGCCTGACTACATGATCATGATGGTCCCTTCTGGCCTCAAAGTCTGTGTTGTTACTCCAGCCTATGAACTGGAATAGCAGCAACAGCCTCTCTGCGCTGGTTGCATGGGGTACAAGATCCATGTGCAATGGGGAATCTGTGGCCTGACCTCAGACCTCAGCACTGCCTTTGACATTAGCCTATCTGGGACCATTTCCACAGCATACACTTTCCTTTGCATGGCTGCACAGCCTCCCCACTCTCCCTCCCTCTATCTATCTATATTCATTCTCAGCTGACACAACCCAGCTATTACTAAAATGTCAGAAAAATCAACAAGAAATTAGCTCTTGGATGAAGACTGGCTGTCACAAGCTGAAGTGATAGTGGTTTGAAAGGGGAAACGCTTAGAAGAGCTGGCCCAGACATTGTCCTGGTTGACTCCTCCCGAAGCCTGGATTACCAGGTAACATCAGTTTCTAAAAACACCTGTTTTCACCTCCAGTTTGCAAGGAAACCTCATCCCTTCCTGCCAGACAGAGACCTGGCCACAGGGATCCATGCATTTTTCTCTCCAGGTGGATCACTAACTTCCAGATGGATCACTAACTCACTGTACCTGGAGCTGAATGGGAAGACAATGCACAGGCTCCAGTATGTAACTGCCCAACTTCTCCACAGCTCAGGCCACTGTGAGCACATCAGCCCTCTGCTCAAGTCCCTCCACTGGCTCCCAGTCAGCTTCTCTTGCCAGTTTAAGGCTTTGGTCCTAATTTCCAAAGCAATTCATGGATCAAGCCCCAGAATTACATTAGAGACCGAATTTCCATCTGTGAACCGTCATATCTGTGCTCCTCTGGGACAACCCAGATCATAAAGCCCAGAACAAAGCATGTGAGAGCTGGTGACAAGTCACTCTCTGTCAAATGGATCTGGCTATGGAACAATCCTCCAGAGGAGGCCAGGCAATTCCTGACTGACCACCTCTAGGAAAAGCTGTGAAACCTTCCTATTTGAGAAATCCTTTCCACCATAACAATGTCAATCATAACACTGACCCCTCTTCTTCCCAATACACCCTCAGCAACCAAACAAAAGGGAGGGGGGGAATTAATAAAATCTAGAATAATAAAAAGCCTGCCCCCAGAAAAGTGTTTACCCCTAAAAAGGGAGAAGAGCCAGAGATTCTGCAGTCCACTAAGGATCTGGCTACTGATTTCATGTGGAAGGCATACAGATACTATGGTGATGGGTGGAAATATAAAAAAGATCGATGGTGTGAGCCAACAAGGGACCATGTTACTTTTGCTCTGGTAGCTTTTAGTGTGTTAAGCGCTCTCTCTCTCTCTCAACATCCCCCAGAGAACGGATCTTGTCCAGAGACACTATTGCAAGCCCTCTATTATATTTTGTGGTGTTGCCAGTAAGCAATAAGGAAGCAAGGGCATGTACTATGGGCTAACATTGACACGCCTTGGTTGTGGTTTGGCACAAGACCAAAGAAGGGTGCTGTTCACCAGCAAGGTGTGGCTTTATTAAACCAGAATATATAACCTAGAGTAATTTACTGTAACAGCTTCTAAAGAACCAGACCTTCGTTAGAGCAGAAAATACTGGAAAGGAAGGAAGGAAGAACTTTGAGATTCGGTTTCCTAAAGCCAGCCCCACCTCTCGCAGCTTCCCCTTCACACAGCTGGACAAGCATTTGGGCTAGCTCTTACAACTTGGGGGTCCACAGCAAAACCAAGGCCACAAGCTGCTAGACAGGGGAGATGGGCAGTGATGTCAATGAAGCCACACTGAATTGGTGTACACCAGCTGAGGATCTGGCCTAAAGTATCTGATTGGCTCATCCTTAATAAAAAGTCAGAGTGGAACATGTTACAAGCAGACACATGATTACTGCCAACAGGTCACACACTGAGCTGGTTTCAATTTTTCTCTCTCTCTCTTTTTTTAAAAAAGAAAACTGATATATTCTTCCAGTTCAATGAAACTAATGTGCCAAATTCTCTGCTGTCATGATACCACTGACCTCTATAGAGCTATGCCTGCAGAGAATTTGGCCCAGCGTAATTTCTCATGCTTGCGCAGCAGTTATCAGTCAGAGCCGCATTGCTAGCAGTCCCACAGGGGGAGATTTTCAAAGACACGTAGGGGATTTAGGAACACAACCTCCATTGACTTTAAATACTTTTGAAAACCTCCCCCTAAGATTTCATATTCACCTAGGAAACAAGCAGACACATGAATACAGTGGACACATTCCTACTCTAGAGCAAGCTTGTGGTGTCTCAAAATGACAGCTGACAGCTTGTTTGTAACAATAACACACACAGAACAGACTGAGAATTGAAAGAACTACAGCCAGGGCAATGACTTGGAGCAGGAAATGCCTTCCCTGTTTATACATAAAGTCCCTCTTGTGGCCAGTCTAAGGATAGGCAGGAGGTAAAACACCAACATATATTCTAATCATAGGAAGCAACTATCTTCATGGCAGCTCTGTGCTGGCAGCCTGGCCTGCTGTTAGCATAGAATTGTGTGCAAGCTCCCAGGGCTGGCCACCCTCCAGTGCAGTCCCCACGCCTAGGCACTTGTCCATCAAGCCCGGTGCCTGCCCAGGGGTAAGGCAGGCTCCCAGCTGCTGTTGGGTGCCAGGAGATGGAACACCAGGTGTCACAGATTCAAACCCTGCTTGGAAGTGGAGGGTTATTTCTCTTAAGTTTTGATTGAATTTTAAAGTTTATTAGAAATAATCAATCATCAGTGCTACTAACGGCAGTTGCCGCCTTCCCTTTGCCACCAGGGAAGCAATTTAAGAGGCAGTGGCAGGCCTAGGTAGTGGGCAGGAGGGTATGAGGAGGCAGAGAGCATGGACAGCCATTCTAGCAGCCGTACTCCTGCCATGGGCAGCTCCAGGAGCAGAGAGATCTGTGCTCACAGCAGGTAGGGCTGCTAGATAACGGATGCAGCCCTCATGACATGCCCATGGAAACCCAGAAAAGAATGACATGTTAATTACCAATAAGCTGGAGGGAGGGGGAAATGGGAGTGGGGTACCTGAAAGTTGCCAAGTAAGGTCATTCCAAACGAGGCCAAGCATAACGCAATCAGTCCGCTGACGTTCAGCCAGGGGTTTAGCACCTTTGGCTTCAGCTGTATAAAGCGGAGAACGGCAACGACAAGTGCTGAAAAAGGAAACAAAATGCCAGACGCAGTTATAAACCCACACAGCACAAACCTGGTGAGTAGGATTTCCCAAAGCGCTTAACCCCGCTCCTGGTAAAACTCACATGAGCTGCCATGGGAGCAGAGGTAGGCCAGTGCTAAGTGCTTTTGAACATTCCACCTTGCATTTAATTGCAGAAGATGCAATAGCACGGTAAGTAACTTGGGTAATTCCTTCTCTTCCTTCCCTGCCCCATTATTTATTGCTGACACTTTTGTCGCATCTTGTCCAAAACCTAGACAGAAACTGTACTGGACAAGGACTGTGTCTTTATTATTGGTCTGGAAAGCATTTGACACAGTTTGGACATTATGTACATAACTGATAATAACAGGATTTGCATGAAGTTTTATTCCATTAGCTACATTTGTGAGGAGTTCGATGATATAACTTCCTCCAGAAGGACACAGCAGGGACCCGATCGAAAGCTTGGATCAGGCCCTCTCCCTTCACATTGTTTTATAAAACAAACATTTCAAAAGCGTCCTTGCAAATGTGGTGCACACAACAGGGACAGCACAGAAAGCTTCTTCTCACTTCCCTGCCAACATATCACAGAGGGATCAGCCTCGAGAGGTGAGAGTACAGGTCACTTTCACGACTATTCCATCCTCGGCCCATCTACAAAGACTGCCAGCAAGGGGGAAAACAAGGACAAGTGGGTGGGAACTTGTCCGCTGGGAACTGGACTAAGTCTTTCATGCTCCTTGCCCATAGCACAAGGAATTTTAGGTAGCTAATACTGCATTTCATACAGGGCTCAATATCATCGATGTCATTCTCAGCACACTCCCAACCAGATCAGTACCAGTCAGACCGAGGCAGGGAACTGCCACTTGTAAGCGAGAAGTCAGTTTCCTAATGGGAAAGGAGCTAAGGGAGACATGATTGCTTTAAGAAGTCACAGAATCTTCTTCCTGGACTAGGAATGGTGACTGGTAGCAAGGCATGGAGAAGAAAAATTAATACATCTAGACAAACCCAAATAGGAATTATGGGAGTCTAAGGGACTGAGGTGCCTAAATTCAAATGAAATCCAATGGGAGTTGGACACATTTCCCTTATGTTTCTTTTGAAAATCCACCTTAATGTCCTCATATCCTTCAGCCTACTGCACATACAATCCTGTTGTATAACGACTGTATGGTTTGACTAGATCTTCTGTTTTAGCAGATATCCATCAGGAATGAAATTAGTCCCAGAACAAAGGACCCAAGATCTGCCTTACGGTCCCTCTTAAGCCCTATTTTAAGGTTTTACATGGTGCATAAGACCTTATTCATGCTCTCTGTGCTAAGGTGAATTTCTCTCTTAAGTAGGTTCCATTGCTTTAGTTTGGTGCATTCAAATATATTCTTTCAGCATTGGTTGTTTTTTTTAAATAATAGATCAGATTTTTTGATACAAGACAGATGACAGGAGATAGAGCCCTGCACCTCTAGGTCACAGGTTGAAAACCAAACCACATTAGTAGGGACACAAAATAATAACCACTTGGTGAATAGTCATGTAAAAATGAACTGCTGATCTCAGTCCAGCTCTCCTGGAACACTGTCCATTTCACAGGTAGAATTTTGCTAGCAGCCTCTGCAGAGAGACCAAGAATCAAGTAAAAAGAAAAGGAGTACTTGTGGCACCTTAGCGACTAACCAATTTATCTGAACATAAGCTTTCATGAGCTACAGCTCACTTCATCAGATGCATACTGTGGAAACTGCAGAAGACATTATATACACAGAAACCATGAAACAATACCTCCTTCCACCCCACTCTCCTGCTGGTAATAGCTTATCTAAAGTGATCACTCTCCTTACAATGTGTATGATAATCAAGTTGGGCCATTTCCAGCACAAATCCAGGTTTTCTCACCCTCCGCCCCCCCCACACACACAAACTCACTCTCCTGCTGGTAATAGTCCATCCAAAGTGACCACTCTCTTTACAATGTGTATGATAATCAAAAGTTGGGCCATTTCCAGCACAAATCCAGGTTTTTTCACCCCCCCACCCCCTTTTTCCAAAAACCACACACACAAACTCACTCTCCTGCTGGTAATAGCTTATCCAAAGTGACCACACTGGACAGTCTCTACGTAAAAGAATAAATGGACACAAATCAGATGTCAAGAATTATAACATTCATAAACCAGTCGGAGAACACTTCAATCTCTCTGGTCACGCAATTACAGACATGAAGGTCGCTATCTTACAACAAAAAAACTTCAAATCCAGACTCCAGTGAAAAACTGCTGAATTGGAATTCATTTGCAAATTGGATACTATTAATTTAGGCTTAAATAGAGACTGGGAGTGGCTAAGTCATTATGCAAGGCAGCCTATTTCCCCTTGTTTTTTCCTACCCCGCCCCCCCCAGACGTTCTGGTTAAACTTGGATTTATGCTGGAAATGGCCCATCTTGATTATCATACACATTGTAAGGAGAGTGGTCAGTTTGGATGAGCTATTACCAGCAGGAGAGTGAGTGTGTGTGTGGGGGGGGGGCGGAGCGGGGGGGGGGTGAGAAAACCTGGATTTGTGCTGGAAATGGCCCACCTTGATTGTAGGGAGAGTGGTCACTTTGGATGAGCTATTACCAGCAGGAGAGTGAGTTTGTGTGTGTGGTTTTTGGAAAAGGGGAGGGGGGGGTGAGAAAACCTGGATTTATGCTGGAAATGGCCCAACTTGATTATCATACACATTGTAAAGAGAGTGGTCACTTTGGATGGACTATTACCATCAGGAGAGTGAGTTTGTGTGAGAGGGGGCGGAGGGTGAGAAAACCTGGATTTGTGCTGGAAATGGCCCAACTTGATTATCATACACATTGTAAGGAGAGTGATCACTTTAGATAAGCTATTACCAGGAGGAGAGTGGGGTGGGGGGAGGTATTGTTTCATGGTCTCTGTGTATATAATGCCTTCTGCAGTTTCCACAGTATGCATCCGATGAAGTAAGCTGTAGCTCACGAAAGCTTATGCTCAAATAAATTGGTTAGTCTCTAAGGTGCCACAAGTACTCCTTTTCTTTTTGCGAATACAGACTAACACGGCTGTTACTCTGAAACCTGTCAAGAATCAAGTAGACATCCAGAATGAGAACTGGGGTACTGAATATATTAATGAATGCAGGCCAAGCTGGCAAATAGTTCCAGCCACATTAAAAAAAAAAAAATGAAGAATTTGGAGGGGAGGAACTTTAAGAAAATGTTGATTTGATTGACCTTAAAAAAAATTTATTTTTTTTTTCATTTTGGTGAGAAAAACTAAAAACATTAAATTAAGGTTCAAAATGAACCAATTTTTCAGGTCAGCCACCGAACCAAAAAATGAACGATTTGTTCACTTCTATTCAGCACAAGTTCCACTCTCACCCTACATGGTTCTTACAGATCATGCCTGAGACATAGTGGTAGGGCAGTGTTGGGATGATGACACTGCTGATGTTCATACTTGACCTGCTCGGTGCATACAGGATTTGGTCCCAAGCCATTGAAGTCAATGAAAGTTTTGCCATGGACTTCAGTGGGATCAGGATCAGGCATAGAAAAAGAACAGTTTCCAGGGATTTCAGGTCAGCATGTTGCCCAAGCATTACAGTACCAGATATTATCCTGAAAGGGTTCCATTGTATCTGTTTGACTTGATGCAGAGAAAATGTATTCTTTAAAGTGGGCTCTAATGAGTTTCATCCTGGACAAAATACCAACATCAGCAGCCCCCCAGTCGATGCATGGGCATGACCGTTTCATCTTAATTATTTACTTTCTGTTTTGTAACTCCAATATAACGTGAATCAGTCGGTCTATTTTGGAGGGCTGCATCAGCCACTATATAGGTGCTTAAATTACACAACCTTCATCTTCACAATGCACCCCAAGGCAATAATATGGTGAAATGAACCATCTTTCTGTGCTGCTGCTTCATTATTGTCAGAGTATACGGGAGAGGGAGAATCCTAGCTCATGCACAAGTGATATGACCATAAATGTTCAATTATGTTTTGGATCAATCTGTTTAAAAGATAAAGAATCTTAAAATGTTAATTTCAATACACACATCGATCCTGTCCTTAGGATTTTGCCACTGATTTCAATGGAAGACAAATTGGGCACTATCCAACCATGTGGTACAAACTAACAAGATCTGCTGGGCCGACATTTTCAAAAGTGACTTGTGATTTTGGGTCCCTCAGTTTTTGGATGACAGTTGAGACATCTTAAAGGTGCCAGATTTTCAAAGATGGGAACTCAGTACTTTCTGAAAATTAGGTCCTTGTAAACATGTCTCAAATTAGACTCCCAGAAATTTGAGTACTCCCAAAATCACTCGTCACTTTTGAAAATTTTTGCAATTGATGTTTTTATCAGTGATGAAGAGTATTCAAAAACAGGGCAACACCGGAACAAGAGAGAAACAGCAATGTTCTCAACAACAAAAAGTGTTCCTTCTCCATATCAAAATGGAGAGATGCAATATTGATGGTATCCTTTGCTGAGCACTGATGTTCATTATTTTTGCATGTACCAGATGGTCCTACCCCAGATGAAAGATCATAAAGCAGCACTGAACCTTGTAGCGTCTCTGAGCTAAAACTAGTAAATCTCAATCTCATTATTTCTTAGAATCATGGGAGAGAGTGTTTGTGTGCGGGAGGGGAGATATAGATGATAAAGGATTAGCAGACACAGCTAGATGTGATCTTAAAGAGGGGAAATATTTTGGTAATTAACTGTAAACTTCAAAACTAAGTAGAGCTGGTCAGCAATTTTCTTAATCTTTTTTCAATAGATTCATCCAAACCAAAACGGTTTGCAGGAATGGCTTGGTTTTGAGGATTTTTCAACAAAAAACAAAACTGAAAAAAGTTTTCAAATTGTTGAAATATTTTGTTTGCCACATTTTAAATTAGAAATTCCAGTTTTGTTTTGATTTTTCACTTTGAAATGTACGATAATTACATTTGTTGTAAAAATTTAAGAATAGTTGAAATCACAATGAAATTATGGAAACAAAATGGTTTCAATTGACCCAAATCATTTTTTTTTTTCAGGTCACAACAAAATTCAAGATTTTGATTTTTCATCCCAATTCAGGGCAGAATTTTTTTCCAATATCTCAAAAGTGCTTACAGCACGAAAAAATCATTTCCTGCCCACATCTAGAACCAAACAGCTGCATAGCTGTCACGTGGAATGCTCAGATAGGGCTATAAAGAAGGCTGGAAAACATAACTTATTTTCTTGATCAAAATGCTGAGCACTCACCTTGAAAATCAGGCCCCTTTGAGATGTCTCAAATAGAACACCCAAAAAGTCGCCCACAATCACTAGTCATTTTAGAAAATATAAGCCCTATATGTCCATATTCCAGCTAATGCTGTCAATCTGTCACATTACTATAGATAGTGCTGGATTTGTCCCTCACTGAAGTCAACGGCAAAATTCCCAGGACTCAACTCCATGAATATACCGAAATGAGTATCCCAAGATCCTTCATGTTTTGCTCAGGCAGATTAAAAAAAACTGAACATTACATTAATTTCCCCTCAAGAATGAACAAAGGGCCCTCCTACCTAAAATTCTGGCAATAATAGAGCAATAGGACATGAAAGGAAGTGTATTTTATGGAGAATATTACTGCATGGCCGAGGGTGTGTTGTAGGAAATACGGCTGAAGGCTAGGTAATCTGAGCACCTGAACAGTGGCTGAAGTGGACATCTGACATAGACTGACAAAGGCAATATGTTTCAGGGGGAATATTCTGCTGCTAATGTTGTGCAGTTTTTTCTCCCTGCATCCATCTCCAAACTGATCAGCAACAGAGCTGGTCAGCATTTTTAACTGAAAAAAACAGCCTTTTCAAAGAATGAAAATTTCCATGAAAAATTGCATGACATTTTAAAAATGAAAAGGAGTACTAGTGGCACCTTAGAGACTAACCAATTTATTTGAGCATAAGCTTTCGTGAGCTACAGCTCACTTCATCGGATGCTCAAATAAATTGGTTAGTCTCTAAGGTGCCACTAGTACTCTTTTTCTTTTTGCGAATACAGACTAACACGGCTGCTACTCTGAAACCTGTCATTTTAAAAATGGTAACTTTTTTTGAAATGCCTACCAAAATGTTTTACTTACTAAAATCAGTGGTGGGGGAGGGGGGTGTGAGTTGTAAATGAAAAATTACAATAATTTATTTTGAAAATAAACAAACAAACTGGGTCCATTTTGAACCCTTTAAAATAAAAGCAACTTTTACCTAGATTGAGCAATCCCTTTTACGCACGTGGGACTCCTAATAATGCTAATGGGAGTTATGCAGGAAAACAAAAAGAGCACACTACTGTGCCTACAAAAGGTCAACAACCTCAGCACCAAAGCAATATTTAAATACTGTGCC
This sequence comes from Chelonia mydas, assembly GCF_015237465.2. Lineage (NCBI taxonomy): Eukaryota > Metazoa > Chordata > Testudines > Cheloniidae > Chelonia > Chelonia mydas. Next base: position 18,489,655 of record NC_057852.1, read on the forward strand.
TCCTTGAACGTTCACTATTTTATATAATTTCCAGTATGTCCTCTCCTAGAGCAAGGTCTTCAGTGTGGTTAAGGTCAATAATGGTACAAGCTGGAAGTAGCCCTCATAAGCATCCAATGTAGCAGACATGCAGCCTGCTCTAACGAGCTCTGCTTTATCCCGATAGGGTAATGCCCATAGACATCATAATACATGTTGTTGTTGGTTTCCAGCTATAATTTTCATAGCTATAGTTTTCATTGTAATACTGGGTGAGGTTCAAAGAGAAAATGCTGACGTCATGTAGCAGGTTTTAGCCTCAACACCTTGTTCGTTCGTTCGATCTTTCATCACAACTGCATAAGTAACGTTCACTCATTCTCATACAACATAAGACCAGATCATGAAATCGGCTGCACACAGGCAGACTCCTGCACCCACACAGAAGCCCATGGACTTTAATGGGGCTTTGTGTGGGTGCAAAATCTACAGATCTGATTGTAGGAGTGGGGCAGTATTTCAGTAGCTCAACAGGGAGATGTGTATTCATGTCAAACACATTGGAATCTGACAAGAAGTTTCCCACATACATATTGTTATATTTGGTTTTGAGGGCAGAAACTGCACTTGCAGGTATAGAATTGTATTTAGCTTTCTCTGTGTGTGTCAGGCCCATACACATGTTATGACCAAGGATCACAGATAGTGTAAACTAATGCAGTTCCATCAAGTCAGTGGAGGCAGACTGATTTATACTATCTGAGGTTCTGGTCCAATATATATCCATAAATATCAGTGCGTATAGATATTCCACTTTCAAAATCTACTCTCAACCTTCACTCCATCTTAATACACGCATCAGTAATTCAGGATACAGTACATTAGTAATAATAATACTTAGCTGTTATATCATGCTTTTCATCAGTAGATCTCTTAATAAAGGAGGTGAGTAACATTACTGAGGCACAGGGAGGTGAAGTGACTTGCCCAAGGCCACATAGCAGGCTCATGGTAGAGCTGGATGTTGCAATTTACCCACAAGCCTTAACTCTGCCTTGGAGTGATACTATGAAATAACCATATGATGATGATTAAGGCATTATGGTGTTCATGGTTAAACCTATTTTTAAAATCATTAGATTCCCCCTACCACCACCTTTACAATGTCACTCCAAGGCAGAGTTAAGGCTTTTTGGATCCCCTAACTATTCCTTTCCATCCTTAACATGTTTGAATTTCATTTAAGTGTCACCTGAACTCTGAATTTCCTGGGTCTGGAGGAAGAGATGCTGTACTTTTTATATTTAACAAAATGGTTGAATCCCTGCTTTAAGTGCAAAACTCAGCTTAGCCTTGACTATGGAACTCTGAGTGGTGCTTCCATAATATACACAGCCACATTGGCAAAGACGGACTCAGTAACAACAATGGAGCATTAATTCAGCATTATCATTTTGATTCATTTGTCTAGATAGCTTCAGGAGAAAATACTTACAGTATCTCATGCATAACAAAAAGTTTTATTGACAAAAACAATGAAACATTTTTTCAAGCATTATAACCATCAGGTGTTTCTCCCAACTATGTTACTTAGAAGCTTCACCCTTATCAGAAGCAACCTGTGAACTTCCATACTTTTACTAAAGGAATTTAAAAAAAACCCAACAACTCAGAAATAACATTTTGTCAAATGCAATGACCAATTACACAATGTTTCCATGCAGGATTTTATAGTAGCAATAAACAAAAAATATCATTCCATGCTCCGAAAACACAGTCATACAGACTCAAGGCTAAGGTGTGATGATAAAAGAAGAGAATAAAATGGAAAGTATGAAGGTCAAACGTATCCAGCTTTGTTCTGTCTTTTTACAAATACTTACAAAACAATACTAGCTTCATACTAACAGCACCTCTTTAAAAGGTTTCAAATAATCAGCTTTGACAGCAACATCTACTGGATTTTATTCATGTTCCAATGACTCATTAAAGTGAATTAAGAGAGACAAAAAAAAAAAAATTCCCCACGCGGTTCCTACCTAGAAATGCTGCCATGTTCATGACTTGGCTAAATACACAGCTTGCAGGGGGTGCATCACCTGCAATACTTCAAAAATATAAAGTGTATCATTGTAACTCTACTAAGACAGCTAAAGAGAGAAAGAAAGAAATAACATCCATTGATCAGAATGATATGTGGGGAATGGGACGGGGGAAGAGGAGATCCAGTTACCTTATGTAAGGGGGACTTTTGGAACCAGGTTTCCTAAGTGACACAAAAAAAACACAAGAGCCAGAATTAAAGATTTTGCTGTTTTGTGTCTCTAAAAATATTTGTTACAAGTGACTGATTTAAAAACAAAACAACAACAAACTCTTACCGATCTGGCACATTTAATGGAATAATTTTGTTATCTTCCACAGCTATAAAATATCTGTCAAAAGAGGAAACAGGCAGTTTAGAAAACACAATGCAAATATAAGACCAAGACAACCATGTTTTTTAATTTATAAATTTATTTGGGACCCAATTCAGGAAAATACTTTTAAATATCTAATATCCATTCGTATTCAAGAAAGCATTCAAACATGGGCTTAATTTTAAATATGTGCTAAAATCACATTGAAATCAATCAGACTTACTTAGCTTTAAGCACGTGCCGAAGTGCTTCTACAGATTTGGGCCTTGATTAGTAATGTTAATCAAAGCCCCTTGTTTTCCTGAAAGCAATTCTTTTCTACCACAGACCACAACACTGTATGCTACCAGCTGACACTATCGATCTCAATGCTCAAGCTATTGTATAAAGGAAAATATGGCTGTTCAGTCTTTGTCTTCTGCTTCTGCAGCAGAGAGCCATTAATGGGAGGAAGCATGGAAGCAGTCTAGACTCAGAGGACACCTTTGGGGATAGGTTTTGTACCTTTTGGTCACATAGATCACATGATGTAATTGAAATACAAACAGGCAGTGTCACTGTGGGTACTGTGACCAGATAACTAAGGTTCCCGTCCATCTAATTATAGGACAATTGCCATTTAGCCTTATTTTATTTCTACAGTGTTGATGGCTTGTAATTTAAAGATCACCTTAAGGCAAGAGTACTCATAATGACCACCTGCCCCACTGAATGATATCCCCTCAATGTATACTGTATCCTGTATAAGCCACTTTCCACCTTTAAAATTAGCTCTTCTCTCTTTTTCCATTCAGGGTGAAATCCTGGCCCCACTGAAGTTAATGGGAGTTGTCAATGACTTCAATGGAGAGAGAATTCTACTTCAGATGTTTACCAGTATATATCGGCACATGCTGCAGTAATACAAGAGCGAGATGTGGGAGAGCTGCTAAGAGACGAGCCCTTATTTTCTGACTCATCTGACATGGGGCAGCGTCACATGATAGAGGTCAGGATCCAGCGGTTACTGTTACAAGTGCGAGCACAACCTACGAACTCGTCAGTCAGGATATCATTAACGTATGGTTCCGGAACCGTGGCCAACAGTGAATTCCTGCAGGTCTGTGGAGAGCTGGTCGCTTCTCCTCATTTCCAGCTGCTAAATCACTTTTTTTTAAAAGAAGTTAAGGTACATAATGACTCTCTTAATAGTATTTCATTATTATGCGTGAGCTCACCCACGCACCTGTACAGGTGAGTTTGGAGCCATAAAATGCCCCTTTACTCCTCTGGGTACATCCCCTGCATTGCAGGCCACACTGTGTGAGGGGAGAGAAGCCTCTCTGGGCTGCTGCTCCTAGTCCCACACAATGAGTGAGGAGTGGATGGGCCAGGGTAGGGGGTGGGTGGCAACCTGAGCTCCACCCCCTGCAACTTACCAACACAGAGGAAGAAGGAAGATGTGCCAGGAAAATGGCTGGTGTACCTTGCTCCTCTGTGGAGCAAGGGCGAAGCAGCGATGAAAAAGTGTCTCTGCTAGTCATGAGTTGGTCACTGCTCTGCTCCTGGGCAACGCAGCTACATGCTGCCCCTTGCTGAAGGCAGATCACCAGCTGCCAGTCCAGCCCAATGAAAGCAGTGCAACTCTCTCTATTCAGATGTGGTCCATTCTACTGCAACATTTGGGAATGCCTGATTTACCTCAGTCCTCACACACACACCCCAAAACCCAAGCGGAAGGTCACTTACACTATCCATAGCCCAGCTGAAGTGAACAGGGTGAACACAAGAGGTAAAAACATCCACACGCTGCATTTCTTCCCATCCATGCCTGCTAGAAACAAAGACAATAAAGTGTAATGCAAAACAAAGAAAAAAGAGGTAAGAGCTACGAGAGACAGCACATCCTTCCCCCTCTCGAACTTGCAAAACAAGTCTGACTAGGGTATGTGAAACTTAGGACGTGGTAATGCAGAATGATCACTATTGCTCCTGGCTCGTGCAGAGTGGTCCTGGTACTCCAGGAGAAACCCCCCTGCAATTCAGGGAGAGCACTTGTACATTAAGACACTATTCAATGTGTGGAAGGGTCACAGAATCTAGCCCTGATGACCATCAGCCCAGGAATTAAAAGCAGTCTATAATCCTTGTTAAAATATTAGTTACATTTCCCCAGGCCCCCATAGGGTCAGTATTATTTTCATTTTGCCAAAAGGGGAAACCGAGGCACAGAAAAATCACTTTGGGGGAGATTTTCAAATAGGAATTTAGTAGCAGGCTTTTTTTAAAGCCTCTCCCTGAGTGATTAGCCCAAGAACACACAGCTGGGAAGAGAGCCCAACAGCCCTAGCTCCCAGTTCTCAGCTCTAACCAGCAGCCGACACTCTCCCTTAAAAACGGCAACTTAGCTTCACATCAAAACATGCTTGTTACTAAAACCCACATGTGCTTTGTTAGTGGTGCCCACAGCTCAAATAAAGATTCGCAAGCCACAGAACTTCCCCCAAATAATTCCTGATGCGTAGGTGCTCTTTCTCCCCACGCCCCTCGTTCTCATCCTCAGCTCACACACTGTGCACAGCAACCAACTAATCTGAGCACTCGGCTGAATTCAAAGGTTCTGCGTTCAAGTGCTGACATCCTGAGTGTCATTGAGACTACGAATTGTTAAGAAACTGAATTCTTGACATTTAGGTTTAAAGTTGCTCTAAGTGGGTATGCAGATTCTTGATAAATTAAAAGAGGCAGAAGAGCTCCGTTCCACAGGGAAACATCCTCCAGAGGAGAAGAGAGAGAGAGAGAGTGTGTGTGTGTGTGTCACATGCACATTTCCTTCAAGCTTGAATAAAGACTAAGAGATGCACATTGGAAAAAACAAAGCTAAAACATCAACTTTCCTTTCAATAGGATACCAGCACCTCTTTCCCTCCCTGCTGTCTTCCCACCACTCACTCACGGCCAGTTGTTGAGCTGATATTTCTTTGAGAGGATCACCCAGTATTTCAGTGATGATCTGAGGCAGGTTTTAGGATCACTGATTTATTGGCTGAGTTTGCCATCAGCTTGATTTTTTTTTTATTTTACAAGGCCTTACTTTATTGAAAGAGGATAAGAAGACACTACCGCAGTGCAGGTCCATGGTGAAAGCGCAACAGAGGGCATTTCTAACAGCAGCAGAGCACAGTTCCTGGCAAAGCACTGGTGGAATAGGGCAAGGCTCTGAGTGCAGACAGAACAGAGACTGCCTTGGTGAATCTGTGTACAAAATACTGGTGGGTGTGCTGTACACCTTAACCAAAGGGAGAATCCAAAACCCCCTGGAGCAGGAGCAGTTGAACATCTTGGCTTGGAGACAAAGCAAGAGTTCAAGAAAACACAACCAGGATGCCAGGACAGGAACATACACCCACAGGCAAGGATTAGAACAGACTGTGTCAGAGCTTCCTTATTTTGCAGAGAGTCTAATGGAACAGTATGACAGTAGCGATTAAATATTGCAGAGAATCTGTCCAGAGCATCAGACAGTAACGGGGGATGAGGGATTAGTATAAAATGGAACTGAAGTACAACACCGAGAGCTACTCAAATACACTGTATGGTGTATACAAAACAGAAGTGTCAGCCAAAGATGGTCCAAGGACATTTGGCCCTTCAGAGCCCAGGACCAGCTTAGGAGGACAGTCCACGCATGGCACAGAGAAGCACCACTAGACACCTCCCCGTCTGTGCTTCAGGTTGTGGGTTTTGGGCAGTGGGGTGCAGGCCACATTATAGTCTCTAGACATCAGACCTAACAGCGCTCTTCCCATCCTGTACCCCGTTCACACACCCACACACACGGGGGAGGGGTTGTTGAAGGAAAAGACAGATACAGTACAGATGACAGTCACCTTCTTCATGGGCATGGGTCATAGTCTTCCTGCCCTGCGGTGTCCCCAAGGGCCAGTTCCATCTGCTTTCCATCTACGTCGATATCAGCGATGTAGTTCTCAAAGACTGTTGGCACACAGACCTCAGGGAACAGGTCCCTGCTGAACACAATCAGTAGGCAGGTCTTCCCACAGGCGCCATCTCCCACAATCACCAGCTTCTTTCTGATGGCTGCCATTGTTCGGCCACAGGTCTCGCTGGCTCTGGCTTGATGGCATTTCTTTGTCTGTCTGTCGTGATAACTTTTGAACGCCACATCCAATCAATTCCAAAATCTCAGAGAATGCCATAGGCATCAATGGCCAGAACAGTCTTGATTTTGGGGGAAAGCAGAAAACCGAAAGGGGAAAAATGGGGGACACATGGAGCCCCTGCCATCTGATTAGCAGAGGCACAGCTTCAAGAGATGTTTGATCGACAGATAACTGACAACGAGCTGATGGCACCTATTAATGCCTTGCAGCATAACAATACCCCATCTCATCTCTACTCATCCTCCCCATAGAGTTTACTATGTTGACATCCTGAATGACTTATCTTCCAGACTAACAGTGGGGAGGGGAAGGAGGCTTGGGAGGAATGGGGGTGTACACACAGCTCTGGGCATGGCAGAGAGACTGGGGGAACCCTGGTATGGGGGTCAAAGGCGCTGATGCAGGGAAGGTAAGAATGGGGGAACACAGAGTCCCTGCCATGTGGGAGAGACTAGAGGACCTGGGAATTGGGGCATACAGAACCCTTTGCAGGGAGACTCTGAACAGAAGAGGATGGGAAGGTGGCACACAGGCTGCTTGTGAGGGGGATGGGAGGAAGGCAAAGAGTCCCTGGTGCACGCCATAATCTCAGCCTATCTAAGCTATGAAGTATGCAACCCCCTCAGTTAGGGCTAGATTGCAATATTACGGTCTGCCTTGACTAAGGGGCAACGTGTAGCCACGCTGCCCCAGAACTAGCCTCAGGAGACATTACTAAGATTCCTTCCTGGGTTCCCTTTGCTCCAGAGAGGACATAACCCCACAACCCTAGCAAGTTACTTCCTCCTCAGCCGTCTCATGTGGGAGGCTGCTCTCCCAGTTGCACTGTGACCTGCAATGCAGGTAGCCTACAAAGGCGGTAAGGTGACTGCTTGCATCCCAGGACCCCCGTCACAGTCCGGCCCATAGCTGATGACAGGCAGTAACAAAGTAAAGACAGCCCTGATGCTGCTGCTGTGATCTAGCCTGGCTCCATTCTCTCTCTGCCCACCGCAGCTGGCTCCTGTTCTGTTGTGTGTGAGGCAGAGACTGGGAGAGTCCATGGGAAAGGAGGCACTGCACTGGAAGATGCGTGGCAGCTTCACATTCTCTGCTGAAGCTCAGCCCCCAATACTCTGCTCTGCCCTATGGGTATCCGGGCCTTGTATCCCATCTTTCACTCCCCAACCCAGCAGAAGCTGGGTTCAATCAACCTCTGAGGAACAGGGTAAATGTTTCACATAACTCTACCCTACTTCTCCCCAGCCCCAGCTGGTTAAGGAGCAGTATGGACCAATGACTGGACAAAATATGACACTCCTCCGTGGGCAAAAGGATAGGGATTGCATCATGACTCCTCAAGGCTGGAGGTGGATAGCAGGCAGTATCAGGCCTGACTAGGACACAGAGGACCCACAGAGGTAGAAAACAAGATGAGAACACTTGTAGATTCATTGGGCCCATCTCTACCATGAAACTAACCATGTTTATGCATAGTTGGGGGATCAACATGTTATAACAGGGTTTGGTGCTGTCTGCATGGATGGAACAACAAAGTTAAAAAACAAACAAACCAGGCTTTAGCCCAGGGCTAGATGGTCTTTCACACATTGTGACCACACAGTGTTACAGCCATCCACACAGGCAGCACTGAACCCTGTTACAACATGGTTAGTCCCCAAGGACATTAAACATCAGTATTTAAAGGCAATCAGTTTCACAGCATACCCAAGCCCATTGCGCACCAAGTAGAGAGAGGTGTTATTTAGGACTACACTGGAACTGGAAGTCATTTAATGCAGTTAAGAAAAGGAAACTTCTGCGTGACTTATCACAAAAATCTCGCTGCTAGAGAGATCTACTAGGGAGTTGAGGAGAGTTGCTAAGGAAGCAGTGGAAACCCCAGTCTCAGGAAACACAAAACTATCTGGACAAAGCATTAGTAAGTGTATAGTAGGGAAACGTACATGAGGATGGACTAGACATAGGTCTTTTCCATCTGCAATTTCTATTGCTCCATTTCCACAAGCACCACATGAAGAATTACATAGTGCAGTTCCAGCTCACAGCCTCTGCTGCAGATCTGTCTGGGACACAGTTCTCTCATTTTTTCCCCATGCAGCCCACAAGAAAAAGGCGACATCCAGGAGCATCATTAGTGGAAGCTGTCACTCCAGTATCTAGACACGCTCACTCGTCATGACAAGAGTCAGTCCCACTCTGCTGCTGGCTCACTTACAACAAAGCTCCGTCCATGCCAGCGTTTGATGTATCAACGTATACCAAAGGCTAGCTCAATGCTGCAAGACCATGGTAACCGATTTCCTCGTTCCCTTCCTTGCGTTAAGAGAGCAGGTGGCACGTGCCATGTCCTATCCACACACCCATCATTGCCAAGTCCCCTATAATTACTGCTGAGATTTCTTTACTCTGTTGGTTCCAAATGTTCCTTGTTACCAAGCCAGGAGAATACAACCCTTGTATGACAGAGGACGTCAGCGTTTTCTCATATGTTTTCCTCCCTGAAACGATACTGCAAAGGATCAAGGCCTCACCGATACCATAAATTAATAATAAAAATACTGTTGATTACTAATGCCTTTTTTTAGCCCCTGGCATTTCTACAGTTCTTTTCACACAAAGGAACTTTACAAGCTATTTTGGCTTCACACATTCTACAGACGAGGAAACTAAGGAAAGAGAAGTTCGTGTGATTTCCCCAAAGTCAGGCAGCATCTCAGGAGCTGTTGTTCTTCAGCCTCTGTTCCACCCACTAGAGACCACAGAGAAGTGAAGAAAGATGTTCCCCCAGGAAGTTCTGCATCACTGCAGTTGGAAGGAACATTTGAAAAGGTGAACATAGTATCCTCTTAAATGGCCGCCTGCTGCGGATTTTTTCCTTTTTGGGGACAAATAAAGGCCTGGTCCTATGTCCACTAAAGTCACTTGACTTCAGTGGAAGAGGCCCTCAGTAAACAGTGCTCAATTTCACATTCTCTATGCCGTACAGAGTTCAGCTTCTACGGACTGTTAATAGAAAATGACATTCGAAATCGTAACTGAACAGATCAGACTGAAAGGGAGGATCCCACGGGGAAGCCAGATTTTGAGAAATAAAATAATTTTTCAGTTTGTGAAAAGATCAATAGAGTAAACAATGTCAGGATTCCTCTAACAACATCCATTAGACTCGTATTGACGAAAACCAGCACTACTTGTAAATACAGCACAGTCACCTGAAGCCAGGTTTTCAAAGAGCTCAGTACGTCGGGGGCTGGATTTATTTTTAAGACACAAAACCACACAGCCTGGCCACAAGCATCTCACTGGGAACAAATATTAGTGGCAGCAAAGCACTCAGTTCCTCTTTGTGGAGGGACCAGAGGTTGCTAGGGAACGATATGATTTGCTCCCGGCTGCTGAATTTCTAGAGCTTACCTTTAATACTAAACACCTAGTTTTGGGGGAAGGAGTGGCTCAGGGGACTGGTAATGGGTAAATATATATCTGAATTGGTAAAACAGGTGAGAGATTCTAGGGGTAACGACAAGTGGCCTGAATTTCAGAGGAGCTGAGCACCTGCAGTTCTCACTCATATCAACGGAAATAGAGGTCAGTCATCACCTCTGAAAATCAGACCAGAGAATAACGGGAGGCTCAGGAACTGACAAAAGGAGAAGCGCAGATACAATATGAACATGCAGCCACTTGAGAAATTAACATATGTACTTTGAGGGCTACACAGTTTGGGCTTTTTTTCAGTTGTTGGGTTTAGTATGCGGTGCTGGGTGGGGTTGGGGCCCATGCTATACCGGAGGTCAGACTACATGATCTGGTAGTTCTGCCTGGCCTTAAACGGTCTGACCCCTTGACTCTAATTCTGTATGCACTTAAAATATTAGGTTATTCCTGCCTTGTCTTACAGCTTGATCCTACAAACACCTTGTCATAAATATAAAGGGAAGGGTAAACCCCTTTAAAATCCCTCCTGGCCAGAGGAAAACTCCTCTCACCTGTAAAGGGTTAAGAAGATAAAGGTAACCTCGCTGGCACCTGACCAAAATGACCAATGAGGAGACAAGATACTTTCAAAAGCTGGGAGGAGGGAGAGAAACAAAGGGTCTGTGTGTCTGTCTTTATGCTGTCTTTGCAGGGGATAGACCAAGAATGGAGTCTTAGAACTTTTAGTAAGTAATCTGGCTAGGTACGTGTTAGATTATGATTTCTTTAAATGGCTGAGAAAAGAATTGTGCTGAATAGAATAAACTATTTCTGTCTGTGTATCTTTTTTGTAACTTAAGTTTTTGCCTAGAGGGATTCTCTGTGTTTTGAATCTAATTACCCTGTAAAGTATCTACCATCCTGATTTTACAGAGGGGATTTCTTTACTTCTATTTACTCCTATTTCTATTAAAAGTCTTCTTGTAAGAAAACTGAATGCTTTTTCATTGTTCTTAAGATCCAAGGGTCTGGGTCTGTAGTCACCTAGGCAAATTGGTGAGGCTTTTTACCAAACCTTGTCCAGGAAGCGGGGTGCAAGGTGTTTGGAAATGTCTTTCCCCCCAAATACTTCCCAACAGCTCTTCCACAGTAACCAGTATTTGTTTGGTGGTGGTAGCGGCCAATCCAAGGACAAAGGGTGGAATATTTTGTACCTTGGGGAACTTTTTGACCTAAGCTAGTAAAAATAAGCTTAGGAGGTTTTCATGCAGGTCCCCACATCTGTACCTTAGCGTTCAGAGTGGGGGAGGAACCTTGACACACCTAGTACCAAATGTACCGCTTATTGCCAGAAGTAGCTCCTTGTCTTCAATAGAATTATTCACACTATTAAGTACTACACCCAGTGTCACGTTTTTGCAGGATCAAACCCTTAGACTACAAACTCTTCAAGGCACATCTAGGAGCCTGCATACTTAATAAATAACAAAACCAGCAGAGCCTTTATTGCCAGGTTGCTATGGCAGAAGTGCGCAAAGGCTGTTGCCCTCAGATGGCTGGTCTGTGAAATCTCAATGGTATTAATCTAGTTCCCCCAAACAAACAGACACCAGCACCATATACTCCTGAGGGCATTCTGTGCAAAAAAAATTAAAATTCTGCACACAATATTTTAAAATTTTGCAAATTTTATTTGTCAGATAAATGTGGAGGCTCCAGCATGGTTTTGGGGAACACAAGCCACCGACTGCACCGAGGTGGGAGATCACTGTGCAGCCCCCCCCTCCAGCCCCAGGACATAGATTCAGCGGTGAGGCTGCACCCAACCCTAACAGTGCAAGGACTGGGCCTGCCTCAGAAACACCCCAGAATCCTGCCCCTCCATGCGAGGTGCACCAACTGTGGGCAGGCATGCTCAGCAAGGCAGGATCCAAGTGTGAAGGGGCTTAGTGTGGGGGGAATCCAGGTGTGGGCTGAGAGGGTTCTGTGTTGGGCAATCTGGATGCAGGGGACTCAGTAGGGGATCCAGGTGCGTGTGTGGGGGATCTGGATACACAGGGGCTTGTTGCGGGGCTTCTGGGTGCAACGGTAATGGGACTCTGCAGGGGGGTCCAGATGAAGGTGGTTGGGGCTCAGCGGGGCGGCGGGGGGACAGAGCTTGGCAGGGGGATCTGGGTGTGGGGAGCTCAGTGGGGAGGGATCCCAGATGCAGGGGGAGTGGGGCTCAGTGGGGTGGAATCCAGGTGCAGCCGGTTGGGGCTCGGTAGGGTGGGGATCTGGGTGCAGGTGGCTCATTGGGGTGGTCCAGGTGCAGGGAGAGTGGGGCTCATCAGAGGGGGCTCTGGGTGTGTGGGGGGTGGTGAGGTTCGGTGTGAGGGTCTAGTTGCAAGGAGGTCTGGATGCATGGGGGTTGGGTGGATGAGGGAGCAACTCCCGGTACAGTGATCCCTTCCCCTGCAGCTGAGGAGCGATGGTGCGGGAAGCGCAGCGGTGGGGCTAGTGGGGGAGGGGCGTGTGCAGAGCTTCCTACAGCCGGAGGAGAAATCTGGGAGTGGGTCTAATACGGCCCTGGATGTCGTGCAGAGGAAGAAGAAGTCCCATCCTCCCCAGCCCAGCTGGGACTAGCAGCTGAGCTCGGCACAGGGTAGGAGCCACGAGCCAGGTCTTCCCCAGTCCTGCCCCCCGCCCCACGGTGATTTACCTCTTTGCCGGCTGCCCTGAGCACCCAAAACTGCTGGGGAGGATCGCAAGACTGCTTTTGTTGCTTCCCTTTGCTTCCCCATCAGAAAGCCATTTTTCTGCAGAGAAGCAAAGAAATCGCCAGGGGAGGGGTGGGGGGGGGGAAGATAAATTCTGTGCATGCGCAGTGGCGTAGAATTCCCCCAGGTGTGACCGTAACTGGCACCCCATCAGAAAACTTAAAGATTGAATACGGATGAAGACAGCCCCCTATCCTAACCATAGAGACACTCCCTCTGACTCAGGATTGAGGCACATCTGCAGGGCAGCATGTGGAAGCTTGTACTGCTTCTGTCTGTGTTGCTCCGATTCTGTGGCTAGAGAGAGGACTGTGCTCTCTGGAGCTGTCCACCAGCACCATAGTCTGTCTGTCTCTCTCACACACACAGGGTTAGTTTGTATCTGAAAGATAAATAGTGGAGGTGGGAAGGAAAAAGTTTCCTTCACCCACTTCACCGTGACACCCAGAAAGATACTTTGACTGATATTCGGGAAGGAGAGGGGGAAAGTGTTTAAAATGTATTACATTCACTCTGCTTATTTCCACCTCTTCTTTTGATGAGGTGCCCACATGCCACCATCTTCTAGCGGATTTCGGTCAGCACCTCCAACGTAGTCAGTCAATCACTGCCTCAGTCATTATAAAACATTTGTATAATTTATGTGGCAAGTTATTTTTGTGCCTCCTCTCCTCTGGAGATATTTTTCCCTATTCTCCCTCGGCCACTCCAGACTAATAAAGACAGACAAAGGTCAAGAGGGGAGATAGGCACAGATAAGAGATGTGAACTACCCAAGGTCACACAGCAGAGCAGTGGGGAAACAAGAAACAGAACTCAGGTCTTGTGACTTCTAATCTAGTGCCCTCGCCACAAGACCACACAGGAAATTCAGTTTCTCTTTTTAATCTTTCCCAGTTTAATAACCCTCCTCCTCCATCTCCATCAGCTGGAACCTCTGGTCAAGAAGGAGCTCAGGCAAACAGGGTGAACTGAAGTAAATGCCAAAGCAGCTGTTAGATTATTAGCTACAGCTGGGCTCAAATAAAAATCCCAGGTGTGACCATCCCAAACTTCAGGGGGATTCCATGTCAGGATTCAGATCTAAAAGGCTCCCACCTAAAGCCCATTGAGATAAACAAAAAGACTTTCACTGAGTTCATTGGGCTTTGGGTCAGGCGCTGTGTGCCATTGGGCCAGCTTCTCAACTAAGGAGGCAGCTTTGCCATTCTCTGCACTGACTTCCTCCTCAGCTTCAGACAATTTTTGTCAGGCAAAGAGGACGAAAGGTCATTGTCCTTATCTTACTTTACAGTGTGTGTTATTAGTCATAAACATAACCAACCCTTTAAAAAAAATCAAGCTACAATATTTGGCTGTATTTAGTTCAGGATTTTTCTTTTCAACCATGTAGATCCAGTCTGTAACACTGAACTGCTTTCAAAACACTACTTTTCTCTCCCCACACTTTCTTTGCAGTGCATGTTGAAAAATTGCTATCAAAACTGTTTTTCAGTGGAAAAATTGAGGTATCGCAGAACAAAATTTTCCCCAAATAAGTGGCTGCTTTCCAGGGAATTTTTTTATTTTTTGTCAAAAATATGCCCAAAACATCTTAGCCAAAACCTAAGATATTTTGATTTGGAAAATGCTGCCACAGCGCCTCAGAGGAGTTGTAGTTCAACTCCCCCTTCTCCTCTATGGGCCATGCTTCATCTCCCTTCATACACCATGGCCAGGGGCTCCCATGATACGCCGCCTCCTCTCTCCCTCCCCAAGAGGGGAGACCGTGGTGTATGATGGAAGATGGAGTTCCACATAAGAATGGCCAGTGGCTCAGACCAATGGTCCATCTTACCCAGTATCCTGTCTTCCAACAGCGGTCAGGGCCAAAGGAGGCTTCAGAAAGAATGAACAGAATAGGGCAATTTTTCAGTGATCCATCCCCTATCATCCGGTCCCAAATTCTGGCAATCAGAGGCATGGAGGTGCATCCCTCACCATCCTGGCTACTAGTTATTGATGGATCTACCCTCCATGAACTTATCTAATTTTTTTTGGATCCAGAATCCCAGCCTATAGAGGCGAATGGGAGCACAAAGGACCCAAACCACAACTCCCTTGAAGAACCATGGCAACATTTCCAGAGAAAAATATTTTGGTAATCAGCCAAAAATAACCGAAATTTTCCATGGAAAAACTTAGAAAAAAATTTTTTAGTTTGTTTTCAGTGAAATTTGCCACCAGGGGAAAAAACCCTTTTCTGACCAGCTCTGCTTCCAGCTGTATTGCTACCTTGACTAGTGATATTGGACCAGAAGCATGGACTTTGATTCATGAGAAAGATTACCCTAGTGTGCACACATTTTTTTACCAATATCCTAAACCAAATAGTCATGTTACATTTAGTATATAGTTGTGGGTGTGTAAAAAGGTATCTTTCATTTTTAATCTCTTGACCGGAAGCCCACAGTGACACAAAGCTGGCTACAGCCTCCTTGATACAATGGATTTTCTTTTAATTGTATTATATTTCTGGCTCTGTTTACACCACCATGTGAAATTTGTCCATTTTCCTGAAGGCAGCTGCTGTGCATCCAAGTGGATTAAAAAGAGGGTGTTCAATCTCACACTATAGAATCGTGAAACTCCAAGGAACCCTGGATTTCAGTAGCCCCCTGTGAAGTGAGTGGATGCCAAATTGCAACTGGCTTCACATTCACATCGCCAGAGGATTTTTCTTTAAAAGGGAAGGTTTCTCAATAGGGTTCTCACACTGCTATCATTGCTCAGCTACATCTTAAATTTGTCCAGATGATCAAGTAATTTGCTCAGTGAGTTAAATTAAGATGTTTACATTAAATGAACCTTGAGTGCACAGTGCTGTGTGTTTGGTGAGATGAGTGCGGTAATTGAAGTGCGTATGTTCGATGGAATGGGAGTTTCATCATTTGTGGGGCTGTGGGAGAATTGCAATAAAAGCAGAGCAAAGTTATAGGCTCTTCCTGAAGTTGATACAGCCAGGGGATATGAATGTAAGCAAGAACCAAATTATCACATTAACAGAGTTATATGTCTTTTTTAAGACTGGAATGTGTAAATGTGTTTTGAGGATCCAATTCAGAAACTGCATAATACGCCAAAGAGAGCTGTTACTGCACTTCACAGTGCTGTCCTACTGATTCATCTCAGGCAATTCAGATGCAGAATGGTGATAGGAGAAAGGAGGCAGGAAACTGCTTAAATCATAAGAGAATTCATAAAGAATTGATGTGAATCAATAATGTTAAAATGGGAACAAACAAGGACTCTTTTCAGGGGGAGCCTGCCATCTTTCTTTCATTATTTTTTTAAACCCATGATCACTAGAACAAGTGACACCCCATCATTACATTTTAAAAGACATAAATAAGAACATTACATAACTTCCCCATAATCCATGAACGCCAACAGCATACAGAGGCTGACGAATGTCTTCAGGTTTATCCCACACACTCAGCTGGGGAGTTTGATCAGTGGGTTAATAAACCACAGGATGCTGAGATTTGTAAACAGGTCAGAAAATACTGAGGTAAAGGGAAGGGCTTTCTCCCAGCTCCCCTCTCCCACCTGGTAGCTCCTTATACTGCTCACCCATTCAATCAAAACAGACTGAATGTCCCTCCACAATCCTCTCACTGTGCTGTCTCCCCAGGCCAGTTTTCTTTAAAGGGGGTCAGAGAATAATGGGAGGAGGCAACATCATCTGTTTTTTCGGAAGTAAGATAATTTTAAAACTACAGTAATGATGTTTGAGAAGCAATAAGTGTCCCCTATTCATTTACTTTTTTCTAATTGCAATTATGTTAAGGACTAGTTCTGGTGAAACGCATCAGCCTATTTAAATGTAGGGACAGTGGGCGGAGCCTAGAAGAGTAAAAGGCCCACTTCTCAGGTGAGGGATGGGGCACAGTACCCACAATCAACAACCCTAGAGAATGAGGGCTTCTATTTACCCAAAAATTGGTACAGCATCGGTGCAAGCTTCCCCCCAACTACCCCACTTATATGCTTCAGTTCTGACCTGGAGTGAGAGAGGAGAACAGTGTAGTTGCCCTTTCAGTTCATAGCCTTTCCGCAGAGACTACCAGCAAGAAGGCTACTCAAGATGGTAGTTTGAGAGACACGGTCATAAGTACCTCCAGACCATCAATTCGTGGCACATGCAGTAGGACACCAGACAGCCATCAGATGGTCATGACTACCGCAGGTACAACATTCACCATCATAACCTTTTTTTTTTTAAGCAAACAATTTTCACTTTGCTCAAAAGTTTCCACATTTTCAACAAACAATAAAGTGAAAAACTGAAAGGAAAAAAAAAAACCATCCTTTTTACTCCATGACTTTTTTTTTTTTAAAAAAGGTTTTTCCACAGAAAATACTTGCCATTTCCCAAACAGCTCTAGTAATGACCATTAGTCACTGCCAGCCAGGCCTCCTTTAGCAAGATACTGACATAGAGGGCAAAGGGTCAGTAGCCTCTGGACCATCTTGTTCCCCACAGAGATATTTCATATGTTGCTTCTTGACATCATGGCTGATTTCTCACCACATGAATAACCAGCCACCCACAATTATACATAAAAATGCACAGACCCTTACGAAACTGGTGGTGTGGTGCTGCGATAAAGCCATACTGAATTGCCATGGGTGTGTTTTGTAAGATAGAGTTTGGACCTGCACATATTTACTATGATGATAGGCCCAATCCCATGGAGAGAAACATGTGGGCAGCCCCTTCCACCCACATGGAGCCTCACTGAGTTAAGTGGGACTCCACGCAGGTACAAGTTACATCCACATGCTCCAGGATTAGGGCAATAGTGCTTATCACCCTTCCTTTGGGAGTAAGCAATATGCCTGGGAGGTGCTTTTTGGAACAGGGTGCAGAATTGGTGCCTTTGGAATAGGGAAGGTGGAAGCGGAGCTGGTATCAGCTCAGTCCTCTGGCCTCAGCGCTCCCAAGCTATGAATATGAGGTGAGGGTGACAAGCGGGGCAGGGAGTGGTGAGAGATCATTCCCAGGCCTTCCTTTGAGGGGCAGCAGCAAAAGGCAGCAAAGTTTGCCAATCACCATGCTGCAACTGCTGTACCCAGCTCTTTGGCCTGATACTGCTTCACTGGATGTCACCAGCGAAACCCCCAGACTTCAGCAGGAGCAGAAGACAGCCCAGGAAGGATGGGACAAATGCCTAGAAACAGAGACAAGCACTGTTTAAACTAACAACCCAAGATGAACTATGCTGTCCTACTAGTAACTGTTCGTACTGTATTTATAGATTTATGGTGTGACAAACAGTGGCTCATCAAAGTGTTTCCTCAACCAGAATTCTAACATCAGCTTTAATCATATTTTTCCAAGACTCTTCGCCATCTGCCTGTCCTGTCTGTTCCCTGCTGCACTGCTCCACAGTGCTGTTTGTAATCCACTGCCAGCTGGGTGCCATACACCTGCATACACAACTGAAGAGCATGGGGAACAGCTGTGGGACAGAAGCAGAACCTTTTACCATGGTGACGACACACTCTGTGCCAAGGGATATATTCTCCTCTCATGCTCATAAAGAGTTCTCATGGACATTGACAGGAGCGATGGGCATTGTAGTGAGGCAGTGCGGTTCCCCACCGCCCCAGAGAGACGAGTCCCTCTGGACACCAGAGTGGGTGGAGCCAGGGAGCTCTGAGCCCGCCCCACAGAGGGTCAGGTGTTGCCCTAGAAGGATAAAGGCCCGACCTCAGAGCTAACTGAGAGAGCAGCCACCGGGGAGGCCAGACACCTCCGGCCTAGCTCACGATTGGGAAACCCCAGCGGCCTGCGGTAAACCCGAGGACTGGTCCGACCTGCCCCGCGCCAGCTATCCGGAGGAGCTGCCGAACCTGCCCCGCACCAGCTATCCTGAGGAACCCATGGTGCTGGACCCCCATGAGGACACCACCCCAACCCAGGTACCTCAAGAGGGGGAAGTCTAGAAGTAGCCCGGGGGCAGCTGACCCCAGTATGGCTGCAGCACTGCCAGAGCCCATGTCAGTGTGTTGCGGTCAGGATCCCCACTCACTCAGCAGCGAGTCTTCTGCCGCTGCTAGAGCCCTGGGCTGGGACCCGTGGAGTGGGAGGGCCTGTGTTCCCCCTGCCACCCAACTCGTGGGTGACAGTCTCCTTTGGAACCTAGGGCCTGGGACTACAGTTTATATACTGTTACTGCTCAGCCCCTGCCTGAGGGCCTGAGCGCCTGACCCACCATTGCCGTGCCCTGACGTAGGGCCTGGGCTCACTGTGTTTCTGCCCTCACAAAGGCCGCCGAGGAAGACTCCCACGGCTGAACTAATTCACCACAAGATATCTTCCCGAGTTTAGTGAGGCAGTGTGGTTCCCTGCCGCCCCGGAGAGAGACGAGCCCCGGCTAGCCTCTCTACAGGCATACACAGCAGAAAGCCAAAGACAGACATAGGCATGGTCTCCCCAGAACAACCAGCTTAGCTCCCACCCAGGTAAACTCAGCGCCTCCCTTCTGAAGCAACAGAGCTGAATTCCAGGTGAGGTGCGGGGTGGAGGAATCTTTCACATGTAACCTTAAAAACCCTGTCTGCTCTGGACATTAGGGGTGATATTTTCCAGAGCACTTTTAACTCTGCTCCCATTGACTTCAATGAGCGCAGAGTTAGACCAGCACAAAGCACACACATTTGACCTAAATGTCAAATGGGGATTTTAATAAGAGCAAGCAATTTGCCCTAGTGTCCTTAGTAAGTTTTTCGCTCCCTAACAAGGTTGTATACTGGCTGGCTGGGGCACTATTTCAGTGATGCTGCATGTGCGTACATACAGTAATTGGTAAACATATTCAGATGAAAGAGGCTGTATAACAGTATTATTTCATAACATCATCTGTACATTTACTGGTGATGACCACGAGGGGGCATCGAATACTCTTTGGGAACAATTTAAAAGATGCAGCTGGTTCTAACGGGCTCTAATTGAGATCTGGGATCAGAGTCAAAACAGGCTTAAGAGAAGTGACTGGAGTATCAGGATATTCACACAAGAGTTTGAAACCTGTGTTTCAGAAGGGGCCTCACTTTTATGTCACTACCACCCCACACTCTCTTTGTAGGGGAGTTCCACTTAACAGAGAAGCCAATTCATGCCTCCCCAATAACATTCCTATCTTTTCTTCTTTTAGGTACTAAAACTTGCGCCAACATCCTTTTCCAATCAGAGACAGCTGGTGTGCAGATTAAACCAAATACGGCACAAAACAAATCTAAATAAAGCGTGCGACAGTGCTGGCCTAGCCATCACAAGTGTGTGCATTGGGGCCTCCGACGGTTGTGCTCGTATCAGATCTTGTGAGCTAAGCAAGGCTGGGGGCCTAGTATGTATATGGATGGGTGATACTCACGCAAAATTAAGGATGTTGTAAAGTGCTGGTGACTCAGCAGGTGGAACTCAATTCCCTTGAGAGACAAGGTGGGTGAGGTATTGTCTTTCATTCGACCAACTTCTGTTGGTGAGGGACGTAGAAATTGGTCCAATAAAGGAGATTGATAACCTCGCCTACCTTGTCTCTCTAAGATCCTGGGACCAACATGGCTACAAAAACATGACATATAATCTTTCCCCTTGTGTCAGGAGACTGGCTTGGTTGGAACTAAGAGTGTTTGAATGCACTGTACTGCAAAAGGGACCATCTTTAAGATGGAGCCTAGCCATTTGCAGTCACTGCAAAACCCATGGAACTTTTTGTTCCAGAAGAAATGTTAGCTCTGGTCAAATTCCAGTTTACACAGCTTTATATTGCTTCTCTGAAATCCACTGGGCATTTCAACTAGATATGATAATCTTCATTTCCTATCTTAGACTGATATGAACCATTCAGTAGCTGCTACACTCCACCTCCCAGGTGGCATTTAAGCAATTCTTGTACGAGCACATATATGTGGAACATTAAATTTAAACTTTACATTTTAAAAAGTTCTTAGAGATGAAAGATGCTGTTTAAATACAGAGATATTAGCAGGGAAGTCCCATATTTTCATTTAATTTGCCTTCATCCTATGCTAACCTGGCCACTGAAACAGTCCCACATAGAGTTTTCTTCTTTGATTTCTGCATTCAAATATTTAGTTTTCTGTCCCACAACCAGACCCATAAACACCAACTGTGATTCCTATTGCTTCTACGGACTAGGCGTGAATATTTTCCTGCCACAGAAAAGCCATTTGGGAAAGGTATTATACTTTCCCATTTCTAGTGGGGTTTTTGTTTTTTTTTTCCTTTTCTTTTCTTCAAAACTAGCTCTCCCTGCTGCCTAGCCAAAACCCACAAGGCAGCACACAGTACACAAGTTAGCCCTTGCCCTGTTGCCCTCTGCAGAGGCTGGAATTATTTTAATGTTTGTCAAAACAGTAATCATTATTTTGAAAATAAAACAGGACGGAAAGAATCCAAGTGCTTCTATACGATATCCTGCTCAAGTGAGGCCAATTCATAACAACCGAAAGTGACAGTATCACTTTTAAATTAGGAGTTCTGCACCTATGATTAACAGTCTTCACTACCAAGAAAGAGATCTGCTCACTGCACTGGCCTGCAGTAGGGTAGAGGCAGTGGACTCAGCCTCTGGAGCCCACTGTATTGCTCTGCCAGCAATTCCTCTAGGCAGCATAGGAGCTGCAGCGAGGGGTTCTGAGGACTGACCCATTTATCACTTCTTTGCAGAAGGAATGTCACTACGGACCTTGAGAGAAGAGGGTTTTTTGGCTTCCCCCCTTAATGTGTATATAATTAGAGACGGCGAGAGAATGGGAATTTGTGTGTGCTTATAACATCCCTGATGATTCTGATCATTATTCACAAATGTATACAGCTCTATAAATAAGTACATATAGCTTGATAAACATAGGTGGTTTATATACTGCTCGTATCCCTGCCTAGAAGCATTAGCAATCTACAGACACAAGCAAAGACAAAACAGAATGTACAGAGAATGGGGTTAAGTAGTTGTCTGAAAGCAGAGAGAAAGAGAATTTGTCAGATTAGCCGGGAAGCTATCCGAAACATTGGAGATGGCACCAAATAAGGAACTGGGGGGAAACAAATGGGATGGTGAGGAGGGGAGTTTGGACGGAGGTGAGCAAAGTGGGGTAGGTGAGGTGGAATTATGAAGAGCTTCAAAGGCAAGAAGAACAGGCATCAATGAACAGGGCTGTAACATCATCCCTGGCTAAAACACGTCTTTTAGGTGTTCCCTTACTGCTGGAACCACATTTTAGCATCAACCAACATGTGGCTTGAATGCACAGAACAGTGCTGGTTTTCCTTTCCCTCACTGCTTTGTTACCTTGCTTTCCTATCAGCTACCATGTGGCACATGGACCCTGTTGCATTCAGTGCAGAGGAGGAACTACCCTCCAAGAATGGTCCATCAGCAGCTCAGGAAATCTGAGACAGGAGCACCACCCCCTCTCCACCATTGTTGTGGCAAGGGCAGGAGTCTCCCATGCTTCTGCTCCTTTCACAGCACCTCTCCTGCTACAGGGCAGGCCATCTGATTATTTCTGAGCAGTACTGGCCAAGGTGTGGGTCTGTCTCTATTTCTCCCATTGTAGTTGCATTGGGGAGATATTACAGCCTTATCACTGGTGTAATGCCGTCCCCAGAATAGGGAGCAGTGCTGTCCAGGAGCCCACCCTCATTTACAAGCATTCCTGCTACCCAAGCAACTTCACACCTACAGACAGCACAGCTTACACACTGGATCAACCTGTCTGTGGAATGGGTCTGCACCTCCCCAGTTTTAACAGGTTACTGCAGGGGTGACCAACCTGTGGCTCCAGAGTCACATGCGGCTCTTCAGAAGTTAATATGCAGCTCCTTGTACAGGCACCGATTCCGGGGCTGGAGCTACAGGCGCCAACTTTCCAATGTGCAGGGGGTGCTCACTGCTCAACCCCTGGCTCTGCCACAGTTGTGTTTACACAAGTACACATTCCCATGCAGTGTTGGAAACAAAAACATTGCAGGTCTAAAGGACCTTATAGTGAAACAAAACAAAGTGAAACTGATTTCATTGATTTTCACAGTCCCAACTGAGCAACACTAAAAATAAACACAGAATATAAACAACAAACTTTTAAAAATTCTTTTGCTTCTAACAATCTAGGAGGTTAACAAGAACATAATTAATATTTGTTCACAAAATATAAGGCCTCATTATCTAATCCATTACACCAGTATAAAAATAAGCTGCTACCATCCCTTTAAATAAATTGTTACAGGCATTCTCATAAATATGCATTTTTAAGCTTCTCATATACATTTTCTCCAAAAACAAGCTATTATTACAAATTACCTTTATACCTATATTGTTGTAACAATATGCTGGCACAAATGCTAGTTAGATAATGTTTTTAAATCTCTTGCAATAGAACCTTTTGTTAATCAAAATCAAAACCAGACAGAAGGAACCATAAGCATGGAAAAGCTTAACATTGATAACTTGAGGATTCTGAATACATGATGAGATGTAAACTCTGGGCTATGAGCAAGAGCTAAAGCTTATGTCATACCTTTGGATGATAAGGTCATCCATATCAGCGACCTCTACTGAGGTAAATTTATTATTATAAATTTATTAAATTTATCAGTTAGTCTGGCTCTTTTCTATGGTTTCAAGGCCAGATCCCACCCTGCCCTGAGAAACCAAAAGGAGTGCGTTCAAGGGATAATGGGATTGCTTGATGTGGTTCACCTCATGGAATTCTCTGAAAGCCACCCCCTCAAAGCTAGGGGGGTAGAGGAAGACAAATGATAGTTTGTAAGGGGAGAGGGTGAGTGTCAAGCATCCAAACCCCACATCCCTGTGGGAAAAGGACATTCCACCCCAAATCTGGAAGGAAGTGATAAAGTCATCAGTGTATCTAGATACTTATTCACACCCAGATCTTGGGGAAAAAGGGGAAGGCAGTCCACTAGATACATTATCTCCAAGCACAGCTACTTCCGAGCTCCTAGCCCTGCCCCACCAAATCCTTCCCAACCCTTTCAAATAAAGCCTAGCAGAGAGGCTGCCAGAGGGGAGCGAGTGTGGGGGCCTGGAGATTGCACTTCCACTTTTTATGGAGAAGAACAATTCATTATATGGAGATAAACATCTAGATCCCTGGGGGAAACTCTGGGTCCACTTTTTACACTGAATGCCATATATCTTCTTTGTCAGGTAGCTCCAACAGCACGATAGAACAGGATTAATCAAATTAGCATCTGTCTTAATGTAGAGTGCGCCAAGAAATGCACTGTCATCTCACCTTGATGTGTACAAATATTGCAGCATATATGGTGCTATATGTAGGATCACCTCTTGCTCTCAGCCTCCCCGGTAGAGGACCATTTATCAGTTGCAACACCTAAACACGTCAGAGCAAATTAATGCAGGATAAGATACAGTAAGATAATGGCATAAGCAGGTGGTTTCCTAGACCTTGATCCTGGAAGCTGTTTCCCCACAGGCAGGTTTCAGCACCCACACAAAATGTCAATAAGATTTTGCACGAGTCTCACATGGAACAACTTGCAGGATCGGGGCTTTAATGACTCATATCTCTCTCTTCTCCACTAATTTAACTAAAATTGCACACTGAAGCCTTGAAATTATATGTTCTGCTACTAACACATGCAGCCTTGTGTGCCAAATCACCTGGCCTTCCCCACCCTGCCACCTCCTCTCTTGCACCTTATCCTTGTTTTCATTGTAAGCTTTCCAACTGTGCGTGTTTGCACAGCACAATGAAACAAAGAGTCTTCAGATGTTACTGTGATAAAAATCAACCACATTTCCATTGGAAATCTACATCCCATTGGCTTCCCCTCCCAGTTTAATGCAGATCCCTGGGCTTAACCAGCCAGTGGGCAAAGAAGACTCTTTGATGAGTCGATGGGCACTCTGGTGTGGCAATATTTCCCATTTAACCTTTTAAAAAGGTGTGGATGCATGGGATGAGGGCGGGCTATTATAAATGACCCCCAAGACCTATCACTGTAACAGTGTGGGAACAGAACAAGATACATTCTCCATGCATCTGCCAATGTCCCGGTCAGTAACAGTTTTACACAATCCACATTTTTAAAGGTAAAACCGAGGAGCTAAATGATGGGAGGAGAAAGCGCCTGGTTGAAATCCTAGCAGCTTGTAGCGTTACAATCTGTCTGCTTTGGCAGCTGGTCTCCCAGAAGCAGGGGGTAAAGAAGATATCCCTCTTCCCACCCTGGACACCCAGCTCCTTCTCAGGCCGCCTTCCCCAGCCATGAGACCCACCCGCCACAGGCGGCCCCGAGGGGAAAGCGGGATCAGGGCGGGAGCGAACATGGCCGAGGGCTGGCCAGGCGCTGCGGCAGCGGGCAGCAACGCGCACTGGGGCGGCAGGGGGCTGCACAGGAGGAAGGACACAGGCAGTCACTGGGGGCGGCGGGGGGACACACACCGAGATCCTAGCGGGGGGGTGGGGGGGCACCTCCTGAGCCCCGAATAGAGCAAAGAGGCGCCGCCCGCGCGTGACAAGCCCGAGGGGCTGGGGCTGGGGCAGCCGGGCTCCGCTCCCGGGCACAGGCCGCCCTGCAGAGCCCGCGGCGGTGAAGCGAGGCCGGGGAGCAGCCAGTCACCTACCTGCTGCCAGGTCCGGAGCGCGGGGGCGGGCGGCGGCTCTGGCAGCGGCGGGCGGGTTTCCCTCAGGAAGGGGCGGGATTTGCCCCGGCGGCCCCCCCCAGACAAAGCGAGCGGGCTCCTCCTCCCTCAGCCGGAGCCGCCCTCCTCCTCCGGGGAGCCCGCCCTGAGCCGGGCTGCGGGAGCCACCCCGGGGCCGTGCTGCGGCTCTGTGGGGCCCGACGCAGGGGGGGGTTAAACCAGCGCCCCGAAGCCCGCCTTGCTCTCAGCAAACCCCCCCCCCATCCGCTGAGGGGACTGGGAAACGGGCCCCTTTATGGAAACCAGCTTACACGCATGAGGCCCGCGGTCATGCGGCTGGACGCCACGTGCGCCGAAGGAGGAGGGCTCGCAGCCCCGGGCGAGGCCGCCAAGGACACCGAGCCGCGCCCCCGCCTAGGGAGGCTGCTGTACGCTGGGTGTGCGGGAGCCAGCCTCCTCCTGTCCCTGTGGCGCCCCAAACTTTCAGGTCCCCCAGACATGCAGGCGTGCAAGCCTAAGAGCGGCCCTGGGGGCCACAGAGGGCGAGGGGAGCCTTCACCCCAGCAGGCAGCCCGCCTCGGGGGACCCGCTGTCCCGATTTTATAGGGACAGTCCAGATTTGTGGATCTTTTTCTTTTAGAGGCTCCTATAACGCCCCCTGTTCCGATTTTGCACACTTGCTGTCTGGTCACCCTAACCCCGCCTGGCGCCCCTCTGCCCCAGTTTTTGAAGTCCTGGTGCGCCTTTGCAAGGAGCAGCAGTTTTTGCCTGCCATGGTTCTTTTTCGATAGAAGTTAGCGACACAGAGCCACACCAATGTTAACTACGTTAATTTACTTCTGTTATTTACATAAGGCTTGTTTACGTGGAGCATAGATGGCAGAAAGAGCAAATCAACACCCAGGTAATTCCACTGTACCTCCAAGAAGATCATCAGCACATCTGGCCCTGTCGTCAGAAAAACAGCTCCCTCTCACATGGTTGACCTTTTTGTCCTGCCTTCAGCCCACTACTGATCCCTCTGACTGAGGGCTGCACTGGCTTGTGACAGCCCTTTATGGGCTGTCATGGTGGTGCAGAACAGCCACAGTGCAGCATGTTCTAGCCCCTTCCTTCCAAAAACAGTCCCTGAAATTTTGAAATTGATCACATGAGAAGTTTGAAAGTTAGTACCTTCTGTACAGACAGACAAAGAGAAATGACACCAGGTTGAGAAAAGGGCCTTGTTTTCTTTGGCTAATGAAAAAAAAAAAAGCACCCGGGACTTTTGTATGCATAGGGAATTGCCCACACTATCTTGAGATAAAATTTCCCTCAACACTGTTAGGTAACTTATGGTTCAGTTTTCTGTGTGCTGTGCTTTTAAAATTCTACAAGTCCCTGGTGTTTAATTGTCCTTTTACATTCAGGTCAGCTATTCCAGAGGAGGAAGAATGTTCTTTTCTCTCATGGACGGAGACTTTGCTATTGCTCTTTGTGTTTCTTTAACCTAAAGAAAGTGCATTTCTAGTCTAAAGGATTATGTCTATAGAAAGATATAACATGCACTATAAAGTAACAGTAAGTGTGAAGACATGGCAACACAGGCATCAGTGTGAGCTAGCCAACTCGGTACAGCCCTCTGAGGAACCTCGGGGTATTTGCTCAGGCGTCTAGTTGGCACCAGGGTCCATGACACCCCACCTTCACTGCTATCATTGCCCACACATTCTGTGTGAGGGAGAGGGTACGGGGGTCACTGCGACTCTCTGCTGCCATGAGGCGGGCTGGGCAGCCCAGTATTCTTTGCTGCCTCATCCCTCCCCCACTTGGGCTATGAGCCCGGGCTGTCGCAGCATCTACTACATACAAAGCTGGGTGTGTGTCAGCAATGGTGCCAGCTGGGGACTGCCTTCAGTGGAGCCCCCACCTTCCCTTCCCCCATCCCTCAATATCCCCCCTCAGGTAACGTGGGGGTATACAAGACAAATCAGACTCCTGAAAGGGGTAGAGTAGTCTGGAAAGATTGAGAGCCCCCACTGTAAATAGATCAGTGGCATTATCCAGTTTAATAAGCTGGGTTTCCAAGGAGCAGAGAAGTAGATATTGGTGAAGAAGGAAAAAAGTCTGAAAAAGGATGCTGATGTCGAAATTTTGTAGACTTTATGGGATTTCATGGACGGTTCATACACAGCTCTAGAGTAGAAGGAAAAAACCCCAACCCTACTTCTAGAAAGTCTTTCTTCACCACTGGACAGTCATTGTAATGGCTAGCCAAACCTGGCATTACAATAAGAATATCTGCAAAAATTATTGTAAGGGAAGCAGGTTAATTAGTTCATATGCAGTCAAGATTGCAAGTGATCAGAAGTTACCATCTGATTACTCAGTTGTCTATGTAAAATGAACTGGTGATGGAAGTCCAGCCCCATAACCTCAGCCGTGCAGAACACAGTGCCATCCACAGCCTCAGAAACAACTCTGACATCATAATCAAAAAGGCTGACAAAAGGAGGTGCTGTCATCCTCATGAATAGGTTAGACTATGAACAAGAGGCTGCTAGGCAGCTCTCCAACACTACATTCTACAAGCCATTACCCTCTGATCCCACTGAGGGTTACCAAAAGAAACTACACCATCTGCTCAGGAAACTCCCTGAAAAAGCAGAAGAACAAATCAGCACAGACACACCCCTAGGATCCCGACCAGGGGTATTCTATCTGCTACCCAAGATCCATAAACCTAGAAATCCTGGACGGCCCATCATCATCTCAGGCATTGGCACCCTGACAGCAGGATTGTCTGGCTATGTAGATTCCCTCCTCAGGCCTTACGCTACCAGCAATCCCAGCTATCTTCGAGACACCACTGACTTCCTGAGGAAACTACAATCCATCAGTGATCTTCCTGATGTTACAAATTACACCTGAGAGGACACGCACAGTTTGAATTTAGGCTGAGGCACAGAAACAAAGTCCACAACTGCAGAGTTCTTAAAAGAAACTAAGTTTATTACGCTCGAGTGTGGTGCCCCCCTGCTAGCCATCCTGAATACAGATGATATAAAGGTTATATATTTTTTAGCAAAGCATGTTGCCCTCGTGCATCGGAAACCTTAGCCAATAAACAAACTCTTGTCTTATCTACCACCTATCCCTGCTTGGTGCATTCCTCATGCTATACCGGTATGTTAATTACACAGCATGGTCTTAAAGCCATGCATCAGTAACTTTTATTATTAAAATAAAAGGCCTCACATCAAGGCCAAAAAATTAAAAACTAACAAAAACCAAATACTAAAAGTCAAGGCAGGCTAAAAACAAAAAAAATTTTTTTACAAAAATTCAGTATCTAAGGATCACTCCTCCTGGTGTATAATGTGCTGGCATTTAAACAATGGTGGGCCCCAAACCAAAATAAAGTCACATGTGCTAACTTTTCCTTAACACTGAAAAAACACTCCTGGCCACTATGGATGTAGAAGCCCTCTACACCAACATTCCACACAAAGATGGACTACAAGCCATCAGGAACAGTATCCCCGATAATGTCACGGCAAACCTGGTGGCTGAACTTTGTGACTTTGTCCTCACCCATAACTATTTCACATTCGGGAACAATGTATACCTTCAAATCAGCGGCACTGCTATGGGTACCCGCATGGCCCCACAGTATGCCAACATTTTTATGGCTGACTTAGAACAACGCTTCCTCAGCTCTCGTCCCCTAATGCCCCTACTCTACTTGCGCTACATTAATGACATCATCTGGACCCATGGAAAAGAAGCCCTTGAGGAATTCCACCATGATTTCAACAATTTCCATTCCACCATCAACTTCAACCTGGACCAGTCCATAAGAGATCCACTTCCTAGACACTGCAGTGCTAATAAGCAATGGTGACATAAATCACCACCCTATACTGGAAACCTACTGACCGCTATACATACCTACATGCCTCCAGCTTTCACCCTGACCACACCACACGATCCATTGTCTACAGCCAAGCTCTACGATACAACCGCCTTTGCTCCAACCCCTCAGACAGAGACAAACACTTACAAGATCTCTATCCAGCGTTCTTACAACTACAATACCCACCTGGGGAAGTGAAGAAAAAGATTGACAGAGCCAGAAGAGTACCCAGAAGTTACCTACTACAGAACAGGCTCACCAAAGAAAGTAACAGAATGCCACTAGCCCCCAACTAAAACCTCTCCAGCGCGTCATCAAGGATCTACAACCTATCCTGAAGGACGACCCATCACTCTCACAGATCTTGGGAGACAGGCCAGTCCTTGCTTACAGACAGCCCCCCAACCTGAAGCAAATACTCACCAGCAACCACACACCAAAAACACTAACCCAGGAATCTATCCTTGCAACAAAGCCCGTTGCCAACTCTGTACACATATCTATTCAGGGGACACCATAATAGGGCCTAATCACATCAGCCACACTATCAGAGGCTCGTTCACCTGCACATCTACCAATGTGATATATGCCATCATGTGCCAGCAATACCCCTCTGCCACATACAGTGGCCAAACCGGACAGTCACTATGTAAAAGAATAAATGGACACAAATCAGACGTCAAGAATTATAACATTCAAAAACCGGTCTGAGAACACTTCAATCTCTCTGGTCACTCGATTACAGACCTAAAAGTTGCAATTCTTCAACAAAAAAAAACTTCAAAAACAGACTCCAACAAGAGACTGCTGAATTGGAATTAATTTGCTTGGACTCCATTAAATTAGGCTTGAATAAAGACTGGGAGTGGATGTGTCATTACACAAAAGTTCAGCTATTTCCCCGTGTTTATTTCCCCCCCCCCCCGTACTGTTCCTCACACCTTCTTGTCAACTGCTGGAAATGGCCCACCTTGATTATCAATACAAAAGGTTTTTCCCCGCCCTCTCCTGCTGGTAATAGCTCACCTTACCTGATCACTCTTATTACAAGTATGTAGGTAACACCCATTGTTTCATGTTCTCTGTGTATATAACATCTCCCCACTGTATTTTCCACTGCATGCATCCGATGAAGTGAGCTATAGCTCACAAAAGCTTATGCTCAAATAGATTTGTTCGTCTCTAAGGTGCCACAAGTACTCCTTTTCTTTTTGCGGATACAGACGAACATGGCTGCTACTCTGAAACATGTCATAATTGATATTGTTTATCAGAAAGGATGAGTGACAAAACCTGGAGAGGGCCCTTCTGTAAGAAGGGCACATTAGGCTGGAAAAATAAATTAGCTTGTCTCTGCCCATGTTGCACGAATTTTAGTGGATAGGTCTTCTGTAACATTTCTGTTCTACCTTAATCCAGATGAGATGATTCTGTGCTGGCTTCATTATGGTCACTTTGTGCTTTACCTAGGAATAAAACTAGGGTCCTGTTTTCCCGCTGCTTGGAAACCTAGTTTATTAAACTGGATAATGCCATCGATCTATTTACAGTATAAGGTTGATACAGAGTTGTAACTAACATTAAGACTGAAACGCACTACACATTTAAAACTAAAAAGTGACTTTGTAAAAGTGACATGGGTTTCCAGCTCTCTTGTGTCTCATTCAGGATGGAGTGCCTTGTGAGGTGTCTCTACGCTAGCTCAGTGTCACAGACTCACAGCTATATTAGTTATTTTAAATAATATTTCTGAGAATCTGACAATTTCAATAGTTATTTCTTTTAAAAAAAAAAATACCCTTTAAGTTATGTCGTATCGAAAACAACTTTCCGGGTCACAAAAAAGAAAATGAAAAGATGAAATAGAATTAGCTATAAAAGCACAGAAGGGTTCTATACTTAAGTTTGTACGTCATGAAAACAACAAAGTTGCTCAAGATTATCAAATAACTGCCAAACAAAAATTTTATGCACATGAAGTTCAAGAAACTCAACAAAACATGGATCATTTGAAATAGATGCAGACACAAAACAAGAAATTACAACAGTTGAAACTGTACTAGCATGGGATATAGATGACATTGGCACATGGCCACAATCTTTGAACAACAAATTACGTGACATTATACTTGAGAAAGGATATTTGAGACCTTCTATTCTCACAGGGCCTAAAGACATTAGAGGTAGGAAATTCACAGAAAACAATTACTACAAAAGACTTTCTAATGGTGAAATTGTCAACAGATGGTGGCTTGTGTACTCTAAAGGCAAGGATGCTGTATTTTATTTCCCATGCAAGATTTTCCAACAGTTGCAATTTTAACATAGCGACCGTGGGTATTAATGATTGGCAAAATCTTAGTCAAACATTACTGCAACATGAAAAGGCACAACACCACATTAAGTGTATGCACAAATGGTGTAAGCTGATTGTAAGGTTAAAAAAAAAAAAACCCACAAAAAAACCCTAAAACAAACAGAAAACTCTTGATGCCCAAAACATCAAAGATTGCTGGAGTTGGAGAAGCAGCATTGGCGTCGTGTTCTTGAACATCTATTATTGAATATCAACAAACAATCTTGCTTTTTAGAGGAAGCAAATTATATAAATTTGACAAATTATACCAGCCCAAAAATGGCAAATTTTGGGCCTTGTACAACATCTTGGAAAATTTGACACAGTGATGAACAAACATCTCCGAAGAATAACTGAAAATGAAATACTTGACCACTATTTGGGACCAAGAATTCAAAATGAACTGATCATGCTAATGAGTGGTAAAGTGAGAGACAAAATTGTTTCATTGGTTTCTTTGGCAAAATATTTTGCTGTAATTCTAAATTGCACTCTGGCCATAAGTCATTGAGAACAGATGATGTTAGTAGTGAGATTTGTCGACATTAGCGATTCAGCACAGATTCCAGTTAAGGAATCATTTATCGCATTTTTAGAAGTAGAGGACACTACAGATTTTGGACTTCTTCAAGCTCTCCATGAACTAAAACAAATGGTATTGTCCGTAATGAACATTAGAGGACAAGGCTACAACTGTGGCGCCAATACGAGAGGATGCATTTCTGGTGTGAAAGCTAGATAGCTAGTGGAAAATCCAGGAGCTCTTTTTGTTCCCTGTGCATACCACAGCCTTAACTTGATTTTGTGTGATATGGCCAAGTCTTCTGTAGAAGCTATTTCTTTTTTTGGTTTGCTGCAACACATTTACCTGCTCTTTTCAACTTCCACTCAACTATGGCAAATATTCAAAGCACATGTCAATGGTATTACTGTTAAGCCCCTATCTGAGACATGCTGGGAAAGCAGAATAGAAAGTGTAAAAACATTGAGATGTCAATCTGAGGAAGTTTACGAAGCCAGAGATCCAAAGCTGAAAGTGAAGCACAGTCATTGGCCTCTGAATATCCAGCTTCTAACATCTGTCATAATCTGGTTTGACATTCTTGTTAAAATCTCATATGTAAGCAAAATAATGCAGAGTCCAATGATGCAGCTTGATTCAACACTTACCTTACTGAACAACACACAAAACTTTAATGAAATACAGAGAAACTGGATTCAGAGAAGCACAGGTTACAGCAAGAGAGTTTGTGGGGGCACCCTGCAACCAAAATTTCCATGTCCGAACGTGACAAGAGTTTTGGGGAAAAAATGGCAAGTGGAATATGAAAGAGCAGATGAGCCAATAGAAGATCCAGAAAAGAAATTTGAGGTTGAATTTTTTTCATGTTGTGATGGATAAAGCAATATCTGCCATTGATGAAAGATTTAATACCTTACAAGCACACCATGAACAGTTTGGATTTTTGTATGACATAACCAAATTCAACGAAATAGGAAAACAAGAGCAGCTAATGACAAAGAGCAAAACCCTAGAGAGCCTCTTGAAGCATGGTGATAGTTTTGATTTAAATGGACTTGAACTGTATGAAGAATTGAGAACATTGTCATCCATGCTGCCACATACAAAATCGGCGGTGGACATTGGATAGTTTATTCATACCAGCAAACTTGTTGACATATATCCTAATGTGTACATTGCCACTCATATTCTAGTGACAATTCCTGTAACAGTAGCATCAGGAGAATGGAGTTTCTCAAAACTGAAGCTCATTAAAAACTATCTCCACTCTACAAGGAGTCAGGAACGCTTGCCTGGTCTTGCTATTCTTGCAATGAACAAGACATCACTTCGTATTTGTCATACGATGACGTTATTACTGATTTTGCAGCCAAAAAAGCCAGAAGGATTGCTTTTAACTAAAAACAAATCCTTGTTTCAATACCTCTTCATAGTAATTTCCAATAAATGTTGACAAATTAAAAAAAATTATTTGCATCATTCTGTCAATAAATCAGATTTTTTCTATAGCACTACTTATTTAGTGCAAATATAGTCCATCAGCATTATAGCGTGCTTGATTAAAGACAGTTTTAAAAAAATTAAGTGCATGTGGCAAGTTTTCCAATACGTAAGCTTACATTTGTGTTGCTAAGAGCAAGTCGGGCGTAGGGCCACCAGTTTAATAATACTGCGTAGGGCCCCATAAATCCTAAAGACAGCCCTGCTGAGATGCCTACATTCCGGTAGTTGTGGGACCAGCTGCCTGAGCTAGGGTTTTCTGTCAAGCTATGACTTATTTGGGTACACTAACATCACTGGCAGACATGGCTTGATTTTTCTTATTTTTGGAAAGAGCTACTATACAGATCAAGCTCAGTTACAAGAAAATCAGTTCATTAGTGTAGAAGGTTCTCTAAAGTCAGCAAATGTAAGACCAGTGTCATCCCAGAAAAAGGGAAGTACATGAGGAATTCAGCAATAGTGACAAGTGGAAAAATGATTCACTTTTTCCCCAAACAAAGAAATTGAAGTTGGTGGCTAATTATTAGAATTATACAAATAATGGATATTTTGGTTTGCTGCAAGCTCCAAAAAAAAAAAAAAAAAAAAAAAAAAAAAAAAAAAAAAATTGTAAATTTTTTCAGGTCCAACTGAAAACAATTTTTTAAATTTTTCAGCAAATCAAAAAAAAAAAAAAAAAAAAAAAAAAGAGTCCAGAAAAATTAGTTTTGGGTCAAACAAAACGGTTTGTTTCAACAAAACAAACATTTCATTTCGCTTTCAACTATTTCAAAATTTTGATTTTTTTTTTCATGAAATTGAGGAAATTTTGAAGTGAAAAATAATTTTGAACTTAAAAATCAAAACTTTTTGTTTCAGAATTGTCCAAATGAAGTGTTTTGATTTTCTCTGAACTTTTTATTTTTAAGTCTTCTTTTAAACCTCACACAATTTCGCAAAACCAACACAAATATGTGAAACATTATTGCAACTTGTTATATGGAAGGGCCAATGAGTTCTGTGTAGGTACAACTCATAGCAGGATCAGGACCTCAGGCTGTATAAGAAATTTTATATTGTATGATTATAACTCATTAAATATATCATTTCCAATGAACCATATTTTAAAAGCTTCAACATGGGAGCAGAGCTCAGCCTTAATTCTGCATATCCTGACTCATGAGTGCTTGATTTCTTAATCTTAAAAGCTAAAGAAACAGAAAATAGGGGGGGTTTGTACTTCTTTGTGGTATATGTAAGAGGCCTAAAAGTCTACCCCACCTCCCCTGAAAAAGAAACCCAAAGACTCTTTATTCTGCTTGGTTTTTTTACATTAGAAATTTAGATCTTGTCCACACTTTTTTTTCCCTGGAAGACTATACAGATAGCTGGAGAATTAGTAGTAGGTTTATGATAAAATAGATACCATGGATGTGAAACCTGATTAATTGCAGGCAAATGATTTTTACTCAGGCTGTTCAAAATTGTGTTTGTTTTAATTAACATTTATTTAATTCAAATGCCTAAGAGCACAGTTGGGAGAAAAGCTCTCTTGTTTAAAATTTAACACATCAGCCCATTCAGTTAAGTACTGAGTGAGCACCCATTCCATATATCTGGGTTCTCCGCTGAAGTCCTCCAGCTAGGCAGAGAGGGAAAGAGGACTGAGGGACTGATTAAGCATTACCTTGCACAATGTGCACTTATTTTACAGCAGTGCAAAGTAGGTATAAAATGAAGCCATTCAGATTTGGTAGTGTTTTATGCTCACTTTGCACCGTTATGAATGGCTGTGCATGGTGCAGGCCAACAAAGGATCAGTCCCTTGATATTTCTATGGAAAGGACAAGCAAAATAAAACAAGAAAACTTGTAGGCCTTCCACATACATGATAAAGCAAAAAGGGCACATGCCTGTTTTATTTTAATCCTCTCCAGTCATCTTTGCCATGGTGTCAATTTTACTTTCATTCTTGTGGAATATATTTATTAAAAGATAGCTTTAACCACCTGACTTATGTCAGGCTCCCATCCTCTCCAAAAGCACAGCCAAGTCTGGGAAAAAATTGGCCAGCCAGCAACTCCAAAATAATAAGGAGA
The DNA here is from genome assembly GCF_015237465.2 of Chelonia mydas. Lineage (NCBI taxonomy): Eukaryota > Metazoa > Chordata > Testudines > Cheloniidae > Chelonia > Chelonia mydas. Next base: position 18,525,452 of record NC_057852.1, read on the forward strand.
TAAAAAACTGGCAACTGAAGATTTATCAGCAGAGTTGTGTAACCTGCATTTATGGAATAAGACTCTGTTAACCAATCCATGAACTAACATAGCAACCAAACTAACATTTCTCAAATTCAAGGATAGCCATACAGTTTATAAGCTAGATCACTCATCGCCATCTGCTCATCCATCTCATAGTTTTATAAAAATACTGAGATAATTAAAAATTGCCCTACCACCAACATGAGCATTGGTATTCGGTCTTTACCACTCACATTTATTCCAGTCTAGTCCCACTATAATAAGTGGTTCTCAACTCCCCATTGTAGGATTTCCCACTGCAAAGTGTTCAACTGTTAATTGTCTTGATCAGCAAGTCAAAACATCCCTGTAAATTCCATTGCAAGAAAGTGAAAGTGTTTAAACTCTGGAAGTGAACTAGATGGCATCAAACTGCAGAGCTATTAGCAATTTGACCATTGTATTATTTTTAGATTGCAACTGTATAGTGAGACAGTGAGTATTCAATCTACTTTTAAAATGGGACAATGTGGTATAGAACAAAATGGATCAGTACACTGAGAATACAAAGTACCCCCTCCCCCCCAACACACACACACCCCTTGCATTTGGATACATATAGGTGAACACTTGTACATGTGTAGAGCTCCATTAAAGTTAATGGAGCTTTGCCTGCACAGACCTAATTGTGCGATCGGGGCCTATGGCTCTGAAGTCGTAGGTGTTTTGCCCTATGCTACTATTTTAAACAAACAAGTGTACATTTATGAAACGTATGTGACACCTCCATACATTGCTAGCCATTGGGTTATTCCTTCACTCCAATGAAAATAGTCTTATGAATAATAGCAGCACTCAGCTAATACATCGCACTTTTCATTAGTAGATCTCAAAGCTCTGTACAAAGGAGGTCAATATCATTATCCCCATTTTACAGATGGGGAAACTGAGGAACAGGGCAGTGACGAGACTTCCCCAAAGGTCACACACAAGTTTAGTAACAGATCTGGGACTAGAACCCAGGTCTCCTGAGTTCTAGTCCCAGTCATTACGAATAGGAGTATTTCTGGAAGGCTCTTTATTCAGTTGTGTTCTGCAGAAGATGTAACAACAGAAGAGTGCTAGGATTTCCTCACCCAATGAGAGAATGAAATGTTCTGAAATTCTTAAGTCCCAGTTCCTTACATTTTCATCCTTTCCCTGGTTGTTCTTGCACCAGTACCTATGTTACCATCGTGTTTCAGACAGGTTAATTCTCCCTGTTTAAGACACACACTGCAGCAACAGGCACCCTAGAAATAACTAAAATTAATTATTATTATTATTAGCCTTAAGTCACCGTTGCACCCTTTCAATTCTGGGTCAGTGGGGAAATGGAACAGCCCCTGCTGTAAATCAGGCAGCCCAGAATGGCTGTAGCAATGTGCACTATGGCCCCTTCCCCAGCACTGCCCCCTACTCTGGGACTTGTGAGGGGGCCTGTGCATGCCAATCTATGGTTTCCACTGTTCAGTTGCTCTATAGCACAAATTCTCCCCTATGTGACTAGGCACTGCGGGTACAGGAGCTGGAACAGAGAAGAGAACCCCTCACAGCATGCTTACGCTTTTTAAAAGCCACATGCGGTAATTTAGCCACAGCCTTCCTCTTCCCGGTGTGTGTTACATCCTCATATGGCTGCCAGTGAAGTCTTTCATTTAGGGTCCAGACTAGTGCAACTCCAGCTGAAATTTGTGGAAAGATTCCATTTGACTTCAATGGATGTTGGATCAGGCCTTTAGACTGTATGCTATACAGGGCAGGCCTTCTATGTATTGTCTGTGAAGAGCCTCACGCTACTGTGAGTGTGAAGGAGTAAGAAAATTGTATTTGATTTCTACCCTCCCCTTTTATTTATTGGCTTTTCTATGGCAGTTGGGACCATAGAGTCTGAGGTGCTCAGCCATTGATTTATCCTCAGAACTCCCCCACGAAAAAGAGGAGATTGCCTGTCTATAAAATGGGAATAAACTAAACTGCAGGGATATTAAGGTCTATCACAGTAGTGGGTGGGCAAGGTTCTGTGACCTGCAATGTGCAGGAGCTCAGACTAGATGATCATGGTGGTCCCTTCTGACCTTAAAGCCTGTGAGGCTATAAGATCTTTAAAAGGTATTGGTGTGTCTAACTCCTACTGAATCCGATGGGAGTTAGGCACCTAAATGCCTGTGGAGATCTGGGTCTAAGGAACTCGCCGAAGGTCACAGAGGAAGTTTGTGGCAGAACTGGGAATTGAGTCCAACTCTCCTGAGTCCTAATGCTGGGCTTTCATCACAAGACCGTCCTTATTCTTTTACAGTTCTTTTCTAAGCTTGTAAGATTTTATTGTGCTGTAATGTCTTTTCTGTAAGCCTCCTCCTGTTTTCACACAGACTTTTTTCCTTCATATCTAAATCTTTCCCCAGATGAGGACAAAAGGGCTCACATGAGAACAGTTGCCAACCACCTCTCAGAGAGTTCAGTTGAATTTGGATGACGGCTCAACTTCTATATTAGTTTCCTGGTGCGTGTCCTATTTGCCATCATCTGTTCCATAACACGTGTGCTATTATCAAAAACAGACTGTTGATCAAATACATTAAGACTGTTTACAGTTCAAAACACTTTTTTTTAAACCTGTCACATAAATCTTAAACCTTGGTTTCTGTGGGACAGTTATATCTCAGAGATGAGCAAAGCATATTACATTTTATCAGGTCATTTGGCATCTGCTTTTCTAATCCTTCACTGATCTAGTTTTCTGAAAGGTAGGGCATTGTTAAAGCAAAACAAACCCAACCCAACGACTATAAAATAGTCTTAGCTATCTATTTTAATTGAGCTAAGTCTCACACAAATTTTTCGTATAGCTAGAAGTATTAATTTCAGTGGTCTTTTTAGGATTCCTCCTTTTGAGATCAGGTTCTATGGGAACAGTTGTCAAGGAAACCCACATCACGTGACTTTTCTAGTAACTAGTTCATTCTGTTAGTCCCCAATATAGACAACACCACTCTTCTGTTTTTATCTTTGTAGCTTATTATTACAGGTTTTTTCCCTTTGTCTAACGTAGCAAGAGTGTAGAGGCTACTTGGCAAAAAGAAAAATCCCTGTTTTGACGGTGCTTTAAAAAAAAAAAAAAAAACCAAACACCACATCTAGCTGTTATTTTTCTGTGACTGCATTTTAATAGATGCATCGTCTAACCATTATTTTCATAATCAGTTTCCCTGTTACAAAGCATACCTTTGTAAAATTGTGTTTCACTGTAATAATGAAATCCAAGACAAAACCATGAGAAATTAAACAGGATTGCAAATACTTAGCACTAATATAGGCCACCATTTTCAATAGTGGCCATTTGCTTTCACTGGTAGGTGGCTCAGAACTGGGGTGCCCTACCCAGTTAGAGACATGTTCGGTCTAATTGTCAGAGCTGTGATCTCTGCAACCCAGCTCCCTTTGGCTCCACTTAGCATTTGGGCTCTCCACACTTCTGAAAGTAGGCCCTAAGGCTAAGACCTCAAAAGGTATTTTGGTGCCGAAATCCCGTTGAACTCCATGGAAGTGAGATGCCTTGTTAGTCTCTAAGGTGCCACAAGTACTCCTTTTCTTTTTGTAAATACCTTTGAGAATCTGGAAAAGTGTCTGAGTCTCAAAAAAACAAAACCAGTGATTTCTTGATGTCAATGACATTTTCAGTGCATTCAGCTCCTAAAGGCTGATCCTGCACCACTGAATTCATCGGGTGCAGACTTCAGCTCCGACTGAGGGTGCTGGGAGTTCAGGGCACTCAGCCCTTTGGAGACCCAGACCTGCAGGATGCTGGACAGAGATTGGCACAGTTCCTAAATGTGTTTACTCATGTGAGCAACAACAATCCTGTCTATCGGGGGAGGACCTCATTTGTAAGAGCAGCGTGCCAAGGCATCTTGTTTTATATTATTATTACAGCAGAACCAAGAGGACTCAACTGACAGAGGGGCTCCATTGTGTTCGGTGCACACAATGGACACAAACAGACCACCCCAAAGAATATACTGTCTAAACAGACAAAAGGTTGGAGGGGATACAATTACAGGTGAAGTGCCTTGTCCAAATCACACAGATGAGCAGAAGCAGAGCAGGATAACATAAGAACGGCCATACTGGTCAGACCAATGGTCCATCTAGCAGTCTCCTTTTATGAAAGAATGTACCTGTATTCATACCCTACACACTATGGTACAAAAGTACACCTTGTAAGGTATCATTTGAAAACATATTTTACCAGGACAATAATGACCAGTAAATTGAATGTGGCAACATTGTATGTTTAGTTATAAAATTCCACTGTATGGTGTTATTAACAAATGTTCCAAACCACACAGCTCCGCCCAAACTGAGGTTTGCAAACAAAGGAATGTGTGCTCTGCTTAATTTGCATTTAAGCAGTAAACAGAGTCATTAAGCAGGGAGGGAAACAACAGAGGCTCAAACAGCCAAGAAAAAAGCAGCAGGGAACATCCTTCCACATAGATTCTGTCTCCTGATGCCCAGCTGGAAATATTTTTCAAGAGGAGGACTAAAACTATAAAAGGAGGAACAAACATCCCAAGTGAACCCTATGTATAGTTGGGATTATGTTTTCCAATGTGCATTACTTTGCATTTATCAACACTGAAATTCATCTGCCATTTTGTTGCCCAGTCACCCAGTTTTGCGAGATCTCTTTGTAGCTCTTCGCAGTCTGCCTGGGACTTAACTACATTAAGTAGTTTTGTATCATCTGCAAATTTTGCCACCTCACTTTTCACCCCTTTTTTCCAGATCATTCATTTATTAGAACCAAGATTTGGATTCCCAGTCCTGTGCTTTATCCACTAAACCATACTGCCTCTCCTATTGGTATTTGCCAAATAGCCAACAGTTATCCTTGATGCTCAGAGACTACTGAACAAGTACTTGATCCTACAACATGGACCCTATACCCACATGGAATCCCCCTGACTTTAATCCTTTTGCAGAGCTGGAGCCTATGGCCACAGAATAAGTTATGAAGAGCGGAAGAATTTGAGGAAGATAGAGAGACTGCGAAAACCAGCTATGGGTCACATAAGAAGGGATCTCTGGCCATTAGAAAGGTAGGTAGCAGCATGGAGCTAGTGTAGTGGGAGAAATTAAGTGCCCAATCTTGCAAACTTTTCTCTACGGGGTTATTTATGAGAATAAAGATTTGCAGGATCACACCCTGAGAAAGGCTGGTAGATGTGAACTGGGCTAGGGAGATCTGGTGAGGAGTGTCTCCTGGACTGGGTTGGGGATAATGCAAGGGGCTTCTGAGACTGGTAACCCTGCACAATCCTGTGCTATTAACACTGTAGAGCACACCTGGCTTCTGACATACTGTACTGGGGGCGAGGGGAGCTATTTTAGCTAATTCATGTTTGTAACAGGCATTAATGCATTTGAATACACAAACTAGCAAACCACCAGTATTTGTGGATGAAATAGATCTAACGCACAGTTCCGATGCTATTTTGATAAGGATAATATTGTTGCTGCTATCTGTCCATATTGCTTTATGTCCGTGTCATAAGGCACACAATATTCTGTTACCTTTGTCTGGTGAGATCCAAGAATATATTCGCAACATCTCTGTGCACAGTTATGCTCTGGAGCAGCCCTTTTTCATTAGATGGGGTTTTTTTACATAAATCTTACAATTTAAAATGCGGTAAGAAATGACAACATGTAAACCCATTAGCCTGATACTAGGAAGTACTGAAATTAAAACAGAAATGAATCCGAAAGATTGGAGAAGCAGCAGTTTACAGTAATTACTAAAACATTTCCTAACTCCTTCTAGGATTCCTCGAGACCTGGGAAACATTATTATGTACATACACATACTCCCTTCTAAACTGTCCATTCCCTAGCTTTAAACTTTGAATTACCAGCTATAGAAGACCATTCCCTCTATTATATATTTGTTTGCCATATCTTTTCTTAACTATACAATGAAGTGCTGTGCTCAGCTTTGAAAACTTGGAGAAATGCTACACCACTTCCTATTTCTGGGAATTGCATAAATAGTTCACTGTTTTCAAAAGGCAGTCAGTCATAGTTCCCCAAAAAATCATATCATAAGTGAAAGTGTCAAACAAAGCTGTTTAGACCCTTCTCTCTGCCTCAGCACCTGGGAAGCTCCTGCAGTACTGTATGCTTCACATGGCTTTCCACCCTCCCCCCCGCCTACTTATACAGTATTCAGGGAGATATCAACAGCGCTAATTTAGCCCCAAGTTTAGGCTTCAGGAAAACAAAATATTCGCATAACCAGTAAAAATGCTGTTTGGAGGTTTTAAAATTCCATGTGAAAGCTTTGTAAACTAATATACTTTCAGATCACACTTTATAACCCAACATTGCAGGACTGAAAACCTGAATTTAAACCCCACTAAAATATGAAAAATTACTTGATTGATTTTCCTCACACCAGCTAAACAAACATTACTATCAACCTGAAACTTCCCACACTGACTGATGTGATTCATCTTATTAGTCAGCCAGGCTGACTACTGCTATAAAAGGTTGACAGGCTCAAGCTCTTTGGTTACAAAATAGGAGTTAAACGGCATGCTGTTCTCTTCAGTAACTCCAAGAAGCACTAGAAGTCAGAGTCTACATCTTTCATGGTGAAACCACGCCTTGGTTTTTTTTAAAAAGGTTTTTCTAATTCATCTACTGCTGCCTCGGTCACATTTCCCTTCTATTGATGATATTTGATCTGTTATCTCAGGATTACTGTCCTCCCTTTCCAACTCACACTTCTCTGATTTTCCTTGTAGCCAGGGGATTGAGTATCAGGGTGGATTAGTTCAGCAGCTAGGGAGTGGATAACACTGTGCAAATGGCTTTCAGGGCAGGCAGTTAAGATAAAATTTTTAACAATGCACGGAAGAGCCAGCTAAGAGCCTCTAAAATCAGCAGGGCAAAGCTGGAATAGCAACCACAGAGGCCCTAACCTGATTTCCCATTCATAGGTGTTGGAACCAGGGGTGCTACTGCACCTCCTGGCTTGAAGTGATTTCCATTATATACAGGGTTTACAGTTTGGTTGAATGGCTCTCAGCACCCTCACTATAAAAATTGTTCCAGCACCCCTGTTCCCATGATTTGAGGAGGCTGAGACATTTTGTATTGCCGAGGCCACAACTCGCAGTGCCATATGCGCTGCACTTGTGGTTTTTCTTCTTGATAAAACCATGGAAACCCATGCCTTAGGGGTTTTTTTAACAAATGAACCAACCCACCCTTACCAGAAGAGCAACGCCCAAAACAAGGAAAAATGCACCCCCTTTGAGTTGCTCATTATTACTGTTTTATTAGATGCAGTGTAGTTGTAGCCAGGCCAGTCCCTGGATAGTAGCAAGACAAGGTGCATGAGGCATAGGCGCCGACGCCGTGGGTGCTCGGGGCTGAAGCACACATGGGGAAAAATTAGTGGGTGCTCTGCACCCACTAGCAGCCAAGCTCCCCTTTCCCCCCCCGCGAGCTTGCCACGTCCCCACTCCTCCGCCTACCTCCCAGCGTTTCTCACCCAGCCACTGCCAAACAACTGTTTGGCAGTGTTAGCATGCTCCAGGAGGGAGGGGGAAGAAAGGCAATGTGGCGCGCTCAGGGGAGGAGGTGGGGAAGAGGTGGGGCTGGGGCAGAGCAGGGGTCAAGCACTCAGGGGAAAGTGGGGAGGTTGGCGCCTAAGGCGTGAGGCAATATATCTTAGTGGATCAAACGTCTCTTGGTGAGAAAGACGAGCTTTCAAGCCACACAGCGAGCGCTCTTCTTCAGGTCTGGGAAAGGTACAGCTAAGTGAATGGTGGAACAGATGATTGTTTAGCATAAGTAGCTGGCACATTTCAATGTAGAATGGTCCCTTAGAATGTGTGTTTGTGCTAAACAAACAATCTGTTCCACCGTGCATTTAGCTGTGACACTCTGTGTACTTTCCCAGACCTGAAACAGAAGTTATCCAATAAAAGATATTAGCTCACTCACCTTGCATCTCTGTTTTATTAGACTTGGCTGGTTTCAGTTTCTCTCAGCATCGCATACAGTGGGTGAAATTCTGGCCCCAGTGAAGTCAATGAGAGATCTTTCTTTTGATCAGTAGGTCTGTGGTACAGACCTTAGCGGGTTTGTATTTTTGTTAATCGGTATTTGTGTCCATACATCTACTCAGAAGTTTTATCTCACTAGATTTTACAGTCTTTTAGCTGCAGTTCTATACCCTCACTCCTATGCTATAATCTGTCCTTCTTGTGTACTTTATTACTAGGGTTTTCAGTATTCAATCAAGAAAGTTTAGTGTCAAGTACAGATTAAGAGTGATTCCATTAACAATATGCCCCCAGAGAATGCTGCACAAGTGGGTCAGGCCACTGCAAATCAGTTTAGTGCCAGAGTACTCCCTCTGAGCACGAGAATAATGCTACTGTTCTTGCACAAAAACCCTCCATCTTCCATTGCCCAATAGCCCGGAACTTCCAAGCCTTAAAAATATCATGCTGGCACACTTTGTGATTCTGAGCTATGTCCCATTTATTCCTTTGTAACAGATATACAGTTTAGTGTTTATTTAATGATAATCTAGCCATGCCAATATCCGGTAGCATTTCTCTGGCAGCTATACTGTGTTGAAGGATCTGTTCACATTACGCCAAACAACAATACTTACCCAGTTGAAATAGCAGGGGAATTTACTTATGGAGAATATGATTACCTGAGTTGGAATTTGGCCTGAATAGCATTCCTACATTCGCAAGTTGTTTAATGAGATTTGTGTTCACCACAGTGGCCAGGATCTCGTCTTTCAAAACACCATCTCTCTCCAGCAGCACAATGCCTTATGACATGTTGGAGGACCGAGGGAAGAGCACCACTTACAGCAGGGGTCAGCAACCTATGGCATAAGTGCCAAAGGCGGCACATGAGATGATTTTGAGTGGCACTCACACTGCCTGGTCCCCGGCCAGCGTTCCCAGGGCTCTGTTGCCATCCTGGGGTTCCAGCTACCGGCCCGGGGCTCTGCTCCTGGCCTCAGCCCAGGGCTCTGCAGCTGCCCTGAGCTCTGGCCCACTGGCCCCAGCCTGGGACAGTGAGGGGTGCAGACAGGGGCAAGAGGGGGCACAGCTCAGCGCCTCCACCTTAAAAATTGTTCCAGCACCACTGTACTGGGATATTTTTAGTCCTGATTTGCTGTTTACATCACTATCACGTCACGTGGAACAGCGCATTGCGTTTCATGTTGTGTGCACCGTCTGTCATGATTTTCACACCCCCCCCCACTGTAAGTTGAGGGGTACATTTGACAAAAATGTCAGCTCCTAAGAAAGCAAAGTTAGATGTCTGTTCATTTCAGCCTTCTTGGACAGACACATTTGGATTTATTCAAAAGAAGGACTGTGCTGTTTGTGCTTTTTGTTGTGAGTGTTTTGTTGCACATCAAGTGTTTGACGACATTTTCAAACGAAGCACAAGAAAACCTTTCATGACAAAGCAGACAAGACTGAATCAATCAAAAAGGCAGTAGCAGGATATGAGAAGCAAAGCAGTGTTTTTAAATGCTTAAGTGCAAGTAAAAATCAAGCCACAGAAGGAAGTTACAAGATTGCACAGTGCATTGCAAAAAACGGAAAGCCATTTACAGATGGGGAATACATAAAAAGTTTCTCTCAGCAGTTCGGAGGTTTTCTTCAATGATTTGCCAAATAAAAAGATTCGTATCTAGAATAAAAGAACTGCCTGTCTCTGTCAGAACAGTTGAGAGACGCGTAAGTGAAATGGCAGAAAACATTAACGAAAAGCAGACAACTGCATTAAAAGACACAACAGTGTTTAGCATTGCAGTTGATGAGAGCGTGGATATAAACAACGTTCCATGTTTGGCAATTGTTGCATGATATTGTGCTTCTGATGAAATCCAAGAGGAACTTTGTTGCCTAAAACCCCTGCACGGCACAACAAAGGGGGAAGATATAGCGGAAACTTTTGTAAACCATTGTGAAGAACGAGGAGTTGACATCAGAAAAATATTGTGTGTGACAACAGATGGTGCTCCTGCCATGGTCGGAAAACAAAAGGGATTTGTAAAGTTACTTGAAGATCAAATTGGCTGCCCGACAGTCAAATTTTACCATACCATCCATCAAGAAAACCTAAAATTTCTAATTCAGAGCTTAATGATGTGATGGATACAGTGGTGCAAATTGTGAACGTCCTTGTTGCTCGATCTGCTTTGACTCACAGACAGTTTCAAGCACTGCTAGACAAGATGGACAGTGCTTATAATGACATTTCACTTCACAGCAACATTTGGTGGCTAAGTCATGGCAAGGTTTTGGTACGCTTTGTAAACCGTTTTGATGCAATCAAAGCCTTTTTGTTGGAAAAAGGACAAAACTACACCGAACTGGATGGTGACAAATGGCGGTGTAAGCTCATGTTTCTAACTGACATCACCGCTCACCTAAACAAGCTTAACCTCTGTCTCCAGGGTGCAGGGCAAATGGTTCTGAATCTTTATGAAACCTGGAAGGCGTTTGTTGTAAAACTAGCAGTTTTTTCTCGGGATATTCGAACTTTGACTTTCCGCTACTTCCAACACATAAAAGAGCTATCGATTCATCGACACTCACAGTGTCAATGAGATTGGATTGTACATGCAAGAACTGGAATCAGAATTTTGACAGATTTCAAGATTTCCAGTGATTTGGCCCAATGCTTTCTTTTCTAATTAAACCTGAAAAGTTCAACAAAAGCGACTTGGATTTGTCTATATTTCAGAGGTTGGGTGTTGAAGATTTCGAAATGCAGCTCATTCAGTTAAAAAGCTCAGAATTGTGGGCATCAAAGTTTGGAGATCTGCAGAGTGCACTTAAAGCTACCGAGAGAGATCATGGGGCCTCTATTCTGACCTGCTGGACGTCCCTGTCAGTGAAATTTAACTGTTTGAAGAAAATTGCATTTGCAATGCTTTCAGCATTTGGATCCACATAGCTGTGTGAACAGGTATTTTAACACATGAAATCTGTCCTCTGTCCCTCTCCGAGCTGGTTAACAACTGATCACTCAGAAGCCTCTATGCAGCTTAAAGTATCCAAATAATGCCAGACATTGGAAAACTCAGCAAGGAAAAGCAAGGGGAAGAATCACACTAAACTGATAGTGTGATTTTATTTTATTTATTAATTTAATTTATTTATTAATTTAAAAAATTCATTATTAATTTTAAATGAAGCTTCTTAAACATTTTAAAAACCTTATTTACTTTACATACAATAGTTTAGTTATATATTATAGAGAGAGACCTTCTAAAAACATTAATGTATTACTGGCATGCAAACCTTACATTAGAGTGAATAAATGAAGACTTGGCACACCATTTCTGAAAGGTTGCTGACCTGTAACTTACAGCATCACCCTACTACTTCTTGCAATACCCTACATTATCCCTAGAGATCTTGTCTCTACCGTGAGGGCTGATCTGGTCACAACACTCTCTTGCTTTGGAGCATCCACCCACTTACGGCTCAAGTTCCTTAACTGTGAGTTAAGATTTGTGTGCTTGTGTGACTGTTGTTCCTGATGAACCAGTAAGAAACTCTGAGACAAGTTAGCCTCAGTCCTTTCAAGACACTAAAAATAAGGCTTTGCTAATATGTTCCTAAAGCTATTACCTTTTTTGGCAGTTCTCCTGTCAAATAAATTCTCATCCACTCTGGAATGAAAACTCAAGTCCATCTGACACCACTTAGACTTGAATTCATCCAGGCAACAGAGTAAGAAAGATATTAGTTTAACGGGCTGGAAGAAATCTCAGCTTAGTCAGTAGTCCTTCTCTCTTGCATTCGGCAGAGCTACTTAAACTAGTCTTCTACAAAGGGGTGGGGACTGTGTTACTGGAACACATATTAAACAATGCAAACCAGGACCCACAGGGATTATTAATCGATTAGACAATTTCCAATAGAAATTTGTGCTGTTTCAAGGCTGCTTCAATAGAAGAAATCAAAAACTAGTTTAAGTGACGGTCAAGTAGTCAGTCATATAAGGTCAACTACCTTCCTTCAGGAGACCGCCCAGAGCTTCATCATTTGTGAAGTACAAATGTTTATTAATATTACTAGGTTCTGGTGATATTCGTGCTAGAAGCAGGTATCTAGGTACCCATAGGTTTATTAGTGGTTGAACTGTAGACATTTATGTTTGAACATTGGCCTGATATTATTAGAGAGGCATGTTCTAGTGGGGTGAATATAGGACTGACAGCCAGGAACTCTTTACTTCTAATACCAGTTCTAACAGACTCCCTCTTGACCTTGGACAGGTCACTTAGACCCAGATCCTCAGAGATATTTAGGCTCATCACTTCCACAGTGAAATACCTTGAAGATCTGGGCCTTAGGGCCTTTAAAATAAACCATGTTGGAGGGACTGGTTACAGGATGATTGTCCCCCAGCACACTTAATGCATTGTTCCATGCTGCAGTATGGATAAGACTTGTGTTTCCCTGCAGCCTTGAACCTTGCTACAGAGCTGAATGTGTGTGGAGATATAGGTCCCAATTATACTGCAAGACAGAGCCATATTTTAACCCTATTAGGTTACAAAGGTGGAGGAAGAATAGGAGGTGGAAGAATTGAGGACAGGAATTTTCAGAATTGCTGGAAAAAACAGAGGACAAAAGAAGCTCTGCAAGCTGCAGTTGTTCCCAGAGATCCAGCCAGAAAACTAGGAAAAAAAAAAAAAAAAGCAGTTTTATCTACAGGATAGCTGATTAGTGACTGATCTGTTAACTACCTCTACCACAGAAACAGGCTACCCTGTAAGTCGGATACTACTTATTAAAAAAGCTTTGCCAGCGTGTCCATATGACATTGTAGCATTTATTTAGAAATGGTAAGAAAAAAAGCTGCCTTCTAAAGTGTTCCTTGTAAGAGATTTAACTCCCCTTTTAAAACTGGGTGCTGAATCTCTTATTTATTAAGCATTATCTAATCTGGGTCCATAAAGTGTTCTCTTGTATGCCTTTCACAAATGAGAGGGTCTATGCCACCAACAGAGGAATATAGTGTTTGCACTGAAGCACCTGGACTATGACCAAACTGGCAGTTTTCCAGAGCACTAAAACAAAACAAAAAAATGTATAAGTTCAGAGCAAGCTGCAACCAGCCATTCACCTCACAGGCACTTCCCAGAACTAGCCACACCCTGCTGGTGCCAGTCAGTCTTTATTGCTTTTGAACATCAGAGCTGTGCCCTTGAACAGTGACAGTTTTAAATTAAGAGAAGACATTTTTAATCAGATACTTTCCAAGCTCAACTATAGTTTTATAGGATATTGAAACTTTGCCTTCCTTTTCTCTGTGATGCTTAAAGTCATTAGTCCACACCAGCTTCTCTCAGTCCTGCTAGAGGAGGATAGGAAAGACATGGAGTGAAAGAGTCTCAGAGTTATAGATTCTACATGATCTTGGTCAAAAAACAACCCACAAACTTTTGATCATACAGTATGAAGTTTTCTTCATAAAGCTGAAAGAGTGTGAGGGAGTGGGAGTCCTGAGGAACCCTGGAAACAAAAATATCACTCTGTACAAATTTCCTTCCTATAATAAAAAGGAAGTCACCAAATTCTTTGCTTGAAGCACAGCTATGCCGTTGTTCAGTACATCCTCTCTGCTCCAACACCAGGAATTTTTTAAAATATTGTCTTAGCGACAGCAGTAGTATGTGACTCAAGCCACATTAGAAAGGAGCCCTATGATTGCCTCTACAAACATATCTATATTGCCCATACAGGAATTATACAAATCAGGACCCATCTTGCAGTGATAATAATCAAGCACTCAAATGCTGGTTTTGAGGTCATGTTCTGGGTTCAGACACAGGCATGAGGTTCTGATTGCCTTCAAAGGAAGCTCTTACCGACATATCCAAAACCAGAGATGGACTCATGATATACCCTGGATCTAAACTTCGGCTGTGGGTCCAGATGTGAACTTGAATGTGGGTTCATCTCTGTATTAGACTAGAACACAGCCATTTGTATCTTTGCACTAATTGCTTATTAGAGGGTACTGGGGGTGAAGACAACCTAAGTGTGGTCCACACTATAACATCTGTTGCTACTAGCACCAAAGGGGTGGCACCAGAGGTCAACTTTGCAAGAGCACACAAACCCAGACTGGTGGGGTTCTCAACCCCACCAGTCCCCTCCCAAGCTGAACTATGGAGAAAACTGGTCATTCATTTTCCACATGGCTAACTTTTTATATATTGCACATCTCATCTGAACTGTTCTCTCTCTCATTCAAAATTCTCCCATACACACAAGCTCTTTTAGCCCTGGTCTACACTAGGAGTTGAGGTCGAATTTAGCAGCGTTAAATCGATTTAACCCTGCACCCGTCCACACAACAAAGCCTTTTTTTTCGACTTAAAGGACTCTTAAAATCGATTTCCTTACTCCACCCCTGACAAGGGGATTAGCGCTGAAATTGGCCTTGCTGGGTCGAATTTGGGGTACTGTGGACACAATTAGACAGTATTGGCCTCCGTGAACTATCCCAGAGTGCTCCATTGTGACCGCTCTGAACTGCACTCTCAACTCAGATGCACTGGCCAGGTAGACAGGAAAAGAACTGCAAACTTTTGAATTTCAATTTCCTGTTTGGCCAGCGTGGCAAGCTGCAGGTGACCATGCAGAGCTCATCAGCAGAGGTGACCATGATGGAGTCCCAGAATCGCAAAAGAGCTCCAGCATGGACCGAACGGGAGGTGTGGGATCTGATCGCTGTATTGGGGAGAGGAATCCGTGCTATCAGAACTACGTTCCAGTTTTCGAAATGTCAAAACATTTGTCAAAATATCCCAGGTCATGAAGGACAGAGGCCATATCAGGGACCCGAAGCAGTGCCGCATGAAACTTAAGGAGCTGAGGCAAGCCTACCAGAAAACCAGAGAGGCAAACAGCCGCTCCAGGTCAGAGCCCCAAACATGTCGCTTCTATGATGAGCTGCATGCCATTTTAGGGGGTTCAGCCACCACTACCCCAGCCATGTTGTTTCACTCCTTCAATGGAGATGGAGGCAACATGGAAGCAGGTTTTGGGGACGAGGAAGATGATGATGATGAGGTTGAGGTTGTAGATAGCTCACAGCAAGCAAGCGGAGAAACTGGTTTTCCCGACAGCCAGGAACTGTTTCTCACCCTGGACCTGGAGCCAGTACCCCCCGAACCCACCCAAGGCTGCCCCCCAGACCCGCCAGGCAGAGAAGGGACCTCTGGTGAGTGTACCTTTTAAAATACTATACATGGTTTAAAAGCAAACATGTTTAAATGATTAACTTGCCCTGGCATTCGCGGCTCTCCTGGATGTACTCCGAAAGCCTTTGCAAAAGGTTTCTGGGGAGGGCAGCCTTATTCCATCCACCATGGCAGGACAGGTTTCAGAGTAACAGCCGTGTTAGTCTGTATTCGTAAAAAGAAAAGGAGTACTTGTGGCACCTTAGAGACTAACCAGTTTATTTGAGCATGAGCTTTCGTGAGCTGTAGCTCACTTCATCGGATGCATAGCATATCGTGGAAACTGCAGAAGACATTATATACACACAGAGACCATGAAACAAAACTTCCTCCCACCCCACTCTCCTGCTGGTAACAGCTTATCTAAAGTGATCATCAAGTAGAGCCATTTCCAGCACAAATCCAGGTTTTTTCACCCTTCCCCCCCCCCCCGCAACACACACACATACAAACTCACTCTCCTGCTGGTAATAGCCTATCCCTCTTTGAAACCTCTCTTTATAATGCGCATGATAATCAAGGTGGGTCATTTCCAGCACTAATCCAGGTTTTCTCACCCCCCCCCCATACACACACCCCCCTCCAAAAACCACACACACAAACTCACTCTCCTGCTGGCAATAGCTCATCTTACAATGTGCACAGCAATAATCCAAGTTTAACCAGAACGTCTTGGGGGGGGTTTGTAGGAAAAAAACAAGGGGAGACAGGCTACCTTGCATAATGACTTAGCCACTCCCAGTCTCTATTCAAGCCCAAATTAATAGTATCCAATTTGCAAATGAATTCCAATTCAGCAGTTTCTCGCTGGAGTCTGGATTTGAAGTTTTTTTGCTTTAAGATAGCGACCCTCATGTCTGTGATTGCGTGACCAGAGAGATGGCAGGACACTTTACCACTCCAGGCCAGTAGCACGTACTCGGGAATCATTGTAGAACAAAGCATTGCAGTGTATGTTTGCTGGCGTTCAAACAACAGCCGTACTTTCTCTCTCTGCGTTATCTTCAGGAGAGTGATATCATTCATGGTCACCTGGTTGAAATAGGGTGCTTTTCTTAAGGGGACATTCCGAGGTGCCTGTTCCTGCTGGGCTGTTTGCCTGTGGCTGAACAGAAATGTTCCCCACTGTTAGCCATGGGGAAGAGGGATGGGCTAGCCACGCGCTGGGGGGAGGCAAAATGTGACCTTGGAACGAAAGCACATGTGCTATGTATGTAATGTTAACAGCAAGGTTTACCGTGAAAGAGTGTACCCATTGTTCTATAAAATGTGTCTTTTTAAATACCACTGTCCCTTTTTTTTTTTCTCCACCAGCTGCATGTGTTTCAAGGATCACAGGATCTTCTCCTTCCCAGAGGCTAGCGAAGATTAGAAGGCAAAAAAAAAAACGCACTCGCAATGAAATGTTCTCTGAGCTCATACTGTCCTCCCACACTGACAGAGCACAGACGAATGCGTGGAGGCAGACAATGTCAGAGTGCAGGAAAGCACAAAATGACCAGGAGGAGAGGTGGCGGGCTGAAGAGAGTAAGTGGCGGGCTGAAGAGAGGGCTGAAGCTGAAAGGTGGCAGCAGCATGATGAGAGGAGGCAGGGCTCAATGCTAAGGCTGCTGGAGGATCAAACTAATATGCTCCAGCGTATGGCTGAGCTGCAGGAAAGGCAGCAGGAGCACAGACTGCCACTACAGCTCCTGTGTAACCAACCGCCCTCCTCCCCAAGTTCCATAGCCTCCTCACCCAGACACCCAAGAATGCGGTGCGGGAGCCTCCGGCCACCCAGCCACTCCACCCCAGAGGATTGCCCAAGCAACAGAAGGCTGGCATTCAATAAGTTTTAAAATTTTAAAGTGCTGTGTGGCCTTGTCCTTCCCTCCTCCACCACCCCTCCTGGGCTACCTTGGTAGTTATCCCCCTATTTGTGTGATGAATGAATAAAGAATGCATGAATGTGAAGCAACAATGACTTTATTGCCTCTGCAAGTGATGATCAAAGGGAGGAGGGGAGGGTGGTTAGCTTACAGGGAAGTAGAGCGAACCAAGGGGCGGGGGGTTTCATCAAGGAGAAACAAACAGAACTTTGACACCGTAGCCTGGCCAGTCATGAAACTAGTTTTCAAAGCTTCTCTGATGCGCACCGCGCCCTCCTGTGCTCTTCTAACCGCCCTGGTGTCTGGCTGTGCGTAACCAGCAGCCAGGCGATTTGCCTCAACCTCCCACCCTGCCATAAACATCTCACCCTTACTCTCACAGATATTGTGGAGCACACAGTAAGCAGCAACAACAATGGGAATATTGGTTTCGCTGAGGTCTAACCGAGTCAGTAAACTGTGCCAGCGCGCCTTTAAACGTCCAAATGCACATTCTGTTAGGATATAGATATTCAGGCCTGTCGGTAAAGGCCTGTACTCTAAGAATTTAGGTGTATTCTTATCACTTGGCTAGTTATAGAGGTATAAAAGAAAGAATCAAAATCACTGTCTGCTGGTGTAAGGTCCTTCTCTTACCGTGACAGGCTGAGGCCCTGTTCTTAGGTTAAGGCGTTTGGCTAAGCAACAGAGGCAGCCATAAGCTGGGAAGTGAACGGTCACATCCTCACATTCCAAACTAGTCACATTGAAAGAAGGTGCTATTGGGCTGTTAGGAATACAATCCTGTCCTGATCATGCCGATCGAAAGGGAAGTGCCTAGAAGATGTAAAAGGAAACTTAGTTTGATAGCATCCTGTCTGGCAAGAACTCACTTATCAATAGCTGAGATGTGAAATCCTCACTTCTGTATTGTTTTGTCATTATAGTTCCCACTTTGCTATTGTTTGTCTGTATAATCTCTGTCTGGTTCTGTGATTGTTTCTGGCTGCTGTATAATTAATTTTGCTGGGTGTAAACTAATTAAGGTGGTGGGATATAATTGGTTACATAATCATGTTACAATATGTTAGGATTGGTTAGTTAAATTTCAGGAAAATGATTGGTTAAGGTATAGTTAAGCAGAACTCAAGTTTTACTATATAGTCTGCAGTCAATCAGGAAGTGGGTGGGTGGGGAAAATGGGAACAGGGAATGGGGGTGGGGAAATTGGAATCATGTTTGGCTAAGGGCAGGAATGGGAACAGGGACACAGGTAATGCGGAGAGTGGACCAGATGATACGTCTGAGAGAAGGGAGCAGGAGACTCCGCTGGTTGGAAGGCATGAGATGCACTGTCCTGAGATGGGGGGTTCCACGACCACCACTCCCAAGAGAAGGAGGCGGGTGGTGGTGGTCAGGGACTCTCTCCTCCGGGGGACTGAGTCATCTATCTGCCTATCAACTATTCAGCCTAATTTCATAGTGTAGACATAACTAATATCTGATCTTAGGGTAAGGGGAAGGACACAGATATTCCAATTAAATACCTATAGATTGAACTGAAGCAAAACTTGTTAGTATTACTTTGAAAAAACAGTGTCACAAATTGCAGATTACTGGGTCTGAAAAACAATTAATACTGCAGAAGTCAGAGGGGATGGATTCAGTTTGCATTGTTCTTGCTAGTTGAACAGGGAGATTCTGGATGTGGATCACCACTCATGTTTAAGACAGGAATGACAGGACTGTTGAAATGAATAGGAACTGGAAGTAACCTACCAAATAACTGATCGCTCCTCAGGGCAGTTTCCACAAAGTAATTCATCACTGTGATCCATGACTTAAATATCTTTGAACAACATTAATCACAATGGGACTGATCCTGCATCCTTTGAATAGCCATAGGTGCCACTGGAGTCGGGGGAGCTTTGGGTGCAGAGGGAGTACAGGCTAAAACCCCATATCTAATTGCAAAGAAGAGTAAATCACTAAAAAGCATTTGGGAGCCTTGGCTGTATGAAACAGACAGGAAGTCTTCACCTTGAGAACCCTAATTATGGAAAGTAGCACTGAAAGGGGTGGCTTTCTTGTTACAAAGCATGGGAAGTCAACTCATCCAAGTTTTAGTGCAAGTGCTGCAATTTAGTATTTTTTGTGTGTGTCACTTAATAGCCATTAAACTGATTGTTCAATTAATCCTACCGTTTTAAATTCCAGAGTTTGCTTTCAACAGTTTCTAATACCTGCTATTTTTGAACTGCAAGTCCATTCCATTTATTTATTATTTGTATTCCAGTAGTGCCCAGAGGCCTCAGTCAAGAATGTACATATGGTAGGAAACAAGTTCTGCCCCAAGGAGTTTACAGTACAGGGCCCTGACCCTGCAAAGGCTAGTAGTCCCATTGAAGTTAAATTCATGCATAATCCCTTGCAGAGTCAGGGTCTGAAGTGACTGATAGAGGGTGGGAGAAAGGAAGTATTCCCATTTTATACATGGGAAACTGAGGTAAGTAGTAACTTGCCCACAGGGATTGTCACCAATCCAGGAAGTGAACCAAAATATCCTGAGTTCTAATCCAGTGCCTTAGCCACAGGGTCCACCTTCCTCTCATTCAGTTCTATTTTATATTATCAACAGGGGCATCTACTGGAAAGCATCATCGCTAAGGTGATTGTCCCAATAAAAGGCAGCTCCCCTATTCACTGAATGAGTTGCTGAAACACTGCTGAGGTGGTTTGTGGGGGGTTTTAAAAGGAGTACATTGATACAGCAGCACTCGCGCTGGTTACGTGTTTCCATTCCACCCCTTAGGTTTCTTTCATTTAACTTCTTGAAGACTTTCAAAATTGGGTCTGAAATTTTCCAGATTTGGTCCCACCCAGAGATATGTTATAAATCAGATCAAAAATAGGTTTACAGTTTGAGATAGGGGGAAGCCACCTATGCTTTTCCACAGAGATTCTTGCAACCTTTCTTGAAGTACTCTGTAGCCCAAACAGCTAAAGTTAGGTAGCTCAAATGTAACAGAGAAACAAGCCACAGTGAGGAGAAGTGCTTTTGAATATCTTGGAGAAGAGTTAGGTTTAATTCAACTGAAGGTATGTCTACACTGCAAAAAGTGTGATCTTAACTAATGTGGATTAGCTAAATGGAGTTAACTTGGGTTAGAACAGCAGTGAAGACACAGAAATTAATATTAACTCAGGTTAGCAGCTGAAGTAAAAGCCTACAGGGATCTTGGGGTTGAACTTGAGCTGCTAACCCAAGTTACCATGTTTTCACTGCTATTATAACTCAAGTTAGCTAACCAAAGTGAAGAATGCTTTTTCTTTTCTTTTTTTTTTTTTTTGTGGGTCAGGGGGAAGGTATATGCAGAGTTATGAGCCTTTGGGAAAATAGGTCACATTCGATACACACCTAATACAACTTTTTAGCCTTGTCAGGAGTGCAGACAAGAGAGGCTGTACACACCTGGCTAATTTAGCAGCAGCATTAAAGACTCCTTCCAACAGCCACCACTCTCAGCCAGTCCCCATCTCTTGAAGAAAGGCACCAAGCCTTCATTGGGGGTTCACAGGTAGAAGCTTCAGTCTCACCTTGTCATCCACAAGTGCTTCATCCACATCCATCTTCCTCCTTCGTTCCAGTTAAGGGGGCATCTACTGGGATCTACAGCCCATTGTAACAAAAGCCAAAGGGCTGCTTACATCAGGTTGCCATGAATAGAAGAGTCAGTAAACAAGCTCACCAATGCTAAGTTCCAGCTATCCCAGTCCATCAGCTGATATACCTTGAAACCCCTCACATACACCTCTCCAGCAGGGCCCAGCCTACTTCTCGGCTCACCCCAGTGCTTTGGGAGCAAAGCCAATTTGTAAGAACAGGAGCTATACATGAGCCCAGCTGGTCCATCTCCTACCACTCCTTGGGCTTACATTAACCCCTTCCTTACCCTCAGGGAGCATGGGGTTCCTACAGCCCCTCACAGACACATTACAATGTTAGGTCCAGGTGCAGAGCGAATAAACTAGGGCTCTGTAGGAGTCCTTGCCTCATTCAGTGCATATTTATTTTGTAGGACAGATAGCAAAGGGCTCGCTGCTGTGGCAGGAGCAGGGATAGAGCATTCCAATGGGATTTATCCCAGTCTGTCTAAAGCATAGAATTGCTGATTCCTTTAAAACAAAAGCCTACCAACCCCACCTCCATAAAACTACACTAAGAACATTAGGGCGAATAGCAAGCAACTCAAGACCAAGGAAATGACAAGGCCTTCAACAGATCTATGTACATGCATCGTACTAAGCATTGATTTAAGCCTTAGCAGGATCAGGACCAAAACAAGGCCTGTCACGCTAGGGTGGTCCCCTGAGAATCCCTTTCAGCCTCAGTCACTCACCACAACAACTCCAGATCACCGTCATCACCTTTTATTGGATTCTTCTAGCAGGCCGTAGCCTGTGGAGTTAGTATATATTTACAGTCCATAGCCAGCTTTCCCACTTGCAACTAGGAAAAGGAATCATACTACCAGTATCTAGGCCTGTCTATGCCAGGCTTCCTTCATGTCTGTTTGCATAATCCCAGCTGCTGCAAGGGGGGGGATCTTCCCCCTCAATTAGCCCTTCAGCTGTAGCACTACTCAGTTAATTGAGACCCTCTGTCAACTATCTGGCTTTGAATTAGGTCCTAATTACTATAGCCTGGTGGGTATTAGAGACAGGGTGCTGATTTCCCTCCTGATTTAGCACCCCTGTAGCAAGGACCCAGTCCTGCAGCTGGTCCTATAGGGTCAGGAGCTCATGCAGAGCTAATTGCAGGACAAGGCAAGGCCTATGTTTGCATTAGAGCCGAGCAAAAATTTGATGTTATTGATTTGGGGGCTAAACCAAAATGTCTGAAAAATAAAAAATGAGTTCTGGTCAAAACAAAAGTGGGGTTGGGTTTTTTTCAGTGTTTCTCAGCAAAACAAAACCCATTTGGTTTTGGATCAAACAAAATATTTCATTTGACCCTCAAACAATTTTTTTTTCAGTTTTTTTGTTTAGTTTTGGGACATTTGGGGATTATTTTTTTTAACCTTTTAAAAAAATAGCTACATTTCAAAATGAAACAACACTTCTGAACTAAAAGTTGAAACAAAACATTTCAAAATGGCTGAGATGAATCATTTCAACTGTTTCAAAAAACAAATTCTTCTTTTTTTTTTTTTCAGCCTAAACTATTGACCGAATTTAATCTGAATTCACGAGTCATGTCCGTGCCTGTCAAAATGAATATTCTGGCAAATGTACTGTTTCCTGAAAAAATGTCGTCAGCTCTACTTTGCATGTGCAACCTTCCCCTGGCCCATTGTTTGTGTGCATTATGATTTGGGGCCTGATTCTGCACTGAGTGCTCAATGGGTGGACCCTGTGTCCATGCACAGCCTCACGACTTCAATGGGGCACTGTGTACCTACGGAGTCTGCTCTTCCAGAACTCATTGCAGGATCAGGGCCAAAGCAATACAATACGACACCATTTGTTTCCCTTACAAACTTAAGTGAAACTCTCTAGCATCTTGAAAGATGGGCTACATATGCCAGACAAATGCAGCCGTGAAAGTCATGCACACAGTAGACTGTGCTAATACAACGTGTAACACAGACTAAGTAGAATAACATAGGCCTTAGCTACACAAGGACAGTTTTTGAAAGTGTTCCTACTCTTGTTTGCGGGTGAACCAAAATTAATAATAGTGGGCAACTGCTCCAATATTTCCCTAGTATAGCCAAGGCCTCAGGGTAATGGAGAAAATGTGCAGATAGTCAAAATCCATGTTAGTTATCTGCATACTTAACTGGTTCATCTCCTGCATGGCCACTAAAGAAGGCTGTGCTGCTGGTTGATAAGAGAATGTGTAGTACACAGGTCCTAATCCTGCGGTGAGCTCCACCTGTCGGGACCTTATTGCAAGACCTGGCCAAAATTAAAGAATAAAACAGATTAGAAAAGTGATCAGAGAACAACTGTCTAGAAATCTAGTGTGGAACACCGTGGCAATAGAATAGGGTAACCCCCAAAGGATGCAAAAATATGTCAAGCTGTTGCTCCTGTATTTAGGGTAGTAGAAAAATCCTGTCTCAGTGCATTATCTAATAGGCCTAAACTTGCAAAAGT
Source organism: Chelonia mydas (assembly GCF_015237465.2). NCBI lineage: Eukaryota > Metazoa > Chordata > Testudines > Cheloniidae > Chelonia > Chelonia mydas. The sequence continues at coordinate 18,548,828 of NC_057852.1, forward strand.
GACTGATTTGGGGTGCTCAACCTGAGACACCTGAAGGGGCCCTAAATGCTGAGTAGCTGCCCTCTGAAAATCAGCCCTTTTTCAAACATATCAAATTGGACAACCTGAAGTTGAAGTACCAAAATCATTAGCCAGTTTTGCAAATGCAGGCCACAGTATGCAAACATGTAATGAAATGATTCGTTACCGTACGCAGAGCCCTATTTTGGTGTTGAGTTATTACAGACAATATGAATTATTTCAAGAGCACAGTGAAACCTGCCTCACCAGCTAACCAGTCCCTCTGCCCTAACAGCCTGTAAGAGATTAACTGCATCCTGCCATGTAGCCAATTATATGGCCAAAATAACTGCAATGGCTGTTTTTCCAGTGTTAGACCTACGTGGAGAATGTTGTTGGGTCCTCAGAACTCCATTCACCATGGTGTACTTCTGGACAGTGCAAAGTGGGTATATCTGACCACACCAGTATGGGTTTTCTCTTTAATGTATTTTATTTTCCTATGCGTGCCTGTCACATGCTTCAGCACCCTTTCCCCTCCCAAGGTGTCACTCTGTTAATAAATTGTAATATGTCTGACATATGGCATAGCAGAGGTGTGTACACAATCTGTCTGTTAAGCAAAAGGTATTATAAGCGTAATCCTGTCTGCCTGCAGATCTGGGAAAACAGAGCAAGCTGCTGACTGAGAAAGCTGGGACTTGAACTGCAGACCCACAGAGAGCTATCCTGCTCATGTAAGTCGGCGTAGCTCCACTGAAGTGGCTAAAGAGCTGGCCCGCAGTTTGTGAGCTTGTGAAGAAGTCTGGCTGTCCCAACAGCATCTGGCACAGAGAGGAGATCGTCAGAAAGGATGTTTGTAACAGGGCAGGCTGTTACCATGACCTTGGGTCAGACTGTGCTCTTAGCCACTCGGCTGTATAGCAGGCATAACACTTGAAATCCAGGGAGTTACTCTGGGTTGCTGATGGTGTAACTGACAGCAGAATCTGGCCCTGTGGCTCTGAACTACATGTGAGGGCCAGGTTCTCAGCTTGTGTCAATCAGCATCACTCCAATGAACTCCACCGAAGAAGAAGAAGAAAGGGATTAGGTCTTTTGGAAATCAGGCACTCAGCATGAACAGTGTGTGAATACCAGGGGATAATGGGCTGAATGAAGTCTGTTGGAGGGCTAGGGAAAATCAGAGTTCAGGGATATGGTTTGGTTGACTATATTTTAAAACAAAAAACCCCATTGCCATTCCCTCCTAGGTTCTGTCCACTGGCATATTTTTCACCCTGTTCCCTCATACTACTTTTTTGCTCTTCATCCGTCCTCACCTCAAGTCCTACCTTCTTCCTTGCTTCTCTGCTCCAGTGTTCTGCCTCTGGAAGGTCAGCCCTAGCAGGCTGCATCACTGTTTCCACAATGGCTCAATGAGTCTAGTATGATGAATATTACAGGCCCCAGTTTAAGGATAAGGAATCTGCCACCAAGGGAGGGACTTGGTGATGTTCTGACTTGGGGGATTTCAGTCTGGTATGATACGTGTAGATAAAGCTTGCTCCTACTCAGATTGAGATCAAAGGGAGCTGTGACATTAGCACCTGTGAAAATCAGGCTGCTTTTATTCAGGAGCCTAAATATCAGAGCCAGTTGAAATTTGTTCACAGAAATATTTCGGTGACCAAAAAATGGGTCTTCTGATCAAACTGAATTTTTGTCTTAGAAATGCCTTATTTTGGTGGAAATTTTCTGGGCTTCTGATGAAAAATGGGAAACTGAAAATGTTAACATATATATAAATTTTTTTACCAAAAGCAGTTTGCAAAAAGCAAAACATTTTCCATTTCTGGTTTAAGATTTTTGTCAAAATCTTTCAAAATTTCCCAGGAACATTTTTGTTTTCCCCCAAAAATTTCCTGTGAAAATTATTGGTATTTTTCAACCAGCTCTGCTGCATGCTGATTTAGGTGCTTATCTTTAGCCACCGAAATGCAAAGTAAAGAAGAAAGTAAAGCACAAAGAAGTACAAAGCACATTGTTTTGATTTAGTAGCCTTAATTTTTTTTTTTTTTTTTTTTTACAAAATCATGTTTCTTTGCTGGCTCTCGAATTCACAAAAAGCATCTGTTATTTGCAAAGTTTTAGGTCCTAGTACTGCTGAAATGTGATCTAGTGCAGATCTCTTACATCAGTGCAAAATACCATTGAATTCAGTTTAACTCCATGCAGTCATAAAGATTCACACCAATACATCTATTTGCAGGATTGGGTCCATAATAGGAAGTAGTGAAGTTTTGCTCTATAGATGTGCTTGGTGAGAAGTGAACTCAACACAGTCCAGGGATAGTACTGGTATAATTTTGAGATCCTTCATTCCAAAGATTAACTGAAAGCTATAAACCCAAATTTAGCTCTCCATTGAATTCACGTTATTTCCCCAATCTGGTAAACCACAATAACAACAGGACTTTTTATAAAGGAACAAATCATCTATGAGAGGCATATGTATCTCTCCCTTGCCACACTCCCTCACATACACATCATGACCTCCAAATCCACCAACCAGCTACATTTTGCACATGTGGGTTCCTGCTCATTTTAGCCACTCTTTGTTGGGCCCAACTGTAAGATTCAAGGAAGCGAGAAAGCAGGTGATGATCTTGTAGCTAAGACCTTGGACAAGGACTCAGGAGATTTGGGTTTTGTTCCTGGCTCTGATACTAATGTCCTATGCGAACTTGAACAAGTCCCTTCCCATAGCTGTGCCTCAGTTTCCCCACCTGTCAAATAGGGATGATGTGAGGATGAATTCATTAATGTTTTGAGGTGGTAGATATTATGGTAATGGGTGGAGCCATGTTCAGACCTAGATGAGACTTCACAAAGGATTGTAGTAACCACTGGCCACAGAGCTGGAGTGTAATATTTTTGATCATTCATTCATAAAACCGCCATTTAATGAAAGATCTTCAAATAAGGACCAGGCCACAGGCTAATTCATAGCTGTTTATTGTAAATTATTCAAGAGTTTACATGTCATTAATGGCAAATTAACACTGTTAAACGCCTGCTGGATGAAGTACAGAATAAGGAAAATTATTTTATATTGGCATCATTTAAAAAAACAAAACTAAAGAAAACCGAAACAAACCCAAAAGAACTGAGTTTGGTTTGAAAATTGTACATCTTTCCTGAAAATAACTTGGCCTGATTCTCATTTATACTAAGACTATCCCTCCCCCCTCCCTTTGCAGTGTAAATGGGCGTGAAAGTGGCCACATGCACGCTGCCAGAAAAGGGCAAAGGGAATCTTAGGCCTGGGCTACACTAGAAAATTAGACCGGTTTAACTATGTTGGTCAGGGGTGTGAAAAATCTACACACCCCAGAGCATAGTTAAGCCGACCTAAGCCCCTATGTAGACAACGCTAGGTTGATAGAAGAATTCTTCCATCGAGCTAGTTACTGCCTCTCGGGGAGGTGGAGTACCTAACCCCTCCCATCAGCATAGGCCGTGAAGCGGTGCAGCTGTAGCATTTTAAGTGTAGACAAACCCTGTAAATGAGAATCAGGCCCTCTGTCTTCAAAAGTGCTCCAGTGCAGACAATATAAAGCCTTTCTCCTGCACTGGCTACCATCTAATACAAAGGGCTGTAGGTCCCATTAAATCGGACGTGCTGCTTTTACAAGGCAACTGTTAAATCCAGAAGCTATATAACTTTTTTAATATATATTTTGCTCTGAAACCAATAGAGGCTGCATGCAGTTGTAACATTAGGAAAAACTGTGATCTAGATAAAGGCCAGGTTTTAAAGACCTGATAGTGAAAGCTGGGAAAAAAATTAAGACACCTATTGTGCAGAAGTAGCTAAAATATGCATGCAGCTGTGGCTGTGACCTGTTAGAATATAAATTAGGTCTCCAAACATTTAAATCGAAGCTTTTTTTGGTTTAAGACGTAGTTGAGCAGTATATCATTACGAGTTACAATGTTTATGTGACAATGAATGAATCAGCTAAGCATGGCATCAGTTTGTATTTTGGCTTGTATAGTGTGTAGCTTTTAACACAAAAGCCTGCTTAGCAATAAATGAATTTCATACAAACAACGACAGTGGAGCAAGGGTCTTACAACCAGGATAAAGAAAAATAAGGAAACAGATTTTCAGACAAACATCTTTTTTAAAACTGATTTTTCCCCAGTACAGGGGATTTTTTAAACATTCTTTTCTGTTTGTTTTTGCAACAGCATATCAGGCCCTATCTGCAACCCCCCTCGCTGCTCCCCCCCCCCCCCCCAAAAAAAAAAAAATTATGTCTCAAAGTATGTTTGGTTGACTAGTAAAAACAAAACAAACATTCACCTGGACCGCACTTTGAAAGGATAGTTAACTCCTCCATCTTGCCAGGGTTAACACGAACAAGCATATTACAGTGTACACTGGACTTAAACTAGAATGACTAAAATCAAAGATCTAGGATGTTTAACACTAATATTAAATAATATCCAATATTTTTACACTTAATAGTCTGGGATTTGGACATAAAACAACTAATACGAAAAAAATTGGGACGAAATTCACCCCTGACATAAAGCCACTAAAGTAAATGGAGTTATCCCAGGGATTAATTTAGCCCATTTTATCTGAAAAAACTATTTTTCCCAAAGGAAAAAATGCACACACACACACACATACAGACACACACGACAGCATCGATTTACACAGAAATGTTACATTTTCAAGCACTGCCATCACCAGTCCTCTCTTTGCGGGCTAAGATCATCTCCTTGGGAGCCTGTTTTCGGTCAGTAACCAACCCCAACCAAAACATGAAGTCAATGAACCATGTGGTTGGGTTGAATTTCAAGCCAAGCTCGCTGGCTGAATAATCAAATGGAAAGGTGTGATGGTAATTGTGGAAGCCTTCACCTGGAAAAGCAAAAAGAGAGATTTTAAGTGCAGTGGCCAACATACGTCTTGTGATTAGATAGATTAGGGAGATAGATAGAAGATACCCGACTCTGTAACATGTTCTACCCTGGTGCAACCCCACCAGGTGCATCATTGATTTAAAATGCAGAGGGAAAAAGTTGCAGGATCGTGGCCTCATCTATCTATCTCTGGCTTCCCTTTTTGAAAAAGTTGCACCAGTTTCACAAATATTGGGTTTTACATTGATTTAGTTAAACTGGGCAAACTGCGGTGTGGATACTCATCTCAATTTACAGTTGGTTTACATCAGGGGCGGGCAAACTTTTTGGCCCAAGGGCCACATCGGGCTGCGAAACTGTATGGAGGGCCAGGTAGGGAAGGCTGTGCTCCCCAGAACAGCCTGGCCCCTGCCCCCATCCGCCCCCTCCCACTTCCCGCCCTCCTCAGAACGCCCGACCCATCCAACCCCCCTTGCTCCTTGTCCCCTGACCGTTCCCTCCCAGGACCCCCTGCCCCAAGCCGCCCCCCCCCCCCCGGATCCCACCTGCTATCCAACCCCCCCCCGCTCCCTGTCCCCTGACTGGCCCCCGACCCCTATCCACCCCCCATCCACCGACAGGCCCCCCGGGACTCCCATACCCTATCCAACCCCCCCTGTACCCCGACCCCTGACCACCCCGCCCCAGAACCTCCGCCCCATCCAACCGCTCCCTGTCCCCTGACTGCCCCCCGGGACTCCCTACCCAACCCCTACACCGCCATGAGCATGCCACCGCCGCCCCCTTACCATGCCACTCAGAGCGGCAGGGGCCTGCAGTGCTGATGCCCGCGCGGCAGCATGGCTGCGGGGGAGGGAGAACAGCAGGGGAGGGGCCAGGGGCTAGCCTCCCAGGCCAGGAGCTCAGGGGCCAGGCTGGATGTGGCCCATGGACGATAGTTTGCCCACCTCTGGTTTACATTGATGTAGCTTAATTCAGTTCACAGGAAGCTACATCTTTATCTATACAAGGTTTCTGTAGCAAACTTGGTCATCACATCAATAAAATGCATTGTGGTTTTGCTTCCCCCACTGAGAGGGGGCAGCAAAGACATTTGACAAACAATCCCCTATTGCTAAACCACATGATGGAAAACAAGAAGGGCCTGGGGTGCCTACTTCACAAGGTCTGAGTAGAGAGGAAGAGGCAATTAACCCTGAGACAGGCTGCACAGGGAGGCTGGAGAAGAAGAGTCAGGGCTGAATGTTTTTAATGAAGTAAATACTAATGGAAACTGCGTGATCATGGGAGACTTTAACTTCCCAGATATAGACTGGAGGACGAGTACTAGTAATAATAATAGGGCTCAGATTTTCCTAGATGCGATAGCTGATGGATTCCTTCATCAAGTAGTTGCAGAACCGACTAGAGGGGATGCCATTTTAGATTTGGTTTTGGTGAGTAGTGAGAACCTCATAGAAGAAATGGTTGTAGGGGACTACCTTGGTTCAAGTGATCATGAGCTAATTCAGTTCAAACTGAACGGAAGGATTAACAAAAATAAATCTGCAACTAGGGTTTTTGATTTCAAAAGCGCTGACTTTCAAAAATTAAGGAAATTAGTTAGGGAAGTGGATTGGACTGAAGAACTTATGGATCTAAAGGCAGAGGAGGCCTGGGATTACTTTAAATCAAAGCTGCAGAAGTTATCGGAAGCTTGCATCCCAAGAAAAGGGAAAAAATTTATAGGCAGAGTTGTAGACCAATCTGGATGAGCAAGCATCTCAGAGAGGTGATTAAGAAAAAGCAGAAAGCATACAGGGAGTGGAAGATGGGAGGGATCAGCAAGGAAAGCTACCTTATTGAGGTCAGAACATGTAGGGATAAAGTGAGACAGGCTAAAAGTCAAGTAGAGTTGGACCTTGCAAAGGGAATTAAAACCAATAGTAAAAGGTTCTACAGCCACATAAATAAGAAGAAAACAAAGAAGAAGAAGTGGAACCGCTAAACACTGAGGATGGATTGGAGGTCAAGGATAATCTAGGCATGGCCCAATATCTAAACAAATACTTTGCCTCAGTCTTTAATAAGGCTAAAGAGGATCTTAGGGATAATGGTAGCATGACAAATGGGAATGAGGATATGGAGGTAGATATTACCACAGCTGAGGTAGAAGCCAGACTCGAACAGCTTAATGGGACTAAATCGGGGGGCCCAGATAATCTTCATCCAAGAATATTAAAGGAATTGGCACATGAAATTGCAAGCCCATTAGCAAGAATTTTTAATGAATCTGTAAACTCAGGGGTTGTACTGTATGATTGGAGAATTGCTAACATAGTTCCTATTTTTAAGAAAGGGGAAAAAAAAGTGACCCGGGTAACTACAGGCCTGTTAGTTTGACATCTGTAGTATGCAAGGTGTTGGAAAAAGTTCTGAAGTAGTTAAGGACATTGAGGTCAATGGTAAATGGGACAAAATACAAAATAGTTTTACAAAAGGTAGATCGTGCCAAACCAACCCGATCTCCTTCTTTGAGAAAGTAACATATTTTTTAGACAAAGGAAATGCCGTGGATCTAATTTACCTAGATTTCAGTAAGGCGTTTGATACCGTGCCACATGGGGAATTATTAGTTAAATTGGAAAAGATGGGGATTAGTATGAAAACTGAAAGGTGGATAAGGAAATGGTGAACAGGGAGACTACAGCAAGTCCCACTGAAAGGTGAACTGTCAGGCTAGAGGGAGGTTACCAGTGGAGTTCCTCAGGGATCAGTTTTGGGACCAATCTTATTTAATCTTTTTATTACTGACCTCGGCACAAAAAGTGGGAATGTGCTAATAAAGTTTGCGGATGATACAAAGCTGGGAGGTATTGCTAATTTAGAGAGAGACTGGGATATCATACAGGAAGATTTGGATGACCTTGTAAACTGGAGTAATAGTAATAGGATGAAATTTAATAGTGAGAAGTGTAAGGTTATGCATTTAGGGATTAATAACAAGAATTTCAGTTATAAGCTGGGGACGCATCAATTAGAAGTAACGGAGGAGGAGAAGGACCTTGGAGTATTGGTTGATCATAGGTTGACTATGAGCCACCAATGTGATATGGCCATGAAAAAAGCTAATGCGGTCCTGGGATGCATCAGGCGAGGTATTGCGTTACCTAGGGAGGTGGTGGAGTCTCCTTCCCTAGAAGTTTTTAAGGTCAGGCTTGACAAAGCCCTGGCTGGGATGATTTAGTCAGGGATCGGTCCTGCTTTGAGCAGGGGGTTGGACTAGATGACCTCGTGAGGTCCCTTCCAACCCTGATATTCTATTATTCTATTTCCAGTAGAGATAAGGAGGTGTTAGTACCGTTATACAAGGCACTGTTGAGACCTCATCTGTAATACTGTGTGCAGTTCTGGTCTCCCATGTTTTAGAAGGATGAACTCAAACTGGAACAGGTACAGAGAAGGGCTACTGGGATGATCTGAGGAATGGAAAACCTGTCTTATGAAAGGAGACTCAAGGAGCTTGGCTTGTTTAGCCTAACTAAAAGAAGGTTGAAGGGAGATATGATTGCTCTCTATAAATATATCAGAGGGATAAATACTGGAGAGGGAGAGGAATTACTTAAGCTCAGTACCAATGTGGACATAAGAACAAATGGATAGAAACTGGTCATTAGGAAGTTTTGACTTGAAATTAGACGAAGGTTTCTAACCATCAGAGGAGTGAACTTTTGGAACAGCCTTCCAAGGGAAGCAGTGGGGGCAAAAGACCTATCTGGCTTTAAGATTAAACGCTATAAGTTTATGGAGGAGATGGTATGATGGGATAACATGATTTTGGCAATTAATTAATCTTTAAATATTCATGGTAAATAGGCCTAATGGCCTGTGATGGGATGTGAGATGGGGTGGGATCTGAGTTACTACAGAGAATTCTTTCCTGGGTATCTGGCTGGTGAATCTTGCCCATATGCTCAGGGTTCAGCTGATCGCCATATTTGGGGTCGGGAAGGAATTTTCCTCCAGGGCAGATTGGAAGAGGCCCTGGAGGTTTTTTGCCTTCCTCTGTAGCATAGGGCACGGGTCACTTTCTGGAGGATTCTCTGCTCCTTGAAGTCTTTAAACCACGATTCGAGGACTTCAATAGCTCAGGCATAGGTGAGAGGTTTTTCGCAGGAGTGTGTGGTTGAGATTTTGTGGCCTGCATTGTGCAGGAGGTCAGACGAGATGATCCTAATGGTCCCTTCTGACCTTAATATCTATGAATCTATGAAACTTTTAGTTGATGATGAAGCCCAGCTGAGCAAGAGGCAGACTAAACTGCTCTAAATCCAGGAATTAGGGAATAAGAAGGGGGCTGCAGTAACTTTCTGGGCTTAGAGAGGGAAAGGAACAAATGGGAGGGGGGATTAGAAGCCCTGGGAAGGGAGTACCCAGATGAGGGTAGAGAAGGAGCTGGAAAGAGGTGAAGTAGGAAGCAGCTAAGGGAAACAGCAGCAAGATCTGGGACAGTGCAGACCTTGCCCATTGGTTGTAGAAGTCCCTGGGCTGGAACCCAGAGTAGGGGGCAGGCCTGGGTTCCCTACCAGCCACTGGGGAAGTGGCACAGACTGGGCAGTAGAGCAGAAGACTGCTTGAGTCAGTTTGTCCAGTAGGACTTTGAGACCCTGGAAGGGAAAGACTACAGTGACCTGGCCAGAGGACCAAGCCATGAAGAGAGAGCACCCTGAGGGATGGAGGGGCAGTAACCTGACTCCAGAGAGAGAGAAGAGAATGAGACAATGGGGTGAGAAACTGAAGGAGGGGGGCGTCAGATTGGTCATGAGCTAATCCCCAGCTGTGGCCACAGGGAGGTGCCCCCCGAGACAGGAGTGATCCAACGTGATTTTACAAGGACACCCCTGGATGAGAACTATGGAAGAAGTTCCCTTTCGGCTCTATCACAAAATTGGCCTATTCCAAGGCTGTCACAAATGAACCAAAAGGCCCCACTGTTGAAAACAGCTTGACTGCTAGCGTAGGCAAAACAAATCTCTTTTCAGCTCAACCGAGACTTGAGGCTCAACCATGCCTCTATCACAGGGCGGCGCAAGGTTTTTTGTCTCACACACGCTATAAGCTAAACTGGTTTCAGTATTGGTTCCAGTCTCCCATTCCTGACAAGCTTTGGCAGCATCTAGCCCAGCTATTAGACAGGACATGCTGCCATCAGCCAGAGCCCTACACATGTATCTGAATCAGAGCATTGAGGGTTGGACTAGGTGACCTTCTGAGGTCTCTTCCAACCCTAATCTTCTATCATTCTGTGAACCCAAAAGAATAAGTTTAGCATTCTGAGGAAATAGCTCAGGTTCCCCATCAAACAGCTCGCTGCTGAATGGATGTTTCAGTTAAGGTAACAGAGAGAAGCGTAGCAGTTCTTTCCTAACAGGGCTTGAGTCATATGCTGGTAGAACTCTTAAGACAGTTATAAGAGAGAGGGATAAAAACTATGCAGCAGCAGGGAGCCGAGAAAACCTGCAGTGGGAGAGAGTGGAGGAGTCAGGCGGAGGTGAGAGCAGAGATAAGCTCCCTGACTTCCTTTCTATTACAGAAAACACTGAACATCCCCTGTGGCAGCTAATAACCCTTCCTATTCATTTCATTGCAGCACTTGTTCAAGGGGAATGTGCCCAGGCCCTGACATTTGCATTCAAGGGTGTCTGACATTCATGCAGTATTTACGTGTGGCAACAGTGCGATTGACTGTCAAAATAGCCACTATACTAGTCTATTCAAATAATAAGGGAAGAGGGTAATCATATGGTATGAGGCTTCAATTAATGCTGGGTTAGCCCCGGGAAGTGGGAAATATCTGTTTTTATTGGTTAGAGTAGCAGGCCAGAGCTTTGGTTTTGGGACACAGATGTGTGCCGTCCAGTAGGCAAAATTATTGTGATTAAAAGGGGAGGAGGAGGAGATAGACTATCACAAGCTCAGAAGCACGGATAGTGGGAAGAGCAGAAGTCAGGTTCAGTTATGTATGATGAATACAGAAGCTAAGATGGTCCGAAGTAGGGACCTCATAGGAGCCTAAATCCATACTTAGCATCTAAGGGTGGAATCTGTAACAACTTCCCAACCCGAGCAACCTCTACATCACCACCTATTACTGTTCTAATTGGGAAGAACTGTCCAAGGAAATGGAAAAAAGAAACCCGATTTCAGACATTTAATGCCTACACACTGTACAAGACCCCTACTGAGGCAGGGACCAGAAGCAGGCAATACAAACTAAAGCTGACGATGAACAATGCAAGATTTTCCGCTAACAAACAATATACAACCTCATCAGTGACAAAGCACCCAATATAGTCTGCATCCCCAAGACCTGACTGGATTCAGCAAGCCCTGTGCTCACGCACCTCATTCCCTCAGGATACCAGGTACATCACAGACCTAGACAGAACAAGGCGGCAGACGGCCCTGCATTCATCTTCTCAGTAAACATCCAACGCAAGAGATGTGCCTCATGTAAGACAACTTCTTTTGATTTGATGCATCTGGCAGTCGAAACCAGACCCAAAGCTAACATAGGTTTTATGCTCATTTACAAACCACCACAGATTAAATGATTCACAAAGGAGCTCACCGACCCCTTGTCAGTGATGGTGGTGAAATGCTGCTGACTTGTCATCCTGGGAGATTTCAACACACACATTCGACTAGGCCACAGATGCCAAAGCCCCCTAACTCATCTCCTCACTTGCCACCCTAGGACTTGAACTGGTCACCCCTGATCCAACCCATGCGCTGGTCACACCTTGGACCTATTTTTTGGCCTAGATGTCAAAATGGAGAACATCACAACACAGCCACTGTCTTAGACAGATGATCACCTCATGAAGGCAGTGGTCAGAGACCTTCCAGCACCCAGGCAACAAGAAGGTCCAATGATCCTGATTCAACCACGAAGACTCATGGACTCCAACCAGTTCCAAAGCCTGACAAAGGACAATAGCACTCCATCCACAGGACGAGGGGTTGAGAACCTTGTTACCTTTCTACAATCAGCCACTGACACACTGGCCCCCACACAGCCTCTTCTTCCACATTGCTCACACAGATCTCCGTGGCTACTGACGCCTTGTGCTGGGTGAAGAGAGAAGGATGGAAATTTGAGCACCAATAGAAGAAAACAAAGGCTGATTTAGAGAGGATGAAACATAGATTCCTCAAAGCCTAGGCCGAGGCTATATTACAAGCCAAGAGAATCTTCCTATCAGCCTCCACTGTGGCTGCCAAATCCCTCTCCAAGCAGTTATCCAGGATGGTAAACAGCTTCATTAATCCTGAATGAAGACAACCTGCTGTGCAGCAGAGCACCAAGTGCTGTGAAGATCTATCGTCCTACTTCACTGAAAACATCACGCAGCGTTAGGAAGCCTGCTCAAACAGCTGGAATCCACTCCACCTCCACCCACCAACCAAACAGCCCACCTGCATTCCCAGAGTTCATTCATCAAGAAGTTCTTGACACCTTAAAGGAGTCTCAGCCAAGAGCTGTGAATCCAGCCCATGCCCTTCCTGACTTGTGAAAGAGTCTTGAACAACTGGTGCCACTCCTGACTGAAATGATCAATGCCTCATTCACAGAAGGAAACTTCCCTTCCTCCTTCAAACACACACTAGCCTGACCATTGCTGAAGTAACCCACCCTAAATGCTTCGGTCCTAGCCAACTACCATCCACTGTCAGACCTCTCATTCCAAGCTCATAGACAAGCTAGCAAAAGGTGAACTACAAGCTCATGTAACTGAAGCCAACATGACCTAGACCATCTCATTCTGGATTCAGGCCAGGACAAAACCAAAACTGCCCTAGTGGCACCGTTGGACGATCTCCTCCTGCCAGCGGATAGAGGAGAGACATCCATTCTCATCCTTCTGGACCTCTTGGCAGCATTCCACAATGTTGACTGAGATTCTGTTGTCTCACCTGAGAGAGATGGCAGGGATCCAGGGTAACATGCTAAAATGTCTTAAGCCCTTCCTGGAGGGGTGCATCCAACAAGTAGTGCAGGGAAACTGCACCTCTGCTACCAGACTACTCACATGTGGAGTTCCACCAGGATCAGTTCTCTCTCCAGTCCTTTTCAACATCATATTCACACATGACCACAGCACTACCACCAAGAGGGCCTAGTGCTTGGATAAGATCAGCTCATGGGTGAAGAACAGCTAGCTGAAGCTGACCCCGAGCAAGACAGAGGTGATGCTAGTGGGCAGAGGAAAGTATGGTGAAGAGCTTGCAGCTACGGTGCAGTCTTCATTGGTTGAAGATAAACTCCCACAATTGGTCAGCTAGGTCCATAGTCTAGGAGTACTCTTGGGTTCCTTGGAGACACTGAACTCTCACCTAGCAGCATCCATGAGTAACTCTTTTTACCATCTCTCCTTGGCTAGGAAACTCTGTCCCATGTTGGCAGATGAAGACCTGCCCTCAGTTATTTATGCCTTCGTCCTCTCTTGGCTGGATTACAGCAATGCAATATACCTGGGCATGAAGCCTTCAGCACTTAGGAAAGTCCAGCTAGTTCAGAACACTGTAGCACATCTCCTCAGCAACACGGACTACAAAACCATGAACATATCAAACCTGTCCTCCACTCTCTATGCTGTCTTCCCAGAGATTTGCAAATTAAGTTCAAGGTCTCAGGCCCAGGGTATCTAAAGTTCTGTGATGAAGCCTGTGGTCAACAACTACGCTCCTCTAGCACCACGGAACTCTCAACAATAAGGTTAAAGCTCATCAGTCCAGGAGACACAACTTTCTCTGGGGGCCAGGCCAAGACGATGGAATGAACTCCCGCAAGGAACTAGGGGCCGTAGCAAACCTCATTTTCCTCTCCAAATGCAAGCCACATTTCTCTGGCCTTGTCTTCTCTAATATAAAAAAAACATAGCAACAGTGATATAAAACGCACCCTACCAAAACAAGACACTGCACTGCACACACTTCTCCCTCTGGGGAGAGGATGAGAGGACAAACAATATATGCCAAATGTGTAGTGATGTTGCTTAATGCATGACTGAAAGGCGCTCAGATACGACGGTGATGAGCGTGGTTTAAGAACCACCTGGAATACAATAGGCTTCCATGGAAACAAAGTTAGGCTTTTGAAAATCCCACCCCAAATACATGGTCTGATTTTCAAAAGTGCAGCATACCCAACAGCTCCCACTGGGATGGCCAAGTGTTCCTGGGCGCTCAGTATTTCTTGAGATCAGCCCAATTACTTAGGCACCTACATACATGAACTAGGGGAGATTTTCATAGGCACAAAGGGCAGTTAAACACCCTACTCCCATAAGTGCTGGGAGCCTAACTGCCCTTTGTGCCTTTAAGAATCTTCTCTGTAGGCACCTAAGTTGAGGCACACATTTTTGAAAATCTTGGCCAGAAGCAGTGGCTTTATATAGTGGCCACAACGGTTTTGGGGCTTTGCTGCTTGTAAGCTTTGGCTGAATTTCATCCCACTTCTCCCTCCGAGACTGTAATAATTGTTTCATAACTGAGTGCCATGGGAGTGCCTGGCCTGCTGGTGACATGGATTTAGTTGAGCGGCCCTTGTGAGAGAAGAGAGACAGGGCTCAGGTCAGTGTAATAAAACACACAAGGAATCTTTACTTAGGATGCTAGACGCTCATGGCCTGCTGTCTGGCTCACACGCTGTGCTGCACAGGATTACTGCAGACAGACTGCCTAAATCCTGGCCAGGATTAAGCACTCAAGGAATGGATTGCTGACTATCCTATGTGCATGATTCTAGTGGCTGCTCTGTTTGCAGTGAAAGGAAATCCCATTGCTAGCTAGAGCTCGGCAAAGTGCAAAGTAACCCAAGTTAAAGCTTCAGAGGGACATTTTGCCTGGTACTCACCAATGGCTCCTAAAGTGACAAATGCATTCTGCCGGGGGCTGATGTACTTGTCATAGGGTCGATTGCCATACATGTGAGCCGCGCTGTTGACCAGCCAGGTGACGTTGAGTGAGACGGTGTAACGAAGGATGGAAGCAAGGAAGTAGGAATTCCACAGACTCTCCTCCCAGATGTACCAGGGCACCAGGGTGGGGATCACAAAGCACATTAGCACTACTGAACTCTTATAGTACCTACAGGGAGAAAAAGGGACAGGAATAACAGCATTACTGTGACCAGAGCGGGAGCTGCATGGTTACTGAACTGGACTAGGATTCAGGATACTTGGGTTCAATTTCTGTCTCTGCGACAGACTCCCTGTGTGGCTTGGGGCAGGTCACTTGATCTCTCTGTGTCTGGATTCCTCATCTGTAAAATGGGAATAATAGAACTTTGTTTGTCCGAGTAGTCTATTTAGATAAGCTTTTTGGGGCAGGGGCTGACTCTTGCTATGTGTATATACAATGGCTAGCACGATGGGACCCTGAGCTCATTCAAGGTCTCTAAGTGCTACTGTAATACAAAATAATAATAATATTATTATATGAAAAATATATTTTAAAAGAAAATCGGTCATGCAGTTCCTGTAATTCCTCCTTTCCTCTAAGCCTTGTACAGAGCTATTTACTGGGAGATTTATTTTCTTGAACAGAGAAGAACATCTGTATATTTCACAGGCTATTGGGCAGTTTACTCACTTGGTGCTGACCCGGGAGTTTTTACTCATTTCTGATAGTCATATGTGCTTGTGCTGCCTAGCGGACAGAGCACGGGAGTAGCATTAAGGAGCTCTTGGTTTAGTCCCAGCTTTGCCACTGGCTTTCTGCATGACCTTGGGTAAGTCACTTCCCCACTCTATGCCTCAGTTTCCCCATGTGTAAAAGTGGAGATAAGAGAATCTATGGATAAGAAGCGTTATATAAAAGACAGGTATCATCGTTATTATGCCAAAGAAAGTTCACTGGAACAGAACTGCAGCAGATGAGGAGCTCTGCAGATTACCAACTCACTCCAGCAGGGGAAAAATAGTCTAAAATCGAGCTGGTTTTCCAAACTGAAACAAATAGCATCACAGCAGATATTAGCTGCAGTCAGCCATTTGGACCTTAATTTGTTTTTGCACAAAAAAATGGTGCTGACATGGCAGCATTAACTAAAGTAAATGCAATCTGCCCTCCATTTTACCTTCGAGTGCAGAGTTCTGCTTTATTAACACAGAGGACATTTTCAAACCATTATTCGAAATACTCAGAAACAGTTGCCAGCAACAACCATGCATTAGGAAGGTAAACAATTTTTCATTCTTAAAAGCTTGTTTCCTCCCTCCCTTGCTCGGCACCTTTGTGGTTATGTTTCCAACAGCCCGCTCGAAAGAAAAGTGTGAAGCTTAATTACTCATGAGCGGTAAGGCCAAAACACTGCTTGTTAAATGTCAGGAGCTTTTCTGTTCCTCCACAAGAATGTTAGCAGTGGAGTGTTTGGTCGTTTTGTTTCAGCTCTCTCCTTGCCTATTTGTCAGCTGCTGTCAATAGGCTACATGGAAGATGTGTCGGCTTTTAATGGGAAGTTGCACAGGCTGACTAAAAAAGGAATAATTAAAAGCCTTTGCTGAAGGGAAAAAAATTACCATAAAATTGCAGCTGTTTTCTGTCAGAGTGAAAATTGCATTCAACATTAATCTGTCCACGGGGAAAAGACAGGTAACGTCAGCTAGGCTGGGGGAAGGCTGAACGCAGCAGGGGAAGCTCCAGATATGCATAACTCGCTTGTTTTGTGTTTCAAGGGGAAAAGGACTAGTGATTCAAGGTTTTATGACAGTCAGAGTATTTAAAGCCATAAATTACAATTGATCGAAACACTGGAGATCAAACTGTACAGCGCAAATCCTCTATCTGAACACCCCGGAACTTTGGGAAAGTTCCGCTTTGGCTGCAAACTTTGCAACTGGGGCCTGACTCTACGAAATGCACCAAAGACCATTTGCCCTGTGTCCCAGTACGGCAATTAAGGTATATCAGCTGGGCTGGACTGTCCAACTATGTTTGTGTCAAATGCACCATTATCCTACAGCTAGCGAAGATTCTTCTTGAGCCCCAACCATAGGAAACGCTGCTTTTGGAGCAGGGATATTGGCGTTCTCTCCCCACTGCTGCATGAAGCACCAAACGACTACAGCGGCAGAGCGAAGACAGCCATGAAAAAAGGTCCAAAGAGGCTACAGGTCTGTTACAATACATATGAAAGTTCTGTCTAGGCACATTAAGCCATGATTAATTTCCCTAGCAAATCACAACTTGCACTGGCAGCGGTCCCATGCCCTTAGGTCTGCTAATCACTTGACATTAGTAATAGAATGGACTGAGAACTTTGATGCTAAGGAATTAGCAGAGATTCAATGAGAGGAGAATTATCATGCAGGTTCATGTCTGTCGATATTTTGATATTGAAGCACACTGAGCATGTTGGCCACTGGCACGGTTTTTATTTTCACTTTCACCACTCAGATTGCAAAGGCACAAACTCCTCCATAAAGGAAGAAGAAAATTAGAGGATATGCTCTAGCTCAAGCAGAAGTGAAGGGCAAGAATTATTGGGAGAGGTTCTATGACCTATGTTACAGGTCAGACCAGACCCTAATGGTTCCCTCTTTCTTCAAAATCTATGACTGAAAATTCTGTCATTTAAGCGGGTAACACAGATGTAACTGCAAGAAGATTTTAGCCTTTTAAAAATCTTCTGGTATCTAGGCTGATTTGATTGGGCACCAAGTCCCCATCACGTCACAAACCCTGGGCCTGAATTTGCCTACCTGGCTATACAAGCAGGGCCTTAGCCAGCACCCACTCAAGTCAATGGGAGGCCTTCCATTGACTTCAATGGGCAATGTATCATCATCAAAATCTTTTACTTGATTTGTGGTAGCACTTAGGGTCCCCAGTCACAGACCACAGCTCCACTGTGCTAGGCCTTGTACAAACACAGACCAAAAAGACAATCCATGCCCTGATAAACTTACAATCTAAGTCATGTCTGTGGTCCGCCCACTTCTTTATTTTTAATTATTTGTATTCTCACATAGTACAAAAATAGAGGAGGGATTTTCCTCAAACTTTCCAGTGAAAATCACCCCTTTGCTGAGACTGCATAGAAGATTTCAGTCCCCACCGCGGGGCATTTTGGAGACAGTTATAGGCACATGTAAAGAAGAAATTATAAAACAGAGGCAGATACAGACCAGGTGTCTGAAGGTGGAACTCCAATGAAGGCCAGGGGTTCGCACCCGTTTACTTTCAATCAAGCCCCCAAATCTATAAGCAGCTGTAACAATGACCGATCTATTTCTTCCTCAGAATTTCATGAGGAAAAGTAGTTTTCAAAGCCCTGAAATGTGACAACTTGCTCCCACAGTTCAGCCAAGTTTGTACAAGACACATACACAAAGGTGTGGAGGAAACAAAGCTGAATAGTGCAAGAGGCAAAAAGAAAGGGAGAGAAGGCTGATAAGTGAAGCAGAATGCTAAACTAAGCCAGGAGGGAGGCAAAAAGGTGTGTGTGTGAGAGAGAGAAAAGAGTAGGGTTGCCAACTTTCTAATTGCTGAAAACCAAACATCCTTGCCCTGCCCCTTCTCCCAAGGCTCCATCCCTGCCCTGCCCCTTCTCCGAGGCCCCGCCATCACTCACTCCATCCCCTCTCCCTCCATCGCTTGCTCTCCCCTACTCTTGCTCAGTCGCTCATTTTCACCAGGCTGGGGCAGGGGTTGGGGTGCAGAAGTGGGTGAGGGCTCCAGCTAGGAGTGGGGGCTCTAGTATGTGTCTGGGGATGAGGGGTTTGGGGTGCAGGAGGGGGCTCCAGGCTGGGGGGTGGGGCTGAAGGGTTCAGAGTGTGGGAGGGGCTCAGGGCTGGGGCAGGGGGTTAGAGTGTGGGACGTGGTGCGGGCTATGGGAGGGAGTTTGTGTGTGGGAGGGGGTTCTGGGCTGGGTCAGCGGGTTGGGGCGCGGGAGGGGTTCCGAGCTAGAGCAGGGGGTTGGGGAGCGGGAAGGGGTGAGGGATACAGGCTCCAGGCAGCGCTTACCTCAGGCAGCTCCCAGAAGCAGCCACCATGTCCAGCTCCAAGGCGGAGGCGCGGCCATGGGGTCTCCATGTGCTGCCCCCGTCCTCAGGTGCTGCCCTCGCAGCTCCCATTGGCCATGGTTCCTGGCCAGTGGGAACTGCGGAGCCAGCACCTGGGGCAGGGGCAGCATGCGGAGCCCCCATGGCTACCCCCCAGCTGGAGGGACATGTCGCCACGGATCTGGGTAGGGATGGGAGCCTGCCTGCCCCGGTGCGCCACCGACCAGACATTTAACGGCCTGGTCAGCAGTGCTGACCAGATCCACCAGGGTCCCTTTTCAACCGGGCGTTCCAGTCAAAAACCGGATGCCTGGCAACCCTGGAAAGGAGGAGTGAATGGCAGAAAGAGTATAATGTGACAAAGGAGCTGGCAAGCCATGTGGAATGATTCAACAGAGAGAGGAGCAGCAAAGAGGCACAAGAGGTGAGGAGAGAGACAGACAGAAGATAATGCGCCATAAGATGGAGAACAGGCCAAGAAGAGCTGAATAGTCTGAAGACAAAACAAAATGAGGGGCTGGCAAGAGAATTTAAAGGTGCCACAGGCAAGCCTGCTTAGCAGGGTAATGCGCAGTGTCCCACAAGGGCTCGGCACAGGAGAATGAGAGGCAATTTATCCTCAGACTGACAGGCAAAGGGAGCCCTGGCTCAGCATCCCTCGGTACTTAAAACTGTGGGGGGAAGGTTGCAAGGGGTCACACACAGACCTGGCAAAAAGCACAATTATAAAAAACAGGGTGGGTCATTGAGGGGAACTCTTTGCTGTCTTACCAAAGTTGCTGCTCCCAGATTATGACAGACACCCACCCACCCACCCAAACTTTTTTCAGGCCACTTTAAGCATGAGTATCCCTCTGAACTAGGCCTCCTCAGACAGGGCGCCTCTTATTTTAAACCCAAATTTACCCCCATACATGCTGATCTCACAATATCTCGCTTTCATCACTGCAAAACAGTGGCACCAGAAATGCAGCTGTAGCTGAGGCAACATTATTGTTAGACCTGGTCCAAAATTAAAATAAAGAAAAACATTTCAAAGTTGTTTTTGTTTTGCCAGGATCAAAATGGATCCCATTTTTATTTTTGTGGGGTTTTTTTGTTTGTTTGTCAAGATGGTTATCAAAATGTTGATAGAAGCTTTTTATTTATCAACAATTTAGGTTTCAGCAAATGAAGTGTGTCACGACACATTTCAACAAAAAAATGCAATTGAAATTTCAATTTAAAAAAAAAACACAAAAAGTTTTAGCAAAAAGTTAAAGAATTCAGTCATGGCCACCGTTTTTTGCAAAAAAATGTGGTTTAAAACGTCAGCCATTTCACAAGGAAGAAAAACAGTTACTTGAAATCTTTCGGCCAGCTCTGATGATTACTTGTGCAAAATAAGTGAACCTCCCTTTTCTGCAAACTCCGAGCACGATTGTATGCGTGTATGTCCTTAACTCTGAGCTTTGGTCCCGTGCTGTGCAGTTAAAGGCCAGCGATTGTTGTACCTTTACGCACACAGAATTGTTCCTTACACCAGGGGGGCTCAACCTTTTTTTTTCTGAGGCCCCCCAACAGGCTATAAAACCTCCACGGCCCCACCGGTGCCATAACCACTGTTTTTTTGCATATAAAAGCCAGGGCCGGCATTAGGGGGCAGCAAGCAGGACAATCGCTTGGGGCCCCATGCCACTGGGGGCACCATGAAACTAAGTTGCTCAGGCTTTGGCTTCAGCCCCGGGTGGTGCGGCCCAGGACCCCGGGCTGCAGTCCTGTGCAGCAGGCTTTGGCTTTCTGCACTGGGCCCTAGTGAGCCTAAACACCAGCCATGCTTGGTGGACCCCCTGAAACCTGCTTGCAGCTCCGCAGATGGCCCTGGACCTCTGGCTGAGAACCACTGCCTGACACGGAGTAGTTTCATTCCAGTTAATGGAGCTGATTATTCATGGACTAAGGCACGACTCAGTGGGCCAAGTTCTGCTCTCTGTTACACCAGCGTAAATGTAGAGTAGTTCCATTGAAATTAATGGTTTTACTCCAGATTTACATTAATGTAACTGACAATGGAATTGGACCCAGAGTGAGTCAGGATGTCACATAATCTGGTCCTAAGAAATCCACTAGAGAGGTACAATTCACCATTATTATTACCAATCAGACGTCGTTTGTTTTTCCAGGAAGTAAATAATAACCTTCTGTTCTTACAACATGGTGTTGACATAAACAGGTTTACGTTCCTGAGAAAAAGAAAATGTAAACTCTAAATTCACTAGACTAAATAGTCCAAAACTCAACTGTCAAGTCCAGAGCAATATCAATTGCTAAGGCCTTGGCTACACTTACAGATGTACAGTGCTGTGAGTTAAACCCGCCTTCGTACAGCTGAGTAGGGAAAGAGCAGCAGTCTGTCCACACTGCCAGCTGCCAGCGCACCGTCTCGTGGCCACATTTGCAGCAGCATTGGGAGCGGTGCATTGTTGGCAGCTATCCCAGCATTCAAGTGGCTGCAACGTGCTTTTCAAATGGAGGCGGGGGAGAGAGAGTGGGTTTTTGGGGGGCTGAGAGTGTGTCAGCGAGCTGTCTTGTAAGTTCAGACCCTCCTCCCTCCCCCGCCTCTCTCTCACTCGCTGACTGAAAGCAAAGGGCAGCTGTTTCTTTTTTTCCTCATAGACGAGCTAAGCAGCCGCTTGCCGAAACAGACCCCAATGCCCCGGCACAGCCGCCTCTCTCTTCAAGCAACCATTAGCTGTCAGCATTCCAGACGGAGCCCCCCCGCCTGCCTCTCACTCATTCCAAGCCAACAGGGGCTGTGTTTGTTTTTTTGATAAGCAGCCCCAGAAACGGAGCTTTGAAACGGCATTTCTGCGTCCAGAGTTCACAACAAAACAAGATTCAGAGTAGCAGCCATGTTAGTCTGTATTCGCAAAAAGAAAAGGAGGACTTGTGGCACCTTAGAGACTAACAAATAAATAAAATTTAAGCATAAGGTTTCGTGTAGCTCATGAAAGCTTATGCTCAAATAAATGTTAGTCTCTAAGGTGCCACAAGTCCTCCTTTTCTTTTAACAAAACAAGAGAGGACGCTTCAGTTAAAAGGCTTATGGGGAGTTTCCGGAGGTCAATAACGTTACTCCCCGTTTACACTGGAGCTGGAGCATCTCAGCCAATGCGCAACAGCTGTTAATCCTCTCGGGGAGGTGGAGTACCAGGAGCGCTCCAGCCAGGGAGTCAGAGCGCTCTATGTGCCTTGCCAGTGTGGACAGGGAGTAAAATGGAGCACTCTGGGAGGCTTTACTGCAGTATAACGTGCAAGTGTAGCCAAAGCCTAAGACAATCTTCCCTGCACAGAAATGTACCTTATGCCACAGTTATATAAGCACTACAGAAATGCCTGTCTGAGATGGGAAATGATTCACTCAAGCAAAGGTGAGAAGACAGTTATGGAAGCTCAAACACACTGCAAAGGAGACTTTGCAAAGTCCTGTGGAATTCTCCACTGCTCTCCAAAAAGCAGCTAAAAGAACAAGACCAACTCATTGCATCAGTTTCATCCCTGGTCCAGTCCCATTGACCAGGGATTAGTTCAGCCCTTCCTGGGGATTTCTGCAATGCAAAGATAGGCGTGACCACCCTCTCTTCCCAGTAGTGTCCAAAAATAACACTCTGGCTACCAAACAGAATTGATCCTATCCGGCTTTTAAAACCCTCCTGGTCACACATTCACCACTGAGAATAGTGCCTACACCCTGTGCAGTAACTACTCGAAAATATTATAATTTCAATACTGGCTGAAGCATCCAGATCAGTGTCCCCTACCATAGTGATGATAATGGACTGGGGAAGGCTGCAGTCTGGGCTGTACTAACCCAGCGGGCCAAGCTGATGACATCTCATTTTATAAAGGAATTAAGGTACTGGGAGAGGCAGCAGTTCAGCTCGACTGGGCCCTGTGGGTCAGGTTGGTGATCAGCAGATAATTCAGACAGAGGGATATGTTTTATTCCTCATTGAGGCTGTTAATGATGATCATGTTTATTGCATTCATTGATATAATCCAATTAAAAGCTCCAAATGCAGACTTTTCTTTTTTTCCCTGTGACTGCATGCCCTGGTGTTTTTGGAAGAGGGGAAGGTAAGAAAGGGCTAGTTTGCTCCGGCAAGGGGGCCTGGAAGTAAGAGCTTGCAGGACTGATCTCCTGGTACCCAACAGGTTACCACTGGGAGGGTGGGCTCTACTATTTCCAAACAAGTTTAGGGAAGGGCATGTTGGGGAGGAAAGAAAAGGAAAGTATAAAATAATGTATTAAAAATAGACTAAGTGAACTCCCCTCCCCCATCTCCAACCCTCGTTCCCCCCAAACCTCCGCTCAGATCCCCCCTTGGGAGTAGTTCCAGAGCTTTCACTTACTTTCTTTGAAACCGTACAACAGGGTCATCCAGCAGGTCAGTGAAATCCAGCTTCCTGCCTTTTTCTATGACATCGCGATGCTTGCGGACAAAGAGCCAGCCGATGTGGGAGAAGAAGAAGCCACGACACGCATTGTGGGGGTCAGCGTCCGTCTCTGAGTACTTGTGATGCACCCGGTGGTCTCGACACCACTCAAAAATGTCATTCTGTGCAGACAGCAAGGGAGGGGTGAGAGATGCAGACTTGGCATAATGACTTTGGTAGCACCTTATCTCACACCCCTCCACACACACCCCAAACACACCCTAATATATTTGAACCACAGAATAATTCTCTGTATCCGCTAAGAAAAATAAATCACGTAAGGATTAAATCAGGGACTGAAACCACTAGGGGAAACATGGGTTTATATACACAGAGGGTTGGCACTCTGACAGCCAGACCTGCTGTTTCCTAGAATCATAGAAGATTAGGGTTGGAAGAGACCTCAGGAGGTCATCTAGTCCAACCCCCTGCTCAAAGCAGGACCAAACCCAACTAAATCATTCCAGCCAGGGCTTTGTCAAGCCGAGCCTTAAAAAAACCTCTAAGGATGGAGATTCCACCAGCTCCCTAAGGAACCCATTCCAGTGCTTCACCACCCTCCTAGTAAAATAGTGTTTCCTAATATCCAACCTAGACCTCCCTCACTGCAACTTGAGACCATTGCTCCTTGTTCTGTCATCTGCCACCCCTGAGAACAGCCTAGCTCCATCCTCTTTGGAATCCCCCTTCAGGTAGTTGAAAGCTGCTATCAAATCCCCCCTCACTCTTCTCTTCCGCAGACTAAATAACCCCAGTTCCCTCAGCCTCTCCTCGTAATCTCCCTAATCATTTTTGTTGCCCTTCACTGGACTCTCTCCAATTTTTCCACATCCTTTCTGTAGTGGGGGGCCCAAAACTAGACTCAATACTCCAGATGTGGCCTCACCAGTGCCAAATAGAGGGGAATAATCACTTCCCTCAATCTGCTGGCAATGCTCCTACTAATACAGCCCAATATGCCGTTAGCCTTCTTGGCAACAAGGGCACACTGCTGACTCATATTCAGCTTCTCGTCCACTGTAATCCCCAGGTCCTTTTCTGCAGAACTGCTGCTTAGCCTGTCGGTCCCCAGCCTGTAGCGGTGCATGGCATTCTTCCTTCCTAAGTGAAGGACTCTGCACTTGTCCTTGTTGAACCTCATCAGATTTCTTTTGGCCCAATCCTCTAATTTGTCTAGGTCACTCTGGACCTTATCCCTACCCTCCAGCATATCTACCTCTCCTCCCAGCTTAGTGTCATCTGCAAACTTGCTGAGGGTGCAATCTAGCCCATTTTCCGGATCATTAATGAAGATGTTGAACAAAACCAGGCACAGGTCTGAGCCCTGGGGCAATCCACTTCATACTGGTTGCCAACTAGACGTTGAGCCATTGATCACTACCCACTGAGCCCAATGATCTAGCCAGCTTTCTATCCACTTTATAGTCCGTTAATCCAATCCATACTTCTTTAACTTGCTGGCAAGAATACTGAGGGAGACCGTATCAAAAGCTTTGCTAAAGTCAAGATATATCACATCCACTGCTTTCCCCATATGCACAGAGCCAGTTATCTCATCATAGAAGGCAATTAGTTGGTCAGGCATGACTTGCCCTTGGTAAATCCATGTTGACTGTTCCTGATCACCTCTCTCTCCTCCAAGTGCTTCAGAATTGATTCCTTGAGGACCTGCTCCATGATTTTTCCAGGGACTGAGGTGAGGCTGACCAATCTGTAGTTCTCCAGATTCTCCTTCTTCCCCTTTTTTAAAGATGGGCACTATATTTTCCTTTTTCCAATCGTCTGGGATCTCCCCTGATCGCCACGAGTTTTCAAAGATAATGGCCAATGGCTCTGCAATAACATCAGCCAACTCCCTCACCACCCTCAGATGCATTAGATCTGGACCCATGGACTTGTGCACGTCCAGCTTTCCTAAATAGTGGTGAAAGAACAGGTGAAGGACTGAGGGCTGCTCACCTCCTCCCCATACTGTGCTGCCCAGTGCAGCAGTCTAGGAGCTGACCTTGTTCGTGAAGACCGAGGCAAAAAAAGCATTGAGTACCTCAGCTTTTTCCACATCATGTGTCACTACGTTGCCTCCCCCATTCAGTAAGGGTCCCACACTTTCCCCGACCTTCTTCTTGTTGCTAACATACTTGTAGAAACCCTTCTTGTTACCCTTCGCATCCCTTGCTAGCTGCAACTCCAGTTGTGCTTTGGCCTTCCTGATTACACCTCTGCATGCTCGAGCAATATTTTTATACTCCTCCCCAGTCATCTGTCCAAGTTTCCACTTCTTGTAAGCTTCCTTTTTGTGTTTAAGCTCACTGAAGATTTCACCGTTAAGCCAAGCTGGTCACCTGCCATATTTGCTGTTCTTTCTGAACATCTGGATGGTTTGTTCCTGCGCTCTCAATAAGGCTTCTTTAAAATATAGCCAGCTCTCCTGGACTGCTTTCCCCCTCATATTAGCCTCCCAGGAAATCCTGCCCATCAGTTCCCTGAAGGAGTCAAAGTCTGCTTTTCTAAAGTCCAGGCAGGGCCATCCTTAGGATTTATGGGGCCCTATGTAGTATTATTATACTGTTGCCATTACGCCTGATGGCAGCCCGGGCTCACAGCCTGGGGGTTGGGGGCAGGAACGAGGCAGCAAAGGATACTGCGACGCTCGGCCCGCCTCACGGCGACAGAAAGTCACAGTTCCCCGCAGAGACACCGGTACCTTCTCCCTCACGCAGAATGGACATGCAGAAGGTACCTAATTAAAAGCACTAAATTTGGGAATAAAAAATGTCAGTTACAGGTTTTTTGATAGGCCCTGAAATTTGTCAGAGATTTATTTGCAAAAACTTTGTAGTAAGGGCGAGTCAGCTGTCTTGCTGAATACAACGTTAAATATTATGGAATACATGACGCAGCTCTTCTCTGTTTTACATTTTCTTAATCAGTATTTCTAAGCTGATTTTATATTTTAAATGTACTCTTAAGCCTTCATAAAATAATCATTCCAGATTACTACATATTTAACTCACTGAAACAAAGACATTATTTTAAATTAATCAGTCACAAAGGTTTAGTGTGTTCATTACAATGTTCATTGCTTTTAGAAAAAGGGAACTCTAATTTTCTTTGGGTGATCTCCATAACAATAGACATGTTTATGAAATTTCACCAACTTTAAAAAATATGTTTCCAAAGATTTTAGGCATAACAAAGGATTTTATATCTTATAAGGTACTGATTTTGCTGGAGGGTTCTCTTAAAACTAGTTCATCAGATAGTCAGAAGTAAAGAAAGGGAAACTCTTTGTCCAGCTATCTGGAAGGAAAGGGGTGTTGTCCTTTTAAGGGCTCTCTTCAACAGGGGGTGAAGGGAGAAAGGGATGGATAGAAAGGATAGGAAGTTTTTTTTACTATAGTAATTACAATTAAAATGTGTATTTTAGATAAGGGTGGTCTTTTGAAGGATTTATTTAAAAACCTATATGTCTGAAGATCCAAGCATTTAAGGCTAAAGATGATTGTGCATCTAAAAAAATCTATGCAAGGATTTTTTAAGAGATATGATTTTATAATCTTCACCAACTCACTAATGAAATATTATTAAAGCAAGTTTTAAACTAAGGTCCTGTAGACTAACATGTTCTGAGTAAATATTACAGTAATGCACGACTGTTTTTGTCAGTAAATTCAGAAACTGACAGTATATACCTGGGGTTTGGCAAATGCTTGTTAAATGGCTTCATTACCGCTTGAATGGCTCTTTAACAGTTTCAGTGTTGTGCTAATAGGGCTGGCAGGCTTTTTCACTTTTAAGTTACAAGATCCCCTCCAGAGTAAGAGTCACCAGGCTGCAGCAGCCAGCTGTGGGAGTCTGCAGGAAGGGTCAGAACAGGGATAGGAAGAGCCGGGACGGTGGACACCAAGACCCAGTGGTGCCCCAAATTTTCAGGTGCCCTCCTCAGCCTCGTATTCTGGTCCAGGGTCCGTATTCTGCTGCTCTTCTTTCTTCCTTTTTTCAGGATCCTGAACTCGACCATCTCCTGGTCACTGCTGCCCAGGTTGCCACCCACTTCTACTTCCCCTCCCAATTCTTTCCTGTTTCTGAGCAGCATGTCAAGAGGGGCACGGCCCCGAGTTGGTTCCTCCAGCACTTGCACCAGGAAGTTGTCCCCAACACTCTCCAAAAACTTCCTGGATTGTTGGTGCACTGCTGTATTGCTCTCCCAGCGGATGTCAGGGTGATTGAAGTCCCCTGTGAGAACCAGGGCCCGTGATCTGGAAATTTCCCATTAGTTGTCCGAAGAAAGCCTCGTCTCCCTGCTCCACCTGGTCTGGTGGTCCATAGCAGACACCCACCACCACATCACCCTTGTTGCTCTCGCTGCTAAACTTCACCCAAAGACTCTCAACAGGGTTTTCCTCTAGTTTCATACCGGAGCTCTGAGCAGTCACACCGCTCCCTGAAATACAGTGCAACTTCCCCACCTTTCTCCCCTCCGTGCTTCCTGAACAGGTTATACCTACCCATGACAGTGCTCTAGTCATGTGAGTTACCCCACCAAGTCTCTGTTATTCCAATCACATCATAGTTCCTTGACTGTGCCAGGACTTCCAATTCTTCCTGCTTGTTTCCCAGGCCTCTTGCGTTCGTGTACAGGCACCTCATGTAACTAGCCGATTGCCCTGCTTTCTCAGTATGAATCAGGAGCCCTCCCCTGTTGCACCCTCCTCCTTGTGTTTCCTCCCGGTATCACACTCCCCAACTTACCTCTGGGCTTAGGTCACCATTCCCCGGCGAACCTAGTTTAAAGCCCTCCTCACTAGGTTAGCAAGTTTTCTTACCCAGAGGAACCAGCTCTGCAGTGGAAAGGAGGTGACCCTGCAGAAAGGATTTTATGACTCTGCATTCCTGGAGCACTGTGGAGCTCAAGGTGTCCATGTCTCTTTCACCCTTGCTCTAAAATTGGCCCAAAGCCCAAAATTCAGAAATGGTTTCAGCCTCTCCTAAAGTTGCTGGACTCCAGAGTGTTTTCATAGAGCCCATGATAGAGATGGGGCTTGTTGTGAAGTTTAGATCTGGATTCAACCTTCCCCAATGGTTGTCTTATTCTAATTTGGGGGTGTTGATTCAGGCCCATTTCCAATTCTAGTAACAAGGACACCAAGGAATTTGTTCAGTGTCAGAAAATAACCACCCATAGTGGCTGGTGCATCAAATGTATCCAGATAAAGGCAACAGACACTGGTGGTGCTGAAATCCAGAGTGTCCTTCTTACTGAGCCAAATGAGACAACAAATCTGCCCTAATCTTGTCCTTCTTAGTGATTTCCAATAAGCCATACTGGAAAGTCACAGCTGCTGCAGGCCCAAATAATGCATCCCTTTCATCATGGACATTCTTCTTTCCCAGGATGCAGATTCACTACCTTAGGAAGAAACGAGTGTTTGCGAGACCCAGAGCTGAAAGAAATCAGATTCACCTTCACTGTGGTTACTGGAGCGCATATCCATGAGAGAGCTCAGAGGATATTTTTTGAAGATAGTTTTCCTGTGGGTCTCTGAGTCAGCAGCATCTGCCTGGAAACAGGTAACTCTCACTCTAAAAAAATCAGACAGCTGTTCTACTGCTGGAGGAGATGCAGTTGGGAGGATGGCTTACTCCCGAGTTCTGGTTTAGTCTGCTCAGCAACAGAGCCAATGTCACTCCACTGTCCACAAACCAAACGATGGTACCCATTCATTATAGCTCATCATCATCATCAACTTCTCTAGGGACCAACGCAGCACAGAAAATGGGTCAGATCTTGTGAGGTGTCAATGACCTTCTTCTCCCATTGAACTTATCGGGAGTTCAGCACCCTACAAGAGTGGGCCCAATGTGTGACAATGGACCAAAAAGACCTGGGAGAAGGAACAAACTGCAGTAGCCTATCCCTAGGCCAAAACAAAGCTCCAACAGAATTTTAAACTCCTTAGCTACCTGTAGCTTCAGCACCAACAAAAAACTGCCCACAGACATGCTGGAAAATTAAGGCTCAGAAAAGCCAAAAATGATTTTCACTCACTGGACTTTTGTCACTAGTTTTATTTTCATCTTCAGGTCTTTGTGAGAGTGACTTGGGAAGCCAGCTATAATGATGGTTGTTGTTGGAGGGAGAAGGTAGGACGTGTACCTGATTTAGGTATTAGAGTGTCTTTGTTATAGGATCTGGTTCCTTTGTGTGCAAATGGGCTGGGACTAAAACCTTAGATCTAAAAACCCTGAACATTGGATCTCAGGTCAGGGTACAAATTACAGCTCAGGCTCCTGTCTGCTCAAGTTGTCATGAGATATGAAGGTCAGTTAAAAGTCTGATGGCAAAGAATGGCTGTTAACAAGCTTACCTGTCCCATGGTAAGCATAAATTCTATAGCCACAGATTTCAAGAGTGGGTACGTAAAACGAGGCACTTGAAGGGACTGAAATACCGTAAGTGGTCTGATTTTCAGTGGTCCTGACCATCCAGTGTCTGCAATGACAGCTGCTGGGTGCTGGACATCTCTGAAAATCAGGCCACTTAACTAGGTGCTTAACTATACATTTGGGCTCCTAACTTTAGGCCCCCACATTTGAAGATGTTAGTCTGTGCTCTCATCTATAGCAGTGTGTTAAGCAAAGTCCATTCCGCAGAGTGGCCTCTTCTTCTTTCCCCCTCTTGGCACAACATGGAAGGCAACACAGCATATGCCCTCCAAAGCAGCAAGTGTTTCAGGAAGGGCAATAGCATCATCACTGTCGGTTGCAGCAGCTTTCTTTTCAGCAGGAGAACAGAGCAGACGGACAGCTGGGGGTTTCTGTGAAACATCCAGAGTGAGGCAATAACAAAAGACAGAGCGTGCGCTATTATTGTTGAAGAATGCAGGAAGTCCAAGAAGACAACTGCATAGGTCCACAGTTTGTGAACGGAGAAGCTTTTGTTGCCAGAGTTGGTAGACATCACTGCCCTGCATATCAGTTGCTGACTTCTGAGAGACTGTATGGTGTGAATGATCAGTACTGCTGAGGGGGACTGAGCCACAGAACCAAAGAACCTATCTCCAATCTGTAAATGATGAAAATGTCATCATCCTGAAATTGTACCTGGAAGACTTCCAGGACTGCACATAAATAACTCCTTTTGACCTCCGTTCCAGCAGAGAATTAAAGAACAATGAGACAGTGGAAAAACCCAAACTCAGCTCGACTATTGTCCCCCACTGTAGCAAAGTGAGACTAAGTGACATTTGTATGGGAATGTTAACATACCAGTAACCACTGAAGTCCTGATTCCTGTCATGTGACAAGGGTATTAGTTTTATATAACATTAACCCATGTCAGGTGACTGGGACCAGGAAATACAGACAAGTCTCTTTCCAGCATTCCTGTCTGTCACACCTTTATTTCCATGATATCAGAAGAAAACGAAAGCTTTGGTAAAGTGAAGTAGATGAAGTCACCGGAACCTCCGTCTGGCTGAGAACTATCAGAGATAGTCGCGCTGCTTCCAAATCTGACAGGAAGCAAGTAGCTTTGCGGAGAAACCACAGAGTGTGAAACCCTCCATAAAGCTACAAGGGGCAGGTCCAGAGGCACTGGAATTTTACATTACACTCCAGTGGGAGCAGGACGAGGCCTGAGGACTGCTAGACAAAAGTCATTTATAAATGACAAAAAGACACAGGAATGTCACTTGGCAAAAGGCACATTTTCTTTACCAAATGAAACTATTGATCACCATGTTAGAGGCCTATACAATAAAGCTATTTGTGGTTGAGCCACCAATCAGGTCAAAGCAATGTTAGTGCAAGAAATTAACTTGGCTATTCATAGACCAAAAAATATTTGCAGGGCTGGTGAAATACGTGCTTTCCCCAAATGAAAGTGTTAGCGAAAAAGAGAGAAAGAGCTGAAGTGCATCTAATTAAAAATGCATCATGACAGAATCAACAGGCAACCAAAACAGCAGAGACCAGAACGGTTTGTAACAAATACAGAGGCAATCACAACGTGATATGTAAAGGTGTCAGACATGAGGAGTGTGGTGCCAGACATGTAGTAGCAGCACACATTTGAAGTAAATACAAGAGTAAAATACATACACGAACATACAGCTAGAAGACAAAGCTATGAGGAAGATGCAGACCAGATGTCTTTGCTGGGTCTCTTAGAAAGCTTGCAAAGTGAGGTTTTCTAACAGGCTGGTTTGTGACATAGGAAATAATATGAGCTCAAGTGAAATTCCAGACAGATACTGCAGCTGAATGCAAGGTAATCAGAGCAAAATGATTAGTGACTACCTGATGTTAGGGTCAAAAACGTAGCTCTTTTCATACAGGGGGCACAAAATAAACCCATGCGGTAGAATCACAATGGCACATCTCAGTAAGAGTGGATATCACTCAGCAGGGTTTGACATAGTGAACGAAAGGAGCCAAGCAACAGGTGTGTGAAGTAAATATGATTCAGCTACTGCCCCATTTTTGAAACAAAAAAAGTGACTCAACCTTACGAGAGCTTGAGAAAGTAACTCTAGATCAGGGGTGGCCAACCTGGGGCTCTGGAGTCACATGCGGCTCTTCAGAGGTTAATATGTGGCTCTTTGTCTAGGCACCAAGCTACAGGCGCCAACTTTCCAATGTGCCGGGGGGGTGCTCACTGCTCAACCCCCCTGCTCTGCCACAGGCCCTGCCCCCACCACCCCTTCCCGCCCCCTCCCCTGAGCCTGCCATGCCCTCGCTCCTCTCCCCCAGAGCCTCCTGCATGCCACGAAACAGCTGATCGGGAGGTGCAGGGAGGGAGAGGAAGGCGCTGATCGGCAGGGCTGCTGGCGGGAGGGAGGCACTGGGGGCTGGGGGAGTGCAGCTGTTGGGCGCCTGCTGACATATTACTGCGGCTCTTTGGCAATGTACATTGGTAAATTCTGGCTCCTTCTCAGGCTCAGGTTGGCCACCCCTGCTCTAGGATGGATGGTCAAGAGAACCCGCTCAGGTACCTCCAAGCACAAAAATCTACTGGGAGTATCGAGATGAAATTCCTGCATCTGATAGGGTTTGTGCAAAAGACATCATGCCACGATAGTACGCAGCGTGAAGTATAATCCACAGTGCCTGTGGAGACGTGCTTATACTGAAATATTAGACATGGCGGGATGCTGTAGCTCCTCCAGTGCGACCTGCTGTCCCTGAAGCCAACATAGGGCAATGGTCAGCAGTCATGGCTACTATGATAGTAGTCCTGTGACTGGCTATTAAGGGGAGTAGGGCTCAGCCTGGCCTGTGCCTGATCAGCTACCCCTCCACCACAGACATTGGATCCTGATTGGTTAGGGATCATCTGGCCCTGTCCAGTTATAAGTCCCATGCAATGCCTGCAAAGGGTTGTGAGAGCTCAGCTGGATGGAGGGGGGTTGTAGAATGGAGGGCTGGTTCCTCTGGTAGGCCCTGGAGAAGGGACTCCCAAGCATGCCTGGGGAAAGACTAAGGAGGGCTGCATGAGGGAGGCTGGCTCCTGTGCCGGGCTCTGGAAGAAGGGAAATTCCCAGAGTGGGGAGAAGCCCTGAGTCACTGCTCTGTAGGAGAATGGGAAAGAGCGGAGAGCTGAGCCAGGAGGAGAAGTAGACCCTTGTGTTTACGTTGCACATGGGGCTAGGGTCTAAATTTGTTACCAGCGCCTCACCAGTGGTGCTGAGGGAGACCACTGCCAGCGTGTGTGTGGCTGAGACAAGGTGAGTAGTGCAGTGGCAAGCCACATATGGGTGTTGTGGAGGGTGACCCTGCCACAGGCCCCCCACAGGTGAAGTGAATTAGAACAGCCCTCAGGCTGGTATAACTTCCACTGGGTGACCTGGATGGCGCCATTGTAACTAAGTAGGGGTGCAAAGGCAGCGCAAAGCCATTTTTAGGCACCCCACTTATCTGGATTTACACTGTACGCTCTTCAGCCATCGCTGATAACTGAGGCCAACGTATCCAAGTGTGAAATCTGCAGAACACAGGAAGCAGAATTCAAAAGAACCACTGAAACCACAACGGTCCTGATCATCCGGATCCGAGGTGGAGGCAGGTCTACAGCAATTAAGTGGGGAAGATTTCCTCTGAATAGTGGCCAGCTGCTCCATTGATTCTTTGTTGACTGTTCATTGATTCAGCTTAAAAGTTGAACTGTTGTTCATGCAATGTCATGACACTTTGCAGGGCTGCTTTGCATCAGTGGAGTGGCAGAAAACAGCCAGTGCTCATAGAGGGAGCGAGGGCAGTATGATCAAATCAAACATCTCCTAAACTGCTTTAAACAACAGCTCTGCTGTGCTCTTTGTAATGGGAGGAGAGATTAAGGAGATTAGCGCTATCTAGTTTAGAGAACAGGATGAATAAGAGGCACCATAACAGAGTTATACAAAATAATGAACGGTAGAGAGGTCCCTAGGGTGCTGTGATTCACCCTCTCTCATAATGCAAGAAGTAGAAGGTGGCCAATCCAAATGAAAGGAAACAGGCTGAAAACTGATAAAAGGAAATACTTCATAAAGTGTAACTTAACCTGTGGGACTCAACGCCACAAGATGTTATTGAAGCTGACAGATTATTTATATTAGTAATAAGATTATTTACAGTTACACTAAAGAAATACATGTAAGTGATGCTGTGTTGCCGAATAGATAATGCCCTGGACTAGGATTCAGGAGGTCCGTGACTTGCCTGCTATGTGACCTTGAGCAGATCACTTCTTATCCCTGGGCCTCAGTTTCCCCATCTGTAATATGGGGCTAGTGATACCTCCTTTGTAAATCTGCTGTAGAAAACCATGACATGTTGTTTTATTAACTAAGATAAAAAATTCGCCTAAATGATATCATAATCCAATCTTGAGTTGCCTGGTTTTAGGAAGAAACTTTATTATATGGGTATGGTAGCATGTAATTGTCCTCAGAAGCATTGGTACGGAGCACTTTCAGAGACAGCGTACTGGACTACGTGGACCATTGCTCTGATCAGGTTTTCCCTTGCACTGGATAGTGTGTACAAATAAAGAGGTGACCACTGCAGCCCTGCTTTCGCACAGTACAGAAACTGGTGGACGTTTGGGTTTACTTGGAATTTTTAATAGTTGGCCTCTCTTCACAGAAGAGACCCTTGTGCTGGCCTGCAGAGAACACTGCACAAAGACTGAAGATCACATCTGACAACCTCATCCCTACCTGAAAAGCCATGGAGTTGGCTGCGGCCAGGAACATCCTCAAAGGCAGCTTGGCTTTGTAGGACCTATGACTCCATAAACGATGTGCACCAGCTGTCACCCCCAGAGCCGTCATTAGGAAACACAAATATGCTGAAAGACAGAAATATATATAAATAGTGCATATCAAGGGTCTGTTTTTATTCTTTTCCTTTGTTAAAAAAAATTCCTTCTGCTGTCTAGTCAACCCTACAGGGAGATATGTCTCCTAGTGGAGAGGGCACTGGACTGGGAGTCAGGACAACTGGGTTTTCCTCCCAGCTCTGCCAGGTACCTGCTGTGTGACCTGGAGCAAGTCATGTCACCTGTGTCTCTTCTCCCACCCTTTGTCCACATAGAATCTAAGCTCTTCTGGGCAGGGACCGTCCGCACTGCCTAGCACAAGCAGCTGACGACGTTGGTTGGGACCTCTAGATGCTACTGTAATATAAATGGCATCTAAGAAAAGTGGATT
Source organism: Chelonia mydas (assembly GCF_015237465.2). NCBI lineage: Eukaryota > Metazoa > Chordata > Testudines > Cheloniidae > Chelonia > Chelonia mydas. Next base: position 18,583,965 of record NC_057852.1, read on the forward strand.
AGTCTGGTGCATTCTGTACTGCACCAGAGGAGCCATTAACTTCCTTTCGTGATGTTATGTCGGAAGGGAGGCAGCCACTTTTTTTGACGGGCACCATCCTCTGCACCCTGTCCACGTCTTTTGTCGAGTCTAATTTGTCAGCTAATTGAACAGGTGCCATTCACACCTCTGTAGATAAAGGTTCTGTCAGAGTTCCCATTATAAAACCCACTATAATCAAGGCCTTATAACTTGGCAATAAAAATCCACTCTCTGCTGAAGCTGGACATTCAAGGACTCTTAGCTTGCAGGCATTTTTTTCTCCCCCTTCAAAACTCTTCTGTGTGCATTTTCCACTTCTGGCCCAGGCAGCAACAAAAGGGTCAGTTTTAAAGTTTGATTTTTTTTTTAAGCATCTGAAACAAAAATTAACTTCAATGTTTTTCCTTTTTTTCTGGGTTAGGAGATTTTTTATTTGCCTCTGGGCCCAGTCAAACTCTGTTTTCTTATAATTTCCATTATGGAAGAAGCATATGGCATTTCCCCACCCATCTTTTGGCTATTTCGATTATAAACTCTTTGGGCAGAGACTATCCACCTAGCACAATGGGGCCCTGATCTTTATTTTGGTCTCTAGATGATACTACCATACAAACAACAATAAAAGTAGGAATAAGGCGAGTGCTGAATAAAAATACATCCCTGCCCCTGCCAGTCCTGGAACCAAGAGACCAGCTTGCACACTTAACCATTAACATACTGCCTTAAATCACCACCGTACTCTTCCTTTCTCCCTGAGGGGTCAGGCTTAAAGTTAGGCACATAAGTACAGTTGTCAGTGTTTACAAAAATACTTACGTGCTCAGCGCCTAGCAGGATTGAGCCAAAAGCAGCTCAGGCTCTATGAGTTATAGAAGAGCCCTAGCTCATCATCTTTTCTTCCTTTTTATTTTTTTTTTAATTTAACAAATGTTTCATGTGTTTGTGACGAGAAAGCTGCTGCTGTGTACAATATATACGCTAATGGACCACAGCAGCAGATTTGTTTTCCAGGTGACAAGAAATATACAAAAAATTTTCATCTGAAATTCCTAATTTCAAAAAGTTAATTTAATTTACAAAAGCACAGTTGTACTCAATTGAAGTCACTTTTTAATAATTGTGTGCAGTGACTATTTCAGACTTACGAACCAGGAAAGGGCCCTTTCTTGTGTCAGGTTTCAGAGTAGCAGCCGTGTTAGTCTGTATTCGCAAAAAGAAAAGGAGTACTTGTGGCACCTTAGAGACTAACCAATTTATTTGAGCATAAGTTTTCGTGAGCTACAGCTCACTTCATCGGATGCAAAGCTCACGAAAGCTTATGCTCAAATAAATTGGTTAGTCTCTAAGGTGCCACAAGTACTCTTTTTCTTATGTCAGTTTGAGTCATTCACTCATTTGTCTCCTGATGCCATACACTTTGATCATCTTGTTATTATCCCCAGTATTTCTGAATCCATTTGTAATAAATACTGCATAGATTGGGTTGTTTTGTTTTACAACAAAAGAGAAAAGGCTGTAAGAATAATAATACAGCTGTGCTGCTCATCTTCTCGGAGGAAGCTGGGGAAAAGGCAATTATATACAATCCATACAAATTGGACCAGTGTTCAAAAGCAAAATCCACTTAAACCTTCAAAATTCAAAACTACCCTACTGTCACAATCTATGGCATTTCTGCTCTCTTAAACAGGAGGCACTTATTTCACAAAACAATTTCAAAAGTGTAAACTCAAACAAGCTTCCACACAGTTCCAGGTCCAGCACTGTCTGTGTTGTTTAGCAAGGACCTCACCATGCTGGGAATACATACGTGTATGGTGACTATATATGCCTATTTCAGTCTCTGAATAATTTTATGCAAACAAAAAGAAAACAGATTCCATCTGCACGAGATGTTTTGTATTATTAAGAATTTTAATTTTAATTTGCCCTTTTAACAGAGAATGTTAGATGTCAGTATATCATGCATTTCTTCTCACCTGGAGTAAACACACATGGCTGAGGTTTCCTGTCTATTTGTGTTTATATCATATCCAGCAGCAACCCCTGCAGTGTGGTTGCAAGGAAATGACCTGAAATATTGGTGAAATTGATTAACTGCAAAACATCTACAGTTCCAAACTGCAAAGGTTATGACACAACCTGAAAAAGATTGCAAAAGTATCTATTAACTCTTGTCACGGAGTCCCCGGGCGATGCTCTGGAACTGCTCCCTACGAAGCCAGTCAGGACTCTGGGGAAGTCTCCTTTCTGTGAGCAGACTGTCTTCAGGACACATAGCTCACACAACTTCCACCTTCCTGGGTCTGACCTCGGAGCATTCAGCATCCTCTGCCCCTCCATGCGCTTCCCACAACGAGTCCGCTCAGGCGGGGTCCTGGGGAAGCCAGAGGGTCCTGCACCCCAACTTCGCAGTCAGACGTGACTCTCAGCCAGCCAATAAAACAGAAGGTTTATTAGACGACAGGAACATGGTCTAAAACAGAGCTTGTAGGTACAGAGAACAGGACCCCTCAGCTGGGTCCATTTTGTGGGGGGCAGTGAGCCAGACAACCACGTCTGCACTTCACTCCATGTCCCCAGCCAGCCCCAAACTGAAACTCTCTCCAGCCTCTCCTCCTCTGGGCTTTGTCCCTTTCCCGGGCCAGGAGGTCACCGGATTCCTTTGTTCTCCATCCCTTTAGCTCTCACCTTGAAGGGGGGAAGGGGCAGGCCATCAGTTGCCAGGAAACAGGGTGTTGGCCATTCTCTGTGTCCAGACCCCTGCACACACCTGCCCTCTAGGGCTCTGCAATGATAATACACCCTTATCCCACCACCTAGATACTTAAGAACTGCATAGGGGAAACTGAGACACCCCCACACTATTCAGAGGAAACATTAAGAACAGTCCCGCTTTGTCACAACTCTATAATCACAGTGGGTGAAACTGTAACATCAAAAGTTGTGACACTACTCAGGACTCTGGGGCCGTAAGTCATCTTCTTGCCACCTGCCTCCAGTGCAAGATTGTCTTGCCTTTGCCAGGTGGGTGTTAACTCCCTAACGCAACCAGCCTGTCAGTCACTCAGGCTGTACCAGCCCAATCTTTGCCCTGCAGGTTGACAATAGTTGCATCCCGGTCCCTTCAGAGTGTCTCTTTGTGATGTCCAGTGTCTTTCCCCCACCTAGGACATACTGCATCCATTTTTTGTCTTTATTCACTGACATGCCACTCCCTCACTGTTGAATCATTCCTTTTCACATCCAAGTGGTTTTGATGTTTATAGCTTATCTTTAATGGCTTTCCATTGACTTTTTGGGTTGTTGGAATGGGGGACGATTGAGCAACACATTACATAATCGGCTAGCCAAGGAGGGTTAACAATTCCCTCCTGCTTGAATGGGCCATTACCAAGACATGATTCCCTAGTGACTCACTTTCTCTCCAAGGCCCTAAGGACATGACTGTCAATACTGTTACATTAGTCCTTAAATATTACACACATTTCACAAAGATTATGAGTATTGATGAGTCACAGGCCTTCAGAAGAAACCCAACATGCTACCCTTGATGGATAACTATCATGAAAGTGGTGTATTAGGTGGAGTGAGTTTGTCAAGTCTGAGATAGGAGCTGCTTGTTAAGAACTCTGAACCCTTTGCCAGTTGGCACTAATGGGCCTGAGTCATGAGAGGAAAATGCAATAAAAACTTAATTTGCCAAAATGTTTGCAGATTCTTGTGCTGATTTTCACCCAGGCAGCCCCACTGAAGTCAAAGGACCAAACAGACTTCAGTGGTATCACACCAACAATGGATTTAGCCCAATTTATTTGCCCATTGTGAGTCACGATCATACTGAATTTGGCCCTAAATTAGTTCCATTTTCCATGTTCCAAATCAACATAAGAGAAAGCAAGCAGAGTTTTTGGGAGGAGGGGGAAAGTTGGCGGGGAGAAGGGGATGTTGAACATTGGAGGATAAAATGTGGGGAGCGTTGAGGACTGGACTATGATATTGAGACAATGGCACCCTAGCTGGCTTTCAAACATCCTCTAATGGGGCCTAACACGAAGTCAACTGGAAAACTCCCCATAGACGGGCTTTGGATCAGGTCCGTGACAAGTAAAGCTCTCTCTGGGCAGCAACAGTCGATACTACCTCAATTGTCTTCTAGACTACAGGGCAATCCTGGGTGCATGCTTCTCCTCATCTAGCCTGTGCTCGCTCTGTATGATCCATTGAGGACCAACACTTGTTCAGTGGCCTCTTACCAAGGTTCGGTGGGCGCTGTTTGCAGCACTGGTTTGGACCTCTGAGATGGGGTGGCTGCTGCTGCGGTGGCTCAGGGCTCTTTGAAGGCCCTGATTCTGCAAGGTTCTTAAGCATGTGCCTATCTTTAAGGCATTAGCAGTTCTGTTGGCTTCAACACTTAAACTAGGGGTCACCCAATGAAATTAATAGGCAGCAGGTTTAAAACAATCAAGAGGAAGTATTTTTTCCACATAACACACAGTCAGCCTATGGAACTCCTTGCCAGAGGATGTTGTGAAGACCAAGACTATAACAGGGTTCAAAAAAGAACTAGATAAGTTCATGGAGGATAGGTCCATCAATGGCGTCCCTAGTCTCTGCTTGCCAGAAGCTGGGAATGGGCAACAGGGGATGGATCACTTGATGATTACCTTACCTGTTCTGTTCATTCCCTCTGGGGCACCTGGGCATTGGCCACTGTCAGAAGACAGGATACTGGGCTGGATGGACCTTTGGTCTGACCCAGTATGGCCGTTCTTTTGTTAAAATCAGACACATACTTAAGTATATTGCTGAATTCAGCCTGTCTTTTGATTCCTGAGAGTGGGATACAAACGTTAATTGAAACTCCTATCATCCTTCCCACACATCATTGTAATGAGAATAGCTGCAAAGTATCAGGTCAGGAAAGATGATGACGTGATGAAGAGTCCAGACTCTTTAATTCTCACTCTAGGTTCTTTGAAGCTGGCTCTCCAGCCTTGTTCTAATTTTTTGCACAAGGTTTTTTTAAATGAAAGGACTGGGATGCCTATCAAATTAGAAAAATTCATTCTGTTATTTATGACATATCAACTTGACAGCTTATTATCCAAAAAAAGGAGAGCCTGGCACAAGTGTCTCTAAAAGGTGGCCTTCGAAATTGCCCCAAAATGCAATTATGGGAACAAATGTGTGACGAACAGGACATACGGCATATCCAGTTTATACAATAAATAACAATATGTTGCACAGGATCCTGTGGCCCTTGTATCATTGTGAAAAAGATATTGGTTATGGGTGTTTGGTTCAGCCCTTTCTACAAGAGAGGCTAGTCATGACATTTGGATCTAGAGCCAAATTCTGAAATAAAAGCCGAGGCCCTCCACATTTCAAGAGCAGTGGACTTGGTGTTTATGTTTGGGCCCATCTCTAGCATGTCATTAATGGGGACAGAGGTATCGCTGAAAGCAGCAGCAGCTGGGACCTCCATCTAACGCAAGAAGGGTTCCAATGATTGCAGAGGATCAGATCATTTCTGTATCCAAGGGCAGCATCTTAATGGTGCTCAGTTGTACAAAAGTAGAATGAAAGATAACTGGGTTCAGAGGGAATAAGTTCATTACACTAATGGAGCATTGATTTTCCTTGTCAATTCACTATTTATTTCCCTTTCTCTGATGGGTACGGGGGGGGAGGGGAGGGAAGGGGGAGAGAGACTATACTGGGCCAGATTCTCAACTGGCATATATTGAAGTAGCTCCATTTAAATCAAACTGTTTGCACCAGCTGGAAATCTGGCCCTTAGACTTTATTTAACACAGAGGTAAACAGCAGCAGGGACCCTGAAGAATGTGTGTTATGCTGAAATGCCACCAAGGACAAGAATTTTAAAGCTGAAAGAATGAAAACATAGTGCTTGTTTGTTGTTTTAATGTGGGAAGTGCCATCAATGTTCTTGGGCACTGTCCATCCCTTTATACGGTGGCTTCCATTCGGATGGTCACCAAAACACTTTAAAAGCTATCAGCCTCGCTCCATTCCCAATTTACACCCAAGTAACTTCAGTAAGATCCAGTGGGTATAAATGAGAGAAGGATTTAGCCCTAACATTTTTCAGGAATTACTTTACCCACCACTGGAGTGCAATCACCTCTGGGGCAGAACGTGGTATCTCTGTAGCAGTGACTAGCAAGGCTGCCACAGCAGGGAAGGACAGGAAGTGGCCAATGTAGTATCCAACTGAAACTCTAAGGGTCATTTTTAGGTAGTTTCACAGGCAGGGATTTAGCCAGGACCCCAGGCTCTTTTAAGACGTGCCACGGGATCTTTAATGGCCACAGATGGTCAGGACTTCATTTTGACAACTCAGATGACAGACAGATTAAAGAAAAAAAGTGTGCATTAAGGGCATGATCCTGACAGGTGCTCGGAGACCATACCTCCCAGGGACATCTATGGTGGTTGAAGGCTGACAGCACCTCTCCAAGTTGCTCAGCACCTTCCAGGAACAGGCTGTGACAAAGTCCAGTCCTGAGCCAGCTGAACCAATTGGAGATTTCCTATGGGCTTGACTGGGACCGGGATTTATCCCTACAAAAAGTAGCCCATGGAAAAGCAGCCTTTCTTTCTCCCTTTTCAAGCTCCACAAGGAGCTCTCCAGTGCGTAACCCCCAACCTCCCATCCACAGCGATTAGAACAGCTGACGAGAACTGAAGGGCAAGACCAAGGAACTATCTGTACTGGGTATACAGGTAGCGATATAGGTGTAGTAGATATGATGGAGCAAATCCAGTCTTACACCTATACAGCGCATCTACTCTGTGGGATTTACAGTGGGCAGCTACACCAGCATAAATATTCCATACATAACCCTGAGAGCTGAAATAGCCCAGCAAAAAGTCCCCAACAGCTCCAGGACCAGAGCAAAAGCAAATCTTTTCAATCAGATGTATTTCATGGTGAGATTAGACGTGACCCTTGTGGGAAATCAGGTCCTTGCAAATGTTACTTCACCACAGCCATCTCCTGATTTATAAGTAGCTAATAAGTCATCGCAGATCTACAGTGAGAAGACTCTAATCCCCACCTTTCCTCCGCAGAATAAAATACCAACTCAATTTCAATTAGTTCACCAACTATTTGATTTTAAATGAACTACCTAAAATAATCAGAGTTGCCATAGTAATTACATGAGGAGATAGTAGCCATTTATATTCCTGGCTCGTTTTCAGAGCGAGACTGTCCTGACATATAAAAGGACTAAATTTAGAGCAAACCTCTCCTATTAGCAATTCCCCTATATTCCAGAAGCTCCTTTCTGGATTTGTAATTGACAAGATCACATAAGTAGTAGCCAACGGTAAGGTCATATGCTTGAGTAAGGAAAAGAGCTGGCCACTCCCAAAAACGCCTGGAATCAAAAGATCACCAAAACATTAATGCTGTAATCATTTTATTTTAATGGATCTGTTAGTGCCTGGCACATGGTTTAGCTCAGAATGCTGGCCAATGATCATAGTTGCAAGGTGGCCTTTCGTGTTTATTTTACTGAGCTAACTTCCGAAATGTCTTGTGCTGATTTACAAAGCAAAGCAAAATATTATATATATTTTGTAATATGTAAAAAATATATATATCCCACAAGAATGTGCAAAGTACAGAGAGTGAGCTAGCACAGCTAGATTTGCTGATACTAGGTTAAACTGGCATTCCCTCTTTGCTCCTCCACACCTCTGCAGCTCGAGCCATCAGGCCAGAAAGGACCAGCGGGATGGAGTCTGACCTCCTGCCTAGCACAGCTCGAGAAGCCTCCCCACGTGATCCCGCCCTGACCTCCTGGCGGAGCCAGCACAGAGCTCGGAGAAAGACTGGCCACGTGCTGGAGAATCCCCCACATCCCAGGCCAGTAGGCCCCTCACTCTTAAACTGGCATTTTGAGTTTAGCCTAGTCTGAGAAAATCCAGTGGTGCGCTCTCTCTCTGCTTCATACATTATCCCAGGTCATCCCCAGTATTGGAGATTCTGGAATCAGAGCACGGGCGACAATTTTATAGATGGTGCGTAAAACACACGAGAGCACAGCTGGATCTCCCACAGCTGGACTGCACTACAGTGCTCGGAGCAGTAAAACACTGTAGGGGATCGGTGCAGGCTGCCCCCGCCACCACAAAGGAAGATGTGGCACAGGCAGTCGTAAGCGGTCATAAACAGGCCTTGGGCCATCCTCTCTCCTGCCTGTGGAAATAAACCCACGTACAGAAGGGAGGATTTATTTTAAAAAGATGCACAACTCCCAGGCAAAGCACAGAGTGCTAACTGGGAGGGAGGGCCAGGAGTGGCACTGAACAAGCTGGGAGCATCGCCCGTGAAACAAGCGGAGGCTGATGATCCCTGAGGTTTGTGGAGGACAAGCCAATGAATCTTGGGCCACCAGTACTCCAGCCCTGCTGCCAAGGCCAGTCTGCTGCTAGGTAGCCTCCCTACTGACCACGCATGTGTAACACCGACAGACCCTGGTCATCGGCGGGATCAAACCTGGGACCTACAGAGCTTAATGCATGAGCCTCTACTGCACGAGCTAAAAGCCAGCTGGCTGTTAGCTAAGGCTATAGAGCAGATTCATAATCTCTCTCTCTCTCTCTCTCTCTCTGCCACTAGGTGGGACAGAACACCACACCCAGGAGATGTGTGGGTAACACATGCACATCCCTCTCATGGTAAATGCGGAGAAAGCTGGGCTGGGGGAGTGGAGTGACATCCCTGTGGCTCAGATCAGCAGTCACTGATGATGCGTCTTGCGCTGTAAATTATCCTGCCATATGAGAGGAACATATGCACTAGGAGCTAGATTCTTCCACACAGCTCAGCATCCCCAATCAGGGCCAGAGGTTCGAAAAGCACTCTGCTACCATTTAGACACCTAGATAAGTGGCTTGGCACGTTGTGTGCTGAGCACTTGAAAATCCAGGCCCGTGTGGCTCTTCCATCATTCTTCATCCTGTCTGGCAAAGAGATGGCAGGGACAGAGGTGGCTATGTAGAGGATGAGGAGGAGCTGGGGCTGTGAAGCTGCCTTTCACCTCCAAAGGACCCCACCACCAACCCCATTTGTGTGGCACTACTGTGCTTCCTTTCCACGCTGAACCTATGGCCCTTCACCCCAAACCACTTCATTCATCTACCTCCAACAAGACATTCCCTATATCTAGCAGCCTTCCCAGACCCCTCTCCTTCTCTCATGTGCACTCTGCAGCACATAGCCCTTCTCGCCAGCTGGAGAAGGAAAGAAAGCAACGAATATAAAGCCCTTCCCAAGATGAAGATATGGTCAACGTGAGTTCGTGAAGCACTCCAAGGCATCAACGATACCACTTACTCCATGTGTGTGGGTGGTGATGAAACTTTCCCTTTCTGCAAATCAACAGAAGCTGCCCTCTCGATGCTTCATATTAAAATCAGTGTTTTAAATCTGCCTTACATCCAGCCTGCTTTCTGTTAGAGAACGAGCAGGAGGACCCAGAGGCAGATTGAGTAAACGGGCTTCTTTATTGTGGTACTTGTTCCCCTAGACACAATTGTTGAGTAAGCACAGAATTAGTTACAGCACACCCTTTTTTATTTAAGTTAGTATGTAAATACCTACATTTACTACAACACCCGTAAACTCCTTATTTAGTAATATCAACATCCATACAATGAATATTAATAGCTATATGCTGAATATAATTATTCCCGCCCCTGTTTACAGCATTCAGCATATTTTACAGACATTTTTACCTTGAAGATACATTTCTTTGCAGTAATTGTAGCCACAAGTTCCCTTAATTAGCAGTTCACGGGGGGGGGGAAAAAGGAGGCCATGACCCCAAACTCGTTTATGTATCTGGGAAAAAAAGGAAGGGTAAAAAACAACACTTTTTTACACAAAGGGTATTCTTTTTAGACAACCACATTCCTTATGCAGCTGCAACACTTATCAATCCTTAACAAACAAAAAACAGGGGGGGAAATGGCACTTTACTATCAAGACAAAAAATAGTACTTGTCTGTGCCTCACTCCCTATTGCCATGATAGCACACCAGCAGTTTCCCAGGTCTTTCCTTAACCCTTACATATCCCAACCCTTTCTACTAGTGCTATGCAGATGGCATCCTCATCCTGATCAACGAAAATGACGACTGCGGAATTAACATACAGATTTGCAGAGATCACCGTTACTGCAGAGAATGGGGCTGGGGAATAAAGAAACAAAGATCCAAGACTCCCCTTCTGGAAAACCTGCGTTTCTCTGCAACTACTTGAGACGGGCAGTGCTTCAGATGAATGAACATCAGTGAGCGCTACATATCCCACTGTGTCCTCCTGGCTCTCCTCTCATGCACAGTCCATGTAGAATATCTGCTGTGGTAAGAGTTTGTTTTAAAGAGGTGACAGGCAAATTTGTTACAATTACCACTATCCGAGGACAACATCCAAGTCATGGCACCAAACAGCAAAGGGATCCAGCCCTGGGGGATGAACCTGCCTCGGCATTTTGTTCCCTGTGTTTCACTGAGCTTCGGTTGGGCTTCACTTCTGTGTTCGAGCTCACTTTGGTATTGCCAGGGTCATTTCTCACTTCAGAAGTGTTGGGCTGATGTACAAGGGAGAGTTTACGCTACTTGGCTCAGGGTAACTACTGCTCTGCCGGAGACTTCATCCCACCCATGATTTCATCCCTCTTGGGGGGGGGAGGGGGTGCAGAGTTACAACAGGCCTGAATTATACCATTACCAGGGGGACATTTTTAACTAATAAACAGCCACTGGTTTTCCATGCCCAGTGCAAAAACAACTGGTGTTAAGTTTTCAGAAGAATTGAAGACATGCCACTTCCACCAACTTCCTCAGCACCTCTGATTATTGGGTAAGGTGTTTGAATATGAATATATAGTACTCCAGTTAAACAAACAATGAATTCACACTGCTGTGGCTATTTTGGGTAATGTTGATTGCTAATTTGGCTCCTGAAATTAGATCAGAGTGTCACTGATCTAAAGCAAGCTTAGGTGCTTATCTCCTAATGAAAGTCAATGGGAGTGAGGCACCTAGGTACTTTTGAAAAATCCCACTAGGGGCCCACCTGCATCTTTAGGCACCTAAATACCTTTGTGAATCTGGCCTCTAGTCTCTCTGTGCCTCAGTGCCCTATTTGTAAATGGGGATAACAGCACTGCCCTGCCTCTCAGGGGTGTTGTGAGGTTAACACATTAAAGATAGTGAGGTCCTCAGATATGATAGTGGTGGGTCTATGTATATAGGCCAAACCCTGCTGGCTTACTCAAGGAGTTGGAGTTTGCCTGAAAAAGTAAATTAAATAAGGGCCTTTAGATTTGAGCCACACTCGGGAGAACTAATGGAGAAGGTTTTTCAAGGCAGGAGGAACAAGCAATGCCCCATGTTGTATGAAGGTGGACAAGGAGTCTAAAAGGGCTCTCAGGATCTTCTCACTAGTCACAGGACTGATGCTGAGGGCAAGCTAACAACGGAGCAGGATGAAGAGCAAAAGTCAAGGTGTGAGAGTGCCGGGAAGCCAAGGCCTTGATGTTTCAGACCTGGCCTAATCAGTAGCACAGCAGCGAAAGCAGGAGCTTTGAAGCCATCTGATAATAGGTTGTCTCGTGCCAAGATTCAAATCTACATACAGAGGATTTAAAAGGATGCGGGTGGAGGGGAGAAGAGACGCAGGGAAAAAGATGTCTGAAAAGAAATCAGAGGAGAGAGTAGGAAACATTCATATGCCTTAATCAGTGAGCAAAGGGCCTTGTTTTGTTCTGTGCAGGAGGCAATGGCCCACGTAGGAGGCTGAAGAACAGGGGAAGGAAGGGGGATACCCGTGTGGGGGGATGAGGGGGATGAGACAGTTTCCCTTTAGTGCAGTGAAATGAAATGCAGAGCCAGGCAGCTACCAGTGTAATGTTATTAAGGCCAGGGGAAGAGGATAAAGATTTCCCAAGCCATTTCCCGAGAGCTGGCGTTAGCTCAGAGGAGCACTCGCTTTGATCATGAATTCAAAGCTGCAGGCTGCATCTGGTTCACTCAGTCTTTGGCATGGTGCCATGCCTCAGGCTCTGGCATGGAGGGAAAGTGTGTTACTGTGGCTGTGAACGCAGCCTAACATTCACCCCAGCCTGAAAATTGTGCCCTGTGTCCAACTGCAGCAGATTGCTCTTCTTCCTCCATATGTGTGCCCAGCAAGCCATCCGAAGGGAAGCCTCTTCCTAACCCCAGGCTCAGTTAGTAGTGGGCTTGTGCACTGAAGCATAAGAGTTTATATCTGTTCCATGGAACTATAAATGTTCTCATTATTAGTCATATACACATCCAAGCCTAAAAAAAAAACTGCTGAGCTCTTCGGATCCAATGACATCTTGTGGAAGTGAGTTCCACAGGTTTATAATGCACGTTGGGTGGGGAGAGGGATTGTTTTATTCTGTGTCACAGGATAGCTATTTTTGATAGAATGCCTTCACAAAAGATTAATTAACTTCCTGGGTGGAAGGGTTTAAAAGTTACTTGCAGTAGGGGCTCAGTTTCCCATTCTCACTGCATATGGGGGGGAACAGCCCTTGCTTAGGGGCTGTTTCTGTGTGAACACCTGAGTGCTTTTTGCCATGTTGGGTGGTTCTCCAGAGCAGCAGGTTGCTTGGGTCTGTGTAACACTGATAGACACCAGTTGTTGGAGTGCGGGATCGAACCTAGAGCCTCCGGAGCTTAGTGCATGAGCCTGTACTGCATGAGCTAAAAGCCAACTGGCTGTTTAATAAATTTGCTCTACAGCCGTATCTCTCTCTCTCTCGCTCTCTCAGTGGTCTTGGTGCCACTAGATGGGACAGTCTCCAGCAGGTATTTGGGTTACATCTGCAGGCCTGTGCAAACTCTGGGATTATACATGCCTGATCTAGGCTAACGGGATTAAGATGGCTCATTTGACCTTGGATATTCGTACTGTTGTGTGTTGGATTAAACCCCATTGGCGGTGTAACCATCACCCTTCATTTAAGATAATTGTAAGACACCACTAAACTCCTTTATGGAACCAGGTAACTAAAATAACGGCAGCCTCCAACCAAAACACAGGCACCATCCAAAACAAAGGCATATGTGAGGCTGCTCAGGAATTTGAGCTGTATGGGTGAAGGGGCTTCACGGGGTATTGTTTTGAGTCGAGGTGTATGACTGCATCGGAGAGGAGACCAAGACCACAACCACAGAGGCTGAGAGAAAAGCAGCTGAAAGCAAAGGACAAAATCCTGGGAGCATGGCCCGGAGGAAAATCCTAGAGAAGGAGCTTTTGAGGCTGAGAGCTGACTGACAGAGGCTGGGTCCTCTGAGCAAAGATACGATTTCCTGTTTGAGTCCTGCTGCTCTGTTCAGGAAACCAGGACTTCGTATGTTCTAACCAAACAGGATTGTGCCAAAGAAATACCCAAGTCAATCACCAATTTCTTTTTCTGCCTGGAACAACTCACAAGACCCCAGATTTCTGCCTAACTGCTCGGGTCAAAAACAGGATTAATATATTTACAGTGGAGGGGGCAGGTGACAATTCCAGGCTGCTCTTGCTTCACCCCAACGCCAGTTTGCTGCTAGCAGAACATTGTCTTTAAGGGGGGCTCTTCTTCAATTATTTTAACAAAGTTATGGCCTCTGAAGCACCCTTTACGGAATCTGGTACCTGTCCACATTACCCCTGCCCTCTGCAAAGCTTTATAGCATTAGCCCAGCTCTGGCTCTCCATATCCCAGCTGTACGTCACCAGCCACAGAGCTTATGTGCCATAGCACGCACATGAGGCTCTACAGCACCTGCTCTTCATTCCTGTCAGGCAGTCGCAGGGTGTTTGTGCTGCTCCATTTGCGTGTGCAAGAAAAGGTTGCAGACCCATCGACTCAGCTATCAGTGCTGCGAGAGCACTCGCTGGCGATGCATCCTACCACAAAGTGCAGGGCCTAGTTAGCTCTCCAGCACTCAGCAGCAGGGCAATAGAGCAGTGTTGCTATTGTAGGCCTTGCTGTAAGGCCATGGCTCACTCTTACTAGACTCTTCCTTTTCCTCCCTCTCCCCATTTTCCTGACCCCTCATTGATCCTGGAGTGCTGGAATTACCACATGGGTCCTTGCCAGGGAGGCTTGGGAGAGGGGTTGTGATACACCCCCATATGACCCATCCTGGGGTTGGCTACCAGGGGCTCTCTCAGCAGTTGCTGTGGCTGCAGGCACGATGAGCCTTCCGTGCTCATAGAATCCTAGAACTGGAAGGGGCCTCGAGAGGTCATCTTCTCCAGTCCCCTGCACTCGTGGCAGGACTAAGTATTATCTAGACCAGGGATAGGCAAACTTTTTGGCCCGAAGGCCACATCGGGGTGCGAAACTGTATGGAGGGTCAGGTAGGGAAGGCTGTGCCCCCCAAACAGCCTGGCCCCTGCCCCCTATTCGCCCCCTCCCACTTCCCCCCTCAGAACCCCCAACCCATCCAACCCCCCCTGCTCCTTGTCCCCTGATGGCCCCCTCCTGGGACCCCCTTTCCCAAATCACCCCCCCCCCCCGGAATCCCACCCGCTATCCAAACCCTCCTGCTCCCTATCCCCTGACTGCCCCGACTCCTATCCACACCCCTGCCCCCTGACAGGCCCCCCAGACTCCCACGCTCTATCCAACCCCCCTCGTTCCCCAACCCCTGACCGCCCCAGAACCTCCGCCCCATCCAACCGCCCCCTGCTCCCTGTCCCTTGACTGCCTACTGGGACCCCCCGCCCCTAACCGCCCCCTGCTCCCTGTCCCGACTGCCCCCTGGAACCCCCTACCCAACCCCTCCACTGCCATGCACCGCCACCACCACCCCATTACCATACTGCTCAGAGCGGCAGGAGCTCGCAGCCCCGCTTCCTGCACGGTGGCGTGGCTGCATGGGAGGGGGAACAGTGGGGGAGGGGCTGAGGACTAGCCTCCTGGGCCAGGAGCTCAGGGGCCAGGCAGGACAGTCCCGCGGGCCAGATGTGGCCCGCAGGCCGTCGTTTGCCCACCTCTGATCTAGGCCATCCCTGACAGGTGTTTGTCCAACCTGCTCTTAAAAATCCTCCATGATGGAGATTCCACAGCCTCCCTAGGCAATTTATTCCAGTGCTTAACCACCCTGACAGGAAGTTTTTCCTAATGTCCAACCTAAACTGCCTTTGTTGCAATTTAAGCCCATTGCTTCTTGTCCTATCCTCAGAGGTTAAGAAGAACAACTTTTGTCCCTCCTCCTTGTAACAATCTTTATGTACTTGAAAACTGTTATGTCCCCTCTCAGTCTTCTCTTCTCCAGACTAAACAAATCCCATTTTTTCCAATCTTCCTTCATAGGTCATGTTTTCTAGACCTTTAATCATTTTTGTTGCTCTTCTCTGGACTTTCTCCAATTTGTCCACATCTTTCCTGAAATGTGGCACCCAGAACTGGACACAATACTCCAGTTGAGGCCTAATCAGCTCAGAGTAGAGCGGAAGAATTACTTCTCTGGTCTTGCTTACAATCTTCCGGCTAATACATCCCAGAATGATGTTTGCTTTTTTTGCAACAGTGTTACACTGTTGACTCAGATTTAGCTGGTGATCCACTATGACCCCCAGATCCCTTTCCGCAGTACTCCTCCCTAGGCAGTCATTTCCCATTTTGTATGTGTGCAACTGATTGTTCCTTCCTAAGTGGAGTACTCTGCATTTGTCCTTATTGAATTTCATCCTATTTACTTCAGACCATTTCTCCAATTTGTCCAGATCATTTTGAATTTTAATCCTATCCTCCAACGCACTTGCAACCCCTCCCAGATTGATATCATCTACAAACTTTAAGTGCACTCTCTATGCCATTATCTAAATCATTGATGAAGATATTGAACAGAACCAGACCCAGAACTGATCCCTGCGGGACCCCACTCGTTATGCCCTTTCAGCATGATTGTGAACCACTGATAACTACTCTCTGGGAATGATTTTCCAACCAGTTATGCACCCGCCTTATTGTAGGTCCATCTAGGTTTTATTTCCCTAGCTTGTTTATGAGAAGATCATGGGAGACAGTATCAAAAGCCTTCCTAAACTCAAGATATACCACATCTACCGCTTCCCCCACTATCCTCAAGACTTGTTACCCTGTCAGAGAAAGCTATCAGGTTGGTTTGACACGATTTGTTCTTGACACATCCATGCTGACTGTTACTTATCACCTTATCTTCTAGGTGTTTGCAAATTGATTTCTTAATTATTTGCTCCATTATCTGTCATCATCATCTATCAGTGAGTCAGTCTTCCTCACGATCATGGCACGTACCAGTTGTCTCCACTTATTGCTGAATACGTACAGGCCACTTTGAGCCCAGCTTAGCCAGGGGAACAGTAGCTGGTTTGTTGTGCTTTCATTGTGGTGAAGCAGTTCAGGGGCTGTCCACCTGTGATTACATTTCAAAGGCATGGTAGCATATTTCAGTCAATTAGAATGAGCACTTTTATGCTGAGAGGAGAGACTGGAGGCTCTGTGCAAGCAGCTCTTTGATCTGGAGCGTTTAAACGCTGTGATCTAGTGCTGCCTTTGTTTGGTTTTCTTTCAGTCTAGATTTTCAGAGGGGAAAAACAACTGTGAATGTAAGCTACTAGGATTGCAGTTTCAATTGGAATCCTCTGGCCTTCTATTGATTTTATTTCCTCTCTTTTTCTGAGGAATCATGACAGCTCTTTCCACTTCGACAGGGATGTCGGGCTAGGTCCACACATAGGTATCTAAACTGGTAATTAGGTACCTAAAACTAAAGTACAAAATTTAGATCCTCAAAGCCCCTGCCAAGTTGCCACCGAACATCAAATTCTCTAGGCTCCTGAATTTCCCCCAGTAAAGTCCCCGAGGTACCTGCTAGTGGGCATGTGCAGAGCTGCCTGTGTCCTCAGCCGCTCTGCACCTCACTCACATCTAAACCCCAGTAGGATTCTCAAACTAGGCACCCCCACCTAATTCACCCGCAGGGCCCGATCCGGTAGGCATGCTACAAGCATGCCTAACCCACACAAAAGACAACAGTGGTGCCACCCCTTGCACCCCAGTGGTTACAGCACCTGAGATGTGGGAAGCTCAAGCAGCATTCTGCCTAAGCAGGTACCCAAACCCAGGTCTACCACCTCCCAGATGAGTGCATTAAACACTGGGCTATAGGGCGAGTCTCTCTCTAGTTCTCCCATTGAAGCTGTTCCACTTTATATAAGCTACTTAAACATTCCTTGGAGCAGGGACTGGAAGCTGGGTTTCCCCCGAGTGCAAGTACATGAACCACTGGGCTACGGAGTAAATCTCACCTCGCTCTCTAGCCCAAGGTCGGTGACTAAGCCCTTTGAGGGGCAGGGCCTAAGCATTTCCTACTGGCTAATTTAGGCAGATCCCTGCTCAGCATGCTGGCTTCTGATTTAGGCACCTAATTCACCCAATGCATTGTATAGGAACCTGAGTGTCTCAAGCTGGAGCTGTGGATTCCACTAGCACCTAAACTGATCAGGCACTGCAATGCTGAGCCGACATTCTCTTTGTGGATTTAGCCCTTTGTCTTTCTACAGCAGTGTTTTAAAGCTACTATAGTACACAGACTTGATGCTAATGGAAGAAATTGGTGCTAGATTACTGCAGAGGGGCTCTGGGCTACAGTCCTGCGATTTCATCCTTGTGGATGGAGCTTTATACCCACATAGAGTCAGTGCAAAAGTACAATGAAAAATCGCAGAATTTTGAACCAATTGCAGGATCACATAGGGTTGCCCTAGATGGCTTCCGAACCAAAAGTCCAGTTATCATGGGATGGGAGGAAGCACCAGATCATGAACCCGCGCGAGCCCCTGCTGAGCTGGGGCAGCCTCCTACCTACAGGCAGGCTCTTAGAGAGGATCCAGTGAGCAACAGTGGAAGGTGGTGCAAGCAACAGGGGTGACACCCTGGGGAAGAGGCAGGGCAGAGGCGGGGCTTTCAGAGGGAAAGAGGTGGGACAGGAGTAGGGGTCTTGGAGGGTCCCGTTACCAGCAATTAGAAAGGCGGCAACCCTTGGATCACAGCCTTACTTTATAGAGTGTATTGCACACAAAATGCCTTTATATGGTAGCAGAGGGAGAGGTCTTCCTTAAGAGGCATACCAGGCGAGGAGATCTGAAGATCGGGAAGTTGCTGAGATGGAGAGATGTAAGCCACCTGTTACACACGGCAGAAGCTGAGGGAACATTCTTGCACCAATGGTAGTGATGCTGTGTAATGGGCAAAGAGGAGAACAGCGGTTCACAAGGAAAGGGAAGTGGGAGAGGATGAGAGAGAGTTTAATCTCCAGGATCTTTCCTAATATGCAAACCAGAAGCCGGTGACTTGCCAGGCTCTGAGTTATGTTGTGCACGTCGGCAGATGCTATTTATGGGAATATTCCACAATCAATAGACAAAGTGGTGTTGTTTTAACATTTTTGTTAACGATCTAGAACAAAATTAAATGACATATGAATTACAAACTACAGAAGATGCTGAATTTGGAGGAGTTTTGAACAGCAGGGAGGACAGAGAAACGCAAAGGGACCTGGGCAGGATAGGGACATAGATAATGAAGAATAAGATGAGATTCAGTCTGAAAACAAACAGCAAGGTAATGCATCTCTGGGAAAATAACCCCAGACAGGGATATTCAATGGGGAAAAGAAACCGGGGAAGCAGCAACCTGGAAGAAGGCTGAGGGATGTTTGTTGACAGCAACTAAAATATTCTGAGTTTGCAGTATGATATGGCAACAAAAAACATCCATGCACTTTTGAGCTGCAGACACAGGGCTATCATATCACACACCTAGAGAAGCAGCATAAACCATATCAGGCCAGTCCTTTAAAAATGGAGCGGATTGGAGGTGAACAGCCTAAAACATTAGGGCCAAATAT
Source organism: Chelonia mydas (assembly GCF_015237465.2). Lineage (NCBI taxonomy): Eukaryota > Metazoa > Chordata > Testudines > Cheloniidae > Chelonia > Chelonia mydas. Next base: position 18,602,949 of record NC_057852.1, read on the forward strand.
TTCAGGGGGCTGAGCGCCCATGATCAAGGCTCGATTTTCAAATGAGCTCAGTACATTGGGCATGGGGCTCTTAGAATCATAGAACTGGAAGGGACCTCGAGAGGTCATCTAGTCCAATCCCCTGCACTCAAGCCAGGACTAAGTAATCTGGCGTTGTGTCCCATGGGTTGGGTGCCAAGCATTTGTAAAAACCTGGGGTGAAATTCAGGTTCCACTGAAGTCCAGAGCAAAATTCCTACCGACTCCAGTGGCCCAAGATTTTACCCCTGGCCCTTAAGTAGTTGCCTGAATGGAAGCTGAATTCTTTTGAAACAAATCTGGCCTCTTTTGTGGGTACTGATCTCCTAAACATCTGACCCTGGGCTCTTTTGAAAATCTGTCCCCACCTTGTCCAGTTAATAGGCATTTACTATTGGCTGAACCTGCACAGTACATAATGAATATTACAGATCACTTGGGATCATTATCTGGTTCTAAAATAAGCTGGATAAAAATGTTAGTACTTTCACGATTCTACCCTCTGCCAAAATGGACGAGTATCAACTCTGCTGGCTCCTGAAACAGAGGAAATACCTGCACATCCTTCTTAACAGAAGATTACAAAACGCCGCAACAGATAACATCCATCCACACACTGCCAAAAATCCAACATAACCTAGTTACATCGAGTAAACTGCAATTCTCTCTCCGAGGGGCAAAAACACAAGTTTTAAAAATAGGAGTTGCGAGACAAATCAATTAGGCATTCACAATGTTGCCATTGATAATCTGTAAAACATGCTTTAAAATAATGAGTAATGTCATGTGAACATTCCTGTAAGAAGCCAAGGCCGCATTAACTAGACATCAATTGCCTGCAAGCTCCCTCTCCTGCTGAAAGATATGAGCTTGCAGATAGGATAGGAAGATACGGAATATCAGCACAGGAAAACAGCATCAGAACCAGCTCTCCCCTTCCCATGACAGCTGGATAATAACCCTACTATTGCAGTACTACAAAGGGAGTGGATATGATTTTCAAAGCTCCTAAAAGCACATGAGGCACCAGTCCCATTTTCAACATTGACTTTGGCATTCCTCAGTCCCAATGAGATGAACTGTGTTCTTGGAATTCAAAAGCGACTGCAGTACAGTCCCATTTTCAAAAGTGACTTAGGCACTTCTGAAAGTATTATTTAGACTATGAAATTGAACAACTATCTTTTAGGCCCTGATTCAGTGAAGCACTTAAGCATATGCTTAGCTTTAAGCACATAAGCTCAAGTCAAATTACTTGAAACCCTAGCTAGCCAGAGATTTATTACATTATATTATTTATTATGGAAAAATAAAATAAACACACTTTAATCAAATGGGAAGAAAGACAAGTCTAACAAAAACATATAAAGGCTTATTAGAGAACTAGAGACCCTCCCTTCCTAATGCTGCACACAATTAGCACCCAAAGCAGCAAAAAGTAGCAGAAAACAAATCAGGGCAGAGGCTAAGGTTTAATTACTGAAGGCATTCACAGGAGCAAGGCAGACATTAGCTTTTCTGAATACGATAGTTATTTATAGAAGTAACTAAGCTGCATAATTTTAAAATGCCAAGCACACAGTTCAGCTCTTAAGAGAAATGACGTTCCTTGACGCAAATCCAATTAAGTGAATCTTTAAAGCACTGAAATGACTCTACAGTATAAAGGGTGCGGAGGTGGGAGAATTCACGATGAGCTTTCATTTTGAGGTCACTGCTTTATGGAGAGTAAGCTATCTGTCCAAAGGAGAGCATACTCAGGAGGCAGAGAATACTTTTCACATTGGAATCCACAGCACTGATGTATATTCCAGTCTTCGTGCACTGGCACCTGACAAATCTTTTGGAACGTGCAGTATCATGAAAGTGGACAGGAGTACAGCATGTCTGACGCACAGAGAGAAACTGACAGACATAAACCATCGCTATGTGGCATTAAGCTTGTGGCTAAAGCCAGGAGATACAAAGGTAAGGCTCCCACTCCTCTTTACATCTCATCACTTTGAACCCTGTCACAGTACGGGCAGTACCTTGTGGGAAGGGCCTCAGATCAAAACACACCTGAAGCAGGCTCAGAGCTTTTGCACTAAAACCTCTGGCTTTTATCAGCAGGTAGGAATTTTTTTTTTTTAAAGTCAAAACTGCTTAAAATAAAATAAAAAATAAAAAGAGAGAATAATTCCTCACAAATGATCTTGCCTTAGGAGCCATTGACAGTCTCTCGTTTCAATCATTACAATAGGCTTTAAAAACAAACCAAGGACCAGGTCATACGCAAGGGGGAGATTTAAAACCACACAGTAGGGACAGAGGAGCTGTTATGCCATCACAGAGGTCCAGTGGCTGCTGCACTCACCACTCTGGTTTGAAATAGCCCAAACCTACTGACCTGGAGGGTATGCTGCAAACCAGGGGCTTATGGGACACAATGACGGTTGATCTTGGTGTGGTTTTTTTTCTCCCATTGATTACTGTTCTTAAGGGTTAATTGTGATAGGGGAGGGGTGGAATTGATGAGCTGGATTTGCTTCTGTTTAAAATACAATCCATGTAAACACTCTCCCATTCCCCTTACCCTAAGGGGAGAGGCTGCGAATAATTTCGCCTGCCACCCTTTGTCTGTCTGATCTATTTAGCCTGTCATTTCTCTGGGGCAGAAACTGTCTTTTGCTATGGTGCTAATGGTGCCAGTCACCACCATGTTCCTTGACTTCTCCCCATCCCCAAACCTTCACCTCTTTTTCCATAGAATCATAGAATATCAGGGTTGGAAGAGACCTCAGGAGGTCATCTAGGCCAACCCCCTGCTCAAAGCAGGACCAATCCCCAATTTTTACCCCAGATCCCTAAATGGCCCCCTCAAGGATTGAACCACAACCCTGGATTTAGCAGGCCAATGCACTGAGCTATCCCTCCCCCAAGCCAGGACACCAGAGTTAACACCCTGATATGGAAAGTGATCACAGAATCATAGAATATCAGGGTTGGAAGGGACCTCAGGAGACCATCTAGCCCAATCCCCTGCTCAAAGCAGGACCAATCCTCTTTACATCCCCATCCTGCAACAAGCTCCATGCAGGCAGAGCCCCACGGGCAGCTTTGCCATTCACTCCAGTGGGAGCAGGATCTGGCCCATTATTTACATGCATTTCCCACACATGCCAAAGGGAGGGGCATACTCCTTAAAAATGAATGCAAATTCTAAGGTGCCTGCCGCAGAGGCCCTTCTCAAGGGCAGACTTGAAGATAAACATCAATCCATTAGCTTGCTGCTGCAAACTGCAACACAGAATGCTGTTCTGTCACTGTGACTGAGAAATATACAGCGCCATCTACCACGGTCGTCAGATCCAGTATATTACACTGCTCCGTCCCTAGGAGTCTCTCTCACGCATCCCTGCACACACCCCTCTACTCCACATAAAGCTTTTCACCTGTGAGGACCCGATTCTCCTTTACACTCGTGCCCCTTGCACTGCTCTCGCAGCATCAAGGAGGTTGTTAAAATGGCTGCCAATGAGAATTGGTCCTTAAATCCTGATGCCCAGCTTCCTACTGAAGCACCTTGCGCGTTCTCCCCTGCCCGTGCAGCTCATGATCGGACAGTGAGTTCAATTTTCAAAACACTGCAATGCACTCAGAGGACAGTGCTATCTATGGTTGGTGCACAGGCACAGAAGTGAGGGCACCTGTGTTTACTCCCATCTTTGCCACTGAATCTGTGTGTGACCTTGGTCAAGTTACTGAACTTCAACGTCTCTGTTTCCCCATCTGTTAAATGGAGATCGTAATATTATATACACACCTACCTCGCATTGGAGTTGCAAGGGTTAATTAGTGCTTTGAGATCCTCTGGTTAAAAATAAAGACTCCAAAGAGTATTTAATGCGCAGTTTGAATGCTTAGGTGGCTGTTCCTCAAACAGGATGTAAATACCTGCTTGTGTGGCGTCTTGTGTCGTAGAGCCAACACTAGGGGGCACTACAACACATGTGCACAGTGTCAGTTTTAATTCCTGCTGGACAACTTTAGAAGAATGAAAGTGACGACTGGCAACACCTAAAGTGTATACAACACCGTTTATCCCAAATAATAATACTACTACCCAGTTCTTACAGAGCACCTTTCCTCCATAGATCTCAAAGCACTTTACACCAGAGGTCAGCATCATTATCCCCACGTCACAAAGGGGGAAACTGAGGCACAAAGTGATTTGCCCAAGGTCACCCAGCATGGCAGTGGCAAAGCTGTGAATAGAACCCAGGTCTCCTGAGTACCAACCTCGTGCTCCATCCATGAGGAAAGACTGCCGAAAAGGATCTCAACACACTGTAAAGACTAGGTGAGATTTTGTGCGGTACCACCTTCAAGGCCCAGTACAAAACTGGCAGCCTGAGCACATACCTGCCAAGTTTTGTGCCGCTCCATGGGACTTTTCATACCAATTATTTATAAATATGCAAAATAGCCCATTAAAATCATCTGGATATTTGCACATAATTTGTACGTGGCCATAAACTTAAAGGTCAATACTCTGCCCCAAACAGTTACGGGGTCAGGGCACAGAGCTGCCCAAAACCTGGCAGCTGTAGAAGATGGCTAGGGAGTGGGAGGGCACTGTCAGGAGAGCAAGGGGAAGCTGGGTTTGTGGGGGGTGTCTGGGCAAAAGATGGGTGTTGTTGGGGTGGAGGTGGCTGGGGGAAGCTGGGTTTGTGGGGGTGTACAGGATGTGTGAAGGGGAGGAGATTAAACAAAATCGGTGGCTGAGGGAAGCAACGAATAGCTCATGGGGGCGGGGGTGAGGCTGGACAGTACCTAAGGTTGGTAGTAGGGTAGCTTGGTGGAGGAAATGGAGACAGTGGCGTTTGTGGGAGGCAGGTGGGTGAAGTGTCTCTGGGCTGGGCGCAGGCTGGCAGGTTTCTGGAGCCAGTACAGGCCGTGTCCCTATTGCCTCCTCCACTAGCTGCTGCTCACTTACTCCTGCCAGCTGCATTTTCCCTGCTCAGAGCCGGCAGGGGGAGCAGACAGACAGAGGGGGAGCAGGTGCCACAACGGCCTCTGGCAGCAGAGCCCCACAACTCTAGTAGCCCATTCCTGCAGCCCAGCTCAATGTGGGACATCGAGTCTGGGTGCTGGGAGTGCGTGAGTGGTGGCCTGGACATGTGACCCTGGCATGCCTGCAGGGATGGGGAGGACAAAGGCAGCTTTGGGCCCTCTCAACTCTGGGCTGCTTTAGAGATCGAAATGGCCTCTAGACATCTAAGTTACAGCAGCACCATCCTGAGCGGCCTATGGGCAGGAGCACCACCCAGAATCCCCACTCTGCTAGTCGCCCTGGGCCTGTTCCCCCCTGTTCTCAGCATGGCCCCCAGCTTACAGAAGCCCAATGCAATGCCTAGGCTCAGGAAATCTCCCCTTCCCCCCGCCTGCTGGGTGGCTTTTACAGCTCCCTTTTGTCACTGCAGCAGCATATAGCCACTGGAGCACCAACACAGTTCTGCAAAGTCCCACTCATGAGCAATATGCAAAATTCCTCCCTCGCTTGGTAAGTCCGTTTTTGAAAAAAATATTCAATTTTTTTTTCCTAGGCAGTCATCATGATAAAGGGCAGACAAGTCCTTTTTCTAGCTAGGCCAGCACACTTCTGGAACAGTTTCACAGGGCTGCAACACCTGGGTTTTACTGGAAGTCTCACCTCCAAATGATGACAGGCCCAACAGTGCTTGGCTTACGAGATCTGATGCGTTCACAGCCCCAGGCGGTACAGCTGCAGGCTAGATTGCGTAAAGGTATTTACATTTTTGCCAACACTGTAGGACTCTAACCATTCATTTGAACTGCTAATGCCTCAAGCATTTCAAGGATCAGGAGGGGAGATCCCATGGGCATACGATAACAGATAGAGCAGCTATTTATTTTGCTTCTTATGAATGAAAAAGTTCTTGATACATGTATGACCATAAAAGATTATCTTCCAGCTCTGAATGATGATTTGAAAAAAAGTGAGACCCAGAAGTTACACGTCACCTGTAATGACAAAAGCTACATCATCTGTAACCTTTTACACAAGAGGCCAACTGAACGCAATGTTAGTGCTGTTCTAGGCAGAAATCGTTCCTGTGCTTTACTTTGTTTTGATGGACAGCTGCAATGGCAATTCGTGCATGAGTTTAATAAGAAATTTTAATTTTTTTCAGTTCTAGGAGCTATAGATGGAACTATATAGGTGTCTTGAGTAAACCTCAGTACGATGAATCATTTCAAGAGATTTGTGCCTTATTCACAAGACCATCCTTCTCCACCATTTATGAGAAGCCTAGGTCGTTACACATGTAAATGGTAGGGATGCAATCATTTGAATCTGTAAACACCAGTTTTAGTGTGAAAACGTGGGGGGTTGTGTGTACATTGTTGTAGATTCACCTGTTGCCTCTACTCATAGAGCCAGGGCAAAATAGCTTGCCCATGAGTTTTGAAAATCTCATCTGTAAAGTTCTTACTTTTGAATCAGGCTAGAAGAGTTGTATTAAAATTGACTTTTCCAAGGACAAAACAGCATCTCAAAGGTGATGGAGACAACCAGATCTTCATTTTGAGCAATTTTTATACCCAAAATTAGGATTTCTTTTTCTAAATTAAAGGGCAGGGTAACCTGTATCCCCCTAAAAAATAAGCTTCTAGACTTTGCCGGGGCGGGGGGGGGGAGGGAGTTTATGGCTCATGAAATGTACAGGACTATTTGACCCAGGTGGAGGCAAGAATGGGCTTTTCAGAAGTGCTCAGTATTGGCCTAACTCTGCTCCTGCTGAAGACAATGGAGTGGTTTACCATGGACTTTACTGACGGCAGAGTTAGGCAAACTGTGAATGCTTTTGAAGCTCTCCGTTGACTTTCTTGGGAGCAGAGTTAAGCCAGCATTTTTGAAAATCCACCCAAAATGTACTGACTGAGATCAAACACCAAGTTAGTAGCAGAGCCAAGACTAGAACCTAGATCTCCTCTACCCAAGTCTGATACCCCACCTGCAGCACCAACCTACCTCCCTCCGGGCTTGTTCTGGCTGGACAGCTCTGGAGAGTGAAACCCTCTACCTGAAGAACAGGTGCACAATGGGTAATATAGTGCAAGCTTCTCCACCCTGTCCTACCAATAAGCCTCACCCACTGACCTGGAAGTAACCGTTCTTTAGGGGGTATTGGGTAGTTCAGTCTCCAGGCCCCATTTAGTGTTTGGTTTGCTGCCGAAATTGCTGGGGAAAAAAACAATCAAGTGGGTGCTAGTTAACATGGTGATTCTTGTGATGTACACATCTTTATTTCACATAAGCCATTGCACAGCCACCAAAGAACAGCAAACATTGCTATCAAAGTGACTTTGGACTGAGTTCAGACTAGCAACCAAGAGGCAAAAGGCATTCTATCCTATTTAGCACCCCCTCACTCCCACCTCCTTCCCATGTTTCAAAGGAAAAAGCATATTTGTTTGCAGGCCAAATGCGTGACATCTCAGAACGAAATCGACTGAATCTAAAAGGAGACCTCAAAATTCTTTGAACAGCTCTAAATTAAGCTCTGAGAGACGGAAGTCACAAGCACATCAAAGCAAAACGAGAAGCAGAGTTTCAGACAACAACAGAAGAGGACTCTCCAGCAATTCCTCACCACCACCTCCTTACCATCCTGGGAAGAATTCCAAAGAGAAGCAATCACACGCTTCTACCCCAGCAATCACCAGCTAAATGAAATCGAACAGTCTCAGTCTCTGCACACACAAGCTTTCTGGGATGGTCCACAGATCAAAGCCTTTTGGTTGCACATGTATAAAAGCTTCTGGCAACTCCCCAGGGCAGGAATAGTAAGATGTCTTAAGTTGAAGACGAGTCATGATTCTAAATTCATAAAGTCAAATGGGGAAAAATCATGGGGACAAAATATTTTCAGTATCCACTGGTTCGGGTTCCTTCTCCACTTTGAAAGAAAATTCCAGGATCTGGGAAGGTGATTTCTGCACCTACTTCTGTATTCCCTGCTGAAAGGGCTCTATGGGAAATGGACACTGGTGCACAGTTCTAGGGCCAACTCACGTCTTCCACTCAAGAGTCTCGGAGATTTTCATGGGAGTTGGGTGCCTAACTCCCTTAGGCCCCTTTAAAAAGCCCAGCCTTAATAAATACCTACATTTCGCAACACTCATGGAATAAAAACTCATGCCGCTGTCCCTAGCTAGGGATGATATTACTTCCCATTTTCCAGACAGGTCAACTTTGACACAGAGGGCCAGATTCTAATCTCAGTTACTACAGTGCAAATCCAAACTAATTCCACTGAAGTCAGTGGAGATGCTCCATATTTCCACCAGCATACCTGGCATCAGAAACTGGCCCAGATGCCGTTAGCGACATACCAAAGGTCCCACAGGAAGCTAGGGACAGAGGCAGAAACCAAATCTTCCTGATCTCTCTCTCTTTTTTTTTTTTTTTTTTTTTTGGAAGGCTAAACCACACTGGCAACTAGAATTTGCTCCAACAAGTTGAACAATTTAAGGATTTTTGAGGTTACAAAAAGCAAGGCATGACAATTTCCTAATTTCTCTGAAGTTTCCAATGTTCCCTTCTCTCAGTTCAGTAAAATAACATTTCATCACAACACTGAAAACACACAGGACACAGATTTTACTGACTCCCCTGTGGGCAACCGCACTTGTCCTTAATCAGTGGTAAAACACCACAGTGACAAGTGCTTTATAAATGCCGATAGATAGGTGAATTAGGTCTTGATACTGGCTCATGCCACGAGCAGTTTTCAAGGGCAGAAGGAAAGACGGTCTTGTGGTTAAGGCATTAGACTGGGATTGTGGAGACCTGCATTTAATTCCCAGCTCTACTAAGGCCTCCGTTTGTGACCTTGGACAAGTAACTTAATATACCTGGTGATTTCAGGCATAATTCTGCATTGCCTTGCTCCATGTGAGGTATTTGTGAATGTCCCGCTTGCTTTGCATGGGTGCAAATGATTACATAAGGTGGAGGACCCTGGAGAACCAGTTCCATATATGTAAAAAACATTACTTCTTACGTCTGTCTTGTCTTTGTAGACTGTAAGCCTTCCTGGGCAGGGATTGTCTCTTACTAGGTCTATGTGCAGTGCCTAGCACTACCGTAATCTACTAGGGAAAAACAGAGGTTGGTCTCCAGCCATTATTAGCCTGCCTAGTGCCCCTTGCTCCAGCTTATTTATTTAAAATAGGTGTCTTCGTACACAAATGAAATTGGTAACAAACAAACAAAAACCCCCACCAAAACCAATCCTGGAAAATACACACTCACACACTCTTGAAGTTGCTAAGTGACGGCCATCTAACACATCATATACAGAACCCAAGCGCTTCACAACGAGGAAGTGACTCGTTAAAGGAATTATCAAGCTGACACTAGTCACATGATAAACAGAAACACAATGGACTAGAGTCTGTGCTGCATCTTCTGACAGGTGCAGTGCAGAAGGCTAACGGGGGCGGGGGGCGAGGGGTCGCTTTACATCCCCTTTGTGCCACATGGATTACGCCTGCACCAAGGACGAACACAGGCCCCCCCTCGCCAACAGCTGCTCTGATTTACAAAAGGCTCCCTATGGCTGCCCATGGGCTGCTCCTCCACCCCTGCCCCCCTCAGCACACGCCCTTCCACATCTGACTCCATCCCTGGCATATACCCTGGAGTGGACCATGCTGGGGCGTGTACGAGCCAAGGTGTGGTGCAGGATCTGCCCAGTCATCACTTAGCAACCTAACTGGTTTTTTGTTTTGTTTTTTTAATTCAGGGGTTTTAGGTTTTGAACTATTTTTATGTCTAACAATATAGCACCCAAGTCCTTCCCTCTGTAGGAGGATCCCACACCTAAAACCTGTAAGCCTACCTGTGTATTTTATGTACATACTGCATTTAACTCCCTCGGAAACAGAGCCAACGGTTCAAAAAGTCAGCACTAAGCTGCTTATTTGTAATATTTACCATCATCAAGGAGAACTTCTGACACAAATGGGGTCTCCCACTTCTCCATCCTTTTGTCCTTTTATCCTAACAGACAAACTCAGCGCAATCTCGCTCATAAAAAATTGAAACTGCAGCCTTTCACCCAGAGCTGAATGTGTATCAAGCACGGCCTATGGTAAATTACACTGAGCAATCCCATGTAAGAAGATCAGAGAACAGAAGAACTCTTTTGTCTTAAACATAAAAGCCAGCCCACAGAAGCAGAGAAAGCTGAAACAGTGAGTGCCGGAGTTAAGTTTGCAGCATGGTTTCAGATATAAACCCATTGTCCCTTGCTTATAACTTTCTGAAGCACTCCTCTTTGAGACAAAATTGTCAAAGCTTGGATCCTGATGCACTGCAGTGCATTATGTGTGGGTGCATGGCTCACTGCAGGATCAGGACCTTGGACTCCGCCAACTGGTGAATTTTAATTTTTGGGGGGCAGAAAATTTTAGCATATGATGTTCAGCCATCTCTGTACACAGAATGCAGGAACGGGCCCAGTTTTACATGCGTAGTAAAAGACACCAGCCAGCCTATAACTGACTTAAGCACATGCTTAAGACTAATCAACAGTTCAGCAAAGGCCTGATCCAAAGTCAAGTGCAGACAATGGGAGTCTTCAGTGGGCTTTGGATCAGGCCCCAAAACACTGATGTACCTGCTTGACTTTAACTAAATGCTTTTGTTCCATTGACTTCAAAGGAGCAGGAGCAGGCCGATGATAAGAAGTATATACTACAGTGAAGGCAACTGATTTAAACTTGTGTAACCCTTCTGCCCATCAGAGTTGGCAGCAACAAGGGCTGGGTTCAGTATCTAGGGGTTCCATTCCAATACACAATGCAAAACCGGCTCGAGCCCCAACCTCGTGACCTGGGACCAATATATACCACCCCTGCTGGGTGCCTCTAAGAGGTAATACTTCCCCTCTCACAAGCACAGAGTCTGAGTGTAGCAAAAGCCTTTTAATAACAGAGAGAAACAATGTGGCATTATGTTGGGGAAACACCACCAACAGGATTCATAACACAACCCAAAAGCAAAAAACCCACCCCAAGCAATTTGGGATGTGTCCTTTCCCTTTGGTTCTTGAGTCCAGCAACCCAAAGTCACCCAAAGTCCCAAAAGTCCAACAACCCAAAAGTCTCTGTCCCTGGTCAGTGCAGCACCAGAGCTTGAAAGTTTATCTGCAGACTTTTACCTCCCAATCGGGGTGGAGATGCAGGGGGAGTTTAAGGGGCACCTTACGTGGTCCAAAGCCGATTGCCCCACCTCCCCATGAGGCTCCGCTCCTCTCTGCCAGCCATGCCCCACGAACTGCTCCAGCCATCCCACAAACTGCTCCGCTCCACCAGCCGTCCCATGAGCTGCTCCAGCCGTCCCACGAGCCGCTCTGCTCTGCCAGCTGTCCCGCAAACCGCTCCTCAATGTATCTTCAGGCTCCCCCACTACTTAACACAACACTCAGTGATTTCAGCTCTTAGTAAGTTTAGCTCTTTTGTGATTTCAGCCTGTAGTAGGGGAGCCTCAGTGCTGGTGCACCATTGGCCCAAAGTGCCAGTTCAGCAGCCTGTAACTAGACTCCTAACGGAACCAAAATTAGCTCTGATATTCCACAGTGGAAAGAGGAGGAAGTGCAATTAGCATGTAAGGCCCTCACCAGGGGGCCCGTACCACCAGGTATAACTTAGATAATATTTTTACTTCACAGTCCAAGAGACACAGACAAGGTTTTCATCTCAAGACCAAAAACATCAAGACACCTGATCATAGCCTTTGATAGATATCCCCCAGCCTCTCTCAATTCACTGAGTTTTGGAACCCATGTCCCTTGCCTAGCGAGTGCTACTTAGTTGATAGCGAGTCCCTCCATTATAACAAAAGGCCAAGTACAGTTCCACTGTCTTTGATTCACATAATCAGGATAATTACAATTTATTCTTCCTGCCCCAATAACAGAGAAACTGGGGATCCCACAGCAGCCAAAGTGACCATTTGGGCAGCTATGGGCTCATGCTAGGCAGGGTGGGTGTGCCTATGCAAATGAGATCAGCCCCTGAAGTTCTTTTCCACAACTTGTCACAACTCACCACCAGATGTCAGGGTGGAGCTCATCCTGACTCTGCTTACACTTGTGTTTAATTTTTTTAAAAAATATCATATTTTTCCATACTGAGAGCCAAATGAGCACTTGGAAGAAGTTACAACAAATCCAGTAGAGTTGGCTCCACCCCACCTCCCTTGAAGCTGCTCTCCATGTAGGGTGCACCTCCTCCATCCCCAAAATGACTTCCCTTCCCTTGAAGCAGCTCCTTTCATTGGCGAGGGATACCCCTTTACCCTCAGTATGGCTCATTCTCCCTGAGACAACTTTATAAGTGGGGAGTGCAGGAGAGGCACACTGCACATCATGAAATGGCTTCCCAAATAGCTCAGTGCATAGATGACTCTCTCCACTCCCACTCGGCTCTCCTTTCCAAAAAATGGGTAGATGGGTGACTGATTGTTTTTTCTTAACTGTAAAAACCTCATGATTTTAAAGCAGGAGGTGCTCCAATTCCTCACTCAATAACAACTCACCTGAGCATTCACACCCCAGTGATTCTGAGACTCTTCTTAACTGCCTAATTCCCTAGAGAGACAAGATGGGGAAGGGAACATCTTTTATTGGACCAACTTCCTTTGGTGAGAGAGACAAGCTTTCCATCCACACAGAGCTCTCCTTCTTCTGTGTGGCTCAAGAAAGCTTGTCTCTCACCAACAGAAGTTGGTCCAATAAAAGATATTACTCTGGCACCCCAATATTCACCACTGACATGTAATCAGGATATGTTTTGCACAAAGTATGCCTCATGAGGTATCATTCTAAAAGTGTTGATCGGCTAGAGATTAATATCTCGTTGGATGGTGTGTACTATCGGAGTCTGTGTAGTTACGAAGTTTGGCTATCATGTATGTGTTACTGAAACATGTCACGAGGTTGAAAACATCCACAAGCCGCCTTTCAGGTACAACAGTAAAAAGGCCAAACAATGTGAATGGCTGTTTGAGGAAATGCACACAAGCACAAGGATTTCCCCAGGAACTGTGTACAATAGAAACCTCTCAGAGATCGCACTACACAATGGGAACTGTTTGACCCAGGTCACAGTGAAAGAGCTTTCCAGCAAGTTGGAAGAAGATATAAAAGAGGGAAAATGACATCATTATGGGACCTCACTCTCCCTAAAACCATACACTTGGAAACACCTGAGGAATAAAGATTGAACTGGGGGAAGTGATGGTCCCAGGCTAACAGGATTTCTAGCCCGTGTATGAAACCTAGGAAACCCAAGCTGCAAAGCCAAAGCAGCTTGTGCCTTAAGAATCTGCCAGTCTGTTTATCACTCAGGGTGAGAATTTGTTAATTCATATCCTACCTATCTAGTATGTTAAACGCAGTTTGCATTTTTGTTTATTTACTAGGTAATCTGCTTTGATCTGTTTGCTATCACTTATAATCACTTAAAGTCTATCTTTTTGTAGTTAATAAACTTATTTTATGTTTTAATCCAAATCAGTGTGCATTTGATTAAGGTGTCTGGGGAAAATCTCAGCTTGGTTTCCACAAGCATGCATGGTCCTCTTCACATTGAGGGAGAGGCAGATCGGGTATTAAACCCATATACTGGCCAGATTTGACCAGGGCAGGACAGTACTGCTCTGGAGTCCTAGGCTGAGATGCTGGTGCTTAGGGAGCTTGCCTGTAAGTGCAGCTGGGTGTGTCCCTACCTGTGTGAATGCTGGGGAAAGTGTAAGCTTGGAGGGCTTTGCAACTTGTCACAGCAGCACAGTGAGAGAGGGAGCCCAGGCTGGTGGGTCAGGGGGTTCAGTGGTACCCCAGTTCCAGGTGGCACCCCAGGGAGAACCCATCACAATTACCTCACCCACCCTGCCTCTCTAATATCCTGGGATCGACATGGCTACAACTACAGTGTGTGGAACGGCAGAGAGGCAGGTTTCTAAGTGCTGTGTAACCAGGATAGTATTAGGGGCCAGGGTGGGGACTCACAAGCTAAATCTGGAAGTGAAGACCACTGACTAGGCGACTGGCCAGTCATTCATTCCAGGAAAGTTCCTTTGATTACTGACTCCATCTAATTCAATTCTGGCCCATTTACAAGCAACATCTGCAAGGTCGGTTATCTGAGGACGGATGGAAAGTGCCCCTTGTTCTAGGATTCCTTTTGTTATTAAGGTTGAGGCTCACTTGGAAAACAAAAATAGCATATAGATTTCCTGATGCCAGCATCTGACAAATATGCTTCTCTTTTGTATCCGTCCTGGCGCTGTAAAGCTCTCTGTGATATCCGCTCTGATGCTGTGCTTTGGCTCTCAGGCAGCTACATTAACTTGGTGTGTGCTGGCCAACATGCCTCGGGTAGGTGGGACGGAACGCAGGCCAGGTGCTGCCTCGTGCAGCAGAGTCATGTTGACTTGCCAACTTTCCAGTGGAGCAGGGCATTATACAGTTAGCCAGGATAGTAAAAAATAAAATCTACTGATTGATGTTATAATTAAAGATGAGCAATTCGTTGCAATGTTACAAGTGCAATTGTAATTGCAGGGAAGGAAGCTCCAGCACCAGTGCTGAATCCTATTGATTGAAGCAGACTTTTTACATCCCAGTGCTTTGGATGTAGTGGAGGGTAGGCAGCTATTTCCTCCCCCGCAGCATCTGCAAAGTCTAGAACAGCAGCACAGCTCCAAGCAGCAAGCAGCCTGAATCCACACTGCCTCCACCTGGCGGAGGAGTCAAATATTGCTCCATTTACCATTAGCTGCCTGAGAATCTGCTTAATGCGGATAGAGCCGGGTACAAATACACCCTCTTCTCTCGCTGTGAGTCCCTTTCCAGTCTCACTGCTGGAGGTTCGAGGTACAGGGAATAAGCTTTGGTCAACTCACCCTGCCCCTCATAGCTGGTCAAAGTCAGCGGAGAGAACTTGGGTCCATTATTGATGGGGATTGCTCATGCCTCTTTCCACGAGGGCCACCTGCCTACCATCTTAAGGCAAAAGTGATGGTTAAACCCTTGCTTAAGGGACCACCTCTCGACAGTCCTGTCTATTTCCAGCCTCTCTCAATCTTTGCCTCTTTCAGGAAGGTTATTGGGAGTTGGTGGAGAACCAACACCGCTGCATCTACTCTACTGTGCGCTGCCTCTCGCTCTGGTGTTAGCACCTGCTGTGGTACGGAAATGGACAGAGGGCCAAGGCTGATATTATTAGATTTCTCAGCAGCCTTTGGGGCTGTTGACATTACTGAGCCTCTCTTTGAAAACACCTGTTTAATATCACCAAGAAAGAGATGTGCTCTGGTGGTGTAAACACAGACCTAGGAGACAGGATTGCCCCACCTGGGACACTGCTTCCCTCTCTGGTCTGAGACAACTCACTTAACCGTTTTGCCTCAGTTTCCCCATCTGTAAGATGAGGTATAATAATATCTACTTACCCACTTTACAGTGGTGTTGAAGCTTAATTAGCAAGTGTATGAAAAGCTTATAAAAGTGCCCAAATATTGATACTTGTAACTGGCTGAGGGCACATTTAATGTGCCTCAGGTTTCAGTGGGTAGCCGCTAAGTTAAAACGGAGGAGACTCACATGACACCCAGCCATCCCCAGATTCCATTTTGGAGCAGCGAAAACATTTTAAAAACGATCAGTCTCCTTTTTAACCTTGAAAGAGGCACTTTGTCTGCAAGGGTCTACCACAGAACCACATGCCACCGAGCTACCACCAGCTGAGCATGTCTAGTCACACATCACTAAGAGTGCTGGGGAGGAGTCTCAATGCTGCTTGCCAGGCAGGAAGCACCGTCCATTGAGTGGCTGAATTAGTTGATGGGCAACAGCGGCTGGGGCACCTAAATATGTGGGAAGCAAGATTTAAAGAAGGAAAAAGCAAAAAGTCACCATCTTCTCTTGCTGTTATAACAATGAGCTCTCTTCCTGCCCTTCCTTTTCTTGCATCATTTAATTACCTTCCCTTGTTTTCCTGAAGAAGCACAGCTAAGAAGGGTTCTGTACATGCCGCAGCATCTGGGGTCAGGGGGTTTGTGAAGAGGAAAGGAGGGGGCAGAACACTGAACCGCCAGGCTTGCAGACTAATTATCCCCTGGCCCCACACACACACCTACCTATTGCAGCACTGCTTCCCATCTTTTAGTGTCAATAAAGCCTGAAGTGTTGAGTCACAAAGGTGAGGTTCAATCCCACATCACCCGCAGCTCCCTGAGCTGCTCTTTTTCTCGGGTCTCCTCCACTGGATCTTTGGCAGGGAGAGGGAGAAAGAGAGCGAGCGCGCACACCCTGGGGGAGGCCTAGAATGTTACTGTCCGGCTGCTGCTGTCCCTATTCTCTAAGGGCGGGGGGAGGAGGGGGGGGGCGCATGTGTTTGAGAGATTGGTGTTTGGGCTCCAGGGGAAGGAGCTGAGATTCTCAGAACTGCAGCCAGCTCAGTAAGCACATGGCGGGCACTTGCCATGCCCCCCTTCTCAGAACTGCAAAAGAAAAGCGCCATACTGTGGACCGACGTCCTCGCTGCAGGAGGATGTTTACTGTTGGATCTGTGGGGCTGCAGGATTATTAGCGAATGTGTTCCTCCTGCTCATTGCCCAGAGGATATAATCTTTAAACGAGGCTTCCAAAGGAAAACAAATCATTGTGTGCACTTTGGTGCTTCTTTATGACGGAGGAAGGCCTCAAAGGCTTGGCTGGGTTCTTCTGAAGTTATTTCTGCTCATTTTTTACATTAGAAGCTCAGAGCTTGCCTGCCCGGTTTTTACTGCAAGAATCTGTGGATCACTAAAGAGCCAGGCAGACTGTGAGGGACCTTGCAAGTGAAAACTGATAAGAGGCATGATCCCAAACCCACAGAAGTCAATGGAAAGATTCCTATCAACTTCAGTGGGCTTCGAATCAGGTACTAGCTGAGAGAGGAAGTGATTTCATTCATACTGTTGAAAACCCATTTCCAACATCTGTCCAAGCTGCACTTGGCACAGGACCAGAGGTCACGGGCAAAGATGGCTTTATGGTCTTATCTCTGTTTTGCTTACTGTGCGTGGGGGTCCCAGCTACACTGGGAGGTGGGCATTCCAGCGTGAGAGAGGTTGAGGACCACTGGTCCAGATGGCCTATAGTAATAGATTATTCCGTCCCTAACTTTAGGGTTCTGATTTCCCCAAACGCTACCCGCAGGGATAAAACCAATATGGAGACCTATGAAATTACACACACATGGGGTTTGATCTTGCTCCTGTTAACAAAAAGAGCTTTGCTATTGATTAGAGGGGGAGCAGGAGCAGGCCTTATATCTGTGCGTGTTTGTTAGGCAAAGAGCTGTCACACAGCCTTTCGAACTAGACAAAGGTTGAGAAAAACCTAAGTAGTCCTAGTTGTGGGCAAAATTCAGCCCTGGCATAACAGACACTATGGAACTGTGCCCACTTATCATAGGGGTGAATTTGGCCCCTTAGTTTTCAGGTTTCAGTTGGCTTCTCTGCTGAGCTCTAGTAGAGATTAGGCCTTTGCAGGCTTTAGCAGTCAAGAAAATTGTGTGGCCCTGGGTCAGTCTAGTCTGTGAATAATGAGATTTGCCTTGTGATATGCTTGTAAGTGCACATCCTCACTTCAGGGCACCCCTCGTGCCCTGACGTAGTATTGCGGGGGACTTCACCTCTCATACACACCTTGGTGGCCACTTCCTTTGCCCTGCGATGGCCAGCCCACGTCTTCTCCCACCTCCCGCCCTGGGTCTCCGGGGCTCAGCTCTCTGGCCAAGTCACATAACAGTTCCTTCCCCTTGCAGAGTAACTAAAGGTTCCACATAAAGTTAACAAACAGTGTCCACACTTACAGTTCTTCTGCCCTTCTCAGGCTTGATTGAAATCCTCTGCTTCCTGGCCCCTGCAGCGATTTTCTTGAACCATTTCTTCCCCAGCAGGATTCCCCCACTGCTTCTCAGCAACTCCGGTAGTGTAGCTCTGAGGAGCTCACTGCTCACTATCAGCCCTATCTCACAGCCCCCAGGAGCCCACCCTGCTCCCTGCGGGTGACTCAGCCTGACTCCCCTTGTTTCTCTCTCTAGAGTTCTCTTCCTTCTACTGCCTTTGCACCCCTGCTTCAGCAGCGCTCTTGCTGCTCCACCGCCACAGCTGGACTCAGCCTTTCTAATTGAGTCCCATTACATCCTGCAGGGCTCACTAATTAACCCTTCTGTTGCCAGCTCATCCTTGAGGCTCAGGGATACCTGCTAAATCACGGGCAAGACTGAGCCTAGCTTGGCTCAGAGGGCCAGTCTCCTAGCCCAGGACAATGCTAAGAGATCATGGCTGCTTCTACTCAACACTGCTGATTGCAGTGGCATCAGTGACCCTTCTGGGACCTGACTGACAGGAGAAGACCTGCACTGAGACTAAGGGCTGGTCTACACTGAACAGTTACATCGGCATAGCTACGTCTATCAGAGGAGCGAAAAATCCGCACCCCTCAGAGACATAATTAAGCCGACATAACCTTTGGTGTGGACAGCACTAAGTCATCAGAAGAATTCTTCCATCGACCTAGCTGGCCTATCTCGGGACTAACTACAGTGATGGGAGAACCCCTGCGGTTGCTAGCGTGAGTGTCTACACCAGGGGTCAGCAGCCTTCGGCACGTGGCCCATCAGGGTAATCTGCTGGCGGGCTGCAAGACATTGTGTTTACATTGACCATCCACCGGCACAGCCCCCCGCAGCTCCCAGTGGCTGCGGTTCGCTGTTCCCGGCCAATGGGAGCTGCAGGAAGCAGCGCGGGCCACAAGCACGTGCTGGCCGCCGCTTCCTTCAGCTCCCATTGGCTGGGAACGGTCAACGTAAATGGTCAATGTAAACAAAATGTCTTGCGGCCCGCCAGCGGATTACTCTGATGGGCCACGTGCCGAAGGTTGCCGACCCTTGGTCTACACTGGGGTGCTGCAGGTGTGCTGCTGTAGCGTTTTACGTGTAAATGCAACCTAAGTTCGATTAAACCCTCCTAGTGGACATTTCTGAAAGGTGTGGATAAGTCCTTAAAGTACTATCAGCAGAAAGCATTTGTCACCAGTCCCCTGCCCTCGAGCATGCCTGAAACCCAAAAGCCTGTACAACGGTCATTTGGATCACTCTGCACCGATGGAACCGTGGTAAGATCTTTTTGCAGTGACAGTTAGGGTGATGCGGGGGGAGGTTTAGCCAAGTCCCTGTTAAATTGCCATTCTTCACAGACAGGAAGGATTTAAGGTCCTATGTTAGGACTGAGGGGATTTAGGTTAAGCTCTCGGTACAGGCACAGGTCTTCTGTGACTTTGGACAAATCAATTATCTCCCGAGACTTCAGATCCACATCTCTAAAATAGAAATATTTCTTCTCTCGTCCCCCATTGTGTGTCTTGTCTATTTAGATTGTCCCATCCCCCTAGAGTTTACAATCTCTTACTCTGGATATGTTCGGCATCTGGTTTTACAGGAGTGCTCAAAGTCAAAACATACACATACTGTATAAAGAAAAGGAGGACTTGTGGCACCTTAGAGACTAACCAATTTATTTGAGCATGAGCTTTCGTGAGCTACAGCTCACTTCATCGGATAGTTGGTCGATAAAATGCCAGTAGATGGCACTGAAGAATACACAGCGTAGTTCCTGGGTTTTATCAGACCAATACAATACAGCTCGTTGTTGTGCACGGCAAATTGTTTTGCCTCTGCAGCTCTTTACATGGAGCACTATCGGGGCCATATCTTGGTTATGGCCTCTAGGCACTATTCTAATACAAATAATAATGCTGCAGTTATTTTAATCTGTTTTATAGACAGATCCAAGCAACAGTTTGGCTGCAGACCTGAACTTTCTCAGAGTTCAACAGTGCTCAGCTACTGGGTTTTGGCTCAGATGCTGTTGGGCACGATCATCAGTCAGGCTGAACTCCCTGGCCTGGTCTGCACCAAAAACTTAGATCAACCTAGTTACATCACTCGGGGCTGTGAAAAATGTCACACTCTATGCAACGTAGTTAGGTCGACCTAACCCCCACTCAGCTAGGTTGATGGAGGAATTCTTCCGCCAACTAACTACCACTTCTGAAGGGGGTGGATTTACTACAGTGATGGAAAAACCCCTTTGTGATGGAGCAGCGCTTGTAGTGTGGACATAGCCCCAGGCAGCCCAGACTTGAAGTGCACAGGGAGAGCTGGGTGGGAAGGCCTAGTAATGGCATAGGCCCTGCTTACAGCGCGTGCTATCCATCCATCCCTTTCAAGATCACGAACATGCCTCCTAAATATTGTTAAAACAAAAGCAACCTCTCACCTACACAGGCATTATTATGACAGTGGGGTTAGTCTAACGATTCTGGGGTCTAACTATAGAAATAATCACTTGGGCCAAAGTCCAGTTGGCCAGGAACCATTCTTGTGCTGTAAGCTGTTCGGAGTCTGGCACATCCTTAATTGTAAGAAGGGTGCTTGTCTGCCTGCTAGAGCTGCGAGAGGATTGAAGATGGAAGATTTTAGTATCACCAACCCCAAGTGTTCAAAAATCATGAGTCAGTTGCCCACCCTCCCATGAGATTAACTTAATTATGAGGTTTCAACAATAATAAATGTTGGGTTCTCTTTATTAGCTTTCTGGTTTTTAAGGTTGCAGGGTGCACTCAGGTCATATTCCTAAGCTTCTCTCCTTAACTGAAAGGGCTAAAACTGACTTTTAAAAAAAAATTAAAGCTGAGATTCTTATTAATCACATGACTCCTGGAGCTGGGGCTTTAAGTAAAACACCAGATATGGTGAGCGTCCCCATAAAAATGTGAGCGTTGGCAACACTGGATTTTGGAGTGAGAGAGACCCCCAGCTCTCTCTCTTTCTTGGAGATTTTAAATTTATTCTTATTTTGTTGTTTTCCTTAAATTAAAATAAAAAGCACATAGACGGAACTGTATGGAAAACATAAAAGACAACTGATTGCACACAACAAAGAGCTCAGAGAGAGAAGGACCAACAAAAAGGTCTGTTGGTTAAGAAAATGACAATAGGCACCCTTGCCAGTAATAGAAATATGGGAAGGGTTCCAGTTCAATGACGAGTTGCTTCCATACTCACGTTCAGAGACACACTGGTATTTTCCTGCCAATGGGAGTGCAAAGAAGTGGCTGGGGAGGGAGGTTTTCTAACCCTGGTGGGAAGCGGGGCACGTGTCGCGCACAGAAGACAGAAGCAGAGCAGCCTCCACCATGCTGCCGTCTGGCTTTCAGGGGTGGTTTATATACATAGCTTTGAGCAGGGCTGAGACAGAACGACTAACAGCACGCCATCCTATTTCACACCAGGGGAGTCCCTCCTGTTTTCAGGAGCTGGTGCTGGGAATGGGTCCTCAGGCTGCTGCTCCCTGTTTTCTGCTCCTGCTGGGAGGGTGAAGCTCCCCTCCCATCCTAATCTGCTTTATTGCTGCTTTTATTTTCCCATTCTTTGCTCCGCTGATTCACTTCACTGGGAGAGCTGGGCATGAATCCTCATGCATCAAACTGAGAGTGCTCCCCGCGCCATTACCTGGGGAAGTTCTCAGGAGATGAAACCGGGGAGACTGGAGCTGTCTCCATCAGCATAGCCATTCTCAGGCAGGCAAAACAGACTCATGAAGGTGCTGTTCAGAGGCCATGTGAAAGGTAAAACTCATACCATAGCTGAGGATAAACTCGGTTTACAAGTTCTTTGGGTTGGAGCCCCTGTTTCTATATGCTTTACACAGACATTGACTGTCACGGGCAGGATCCCGTCTGGTGCACAGCCCTCCCCGCACTAGATGGGGCTGGTGGGGGCAGTGGCTTGCATGCTGCATCCCTTGAAAGGGTAGTGCAGATTCTCCTCCCTCTTGCACTCCCTGGCTCAGCCACCCAGAAAGCCTCTGGGTAGCCCTCCTGCATCCCCTCTCCTGCCCCTGTGAGCTGTGGTTTACAAGCCACAATAAAGCTCTCTAGGTGCTGGTCAAAGCAGGGGAAGGGGAAGTACAGATGATCCTAAGTAAACAACTGACACTGGCTTGTCCTTGGCCTAATTTTTCCATTGTCTATTATGTGCAGCTGGATGCATTTCAGTAAGTTACCAATGGAAACGAATCCTGCTGAGTGTTCATTTTGGCTGTAACTGCTGTTTTCTAGGTAGCATGGTGGCCCTCTTTCATCTCTGCTTAGCATGAAGCGGTGACTCACTGATTAACAAGTTAATTGGGAGCAGTGGGAAGCGGATCAGTAGGGGGGCTGGGAGGGAAATCCCAGCCTGTATTGGGAGGGAAATGGCAGCCCCAGACCACACAGGGAGAGACTGGCTGCATTTGGATGTTGCAGGGGAAGGGAACGTAGAAAACAAACAAACCAATGGTATGGAAAACTCTCTGCTTGTGAGACAGCATTAGGAACGTGTCCCACACTAGTGCTGGCCACTGGGGAGTCACAGCTCTGCATACCTCTTACTGCAGTCGCTCCCTGAGGTGTTACATGCACTTTGGACATCATCGACAAAGTGCCTTGGGATGACTTCCTGGGGGGACACAGGGGGACGGCTACAGGCAGTTACCTCCCTGAGGTGCACAGATTCCACTCACCTGACTTCTCCCTTCAGGGATTTATACCACCCCCATCACCAGAGTATCCGACCACCTCTCACTTAACCTGCTTGTTGTCACTACACCTGTGTGAGGCAGCACTGCCGTATTATCCCCATGTTACAGATGGGGAAGTGAGGCACAGACAGACTCATGGTCACACTTTCAAAGGAGCTCAACGTCCAACATAAAAAAATCTGGCCACTTCTTTTGGTGCCTAACTGGGAGCTGAGCTCTGTCAAAACTCCAGCCTGAAGTGACTTGCCTCAGGTCACGTGTGAAGTCTGTTGCAGAGGAAGGAATTGAACCCAGCTGTCCTGATAACCAGGAGAACCACATCATCCTCCTGCTCAACCGCTCAGGGATTCACTGTGGGTTGTAGGCTCCTTCTCTTTCAGGGGAAAGACAGGCCCTTAGAAAGAGTCCACCTACGTGGCGACTGTCATCTTTTAATGAAGCAAAAAGGTTTCCCGTAGAGTTGGGCCTGAATTGCAAAGCTCACATCCAAATCCAGCTCCAAACTATCCTGAAGCTTGGAGAAGTGGCAATTTGGTTCTGGCTCCTCTAGTTGCAATCATCTACAGCACAGCAGGGACGTTTGGCCTGGAAAACTGAGCGTGTGAGGTAGCTGGAGGGCCCTATTCTGCCATCCTTGCTCCACGTGTCTGGAAGATGTTTGACCAGCACGACCCAGGGTCTCTCTCTTATAAGGATTACGTTGTCTGCTGACATATTCTAGGAGAGCTCATTGTTCCACATGCTCCACGCACCTGCAGTTCTCTCATAGCACCATGAATGCTAGATATACTTTGTTTAAGCAAACGTGGCTACCTCAGGCCCAAAGAGAATGCTCTTATCTCTTCTTTGCTTTTTTAAAAACCCTGACTCGTGAAACCCCCAAAGTATTCACTCACTCAATCAGTGCAAATTTGTGTCCCTATTACTGTCACTGTGGTCTTCCTCCCCTGCTCCCCACTGCATTCCAGATCTACTTGTCATGCCTTGCGTCTCTTTAGATTGTAAGCTCTTTGGATCAGGGTCTGTCTTCCTTTTTTTAAAAAAAATACATTTATACAGCACCTAGCACAGAGGGGGCTCAATCCTGAGTGGGATCTCTGGGTCCTACTATGATACAAAGATTAATTTGAGGTTTCAGAGTAACAGCCGTGTTAGTCTGTATTCGTAAAAAGAAAAGGAGTACTTGTGGCACCTTAGAGACTAACCAGTTTATTTGAGCATGAGCTTTCGTGAGCTACAGCTCACTTCATCGGATGCATAGCATATCGTGGAAACTGCAGAAGACATTAATGTCTTCTGCAGTTTCCACGATATGCTATGCATCCGATGAAGTGAGCTGTAGCTCACGAAAGCTCATGCTCAAATAAACTGGTTAGTCTCTAAGGTGCCACAAGTACTCCTTTTCTTTTTAAAGATTAATTTGGTTGTGATTCATTATTCATAATAATACAGAAGAGATTCCTCTGAAGATGAGGGGGAAATGCTGGATGGACATAGTTCTTTTCTCACATGCTTCTGTCAGCTCTTGGCTCCAGTGTTCTGCTCTCCCTACATCATTCTTTGTTAACATAAATGGGGATTTGGTTTCCATAAGGAGAGCAGAATTTCTTAAGTAAGATCTTAGTGCAGGTGTGACAGCAACATTTAGTCTTAGGGTTGCAAACTATGTTCTGAATTCAGATGGACTTGGAAATACGTCCATGTTGGATGGAGTCACTGGCTGGAAAAAAAGAGAGGTGGAGGAGTGAAGGAGGACTTCCAACCACTTCTAAAAGCCTTCCACATGCACCTTCCTACTACCCAGCTAAAACCTTCTACCCACAACCTTTCCTGTGCATAGCACATGCCCTGGGTCTTAATTTTAACAGCCTTCTCCCCATAAGGCACTAGCCCTTCATAGCTTCCTCTACATCAGAACAGAAAACCCACACACCCTCTAAACTGGTACAGCAGAATGTGGAGGATGAGAAGGTCATACCCCAGTTCATTGAGATGTTAATTATCTCACACATGTACCAAGCATTGCTACCCTTCACCAGATGTCTAGCTAAGGTACTTGTATGGCCTCCATTACACTAGTATCTGAGCATGTCACTGTCTTTAATTGTTTACCCCCACAACATCCGTGGGAGACAGGGCAGTGCTATTAGCCCCATTGTACAGATGGGGAACAGGGGCTCAGTGACTTGGCCAAGTTCACACAGGGAGTCTGTGGCAGGGCAGGGACTTTAACCCACGGTAGACCAGACTTGACGTCCATGATATTTCTAAGATTTGGAAAGAAGAAGAAAAGAGGAGGAAAACAAAGCTTAAAAAGAGCTTCACAGCCCTTCTTTACACACCACAGAGGAACAAATGAAGGATGCAACGAAAATCAATTGCAGGTCACCTTTAGCACTTTTGACAGCAAACCAAAATACTTAGCTAGTCAGCTCCTTGTGACAGGGACCGTCTTTTGGTTCTGTGATAACACAATGAGGTCCTGAATCCAGGACTGGGGCTCCTAAGTGCTCTCACAATACAAATAAATAATAATTTCTCCCTTAGCTCAAACACCCCACAGACGTGTAGCCCTTATGACAAATGAGACCTTCATTCAGCTGCCAGCAGTAGTGAGGATTTTATCTCCTTGACTAGCCCATAGGCGGCCAGGTAGGCACTCACTCCATCCAGCAGAGGGACAGTGGTAAACCCACATATAAGGCAGAACCTCAAACACTCAATCTATTCTTTTCTTTTAGCCTCCTCTCAGTGGAGGAGATGGGAGGGACAAGATAAAGGAAGCTATATGTTCGGTTCTCTTTCCTAGTGCAAATCTTTGCTTTCTCCTTCTCATCATGGCCAGCTACAGAACAGACAAGAGAAGCCATCCCGTCTCAGAGAGCATAGCTGGGCCTCCTCCTTTATTTTCTCATTGCTTGGCTCTTACAACTCTTGTCTGGTTTTCAAATCTCCCCTCTCCTTACACTGTGTGCAGCATTCCCAGAAAGATACAGCAGGGGGTGGTTTTCTAAACCCTCCCAAAATAGAGAAGGTAGGTATCTACATTGCAGCAAAAGGGAGGGAGGGAGGGAGAAACAAACCTGTTTTCCACATGGATTTTAATAGAGATCAGCCGTTTCGCTCATCACATTTTTCCTCCACTTAAAAAAGGGCAGAAAAAAAGAAAAAATTATCAAAGAAAGTAATGGATGTAATTGAAAAAAGTGGCTCCGTTCTGTTTCTACAGCAACTGAAATCCCAGGAATTATGCTAGCAGTGCTGTCTAAGGCACAATCACATTGTTACAGAACAAAAGACTGGGAGATTTTATGAACAATTAGAGCAGATTCTTTTCCCTTTTGAACTTTCGACAGCTCTGCAAAGCCTGACTCTGAAACACACTTGATTCCAAAAAGCTGATGGAACAACAGCTGAAATAACCCAGGCTGTCTTCGTCATTTCCACTTGGGGAGAATGGGGAGTGCTTACTCCCTTGGCTAAGCAGGTAACGCATGCTCTGGCTGTGTCATGGAAGGGTTTGATCTACTTCTGCAGCAGACGAGATCTACGTCCAACAGTGCTAGCGTGGGCTTTTGATTTAGATTTGATATATCCTCCAGTCTCAAAACACAACCACCTCTGGAAAGAGCAGGGCCAGCCATGAAAATGCCCATTTAGAGACTTTGGAAATGTTGCAGAGGGAAGAATAATCTGACTAAACCCTCTGGGAATTATTAAAAGGAAGCGGAAGGGGGGGGAGATTGCAATCAATGGTAATCAAGGCCACAGACAGCTGACTCAGCACAGAAACCACAAACGGGTGTCCAAGGTAACAGAGACATAATGAGGCTGCTATGGATTTGTGAGGGATACAGAATCTGTCTTTGAAAGACACAAGCATGGAGATCACCTTCATCTAGAAAACTTTATATGCGTCAGTGATGCTGTCCTCTGCTAGCAGTGCTCAGTCTCGGCCTGGGATATAGGCCACCTCCTGTGAACCCTGGAGGGGAGGGGGGTGTTTCTTTTAAAAGACATAGGACTAACAAGGCCTCTTTGTTGTGTATCCTTTGAACCAATGCTCTGCTGATGGAGCTGGCGGTCCTGGCACCACTTCAGTGGGCAGGTTTTGGGATAATGGATCTGAAGTAGAGATGGGTTACACTGACAAAAAACCCTCAGGTCAGGTTCAGTACAGCCGAACCCTCCCCTGCCCCAGCCCTCTCTTTCCTCTATTGAAATGGGTGGTTGGGGATAGGGAGGCCTCTGTTTAGCGTCTACACTGCAGTTAGACACCCGCTGCTGGCCCGTGCCAGCTAACTCGGGTCAAGGGCTCGGAGCTGTTTAATTCTGCTGTAGACGTTCAGACTTGGGCTGGAGCTCGGGATCTAGGACTTGCAAGGGGGAGTGTCCCAGAGCTCGGGCTGCAGCCCAAGCCCAAACATCTACACCACAATTAAATTAGAGCCCCTTAGCCCAAGGCTGTTGGCACAGGCCAGCCGCGGGCGTCTAATTGCAATGTAGACATACCCTGAGAGCCTTCAGACAGCTTGTGTGAGGCTCACCGGGGTTGTGTGTGTGTCTTGCTCCCTGCAGCATGTGACCTTTGCTGGGATCTGAGTGGTTAGAGACAGAAAAGGACTATCAGAGCATCAAATACTCATCCCTCCCCTACCCGCGTATGAGGTGAGTGCAAGCACCTCCTCTCCAGAAGGAGGTGCCAGACATTGAACAAATACTACACTTGACTTGTTTTCATCCCCTTTTATTGTCCGGCCAGCCCGAGTGCTCTCAGGAGGCTGAAATCTCTCTACAACTGCTCTTAAAAGCAAACATGGAATTCAGGAAGGAAACAGAGCAACTTCTAATGAACAGGGTCTGGATCTAGAGCCTTTATCACCCCCTCCACCTCCCTCCTGCCTGTACCATCCCATGCCACTCTGGCTCACACACTTGTGGCTTTCAAGTAGCACAATCATTTCTTTTAAGGCAGAAGAGTAAAAGGCTAGAGCTGGCAAGTGGGAGCCAGGAGACCTGTATTCCACTCCCTCCTCTACCACTCACTCTCAGTGTGACAACCTCCCCATGCCTCAGTTTCCCCTTCTGTAGCTCTGGGCTAGCAGCATGCTTAGAGATGCTCTGATGAGAGGTTGGATGGAAGTGCAACGAGCCCTTATAATTGTCATTAAGGAACGCAGCGAGCATCAGCATAGTAGTAAATATATATTGGGGGTGGGGGGGAGAAAGTTGGGAACCGGAGCGCCCTGGAATTAAGCACCATTCCCTGCATACCATGTGTTATGCAGACCAGCGTGTCAACACACAGCTCCCCCAAACCAAACAGGGAGTGGAAGGGCCCTTGAATAACTCTCCACATTCCCAGCATGCACTAACTCTCTACATCTTTACTTATGGGCCTTGTCCTGGGTGGCGTCAAACCCCTTCATCTCCCACCAGATTCAGCAGCACTTGTGGGAAGCATCAGCAGCAAGTCTCGTGTGTTGCAGGGGGCTGGACACTTGGCTGCAGCACGAGCATTTTGGGATTGTGCATTGGCCCCTAATGGGCTTTCTAAAAACAAACAAAACCCAGTGAAGTCCCCCGCACAGAGGGGTCGACCTGCACCCACTCACTTAGCAGGGGCTGTGTCCTTTGTCTCAGCTAAACCTGGGGGAAAGGGGCCAACAGAAGTGGCTATGCTGACGTACCCATCAGAGCGCATGCAGTTAGGCCGGTTGTAAATCCCGACGCACAGGAACGGAGATGATTTGGGACGAGTTGCACGAGCCTCAGCATTTCCTGGGTTGCAGCCCTAAGTCACGGCTGCCCCCCAAAGTCCCTGGTGCATGCCACAATGCCCCACCCGGAGCTGGGGAAAAGGAGCAGAGAGCCCTGTTCAGCGTATCTCCAGCAGGTTTGCTTTATGCCAGGGGCACACATGACAGACACACCAGGGGGATTCTTCGGTTAGTGACTCTAGGGATATGTAAGCAGGCAAATAGCATCTACACGTACCAGGCATTAAAAGGGGGAAGAGGCTGGCAGGAGGACTGGGGGGTGGGGTGGGGGAAGTGGAGCCCGTAAGGAGAAAAAGTAACAACAGCCTGGACTGTATATGAAACAAAGAATTAAGAGTGGGAAGCATTTCAGGCTGCTGGTGTCTGATCCTGCTAGGTACTGAGTGCCCCCAACTCCCACTGACTTCAGTGCAGGTGTGGGGAGCTCAGCCCCTCACAAGATCAGGCCCTTAGGTAAGATTTCATCTCCCCCTCTCCCTTCCATACCCAGTTGTTTCATTGAGAATACTGTGAGCTATTGGTTCAGAAATGAGTCAAAATTACCAGGATCTGGGAGACAGGGGCAGGGACTAGACAAGACCATCTCCTGTGGGAAGGTGCTTAAAAACAGCCAATTGATGTCCTCATCGGTTGAGAGGGATGAAGTTTCTAATCTGACTGTTTCGGTTTTCCCACCCCCCTCCAGCACGGGAACAATGCTGATCCTGTTGCTCGTGGGAAAAGTACAGGGTGGTTTATCATCCTTTTGCCCTAGGGTGCAAATCATGCAGCAGAGGAGCTGAACAGCATGATTCAAGCTGAAGGAGGACTTTGAAATATTAGGCTCCAATGTGCGACTTCCCTCCCCCCCTCCAGTTTTAAAGAACAGTCGCGAACACAGGACTAATCCAGCCTTCAGAAAACAGAAACAACCCCCCCGCCCAAGAAAGGAGATGTCTCCTACAAGGGGATAACAAAGCAGACCCCAATTGTCGGGGAACTCACCCCAGATCAAAGTAAGCAGCTGGGCCTTGGGAATGAGGCAGAGGGAGTACACAGCTCCGATGTGAAGCAGTGTCATTAGGACGACATTCCTCCAGACAATCTGCTGGCTATATCTGGCACTCCCCTCGCTGCTCTCGGCTTTTGATCCTAACGGGCTTTCTTCTCTCCCATCACAGAAGGGGGTCCTTTTCTCTCCAGCCACTGCACAGTTGGCTCCTGGGCCCGACATAGCTAAGGAAGCAAGGTCTGAGTGTGCGTATGCGCCCAAGCTTGTGCGGTACCCCAGGGACCAGGGTCTGAGAGCAGCTACCAGTCTGACAGCGAAGGTGAGTAGTTGCTTGCTTGGAGGGTTGATGATTTATTTATTGTAGCGGACGAGGATTGTTCTTCTTTTTAGGTTGGGGATTTTTTCCCCTGCCTTCTTTCCCCTTCAGACCAGGTTTAAATAAACCCTACGAATGCCAGTCCTGGAGCACAGCATCTGTTGCTAGCATCTCATCCATGATGCTCCTGCTGTGCCAGAACTGAACTCCGCACAGCAACAGAGGGAAGAAAAAAAAAGGGGGGGAGGGAAAGAGAAAAAAGAGAGTGAAAGACAGACCTGCATAGCTACAGCCAATCAGAATTACATGTGGGGCTCTACAAGAGAGCTGCTCTGGCCGCTGGTGCCACATATTGGCTAGACTGAATATTCCCCCCCACGCAAACAGAATGCAAACACTGAGAGGGAGGGAATTGAATCCAAAGCGGTGGCCAGATGCAACTAGCCCTCCCCAAAGGCAGCCAAGCTTTTGTGAGGTTGCTGAGCCCTCTTAATTGCCCCCGGGTGGATGGGGGGAAAACCCCTCCATGCACCAAATCAGTCTGAACTCATTCAGTACAACTGTGCCTGCTTAATATCAATTGATGTCAAAGGACATATAATTTAACGTCAGTGGAAAATCCCTGCTCTAAACAGGACTGAGGGCCCAATCTGGCTCCCACTGGAAAATCAGGTCCCTTAATGATAATTACTGCACATGGTAACACAGGGAGAGGGCAGTTTTTCAGTGGATTGAACTGTTGAGTGATCTATTTGCAGCCTTGTTGCTTGCTATGAATGTACAATAACCAGACGGTTAACAATGTTACGGGCAATCTGCTGATAAACGGGCCTCCACCTTTACCCTTGGTGTGAGCTCACTGTAAAAACGGTGGGAAAGTGGCTATAAGTGTGTACAGTGTCACGATAAGCTGTAACAATGCACACCGATGGGAAAAGGAGCCACAGCTGGTGTTAAGATCATGCCTGGTAAACAAGAGACGCGTGGGACCAGAAATCAGTGAACCAAAATTGGTGGTGAAAATTAGGTCTAATTGATGAACCAAATAATGAGGGAATCCACAGCTCCCCTTTGGGGTCCTCATAAAGAGACTTGAAGGGAAAGCTGGCTACCCCAATGCTAGCTGACTGACTGAAAGATGACAGAAGGGGAAGGAGTGAGCTTCACCATCATGGCTGCCACCCCCACTGTCTCCTGGGTCCCCGGCTCCCCTACATCCTAATCTTGAGAGATGTTCTGGTCGGGCCAGATGACATCACCATCTCCACTAGCTCCAACTAAATCCCAAATACTACCTGGGATGTGAAACTGTGTTGTCCCCCCTACCCAACCCATGTGCCCTTTTCCTTCCTACCTTATTACTTTTCTTTCTTAGCCCTCTCCTTTTTCCTCCTGTCTAATAAGAGCCTGGCTTGGTCAGCCAAGACTGTATATTTAGCATCGCTATTGTAAGTGGTGACCAGAGAGGCAGCTAAATGCAATGCCCTAAACAGCCCACTGCTGGTATGAGTTTGCCAGGTCTCAGAGGCGCTGATCAGACCTTGTGCTGGGTCTGTGCTTTTTCAGCAGTAAGAGTCAAAACTGGAGACAGACGCTGCGTTTTCTGTCTTTCCTGTTCTCTTTTTTCCCCACTTTGGTGTGTGTTTGTCTTCTAGGAAATAGCAGCAGCAGTAACAAGAGCAGCTCCAGCCTCTCCCCACTAACTTCTTCTCTTTTCCCCAAAAGGACAGTATATACCATCTCTAATACCCTCTCAGAGGAGTTTCCTGCAAAAAACTCTCTCCAGCTAAATGGAAAGGGAACAAAGAATGTTGTTCAAAAGAAAAGCCTTATTTAATAGTGTGCATTTCAAATGCATTCAAATTGGCTTCTGTTTTCTTCGGGTATCTTTAATAAAAGGTTAAAGGGATTTTTAGCGGTGTCTTAGTGATGGTACCAAGCAGGCTGAGGTCTCTGTATACCAAACCCTGAACCTTGTTTAATGTCACAGGGTCATGCTAACACCTTTGACGTTTTGGGCCCATATATTCCATATAACAGCAGCCAGTGATGACAGTTTCCTTTTTTTTTAGTGGAGGGGGGAAGGTGTCTGTGCAAAATGTCTCCACATCGGTTTTATTGTCAGTGGGTGGAAAGTGAAATCCCTTGTTGGGAAATCCCAGTGTATGCCATCAAGTGCTGGGGCAAAGAGATGCCCCCACAGGTGGATTTGACTGCAGCTAAAAGGAGTGAACCGCAGTTGGTGGAAATAAGTGTCACTGCATTGAGGCTGCACCAGTCACACCAGCTTATGCCCATGGCCATCTTTTCTGGGTGGGTCCTGCTCCAAAGTGCAGTGACCTACAGCAGATTTAAGTTGCTGTCCCACTCCTTCCAAAAATCCCCTCTTCTACAAGGATTGGGCTCTACGCTTCATAATTATTCACTGCTCTGCAGAGAGGCAAAACCAGACCTAGGTCTCTGTGTTGGATCATATTAAAGAAGTTCTGTATTAAAATCACAAATGAGTTTGATTCCCCATAGTTTAAATTCCAGGGTATTACTAATTAAGAGGTCTCTTGGTTTTTGGTACTGTTTCTCTCCCTCTAAGTGTGAAACTTGCAAGCTGCTAATTGCGTTAGTACATTCTAAGACAGAGTCTGTTCTCAAAGCAATTCTTTGTAATAACAACTACTCACACAGAGAGAGACTCAAAGCAATACTCTGTAACAACAGAAACAGCACACAGAGACTCCCTGCCCTTTTGTTGTATTTATCTCACTTTGTTAACAATTGTGATTAAAATAGAGATAGAGGATGTATGTGGATGGATGCTTGGTGTGGATAATAACTGAATGATCAGGGAGGTGCCAGCCTAAGAATCCAGTTCCATCGGCTGAAGAAGGCGTCAAGTGGAAATAACCAGAGGACCCCCGGAAGGCAGACTGGAATCCACCCAACAGCCTCAAGAATGGGAGAACCAAAGAACAAGATAATATCTGGCAGCACAGAGCCATCAGGAATGTGCCATTTGCTGATTGATTCAGCAACAGCATGATGAAGCAATTCCCATAGACTGGCATAGGAAGAAATTCCTATAAAAATGGACTCTAGAAACTGAGAACTTTGGGGTCTGATTCTGCAAACCAACTTCCAGGAGCATCAGACAAGGCCCTGCTCCCTCCTCATGTCCAGGCCACCTGGCCAGTGGCTTGGCATGGGCAACTCTAAGGCTGGTAACTATGATGGCAACCTTGCAGAACCTCTCTCTCTCTCTCTTTGTGTGTGTGTGTGTGTGTGTGTGTGAATAAATATGAGATTGAATGGAATGTTATAGCTATAACTAACTGCTTACTATGATTCTTTCTGTATTCACAATAAATGTGGTATTTTGCCTTTTCCCCTTTAATAAGATCCTGCTGGTTTTTATTTTATTGGTATAACATCTGCACAGGGGTGAATTCCACCTGAAGGGCCCAAATCCTGCAGTCTTTACTCAGGGCTATTATGCCCCCTACTTCCATGGATAAGCCAGCTGGAGCAGACCAGAGGGGTAGGGAAACTCAGTGAGGTTGATGTCATGGGCAATCCTGTAAATCTTCCCCTTGAAAGGCTTGGGGAGGGCGGGAGGGGGGTGTCCAAACGTTCTAGATCACATTGTTCTGCTGCAGTAATAGATTAGAACTATCCCGCATGGACAGCTGACCCTCCTTGTGGTCCGACTGGCTGGGTCCCCCAGCTCCAAGCTGTCATAACTCCACCCATCTGGCTTTCACCAAAGAAATCAGGCAGTTGAGTAGGGGAGGGTGCCATGAAGAGAGACCTCTTCCCTGCTCCTCCCCCAGTCACACCCCATAGGCCCTACTCAGCCACTCCCAAGGAGTACAAGGGTGGGAAGGGTGGACTGGATCTACTAGGCTTTTCCATCTCTAGCTGCTAGAAGCCTGGCTCCTCCTGCCTTAGCCCTTCTCTAGAAAGAGTGTGTACTGCACCCATTAGTGTCGGTCTCCTTAAACTTCTTTTCCTTGGTTGCCCAGGTAATTAGGATTCTTCAAGATCCTTTGGGGGGATGTGCATCAAAAAGGGGGGTAGCTAAGTCTGAGATGTAACCATAGATATTAAGGTCAGAAAGGACCATTATGATCATCTAGTCTGACCTCCTGCACAATGCAGGCCACAGAATCTCACCCATCCACTCCTGCAATAAACCTCTCACCTGTGTCTGAGCTACTGAAGTCCTCAAATCATGGTTTAAAGACGTCAAGGTGCAGAGAATCCTCCAGCAAGTGACCCGTGCCCCATGCTTCAGAGGAAGGCGAAAAACCCCCAGGGCCTCTTCCAATCTGCCCTGGAGGAAAATTCCTTCCCGACCCCAAATATGGCGATCAGCTGAACCCTGAGCATGTGGGCAAGATTCTTTTAACTAGTTGTCGAGAGGGAGTGTGATTTGCTTCTGGATTTCACGTTGTGCAGTAGGGATTTCTGTTTATAGGTCCCAGTTTAGCTATGTGCATGCCTCTCTTTGAGGACATCCCATTGATATGTACATATAGCCCAAATTAAGACTTAAATAAGACTTGATTTTTTTTCTCCACATTAGAGAAAATCCTCTTACGTGATTGGCTGATTTGAGGATAAGCAACACCCCTGTTAGACTGTGCTCCTGTTCCATTCCTCTTCTTAGTTCTGAAAAGGGCCATGATTCAGCAAGGTATTTAAGTACCTGCCTAACTTTAAGTATGTGATTAGTCCAATTGACTTCAGCTCAGAGTCCACTACCTAAAAGAGAATTTCCTCTAGATATGGACAGAAATCAAATCTTAATGTGGATTATATCTATAAAAGCTGTGTCCCTTTCCCCGCCCAAGGGGGGGGGGGGCGGGAAATCTAGCAACTCCCTTTGTTAGCACCAGCCCCTAACGATGCCCGAAAAATGCCAAGAATCTTCTCAATTCTTAGTGTCTGAGCTAGGCTTTCACTAAAGCACTTTATTAAGGCTGCTGAAGTTCTGTAAGTATCTTTGTTCTGTAAGCCCAACTCCCGCCACCCAAAGTGCCTCTTGAGCATAGGCAGCAGCAGCAGCCATTCTGGAATCAGCTAGTAGCATTTACTCTCCTGAAGATAACAAAGAAGCCACTGCCGTAAGAAGAGCACGAAAGGGTACGTCAGCATTCTCCAGTTTTTCCCCTCCCCAAAGCATTATTATTTCACTTCTCACATGTGCATGCACCTAATCTTCCATCCATTTCTTTGCAACTCGGCCTTGGCCTCTTGTTTCTCGCTGCAACTGTAGCCTCATTTTTGTGCGCCGCGACACTTGGTGCGGGCTGCTGTTTAAAAGGCAGAACCCTCTGGTGTTCTCGATCCCAGAGCGGGATTTGTTAATACAGAGTTCACCAGTGTCCAGAGGATGACCCAGATTCACAGAGAACCGGGGAGGGGGGTTGGGGGAGTAGGGTACTGTTAACTCGTGCATGGCTTCATAGGCTGCTGATACAGAGCAAGGGAAGAGAGAAAGCCCTGACTCCTGACCAATTTATGGCATTCTGTAGCTATTTAAAAATCAAATGTCAAGATCAAGTAAAATATTTGCCTGCAACTCATTCCTTACATTCTTGAATGGTTCCCTCAATACAAATGAAAAATGTTCTCTGAGTGTGTTTGCAGCACACATTGTCTTCAGTTAATTGTTTTGAGGGGTCACTGGAATTAGTCATTTAACTTGGATTGATGGGTTATTATATTTATTCCTTCAGGGGCTCAAATATTTAGGATGTTCAAGGTCAGCCTTTAGGCTAAGTACAAGTGTACATACATAGTGTCAGTTTAATAGCAGAGACATGCTTTCTGTTTGGGTTGTACCACATCCTCAGAGGGGGACAGACTCACTGATTTAATGAGTCTCTTCCACCTCTAAGTCCTTTGATCTGAGGCTCCACACTGGTGCACTAACACAGTAATAGTGACATGGCTGCAACCCTCTAATGTAGATACGCTCCACGCACAGTGGAGTATAACGTCATCTGGTAAATTACAGAGTGAACTGCACTAGTGGAAGGTAATTTTGTGCTGATGCAGGGTAGGGTGACCAGACAGCAAATGTGAAAAATCGGGAAAAGAGGTGGGGGGGTAAAAGGAGCCTACATAAGAAAAAGACCCAGAAATCAGAACTGTCCCTATAAAATCGGGACAGCGGGTCACCCTAATGCAGGGCCTCTACACCAGGGGTTTGTGCCCTGGTGACTGCACTGATGCAGTTACATTACTACAAATGTCCTTAATGCAGACAGGATCTTCTAAAAATCAACGAGGTAAGCTTTTCAGCCATCAGTAACATATGGAGGCCAGGGGTGTATCTTAATGAAAAGATCTACAGCAAAACCATTCATACAGACCTCAGTTTAGCAAGGTACTTAAGCACATGCCTAACTTTCAGCACATGACTTCAGATGGATGTCAAGTAGTCCTACTGACGTCCATCTGCTTAAGCAGATTAAAGTATATTTCTGTAGCGCGACCTACAACACTAACTCTTTAAATGCCTTCCAGCACAAAATCACATCACACATGCAAAGGGGAAATTTGGAAAGATCACCCAGCAATTTTATTCATTAAAAACGGCAATCCAGCTATAAGGCCCTCACCTCCTTGTTTGTTTGTTCTCTATTCTGTCCTTTGATTTGTTCTTCCTTATACCGCAAGGTCTTTGGAGCAGGAATTTTTACTAGTTTGTTACATTTTAGCCACTATGTAAGCACCACATACATCAACTAAACATACAGGAGGACTCTGCTTGTAACAAATGCTATATTGTGATTTTGACACATTCTTTAATCTTCAGCTGCTTTAAAACTCACTGGGCTGAAGGGGCGGGGGCCGACCTTCTGAGGACGACCACGAACTCTGAGTTTGCTTTTCTCCCAGTAAAACCTCCTAAATCGGTTAGTGCAGGAGTGAAAATTGAAAGAGTGATGTCATGGCTTAGTGGCCCACAAACAGCAAGAGGGATCAGTGCCTGCTTTCAGCTGTGGAGTTCTGTGGTAGCCCGCGTGGGGGAGGACTTGTGTCATGGGAGCACAAAGACCAGGGGTGAAATACTGGCCTCAGTGAAGTCAAGGGGCCCAGGATTAAAATCCAAGCATTTTGTCTGATTTGTTGAGGGCCGGATTCCGATACTCTGATTCTTGTTGAAGGGTACCTTAGCTCCTTAAGAGCTCCCATCGAAATAATGCAGTTAGGAGCTTCACAACACCAATAAAGGGGTCAGAATCTTTTCCACAATATCCATGGCTGTTATCTACAGCAGTATATTTTTGGGGAAAATGCAAGGGAAAGGTTTAATCTCTTAAAAAAAAAATCACTCTAAATCATACCAACTGGATTTACACCAGGGGTACAGCTGGCTCTGGGCCACTGGGCTATCGGTGCCTCATTTGTAGCATCACATGCAGAAGAGGGGGAGTTCAAGACTCTGCCTCCAACACCAAAGCAATGTTTGAAGAGCACCTCTCTGTGGCCAATAGCATGCAAAGGATCATGACTGGCCTGGAGGGGAAATTCAAAGACCTGATCATGCAAACATACGAACAGAGACCTACCTTAACAAACACCTCGGAAATGATCTTTTTAAAAGCGAAGAGAAGGCAACAAATGTAAAAAAACAACAAACAAAATAGCAACCCATTGAAGTCTGACATCACAATTAGAAACCGGGGACATGATGCTCTACCTGGTGTGATGGCTAGAAAAGAGTTGCCAAAACTGATCGATTTAATGGTGACGCTCTTAGTGACTGCATGGAATTGGGACATAAGTGGATTCAATTTTTGCAGAGGAAAGCTATAGCATTCTTCCTGCAGACGAGGATAAGGAGGAATGCCAATGGGGGAAAAAAAATAATTGCAGCATTTCCTGGTCTCCAGAGCCAAGGAGCATCCTGAAAGAAAATCCAGAAGAGATCTGAAGTGCAAAGGTTTTCTCAGACAGTTACACGGTCAGATAGAGCCAGGGTATGAGCCCATCGCCTCAGGAATGGTCTCATGACACCTCTGCTATCTCTAGCCTAGACTGTTTTAAGAGTTTAGTTCTAAACAAAACCAAAAACATTCAAACCTTTTAAAATTACCTTTTGGTTCAGAGGACAAAGACATTCCAATGGAAATGGGAAACAAACCATAACCAACTGGTGGGAGGGGGAGACAAGATTAATAAAAAAATCCCTTTGTGATCCCTGATCCGGCTTCAGAAACAGAGTCAGAAGATTGGTGCTATTTAAAAAATGAGTAAGGGTTAACTCAGCTCCTGTTAGACTGCCTCACTTCACTGTTGTGGCCATATTCTGTCACAGAGCATAGTTTCTAGTTTGTTTACTTTTTCAATACAGTTCAACATGTTCACGCAAGACTACAAATATGTATGGAGTACAAACCACTTCTGCTATGCTGTGTTCAACATTATTTTCTTGTTAGTTAATATCTTTTATTAATGTATAGATCTGCCTCTTATGCCCTGATTTAGCAAGGAATTTAAGCATGTGTCTAACATTTAGCATGCAAATAAAAGGCCTTGATCCAGCAAAGCATTTAAGCATTTGATGAACGGTAAGCACATAAGTAGTTCTATCAGCTTCGATGGAACCACTCACATGCTTAGAGTTAGGTATGTGCTTATGTGCCTTGCTGAACTGGGGTTTATCTTAGGATGCATTGACTTGATAACAACCCAGTTAGGAGATGGATTTTGATGCAGGGCACAGAGCATTCACTTTGGGCCAAATTCCGCCATCAGCTAGTCACGATCAATTCCCACTGGACTTCCTTGAGGATTGTATGTGTATATCTGATGGCAGAGTGTGGCCCATTGTGCTTCAGTATGTCTTTTACATGCAGGTTGAACAATTACAGAACATATATATGTGGTGAGGGTGACCTGTAAGTTGCCATGGATACTATTTTTGCACTATGCTATTGTTTTTGAAGGTGGAAAGTTAAAACCCAGTAAGCAACCGAATTTAAAGTAAAACTTAGGGGGCTATTCCTCGTGTTTATGTCCACAGCACTTATGCAGGGGCTCGAGTCTCACTGACATCAATGCTTAACTGTAAGCATATGCTTAAGTTCTTTCCTACTCAGCAAGTCATTTAAGCATGGTCATAAGTTCCACTGATAAAGTGCCAAAGTGCCTTGCTGAATAGGAACGGAATTAAGCATGTACATGCAGTTAAGCACAAGTTTACATGTTTTGTTTAATCAGGAACTATAGGAGAACACAGCCCTCTTCACCATCTGACCAACAAAAAATGTATTTGTGAACTAACTGCATTGATAGAAGAAGAAACAATATTCACTGAGTCTGTCCAGTCATCAAACATGTCATTAGATTATTTACGTGTTCTCCATCGAAGCAAATGGGAACATCAGAGGCCGTGTGAAACATGAGCACTTCCATCTTGCTGAAAGAAGGGATGCGACAACATGGATTATGAGTGTGCGAATGAGTACCCGCATTGTCAATTGCTCATGATCAACCTGATTACATGCACTATAAACAAAGCCACAAAAGAGAGAAAATGAGACCAAAAGGCACTGGGGTTTTCCAGGCCTGCTCCCATTCAAGTCAGTGGGAGTTTTGCTAGAATTGGGCCCCCGGTTTGTAACTATGCTCAAATCAAAAGCAAATGCAAGTTGGTTTCTCTCTCGGAGCAGAGCAGTAGGGCATGATCTAATTAAGAAGGCACCTTGATTGCTCATTCCTACCTGCCCTGTACAATACAACGCCCCTTTGGAATAATGATGCCGGCTTCGTATACCCCACAATGAATAGCACTGTTCTGGTGAAGCACAAAGTCTCTTCCCAACTGAATGAACTGGGCTGAGGAATATAAAAAAAGCAAACTCCCTCTTGGGTAAACACTTTGTTTTTAATGTTCAAATGTTAGCTCAATAGAGCTTGAAAAGAGCAATTTTATGAGGTGTACTGGGGCAAAGCACATTTGCTTAGTGTGCTAATTAATTACCAACTAGAGCTCCGGAGGCAACTGAATCAGCAGAGAGTATATAATTAAACCCAGGTCTTTTATAGATGTATTTTAAATGTTCTTCTAGAATTCTCTCTCTGGAAAAATGCAGAGGAGAAGCAAGTGCCTGTTAAAGGGAATGCAGGAAGGTTACAGTATCCAGCCATCATGAAATCTCAGCACCGAGCTGTAAAAAATGTTACAAAGAGAATTATATTGATTTTTCTTTTCTTTTTTTAAATGTATCAGTTGTGATCCTAGCAAGTGATCTTAAAATATTGTTCAAAAACCTATGAACTCACTGAGTGACAGAGAAGGGAACGGAGACAACCAAAGGCCCTGATCCAGCAAAGCACTTAAGCATGTGATCAACTTTAATCATGTGAATAGTCCCCTTTACTTCAAATGTGTCAATGGAACCATTTATGTGCTTTCAAGTTAAGCACATGCTCAAGTGTTCTGCTGGATTGGGGCCTAAATTCCCTTTGATGCACTGCATATTATGTATAAGATTACTTTAAAATAAAAAATTTAAAAAGAATATTTTCCTTTGTTGGAAGATTACTGAAGTAGCCATGAGTTGTGTGCATTATAGCTCAGGCTGAGGATTGCTTCCATTCTGATTCCTCTGTTTCTGTTGCTAACATTCTCAAGCAAATAAATTTGGGATTGAAATTTGCTCAGAAAAGTATTTTTTTGTTTGCTTGTGAAAAGTCTGAGAGGAATTGATTTAGAGATTTTTGAATTATGGTTGCATGAAAAAAAGTATCTGTTCTGATCAGTAATTCTGTGCAGAGATAAGAGAATGAATAGGAAAACAAACGGCTTGCTTTGTAGCTTTCATGAAGATCTAACAAAATTAGTAAGTGGGAAATTTTGTGCACGAACATTGGAGTTGTGCTCTCTGGTTCTCTTAATAACCTGGCCTTGGGGTATCTCAAAGATGAGAATGGCGGAGTTAAAAAGACACCCTGTCAAATACCTAATGCTCAGAGATATCACAAGCTCTAATGGCAATTTTTATTTACCTTTTAAAAACAACATAAATGTTGTATTAGATAACACGCACAAACATAGCTCCTGGCAGACTGGATCGGGTCAGCGGTTGATCTGGCCAGTATCCTGTCTTTAACAGTGGTCAGAACCAATGCTTCAGAGAACGGTGCAAGAAACATTGCAATAGGCAGCTGCGGGATAACCAGTCCTCAGTTTGTTCCTAACTCAAATAGTCAGAGAATGGCTTATGCCCTGAAGATTGAGGGTTTATACCCCGATCAAAACTCTTTTTTAAAAACATTTACTATTCCAAAACTGGATAATCTTGTTATCCATATAAATGTCCAATGTTTTTTTTTTTAAAAAAAACATCAAAAATCTGATAAACTTTTGGCATTAATGATATATTGTGGTAATGAGTTGCACAGGGTAATTGAAAGAGAAATTAGAAAAAACTAAAAGATCATAGAGCCTTAGAACTACCTAAAAAAGAGACTGGATGCACAAACCTGGGTGAGCTGAGTTAAGGTTGGAAGCTCAATCCTCATGTTGTGCGCTTACATACAGAATGTTACATGTTAAAACTGTGCTTTGTATCATTATTTGTGAAAATAACACAACATATAATGACAGGTTTCAGAGTAGCAGCCGTGTTAGTCTGTATTCGCAAAAAGAAAGGGAGTACTTGTGGCACCTTAGAGACTAAGAAATTTCTTTGAGCATAAGCTCAAATAAGCTGTAGCTCACGAAAGCTTATGCTCAAATAAATTTGTTAGTCTCTAAGGTGCCACAAGTCCTCCTTTTCTTTTTACAACATATAATGAAAACTGACTTCACTTTAGTCCAATTCTAGGGCTTAGTCCTGCCCCCAAAGCCTAGTCCAGCCTGAAAGCTTGTCTCTTTCACCAACACAAATGGTCCAATAAAAGATATTACCTCACCCACCTTGTCTCTCTAATATCGTGGGACTGAAATGGCTACAACAACACTGCATAGTCCTGCACCAGTAAAGTTTTGTCACTGATTTCAGTGGAACCAGAATCTCACTGCTATGGAGGGAAAGCAAGAGAGATGCAGTAATCATCCTGTTTTAGCATTTAGGCTTGAATGTGATCTGCCCTTGCCTACCCTTTCTCTCTCTCTAATCGATGCTTAATATGGTTTTGAATTGCTAATCCACATTAGATGTCTTTTCTGCAGAGTCATCCAGGACCAACATATGGTTGAGGAGCAGGGAGCGGGGAAATAACTGATGGAGGAGGAACGGTTTCCCTGCTAAATTGTAAGCACAGTGCCAACCAGACTAATCAAATGGAATCATCTCACCGCTTGGGTCACCTGAGGCTCAAAGCACCTCAAGGGAGTTGAGGCTTGCTAGACACACATTTTTTAGAAGACAAATGCGGGCAAAAATCCAAGGACTTAAGCAACCATCCAACTACCAGGAGCCTCTGAGCGGAGGAGGCAAGAATCTGACTGCTCCACATTCTAGAACAGGATCAGGAGAACACCACCCCCATTTGATGGGAAGACATTAAGGATTAAATGGTTCCTCTCCCCTTTTTTCCTCCCAGGGGTCCAGTTTAGAATCTGTTCTTCTGACAGTAGGACCATTGTTACTAAGCAGCATGGAACAAAACCCACATTCCCAGTATGTATGTCAGGGAGCTCTGTTATCCCAAAAGCACTGAATTAAATATCTTATATAAACAGTGGACAGGACGGAAAAGCCATTGTGATTAAAAGATAATCCAAAACATTCCTTTGTAGGCCAGTCTTAGGAAATTCTCCAGGTAAAACACGGTAAACCTATGACAAGGATTTACAAGCAAGAAAGGTTTTTTGCTGAAGTATCCGTTATTTCTATAGTACTGTCAATAGACTCCACCTTACCTCCCCATCTGTTGCAAGGTGGTACTAGAAAATTCTATTAAAACTGCACATGCCGGTGAACTCTTCCCTCCCTATGTATATGTAGATTTTGCACTGGCTAGAGAACGCTCTCTTTTCCAGGACAGGCTCCTCTTCTTACAGGACCCATCCAGCTATCATAAGACAAGACTCCTCGTGCCAAAGTTTAAACGTTTTATTATTTTTCCCCACAACCTCTGGGATTTATTCTGATCTGACCAGGCTGATGTAAATCAGAAGTAACTCCAGTGATATAAATGGGGTTCCAGTGAAATCTGGTTTCAGTGAGAAACAGGCAGCGCTTCATTGGCTTCCTTACACGAAAATGACCCTTTGCGTTTATAAACACCAGAGAGCGGTTTACTTACTGGACATTCTTTGAAGATGGAAGCAGAAGGTGACTGATGAACTATCACCATGTTGTTCCCAAACTGTTCTCGTTGATAAAGTAGCAGATTTTTCCCATTAAATACATTTCTGTTCTATTTTTCGAAAGCTTGGGTCTCCAGCTTGGAGGACTGCCTAAGTAGAGGCAGGCTACTGACAAAGCCAGAATAGCCGTGCTGGTGATATGGTGACAGGCTAGCCGTGTGGTTTCACAATACCCACAACCGCAGCTACAGCCTATGAAACAGAGCCTGTAACATGGGCTAGCCACACTGGATCTGTGAGACTGTTCCCCACAAGAGGAAATGCCACATGATGCTGAACTGGGACACATCTAATCAGTCCATTTACAGAGCTGATGGGAAATACTTACTCGACCATATGGTCCAAGAATCCATGGGTGGACGACTGACCAGCTTATTTTTCTCCTGGAGACAAGAAAAAGGATTCCTGAGCCTCATCACTCGGTTCTGGCAGTGCTGCCATATTTCATCTGTCTGCCACTATTCAGCCAATACAATAGCCCACTACAGAAGAATAGGAGGAGGATTATGTAGGTGCCTAATTATGGATTTAGGAACCTCACTTTTTAGTCTATATTTAAAAGTCTCAGCATCTGATGGAGTGAAACAGTTCTCTACTGCAGCTCCTCAAGCGCAGTTTTGATAGCTTCTATGGGTCTATAGTCTCACAAACACAGGCTGTTGCGGGCATTACCTTTTAATGAGAGAGTCCAGTAATGATGGAATTGTCCTTACCACACTTATTTGCCACTCATGACACGTTTTTCAAATTTTAAAAACTCAAGTACCATTTTAAACAAAGCCGAAAATGGCATCAGTAAATAACAAGCATGCAAGAAACTTACCTGACTTGGTATGGGGCCAGTGGCATGGCAGCGGTCATGTCACAGCATAGTGCACGTCAGAGCACTGCAGATGTGAAAATGGCCACCTATAACTTCTAACATCAGGGGAATGCAAGAAAAGGTTTGCCTTTGTTTACGTGCTGAATGCCCACCTCTCTCTATTAGTTGCCTTAGCAACTTGTAATGATTTCAGATCTTTCAATGCTCTGCTAAGCCCTTCCTTGACATGTGAACACCCTGATGTAAACTTGGAATAGAATTGTCTTAATCCCTCTGTACCAGGACTTCCATAATGCACTCAACACTGAGAAAACATGTCCACGTCTCCCCAAAGTGATGGATATCTCTCCCCCTGGTTCCAGGTTCAAATGTCAAAGCTTCATGTCATACAGACATGTTTTAATAAATTAATCTTTATTGAAAAGATCACATCAACCTTTATTTTTCTTATTTGCCCCAGTGCAAAATTAAGCTATTTAACATCGAATTGGAATAAACTGAATTGAAGGTAGCTTTAAAAAATGAATGACAAAATACACTTAAAAA
The DNA here is from genome assembly GCF_015237465.2 of Chelonia mydas. Classification (NCBI taxonomy): domain Eukaryota; kingdom Metazoa; phylum Chordata; order Testudines; family Cheloniidae; genus Chelonia; species Chelonia mydas. The sequence continues at coordinate 18,647,470 of NC_057852.1, forward strand.
GAGGATCAGACACTTTAATCTGGTGGATATGGAGGAATGGCAGGGGAGGTGGAAAGAATGTGTTATAAGGTCTGTCTGATACACAACCTGCCATCAGCTTTTACCACACATTTCTGTATTAAAAACCACTGTTTAGTAGTACAACATGCACTTAAAATTGACACTACGAGCTGTAATCCATTAAATATACTGTCTGTAGACAGGAATCATTAGGGATGATAAAAGATTAAAATAAAAAAGCACCCGGGCTCAAATGCCATTCTAAAATGACGCAGATCTGCAGGGATAGTGTCGTGCCATTGATCAGAGATCTACTGCAACATGCTATAAGGTCTGGTATTTGGTCCCCTTCTTGCACATGTTTTGCAGAAATGTACTTCTTTGAAAAAGTGACATCACAAGCTCTGCATAGGCGAGGGAGGGGGGTAACATCAGACCCCCAGCTTATTGGCTTGGGTGAGGACGACTTTCAGCACTGGCATGAAGGCAGATGTCTCGCTGAAGTTGCTGGTGCTGACTATGTGAGTGTGGATGTTCAGTCCCTCTGTGTAGTTGCGCGTTTCGATGCTCTTCGCAATGCTGTGCAAGCCATTGATGATTGCTGGGGAGAGCTGAAATGAAGCCGAGGACACAGAAGGAAGTTCAGCAGAAGGAAAAACATCCAGTACGCCAAAGTCAGAAGATTGAATAGCCAAGGTCAAGCATCAAACCACAGTGCTGCTGTGGAACCTGGGTCATCCCTTGGAAAAGGTGCGGCAAAGAACTAAAGCATTTTGGACCTAAAATAAAGCCTAATGAACTCAATGGCCGTCTTCTCATTGACCTCAGGTGACTTTGGTCAAGCCCTTTTACACCAGTGTTTACAGGCTGTTCAGAGTGGAAGAATATTAACTGAATCATCAAAATACCAGAATAAGAAAAAATGCCTACAGAGCTCTTCTGGAATGGGGCAGAGGCTCAAGGCAAACTTCTATTCTGGGACATACAGCCAACTCCACACATGGCTTTACACCACTATTACACCAGCATCTCCCTGAGTTCAGAGCACCTGTGTTAGTGATGACTATGAACAAGACTCATTAATGGCTTTATTGTTATTTATTTACGTACGTTAAGGTTTGTCTCCTCTTCTGGAAGCATCCCACGAGCAAGTGTCAACAACAAAAAGATTTATCACGAAGGAAAGAGGGTCTTATGGTAAAGCCACTGGACTAGTACTCAGCAGAACTGAGTTCGGTAGTTGGCCAATCCACAAAACTTCCTGTGTGACCTTGGACCACTCACTCAGTCTCCACGTGCCTTAGCTCCCCATCTGTAGAATGGGATGATACTTCCTCTGTCTGATTTATCTATTTAGATGATAAGCTCTTTGGACCAGGGACTTCAATTGTGTGCTTTTAGCACAGTGGGACCCTGATCTCAGTCAGGGACTCGAGGCACTACCACAATACAAACGCCACAACTCCACCACATGCATGAAAAGTCTGCACACACTCACAGTGCCAATCATTCTAGGTAATGATTAATATGTGATAATTAAACCTGTATCAATGCCATCTTTTCAAGAAAGTCTTAGAAATGCCTACAGCATAAGAACAACCTCTGCATTAGTATTCTACTGAAATGCTGTGCATCTAACCAATGATATAATATATATAAATGCAACATCATATGGAAAAAATATTTAAAGACAAAGTAATAAAAGAACAAAACTACTTACTGTCTGTTCCCTAAGTTTGTCATACAGAAACTCCAGGCGTTTGTTGGCATCATCTAACTTCCTCTTGGTTTGCTGAAGGGGAAAAAAGGAAGTGGAGCAGTACTAAGAACAGAGTTCTGATTTTATAGTGAGAATATAATTTAGTCACAAAGGGAACTGTATAGTGAATGAACAGCAGCAACTAAGATTCCCTGATTAGCATTGTTTTCAGTAAGACTTTAAGCTTAGAATAAGGAAAAGTTATTTACTTGTTCCCATAATATAAGAACTAGGGGTCACCAAATGAAATTAATGGGCAGCAGGTTTAAAACAAATAAAAGGACGTTCTTCTTCACTCAGCGCACAGTCAACCTGTGGAACTCCTTGCCTGAGGAGGTTGTGAAGGTTAGGACTATAACAGGGTTTAAAAGAGAACTGGATAAATTCATGGAGGTTAAGTCTATTAATGGCTATTAGCCAGGATGGGTAAGAAATGGTGTCCCTAGCCTCTGTTTGTCAGAAGGTGGAGATGGATGGCAGGAGAGAGATCCCTTGATCATTACCTGTTAGGTTCACTCCCTCTGGGGCACTTGGCATTGGCCACTGTCGGTAGACAGGATACTGGGCTGGATGGACCTTTGGTCTGACCCAGTATGGCCATTCTTATGTTCTGTTCTTAAGCTGTTTGCTCAGTACCTTTTGCCATTGATTGTACTACGAAAGACGAAGACTAGGTGATAGTAGAAAGGAGCCAACCCCCACACCTAAGGTTCTGCCTACCTACTGTACTGCAGTAGTACAGCACATCTGCAGTTTGTGAAACATCCTCAATGTTTTGGGATTTTAAAAAGTGACACACAAATACATAGTATAAATTTTCTTTTGCAGCTAACTGGGAAAACATGATTTCTGTTAAGTAAAAATAACGCTAAGATCAAAATATCCAGCCCAAGGAATAATTTTGTCCTGAGAGTTCAAGGACTGACAGTAAAAAAAGACAAAAAACAAGAAATGAAATTCACTAGTTTAAAACTTATTCTGACTGTATTTTAATGGCAAGGCTATTAAGAGTAAAAATAGGAACATGTGTAAACAAATTCTTACTGCAAGCAGGAAAAAACAAACAAACCCCAAGCTACAAAACATCTTTTGTGCCCATTGAGAGTTCTAATTTTGCAAAGACAGAAATTTATGGGTGCAGTGTGATCTTTTCTGCCACAAAAACGACGACATTTTTCTTAGAATAGCAAGTTTTCACCTAAGATAGATTCATGATTCCTGCCCAGGGTGTGGGGTGGGATTTCACTATGTTCCACCAAAAGTGGCACATTCATTAGTGAGATGGTGAATTTTCCTCCCACATCATGTTTGTGAACAGCTGTGAATATGAAGTTTTGCACATGACTAATCAAAGTAAAAACTGAGAGTCCTCCAGCTGTAAATAGCACAGCACACATGCCGCGGCTAGTGAAACATGAACGAGGAGAGGCCAGCAGCATTGGAGACACCCTAGTTTGGTGAAGATTTTGGGATTCCTTCTTCCAATGCAGTCTCAGGACCTTCTAGAATCAATAACTTCATTTACCAGAGAGCATTTCACTGAGTTATTGTACTCAGTAAAGCACTAACAGAGAGAGAGAATTAAAAGTTATATGGCTGTATTTCAGTAGAGATTTGAAGTATGATGGATGGTTCAGATAAAGCAAGGTTATTTCAAATGGCAAAAGCTTCAAGGAGAATGTCATTCCACAAGCACATTCTAGAGCTAGCGTGGCATAACCCTGCGTGGTATCCAGGGATTTAAAGACAAAAATGATTTCCCAAAATGACATGACAGGGTGAGAAAAGAGCCTCTTAGCGTGACCTCCCACATATAAGATTTTGTACCATTTGTCTCAAATCACTTGACAGCCTGGGTACTATCCTCTTTTTACAGATGGAGGAATTGACGCATAGAAGGATTAAGTGATGAGAATAACAACTGTGTTCAGCAAATGGCACAAAGTCACAACACAAGTCGGCAGCAGAGCTGCAAGTAGTTCTACAGACTCCCAGTTCCCTGTTTTAACCACTAGACAACACTGTCTTTCATACCAAGTCCTGTATTTGTACATAGCCTGGTAGAGACTGCCCATGTGCTAATGATATCTATTCCTCAAATATACGGAAGGACTCATGAAAGCTTTTCCAGCTACTGTGTCCAGGGAATGTTTGCTCTGCCCAAGAAAATCTGAGAGATTTTTAAAGAATTAAACAAATGACTGGGCTGATGCACCAGAAAAAGTGACCTTTTCATATGCAGAAAACAAGAAAAAGTGAAGTGGTGTCAGAACGTGAACTGAATTTTCTTCAGGCCATTCTTACGTTTGCTGCCCAGAACGGAGAAGGTAGAATTATGGGAGCAAAAGGCCAGACTTCTTTATTGTATTTGACTTTTGCTCCCATCCCGCTGTAGAGAAAAGCATTGGGCAATCAACTGCTACTGAATAGTCACAGATAGTATTCTGAAAACTATCAAAAGGAAAATGAAGGGACTCTTTCCCACCTCCCATGAAGACAACCTGTACAGATCTACCAGGAAATGGTTGGGATGAGAAACAAGAGGAGGAGGAAACAGACTATGATACAAGTTGGTATCAAACCAAAACTACATCTCTAGTTTAAATGTTAGATAGCGGTTCAGTAAATATGACATAAAGCCAATTTGTGAACAGTCCACTGAATGCTTACTACAAAGCCATTATTGTATTCCAGCACCAACATGTCAGTTTATATTAATAATGGAAACCTGTGTCTCTGTCACTGGTTAAAATATATTCAGCATACAGGAGGCCAATAGCCACTCAATCTTCCTTTCATAACCTACTTACTGTTGGCACAAGCTGAGGAGTAAATATGATTCTTTACAGCTGCAGTGTTATTGACTCAACGCAAATCTCTCTCTCGGAGTCTCACCGATATTTCCATTGCTTACTTAGAAATGTTTGTTTTCTTTGGAATTGGAGTGACAACTCAGGAAGTGCACTGAAGCTGTTAAAAAGATCATGGACTGGCACTTGCAGTAAATGAGCCAGGCACAGCTGTTGTACTTTACCGTAATAAACCACAGTAAAATGTTTCTGCAAAAGTAGTAGGGCTCTAGTCTAGTCTCTGTATGTTGCCACTAGAGGGCAGCATGATAAAACACTTGAGCAGATCTGAAATTCCATCCTTTATAGCAGGGGTTCTCCAACTATTTTTGCTGGGCCTCACTTTGAAAGTATTTCAGGCTGTGATGACCCCCCCTACCTCCCGCATACCATGCCATGCCACCCTTACTTTGGCGCAGCGCTGCCTTCAGAGCTGGGTGCCCAGTCAGCAGCCACCGCTGTCCAACCGCCCAGCTCTGACAGTAGTGCAGAAGTAAAGGTGGCAATATATCGACCCCCCTACAATAGGCTTACAACCCCCTTTTGGATCAGGACCCCCAGTTTGAGAAACATTGCTTTAGACCGCAGTGGTCACATGGTATGGGAGGACATTGGCACAACCATCTATTACTACAGAGACAAGAGACACTGAATAAACCCAATGATTAAAAACTGGTTAGCTAACCACTTAATACTTTTCCCCCTCTCCCCTTCTTCTGAAGCCTGTTTGTTATCATGACACACACGTCACCTTGTGACATAGAGGCCCATTGATGCCAATAGGTAAAGGGCTCTCTGAGCTGGGTCAGGAACTCCTAACAGGCCTGACAAACTCACTACACCTAACACATTGCTGCTGTATAGAATACCATGTGAGATCTTAAATGAAAGCCAGGATGATGCTGGCCAAAAATATCATTGTGAAGTGTGTGTACTCATTATATTTAAGAAGTTATGTCAATATACTGAAAATACGTCCTTACAAGTTTGTGTCCAGATGTTAGTCCCCAGCAAAGGTGAAAAACTGGTTTAGCCAGACAAGGGATGTGTATTTGCATGACTGCTTAGGTTCATATATAGATTAAGCATGGTAAGCCAAACACAATGGGAGCTACACTTGGATTTCAAGTCAACATATGGATGTGAAATAAACAGACCTGCGGGAAGACACCTTGGAGCCAGCTCTCCAAGAAGGAAATCTCAGGGGTCTCCCCATCTTTGGGGACAAAATAATGAGTTTTGGGAAATATAAGGAAAAAACTAAAAGACTTTCTGTCATCTATTGACTGAGGAAACTGCTTAAAGGGCAGGAGGTATTCATGAAAACCAGTATCTGAGCTATGACTAAAACAGCTCTGTTAAAGACTGAATCCTTCGGAGAGAACAGATTCTTTCAAATAGGAAAAGGTGACCATCCATAAGTATAGACCTGGGATTGCATTTTATGTTTTCTTTTATTTGAAATCTATTCTTCTTCTTATCCTTGCTCGCTAGCTCTTAAAATCTTAACCTTCATTTAGAGGTTCGTATTTGTTTTCACTATAAAGAGATTGCCGTGCTGCGTTGTTATAAAGGATCTGATCCTGAGTTGTTCTAGTCAAGCTGTGCGTACTCTGTGCCTTCAGGGACAGCTTAGCTGGTAATTCCTGTGCGGGCCCAGTGACAAGGGCTAGATATTACGGAGGGGGATGCTGGTAGATGGGGCTCGGGGTGTGATTGTGACTAGCCCGCATAGAGAGGGTGGGGCTGTGGACACCTGGAAGTCAGTGCTTGTCTGGGGCCACAGGCTGTTGGTTTCAGGGAACTGATCTACAGCAGGCATCAGGCAAAGCTGCTTCATGCTATGGGCAGGTGGTGATGAGGCACCTCACACCCTGAATACCCCTGGGGAGTGTCACACACCTATCAAAAATGGAGGCTTAATATGATCCTTCTGCCCATCTCTCAGCTCGGATGCACAATAGCCTCAGCGAATACCCACCTCGGCATATGAGGTTTCTTGCTCCAGTTAAAGGAATGGGCTAAACAGACAATGACATGCCAAATCAGATTAGCGTAGCTCCTACCTTAAGGGGGCGGGTTTAGTATGAAGAGAGGCAGAGGAATCCTTTTCTCCTAAACAGAAATAGAGCAGGGATCCCATTGCTCTCCACCCCCCAACCCAGACCAGAGCTCCAGTTCTTCCAGCCAGAAGAGAGCCAGAAGGGAGCCCAACGATGCCACTAATACCATGGAAGGAATTTGCCCTTGTGGACAGAAGGAATTCCTTCCTGCCTTTCTCCCAGAAGCAGTGCTCTATCTAGGCCTACTTATCCAGCGACAAGGTGACCCAGACCTGGAGCCATGTTTCCCGTGTGGTGGGGCAGATCGTTAGCACTAGGTCACAGAGCTACTAAAGATCTGAGGTGGAATCCTGCTCCCGCTGAGGTCAATGGGAGTTTTGCCATTAACATCAACGTGGCCAGGATTTCATCACCCTTGATTCTTTGTTTCCCATTTGAAATGCCTGTGGTGCTTTGCTGTGCTGCTGCTGAGCGGCTGCCACGTTCCGTCCCCAGCGTGGCTGCCTCTCCATGGTGCGCGTGGGTCTCTGTCTACAGTCTGTGTCTGCTTTATGTCTGTAAAGTGCCGAGGGATCCCTTGGGCCAGAAAGAGTTAAAACGAATGAGAGACTTATCACTGGTTAATGCAGCCACCACGGTGTACATCGAATTAAAATTATAGAGTGCTGCTCCACTAATGGATCACCAATGCAAAGACCTACTGGATCTGTGGCAGACGACAGGCATCTCTGGATGAGTGCTTCAAATGTGGTCTTCAGAATAAGGTGCTCATCAGGAATAGGCTTCTTTGTAATCTTCTCCGCTGGCAACGACTGCACATGCTAAAGAAGAGAAGATGGAGTGTTAAAGTCACTTTGGAAACTCCTCGGGAATTGTAGGTACTCTATCATTGTTTCTTAAACTCATCACAAGTTACTAACAATCTGAGCACGCTCACTCACTCCTCCCTTCCATGCCTGCGGAGCTGAGATCACTGAAGAGGCAACATTAGCAGTGTCTCAGTTGGGGAGTGCATCTGATGTCTCTTCTTCAGCAGCAGCTGTGAAAAGCAGGGTAGTCACAGGGAGGAGCGACTCAATCAGCCTGACTGCCTGGTTCAGGTAGTAGCAAGTGCAAAGCAGCAGCAACTAGGTGTTTATGGTTATAAAGTGACAATCTTGAATGAAGATGGCGGATACAAACCCCACGATGCTCTTTCAGCTGTGTAAGATCCTGCTACTCACAGTGAGATGAACACCTCCTGGCATTAGTCTTGTTCCGGTTTGGGGAAAGGGGACGAATGCTCTGAGGTTGGGGTTGGTCAATATAAACACAGGATGGGTGGGAGAAGGACACAGGACATGCCTGTAATAATTGATCTATAATTTATGTCCAACTGGTTGCTATTGCATTGTTTGTCATGATTACCAGGGGTTAATTCCAGCAGGAGTTCCTGGCATCTCTGCAGGAAAGGGGATGATGGCTTCAGGTTGCCCCATTCACAGATACCAAATGAGACAGGCATCGCTACCTATGACCAGGTTGAGATCAACCGTCAGGAGGGGACCCAGTATGGGAGGTACTAATCTGTAAGCCAATGAAGAGGTCGTCAGGCAGGAAGCTGGAAACAAAGAACCTTCGGACTGACAAACAGAGATTCTAAAGCACGGGGAGGAAGACACAGGGATCATGGGAAGCAAAGTGAACCCCAGCCCCCAGAAGTGGGGGAGCCTGGGAGAATCTAGGTCAGACAGATATGCCTGTAGATTTGTTGTGTTAACCCTCCCGTTCCCTTGTTATGCTTGGCCGTACTATTAAAGTTACACAATACTTTGGTTTGTCAAAGCTGTACTGGGTCTCTATATTCACACTGGTCACAGCTGTGAAAGAAAGGCTGCTGGCAGCCAAATTTAGTCAGGCCTGCTCAGCCATCACGGTTGGTGCACAGGAGGCCGCAGCCCACCCTCTTGTCTGAGAGTGGGAGAATCATGAGATTCCACCCTGGAGACCTAAAGCCTTGAGGCCTAAAGTCTGAAGGGGTTGCATTCAGAGAGACCACTGAAGGGGGCAGAGGTGCAGATAGCCTTGAACCGTGAGACGGTTTACTCGATTTTGCCTTCTCTCTCAGCCTCTCTCTGGATTTGTCTACATGAGAAAGAGGTACTGGTTCAACTTAAATTGGCTTTTATACCCATTTAAACCGTGCAAACCCCCATGTGGACATTCTTACTTCAGCTTAAGAGGGGCTTATTTCAGTTTAACAGAAACCAATTCCCAATCGACTTATGCTAAACCAAAACAAGAGTGTACACACAGCCTTTTGAATCAGTTTAGTTAAACCGGTGCAACTTTCTTGTGCAGTTGAAGCCTAAGATGAAGAGAGAAAGTTCTCATTCTGTGTCTGTTCCGTGCCTAGCACAATGAGTCCCCAATCCTGGATGGGGGGGTTAAGCACTACCGGAATACAAAACAACATCAGCTTAATTGCCATTACCTGTATGGTGTTGCCAATTGGAGCTCCTGGTGCCCCGTCTGTACTAGTTTTTGAGACAGCCGGAGGCACGACTGCCTGCCCCAGAGGCTGCTGAACAGGCTGGAAAGGGTTTTGTAAAATGGGCTGCCCTGATGGAAGATGCGAGGGCTGAAACGCAGCCTGGGCTGCCGGTGGCAGTGAAGCTGGCGGCTGCTGCATCTGGGATTGTGGATCCAGCAGAGGGTTCATTATTGGGGATGTGATGGGAACAGGAGGCATGAAGTGATCAGGTGTCTAAAGAAAATCAAACAAGAAGTTTACCATGCCTTCTCTGCTCATTATTTCCACAAAAAGGGCTGTATTGTACTAACCCTGTCTTTCAAACATGATGTACCTGTAATACAGAAACGTAGGAAACAATCCCTTTCTCCCATCTCCTTATACATTCTGACTTATGACATAAATTGACATAAGTTGTAAAAGTGACAGATAACAAGTACATAAAAGGTCTCTGTTCCAAAAATCTTACAATCTAAAACCCCAATCCAGCGAACACTTACACACATGCTTAACTTCAAGCCAAAGGGCTCGTCACCAACTGGAAAAGCATGTGATTAAGTGCGTACAGGATTGGGATCTACAGGCAGTAGTGGGTACACATAGTAGAAGACACTCTAGAACTCACAGAGTGGCATACAGTCATTACAACGTGGCGTTTTACTTTCAAGAAAACGAAAGTGTAAGTGAGAATGAATCTCAGTTAATAACAGAAAATTAACTCCCAAATATCCAGATTATTTAATGATAGCATTACTCAGATGAGAAATAGTCTATGAATACTTCATTTCTTATTGTTTTTTAATCTGTGTTTATATTTTAAGATCTTATTTGCAAGAACAGTTTTTTATTCTCATCTGTAAAGCGCCTACCCCACAGCTGGCACTATCCAAACAATACATCTTTCAAATGAGAGTCAAGCCTCTGGCAAACAGATTGCTATTAAGTCCAATTATTAATGCAGTTCAGAACTAGCGCCTAAATGTTTGTATGTACATACTCACAAAAGGCCACAAACGTGAGAGAGAGTGAGTTTGGGAGAGGAAAGAACAGATGACTAAATGGGATGCTGGCTTCTGTTACAACTACAATAACGTGAAAAACAAACCCCAGTTAGACTTTCCACACTTTTTAAGGGTATTAAAGAAAACAACAAGAAAGTCCAAGATGCTAAATGTAGTTCTGGTTTAATGAAACTGTAATTATGGCTGGTCGCTTGTCATGGCAAAAGACATGTTTTGGTCACAGCAAAAAAAAGCAAAAGTCACAGTTTTAGCTATAAAAAAGAAAAATCATGGCCCTCACTGTTTTAATTAATAAATATTAAGTCATTAGTCATGGGAAATTATAAAAAAGGCTTGTTTGGGGGGAAAATGCAAAATATCCTTTATTTTACGATAAAAATTGTTTTAAAACTATTTAACAATATTTAAGTAATAGTTTAAAAACCATTAAGAAACGCATACTCTATTATACTGAAAATAAACAGGAAATAAATCAGTGCGTAAATATGCATAATGGAAGCTTGGCTGGAACCAATTCGGGCAGGGTGACAAAGATCATGACTTTTTATTGAAATAACTCCCAAACCCTAAAGATCAGGTTGTGTAACAGAAGCCACGGCTATGACCAAAACATTCCACAACAACAAATCCAATTAAAAAGACAGCATTTTCTAACCAATTTTTTTATTAATTTATCGTCAGGGCGTTATCCAGACTGGTATGCTTCCTCCTCCTCTTTGAGAGTATTAACCCCCTCTAAAAGGTACCCCAGACTGACAGCTTTGGAGACCAAAGCCCTGACTTTGTCATGTACAGGAACAGTGCAAGCTTCCTCAACTCCATCCTGCCAATGATGTTTGCTCATCCTGACCTGCACAGACAAACTCCAGGGGTTACTAGTTACTGTAGTTTTGTCTCTATGTACATTCACAACCTTATTCTGTGTCCTCAGACTGCCATGAAGAACTGGACAGATCACCACTATCTGATTTCATGTGGGCCACTATGACAGAATTTTGATCACTGCAAAATGTTCCACAATGAACCCAGAGGCTAGAATTAGAAGGCTCATTCTACCCTAATAAAAGTGTCCTGAGCTCCTCACTCCTGCCGTCTATGCTGGTCATGCTGCATTTTCCCACCCAGACTCTTTGATAAAGGTGAAGTTTTATATCATGGTCTCTCATCGTGACACTTGTCATACCATTAGTAAATACCAGGGGCCAGATCCTCAACTTGTGGACACTGTTGTAGCTAAAGAGAAGGTCAATGGAGTTATGACAACATACGCCAGCTCAGAGTCTGGCCCTAGAGAAAACATTCACAATTCACCTGCTTTTCTGCAAATAACAATGGTCCGTAGTACTTTTGTCTCAAACTGTGACCACCGATTATTAACAACAATTTTCCCAAGAACTCAGCCTCCTTTGGATGCATATTTCAGGGTGTTTACGAATGTATTTCAGGAGATAATATATGCTGAAAATTTACATGTCTTCCTTCCCTTTAAACACAACTTTTATTCACAATGCTATTAAATTGCTGTTTGATGATAACACTTCATTTTTTTCTTCTTCCAGCAATGGTTTTCATAACATTTAGTTAAGATACTGCTTTTTAAAATGCATCGTATGCAGTTTAGGGGATACCAATCTCATACAATACCTTCTTCTTTGTAATTCTGTTCAAAGCAGGAGGATCATTCCAACCATTTTGAGGTCCTATAACAAAAAAAGGCAACATTAATCATTTGTCAGAATCCTAGAAGTTGGGGAATAGACCTATTTGCCACACTACACCTCCAAATAACTGCTCTAGCAACATCCAAAACTCTTAAGCAAGGCTGGCTCTGTGCCATAGTTGTAAAACTGGTGGTTATGTGACCTGATAACCAAAGTCTTGGTTCTCAAATCTGCTACTGCACCACTAATATCCATGATGGTAGAATAACACATCCCTTGTGCTAAGCAGCAAGCCCTGCAGTTCTTTACACTGAAAGCCCGTTTGCTGTATCTGCCTTAGAGAGGTTACTTTCTTTACAGCTAAGTTAGAATTTGACCTAGTCATCTTGAGCTTCCCCTCCTGTACATAATATAAATCACCTGAATGCATTAAATTAAATTCCTCGTAGACAACATAAAAAGCAAACTACCAACCATCCCAAGAGAGCAACGCTGCACTGCCAAACCTTCTGAATTTTGGCAATGTTGCTGGCAGAAACACAGTTAGGACCACACAGCCAAATTATGTTAACAGTCTCTCAGTTATCTCTGAAGGTTTCACTATATCTGTTTGTAACAAAACAAATTAGACCATTTGCTGGGCAATTTTGTTTGCACGACTACGTTAACTTTATGATAAAAGTTAATCAACAGTGGGCACCTCAGAGTAGTTTGGAAAAAAGCAGTTCATGGGCACTGAATTCTGCTTAAGACGTTTTCTGAGAGTTGCTCCTCTGCTTTTTTGTGACGGATGTTTACATAGCAACAAGATGTGTTCTCCAAGAACAACAGAAGGAAAACAGAGAGGATACTCCATGTGAAGAATAAACATCAGTAGGACTCTTAAAATCCTAGGTCACATTCACCCATGTGCTCAGTCTAGAGATACAAGGCAGTCATAAACCAGGTTTACCCAGCCAGTTAAATAACGTTTATGGTCGTGTTGGGTCACAAAAGCAGAGTAAAGCTGCCTGAGCAGACTGGTGATTCTGGCCCCTTGCATTCAGGCCAATGTCGTAGTAACAAGGAAAGAGAAATACAGAATATAGGTTATCTGAGCAGAACTGTTTCTACTCATTTTTTCAGTGGTTTTCATGACAAATCAGCTCATTAAAAGAAAGCGTTTTCTGTGTACTTGCAAAATTTGCAGTACAAAGCTTAGATTAGTGAATTAAAAATTGTTCCAGTATTTCATTATGCACATTTAATAGGGGCCACTGTATTAAAACTCAACATTAATGCTGCTTAAACTGGGGTAATGAGGATTTATTGTTCAAAGCCACAAAAAGCCAAAAGAAAAAAATTCAATGGACTTTTTCACCACAGTGTTTTTGTCTTTGTAAACTATGAATTCATGTTCACACAGTGGACTGTGCTACTTCAGTACAGACTTAGCTGGACTCTAAATTTAACAAGCACTTGAGAGTTTTGTTAAACAAGTTCCATAGCCAGCATGCCTGTAATACCTTAAAGGGGCCTATTAATTACTTAAAAACCTTCTTGTTAACCAAAACTCAGTCACATCCCCTGACCAACGAGAACATCAGGTATCATGTCCCCTACCTAGCTGGCACATCAGTTTTCATAAGATTTCAGATATGGAGAGCCTGGCTTTTGTAGCACAGACTATGACATCAATTTGTTTTAGCATTACTAATACTGGTAATAATTTTATAGAATTCAGTTAAAATGCATCAACTCATTTCTGTGGTTAAAAATTCCAGTTCTGGTATTATTTATGTTCATTAGGATATTATAAAATTTGATTCAATTAAAATTGTATTGACAAAGAGCGTTGAATTTAGCGTACTATGAGGGTCACATGCATTCCATTAATTTCATATGGTGGCTTAATTGATTTCCATGTTATACTGTAGCTAGTTCACCTTGCAGGGTAGAGGCCTGGTCTTGAGAAGACTGATTTTCTGTAGATAAAATGCAAAAATGACTAAGGCGTTTAAAAAAAGTAAACATAGCCTAACCTGTAATTATTTTTCTCATTAGCTATTTCATTTCAGTAAGTGTGCAAAGCTTGAATTTTCATCACCTGACAAAAATATCTAATAGAATTAAATAGCCAGTTTAATGACAACATTAATTAGTGCTATATGCTGCCCCATCAACCCTGCAGAATGACTTTCCTCTGCCCTCCCAAAACAAGAGTCTGACTCCTTTCCCATTTAGGATGTCATCATTTCAAGTGGCTCCTAATAACTGTTGCAGAATCCTGACTCACTTTTGTTATCAAGCCAACTGAACCAAGAGACTACCCATCAGAGACAAAATTCCCTCATCACAATGGCTTCCACTCAGGAAAGCATTTAAGTATCTGCTCAAAGGGCTAGACTTCAGTAGGACTTCAGCACATGCTTAAGTGCTTTCCTGAATCAAGACCTGTATGATTATTTTGTATTTATACTGCATGTCAATATCACGTTTGTTATGATAGGAGCTTCGCACAGAAATATAAAGCAAATTCCCTGCCCTAACTCAGCTGACAATCCAAATAACATGACACAGCAAGATATTTTACATCACCTACAAGGAAAAAGGGGAGCACTAGACAGCTATTCTACAGTATATTTAAGATTTGTTAGGCACCATCTGTCATTAACCCTGGTTTTTAGAGATTTATAATCCTTGCACAAACGTCTCACTGGACTGAGACGTGCAGTGTCATAACCCGAAAAAAGGAATACTGTGCAACACTAAAAATCACTTCATGCTTAAGATGGATGCCACAGATAGGTTCCTTAAACATCTGCTGTTGTGAAAGTCCAGATGGTTTAAAATGACATTTGAAAGCACTTACTTTCTAATATGATCTTATTGATATTGTTTAGCCTACCAATTTTTACATTTTTCCGTAAAAAAACTAATGGAAAAAACTGCGCATGGAGTTCTAGCTTTTCTACCTGCATCTTCAAATTTCGCTGGCTTACTGCATATATCCTTTAATCTTAAAGCATGAGATTTTTATTTTTATGTATTTATTTTGAATGAATAAAGTTTAAAAAGAAAAACAACCCACATCAAAATGATATTAAGATCCTGGATTACAACATATGAAAGCACAGAAATTCAAAGTCAAGGATCAAACCTCCATTACTAGGCATAACCATCCTGTTTGCTTAAATTAATACACTTTGGTAGACACTAAACATCATGGATTGAATAGAGACACTGGATTTATGGTTTATTACAACAATCTATAATCCACTAACAACCCCCCACCCAGCTGCTCCCTGCCCCCACTTCCTTTCCTCCCTATGACTGGAGGGGTGTTAACGGGCCACTTCACCTTGAATGGTCCCTTGAAATGTGCATTAACTACTTATGCTAAACAATCTGCTCCACCTTGTATTTCGCTGTGACTCCGATAAAGGGCAGGTCTACATACACACAACATGCTGCATCGGCACAGCTGTGCTGCCAAAGTAAAGATGCTCCTACGCCAGCTGGAGAGCTTTTCAACGCAGCGCTGTACACGGGGGGCGGGGCGGATGAGGTCGGTATCACTACGTCGCTCAGGGTTGTGGATGTTTCAGATGCCTAAGCGACGTACTGATATAGGTCTGTAGTGCAGACTTGAAGAAGAGCTCTACGTAAACTTGTCTCTCTCACCAACAGAATTTGGCCTCATAAAAGATATTACCCCATCCACCTCGTCTCTCTGTTTGCACCTAGACATTTGGAGGTATAGCTATGACCTTCACGTTGGCTTTATGTTTTCATGTATTTAATATAATGGTGACATACTGAGAGGCCTTTTTCACTATGCCGTGCAGCTTCTGTGAATAATGTTGGTGGCTAAGGCACGGTAAGTACAGTCTATTTATCAAGACTACTCTGAGGGGATGGAGTTTGAACAGACTATATATTGTACTTTCAGCATTAAAAGAGTTTTAAAAAGCAAGTTTTCCCTCTCTGGTTGGTACAGTTTTCTGAGAGAAATGATCTAACAACCTGAGCAGAACAGTCTGTTGAAGGTTCCCTGAAACATCTTTTTTACAAAGTTCCCTCAATTGCAGCAATATGGTTTCCACTCAGCAGCCCATCCCTGTGCAATAGAGCAATTCAGCACTTAAGACGCAATGGGACTAAGCACGTGACTAAAGTTAAGTATGTGCTCAAATGCTCTGGTGAATAGGGATGGACTTACACACTTAAAGGCTTTGGGGCACTGGGGCCTCAGTGCTGAAATCTGCTAATAATCAATTCAAAGAATTTTCAGCACCCAAGTTTAAAAGTTTTAAACTTTACACCAGATCTCCCCCCTTACTAGCTACTGGGACAAATTCAGCCGATATTGCTAATGTTGACAGAACTTGATAAAAAGAAGTATAGGTCACCTTTGAGCAAAAAGTGGAAACTGAAAGTGACCCATTTTACAGTGCTTATTATTAAGGCTGGAAGCTTCTACAGTGCATAAGTGAGAGCTGTACCCTACTTTGAAAGAGCCATATGGACTATATTGCTTAAACTTTTAACACAAGAAACTTAACAGGTGACAGATCTCTCAACGGCATTCTAGTGACCCATATATAATAGTAAAATGGATTAGAGAGAAAACTGTTAAAGCGGTTTCCTGCTACTTGCATTTTTTGGAAGGTACAGGAGCAATGCTGTCTGCATTACAGTGTGCTACTTTGCTTCTGCAAGGCTACGAAACTTGGAAGCAACTCCCACTCCACCCGGTACACTAATACCTCCTCCTTGTGGTGTACACCATCCTCACACAAAGATGGGGAAGGGTATCCAACTGCCTCATCAAGAAAAGGAAAGGAGAAGGTATTCTGTCCGTTTGTAGAACATATGGGATATTAACAGTCTCAACAGGATGCACCCTTTGGGAAGACACATCCCTACAATGTTAAACAATGCTGCCCAGGCTGACAGGCCCCCAAAACTGACTCCACTCTTCCCTGGACAGAGTGGACATTTTTCTCCTAACGTGTGTGCGTTAATGTAATACTCGTGAAAGGACCTGGAGCCACAGCCTGGGAGACAGCAGTCCTGTTTATCCAGAGAACAGGCACAGTCAGGGTAGGGGCAGAACCAGCTTCAGATAAATGCAAGTAACACCCATGTGCCCCGAGCCACCCTTTCGGGCTCCTCCTGGTCAAGGGTGCCTCATTCCTGACCCAGCTTGGCTGCTCAGAGGACAGATCAGCTTCCACGTCCATTCAAACCATAACATCTCTGATGAGACGGACAATAATGTGGCCAATTAGTACCAAGTGGATCTGAGCTTTTTGTGTTGGGGACACTTGTCCATTGGAATGGACCGAGACCAAATACACTTCATATCGATCAACAAACAGCGTCAGCCTTTCAGTCGCTACCAACTTGGGCTGGATTCCAGCAGGCAACCTAGAGGCTCTATAGCGCATTAACAATGCTCTGAGCAAACCATTTCCCCACCAGAAAAGACATTTAAAAGAAAGTCCAATGGTTTGGTCTCAGAGCCCATTAACAGGACACTGTCCCTTTAAACAACGGACTCCTTGCCCAAACACAGCCCTGTTTTCCATCTGCTGCATTATTCCCTTATCCCCTTTGCGTTAACAGGGTAGAGCTAAAACAATGTTTAAATCAAAATTCCTCACACTCATGTATACATCAGGACCAGAAATGCTGTTTAAAAGTTATCTGAGGAATAAGTGACATTAATAAAGAGATAGGTCGAGCATCATGCAGGTCACTAAAGCAGCTCAAACTGTAAACAACAATAAAGGATGCTGGAGTCCCTCTGTTTCTCACCATGCTGGCAGACTCTGTTATCATGCACACTCAAACATGCTCTTGAGTTCTAGCAACAGACACATGCTATTTTTGTTTGTATTTTTGTTTGTCTCCGTGAGGCTATTCAGTAGAAAGGGCTTCTTAAATTAAATCTGATCCAACACTGGGCTTGACCTTCCTTTCATTTATAGATGTGTGTGACTTGGGGATGAAACTACTGAGAAGTTATGCTAGCAAAAATGCTGCGAGTCAGAAGAAAACCAAGCTCACTGCATCCATGATATTTGCTCATTTTTAGGTACTGGTTCACCAACCACGCAGCAATTTTGGCTCTGTCCACGCGATGGTTAAAATTGTGCCAGCATCAATTGCGTAGGAATACTGTTCTAGCATGGTTCCTCTGACCAGGGCAGACAGAGATTCTTTTTCTGTAGCACAGTGTGACTCTCAGAAGATCTCTGCACACATTGATCAGGGAATCAGAGCTATTATGCTAGCACCATTTCAACTGTAGTGGACAAGGCCTTACAGCTGTACTATGCACAGAAAGGATAATGCCATTTTTAGAAACACTGTGCATTAACCCTAAAATGCAGCCAAATTTTATATTATTAATAATTCACCAGAACACACAAACTATAACAACAAAACCTCACATAAGCAAAATAACTCCTTTCAAGCGCAGACCTGTTCTTTGGGATGCAGGAAGCTCATTGGTTGCAGGCAGAGTACCTGTTGGTCCAGTAGACAGTGCATAAGCCACAGAAGTTGCTGGAGCTCCTGGTCTGCCATGCTGGAAGGATGCACCAGAAGGAGGAGTGGGGAAAGAAGAGCCAGGATTCAAGCTTGCTGGAGAGGGTTGAGGTTGTCCTGGGTACAACTGAGAGGGCACGGAATGGGGAGAAACAGGAGGCATATAGGGAGGGTTAGCGTAGGAGGTTGAAGCAGGAGGAGCAATAGGTTGTTGAGGCTGATAGAGTGCTGGTCCCCCCGTTCCAAAAGAATACTGCTGTGTTGGCTGATAAGCTATATAGGGGGAGAAAAGGGAGAGGTTTTGTTAGTAACATTATTAGAATAGGAGAAAGCTACTATCCTCTCCAGTTTTTATGCCCCATTCCCTCTTCCTAGCTACCAAGGATCACAACTTTCCTCCTGATTTCAGTTGAGCAGAACACTTACATTTTAGACTAGTTTGATGGCTTAATAAATATAAAAACGCCCCGTCACGTAGGACACCTAACTTGAATAGCAAGCTCAGGCCTCAGATGTTGTGGGCCTTTCTCCAAAAGCCAGCTACAGGGGAGAGTCTTGCTGCTGGTAGGTAATAAGCTAGTATCCTGCTCGTGCAGGTTAAAGGTGCCGGCTTGTCCCTCTCTGTAGTGGAGGGTCAAATTTCACATCAGCTTCCCTTAGTGGCAATGCTCACCTCCTCCCTTCCCAACCCACTTGAAACGGCTTCCTGGCTAGCCAGTTCCCACTCCCACAATGTGGTGCTTGGACTCAGAGGACCATGTCACCTCACCCTGTTGCTGGAGCCTGGGAGGCAATGGGAATTATGTCCTTTTTCACAAAGACCTTGATTATCAGCAGCTCTCTGCTTCTTTCCCAAAACTCATAAGTGTCAGGCCATTACACAACCCATACACTCAAAATTAACAGGCGAGGAAAATTAACAGGTGGTAGAAAGACTGGTGGCTACTTCTGTGGGAGCCTTCTAGATTCGGAAAGTTAGGAGCAACATCATCCACACGATACCCGTCAGGCAGGAAAGTAGGGTCCCCACTTGACAGACAGGGAAACCCATACAGAGGAGATAAATGACATGTTCGCAGTCACAGTTAGTAGCAGAACCAAGGCCAGGACTCAGGTCTTCTCACTGCAAGGCCCCAATCTCAACACTAGATGACACAACTCAAACACTGTGCCTGGTTTAATCTTGGTGTTTGTCAATTCTCCTCTGCTGCCATAAGATCCTTTCTCCATATTCTCTCTCACTCCCCGCCTTGTTACTCTTCCACATCCCGTGTTTCTTTTGTTATTGTTTGTTTTAAACAGGCTACTGCAGTTTCCTTTCCTCATTTATCTCCCATCTTCGTCCTTATCTATGGTCTCTTCCCTGTCCCCTTTTTCTCTCTCTCTCTCACTTCGAGCCGACTCTGCAATAACTGAATTAGGTTAAGTTCCTTCTCAACAAGCAGGCATGCTGCTTGAGAAATACCTGGCTCTGGAGTACTCGTAGGGATCTTTGGCCCTCTGAGCTTTTAGGAAGGGCCAGTCTAGGCCTCAAACTAAGATTTGTTGGTAGCCACCTGCTTAACTATAATTTAGCTGTTCAATAGGCAGTGCCACATCATCACTGACAAAGTACCCCTCGGTATGGCGAGTGACCGGGAATAAGTAGCAGGAGCTTTCCGTGGATTGTTCTCTCACCCGAAGAGTGGGACTGGTTTCCCCATTGCTCTGAACCTCCCGAACAAACTCACTCATGCGAATGTTGTGTAAATAAGACATTGCTACTTACTCTGTGGGTACGTCTGTCGTGCCGCCGCCTGCGAATACACGTTGTAGCCGGGAGAGGCAGCCTGATGTGGCAACACATTCGGATGAGCAGCCCCTGGTGGCATAATAAAACCTGGGGGCGGAGGATTGTCTCCCTAGGACACAAGAATGCATTAAAGAGAAAGGAGATTAGATTTAATCAGTGCTGCTAACAGGTTGCCAGAGGAGGAGTTGAATGGGATTTCACAATTTCATATTTAAAGGCCTCAAACTGACATCAACAGAAAATAGCCATCACCACTGGCATAACTGTGCTGATCATTCCACCACCTCCATGAGCCAGGCTTCTTGAACAATATAAAGGTGAACCACAACCAAAGTGATGCACTATCCTTTAAACAGGAAATGAAGAAGCAGACATCCTTAGAACACAAACCCTTCGATTTAATGATGTGTAGATGATGTGTAGCAAGTCACAAAAACCTGACATCTTGATATTTCAACCAAGACACTTTTTAAAGGTTAAACCTGTTATTTCCAACATTAGGGGGAAAAAGAGAGAGAGAGAGAGACACTACTCTTGCGACACTTGCATGATTCCACTGCCAAAAGGAAGCTGTGGAAGTTCTCACTTGAACACAATTTTTTATTAAACACCAGCTAATACTTTTTCAAGGCTAGCCGTCTGGGTAATATCTGGAAACCTAACAAGAGCTGCATGGAAACAAAAAGTCAGATTGACCTCAACACCTGTTGCTGTCTCCCAAATGCACCGGAATGCATTAAGCACACAAACTGTATTCGGGGGTATTTATTTAAAGGGAGCACGATCCGCTCAAAGAGGAATAATGAATGTTATACCTGTGTGTCAGAGGGAGAGGCTGCAGAAGGATGGCTGGGAAGGGCAGTAGGAGTTTTGTTACTCCAGGTAGTGACAGTAGGGGCAATTCTAACCTGAATTGAACAAAGAAATACCAATCACGGAAAATAAAATGAAAAAAAATAAAATAAAAACACCCTAACGGGTATCACATTACCAGATGCAATGCAGGTTATAGGAACTCTGTGAACACACAAAATCAGGCATCCCAGTAGTTCAAAGCAGCCATGAAATCAAGGTAATAAAATAAAAATAAAGACACAGCCTAAATCATTGCACATTCAAAAGCAAACAGAGAAGACAAGAGGTGAAGAGTTTTGGTATCTAAAGGGAACCACAGCAGGAAGATGGAGCACAGAGAAGGTTCTAGCAGTTAGAAAGCAGACTGGTGTTTGAACAGCATTATACATGCCCCTAAAGCCAGGTCTGTCAGAGTGTCATAATTACAAAGCCTCCTTTTGTCACACTTTCGTAACTGCTGCAAAAATCCACCCCATGCTGAGGGCTCACACCAAGCAGTGCTTAAACAATAGCCTGTAAGTTACAAGGCTTCAGTTAAATGGAGGTTGACTGCCTTCATGTAAGTGGGGTTTCTTTAATTTGGGTTCACAAGATCCTCTGAGGTGTCTTGTTAAAAAAACAAAATTTAAAATCCAGCTGTCGCACATGCACAATAAGCTTCTTCCCCAGTGTTAGTCTCTTCCCACAACTGGGTCCTCAGAGCTCCCACGGGACACCAGATATCTCCTATGCCCATGTTTTCCATACTTTCCCAAGCCCTTAGCCTGACATTGTAATCATTGTCTTCCTGACCAAGGGTGAATGAGCGGGACTCAGTTGGCTCATCTATACCACATCTTTAACTGGCGAGAGAGGGTGCTGTTGAGCAATGGGAAATACTGCCGCACACTGAATTCACAGTGCCTGTGTTGCATGTCAGAGGAAGGAGATGGGAGGGGAGCCTTAAATCTAGGGCTTTGCATAGTTAGAGTAAAAGCAACAACATGAAGTTACCACCTGGCTCAGGAATGACTTTAATACATCTATTTCTAATAACAGCAGTGGTTTGTTTAGTCTGGAGAAGAGAAGACTGAGAGGGGACAGTTTTCAAGTACATAATAGGTTGTTACAAGGAGGAGGGAGAAAAATTGTTCTTCTTAACCTCTGAGGAGAGGACAAGAAACAATGGGCTTAAATTGCAGCAAGGACGGTTTAGGTTGCACATTAGGAAAAACTTCCTAACTGTCAGAGTGGTTAAGCACTGGAATAAATTGCCTAGGGAGGTTGTGGAATCTCCAACATTGGGGATTTTAAGAGCAGGTTGAACAAACACCCGTCAGGGATGGTCTAGATAATACTTAGTCCTGCCTTGAATGCAGGGGACTGGACTAGATGACCTCTCGAGTCCCTTCCAGTTCTATGATTCTATGTATTTTTTTATATAATGAGCCATTATAACAACAAATATGAACATTTTAATAACTTCCTAAATATGAATGTGCACGATCTGATCAATAACCAGTTTGCAATTTTAAAAAGTTAATTAGATGCTTTTCGCCTACTGAAAAAAAGAGTATTACAATGCAACACAGACGGAGGCCCATAATTAAGCACATGCTTAAAGTTAATCACATGCTTAAGTGCTGGCCTGACTAGGAATGATGGACTTACACGTGTGTTCAAGCGCTCTCCCAAGTTGGAGCCAATGGCAATGAAACTAAAAGTGAAGGCTCAAATACTACATTTTACTTTGCTCTGTCCAATCTACACAATGTTGCATGTCCATCTGTAATACCCCGTTAATATCAAATCCCTGCAGTACCTAAATGTGGAATTGTGTTTTTAACACAAGGAAGCAAGTCAAAAATTTCTTTGCACAGTTCACTTGGAATGTACTTGTTGGTTTGTGTTTAAACCAACAACAACTTTTGTTGTTGTTTTTCAGTAACAGTTCTCCCATCCCCTTCCTAGCATTTAACACTCTAATGGGTAGAAAACGTGAAACTTCAGTTTGAAGCATTACCAAGACCATCTCATATCTAGGAAAGCTAACATTTTCCATAACAGGTTATTGCAACTACAATTCATTGGTTACAGGAAGGAAGGTAAGAGAGACACAGAAAGGAAAAGCTGGCTTAATTATTTTTAATAATGGATCTGAAAACAGATCAAGCACAGTGATGTTTGCATCAATCTAATGAAGTCTTTTGACCACTCTGAAAGTTACTTTTTGTAAATTCTACATCCAGGAAATCACCTGGGGTTAACTCTGCAGTAAGGCATTCAAAGCCACTGATATACAAAGGAAGACAACAATGCCAAACACCCCTGACCCTTCAGCCTTTCCTCTTCCTTCTGCCCTCAAAAAAAGCAAATAATTTCATTTCCCTGATGCGATGCGATGCAACATAAACCCCTCCGCAGCCAGAATCCAAAATCGCTGGGAAGATGCAACTACTTGATTTACTTGACGCATCAGATGCTTCAAGGCCGGGAAGTGCGAGCATTTCAGTAAATCCACTTCTTCAGGGCCCACGGTGTGACGGGAAACCAAAAGTGCAGACCTAGTTCCATTTTCTTCATTTAAAAACAGTTCCCATAACACTAATACACGCTTTCCGTTCTCAAGGAATTGGCTGAAAGCAGCTGGTGGCACAAAAGCCAGCCAATCAATAATGGCTTGCTAAGGGATTGGCGATCACATTTTAACTAGGAGAACAGCTGAGATGGCGTGTCTCACACCAA
Organism: Chelonia mydas; assembly: GCF_015237465.2. NCBI lineage: Eukaryota > Metazoa > Chordata > Testudines > Cheloniidae > Chelonia > Chelonia mydas. The sequence continues at coordinate 18,671,244 of NC_057852.1, forward strand.
CCCATGGCAGTAACGGCAAACCTGTTTCCCCCCCTTCTGCCATGTAGTCTGATTTGGTACAGCCTTGAGTCCAATCTAGCACAAAGGTCCCCACCTCCTTTATATCTCATTTGCCTTCCCACCCAACAACTTCCTCCTCTACCCCAGACTCACTCACTCATTCTTTCAGCACACCTCACGCTTTGGTTTTCCAGGCCTCCCTCACAGCACCTCATCCCTATCCAGGGTGCGGATGCTCTCCTTACACTGCTCCTACTCCACCTGCCTGTTCCCCACACCACGGGGAAGAGATTTTAAGCATGAGGCTTTACTGGCCACCCAATCCTCTGGCACAGTCTTCTGTAATGTCCGTCATTTGATTCACAGCACGGGACAGCAGAATCGGCATGACCTGCCGTGAGTTTGCTATTGCAGCTGTACAGCAATTTCTCTGGCCGATTACAGAGCAACGGGCTGCAGAGTGAAAAGCCAGCCTGTCCTTAGCTGAAGAGATGGTAACTGCACGACAGGACTGCATCCCAAAGGCTGCATGTCGCAGGGGAAAACAAAAATAAAAATATCCCCGAAGATGTAGCGATTTGCACTGAAATACTTTTTTCCTTAATTTAAAATGTATCTCCAAACCTAGGCTGCTTGATCAGATATATGAGAGGTGTGTCCAAAAGCAGAGTAAAGGAGGCATCTACGCAGATGGCAAGAAAGCACAAAGGAATTGCTGTCCAAAGGGCTTTTAGGCACATCACACACGCTTCGGATTCATTGAAGGAAACAAAGTGCACAAGCCATCATCTTCAAACCCCACGCAGTGGGAGCACTGCTTCAGCTTGACTGCTGTAAGTCACTTACCTGCTGATAATACTGCTGGGCTGGGCCTTGGGGCATCTGCATTTGTCCAGCCACAGGTCCAGCTCTTCCCTTGGGCATGGGTTCTCTCTCATATTGGGACTTTGGTGCCTCCTGTCCCATTGGAAGTTCTCCCTGGGCTCTGCAAAGTCTGTCCCGCAACAGCACGATCTTTGGCTACAAATAGTAAACCAAAGCAAACATGTAATTACACCAAGTGGAATCTCTGGCATCAAATCAACAGATGGATGGCCACTTACTGATCAGTTAAACTTCAAACAACTGTTCGAAAGAGGATGGGATATTCCACTGAACAGTGTTCTGGTTGGCTGAAGCAAATCTGTTAGTCAGCCAAAAAACAGGCATTCCAGCTGGATCCGGTGCAGGTGACTCTACTGGAAGTGTGGGTTGAATCCCAAGTTTGGTACTCTCATTCCCAGGCCGGCAATGGTGGGAATGCCACAGAAATGCGGAGAGAGGGGAAAAGTGGGGCATGAGGGGTGACTGCAGCTACGACCACTGGTGACTGGCTCTGGAGGGCTCTTCTCTAATCCTCACTGGCCAGGAGAATGGCACGCCATGAGCCAAAAAGGGAGAAGAATGAAATGCAATTCTCACAGCTCAGAGTAATAAAAAGAACTTCAATACATATACAGGAATTAACTGATAGTCCAGTAGCCACCCTGGAAAACCTGTGGAATTCACACTAAGTGGTCATCAGGAGAGGACTTAAACCATTCATTGTTAGAGAGCAAGCATTGTCACTTGGGGTCCACAAAGCAAAGTCTTGGCTTCACCTTGATTTATTTTCCAAAACACCCTGCAACTTCTGAGGCACCAGGAGACGATTATACTGAGACCATGTTCCATTCCAGTGACTTTTCCCACCTACGCACAATAATAATCCCTGTCAATGCAGTTCTAAGCGGGAAGAAGAACTCCAAACCACATTGGAACATGACTTCAAGTGACAGTTTTGTACACGATGTGTGCCACACATATTAATTATCAATTAAAGCTTGTTCATCTAGAAGGGAGCAGAAGGAAAGTGAAGGCCACTTACCTGGTTGGTGTCCGCAGGAAGGAAAGCCAATGCAGTAGCAATGCTGCCCTGGGCAGCCAACAGATTGGCATACTGACTCATCTTCTCAGCCAGAAGAGCCCCGACAGCATCGGCGTCCATAGATCGTGTAAACTGCACAGCCTTACGCAGGATTACTACTTTCTCAATGAGGTCCTGGAGGATTATGACAGAGGGAAAAACAACAAGTTCACTGGATCAAGTGAGAGAAAATGGCCACTAACTATAGCATGTCAGTAATAGACTCGAGATCAACCTGGCATACTACACAGGTCTCATTACATTATTTTAAGCAGAGTGAAAATAAAGATTTTCCCAACGATTATTAGCTCGTGTTCTGTGTAACATTCAGAGCAAGATAATAGAACAGTAATAAGTGACCATCAATTTCAGTGCATTTTAAAATGTACTGACATTAAATAAACCAGCAGTAATCTGGTTACTCCATAAAGAAAAGCTTTTAAAAATTCTTATTTTATGAGATCTAAGGTACCTGTAGATTATCAGCAGCCATTTTTTCATTTTCATTAGTCAACAAAAAATGTTATTTACTGCTGTTACAAAAATTTCCTAGAAACGTAAAGTAGGGATGGGAAAGACCTGTTAGGTCATCTAATCCATCTTCTCGCAAATGCAGGATTGTTCCCTAATGTACCATTAATAGTGTTTTGGCAATTCTAGTTTTAATCATCTTAAGCAAAGAGGATTCCACCACTCCCTCTGGGAGACTATTGCACAGTCTCATTGTTCTTACTGACAAGAAACTGTTCTTGATATTCATCATAAATTTTCCATTTCTTGATTCCATTCCATGACTCCTAGTCAAACCCATGTACCATTCAAAATCATTCTCCTCATCGCTTGCACCACCCTTTAACAACTGTGCCTCTGTATATGCAGCCCAAAATTGCATTGGTCCTTTTTTTCAAAAATGTTAACTACCAAACAGCACTGCAAACTCCATGTTCAATGAAACATCTATCAACCCTTGCTCTCTGTCTGAAACCTATTCCCCAGTTTCCTCCTTCCCACTGAACAGCTGTGCTTTGGATTATTTTTCCCCCAGATGTACTCATTAGTATTTTTTTTCCCAGTTGCATCTCACCTAGGGTGACCAGATGTCCTGATTTTATAGGGACAGTCCCGATATTCAGGGCTTTGTCTTATATAGGTGCCTATTGCGCCGCTCCCCCCCCGGGCCCCATTCCAATTTTTCATACTTACTATCTGATCACCCTAATCTCACCGTCTTATTTTCTGTTCACTTTTCTTATCTTTCTCTTATTCCTCCATCCTCACTCGTGTTTGCAATAGCTCCCAGTTAAGTATAATTTGTTAATTTCATTCATGTGCAGTTTACTCCCTCTTCTAGACCATGAATGAAGATACAGTATTTAAAAAACCCAGACCCACACATGAATCGCAACAGTACACCACTAGTATTGTGTGTTTATTGGACTGTTCTCTAGTTCACTCTTGTTTTTTTCCAAGTAAGTGAATATCTTAATCAATCAACAAGCTTTTTTCCACCCAGGATTAAAATAATAGTTTCTGGGATTTCCAGCTCTCCCATACCACAGTTCGCTGAGGCCTAATATTAGCTCATTTGTGTTTTTTATAGTCTGAGCTGGTGAAGCAAAACAATCAAAATGCAAATTCAAATCTAAGATATTTTTGTAACAAAGAAATCTTGTTCAGAAGACTTAGAAGTAATTCTAGTTATTTGAAATTCAACTACAAATGCATGATAACATAAAATACAGTTCTAAAATATTTCTGTTTTCTTCAGCCTACTGCAAATATTGACCTATGGCACTGTGTGGCAGTATTACTTCTAAAATTGAAATCCAAAGCAATTTCATAGGATGGCATCATAAAAAGAAAAAGAAAATATGCAAGAATTCCCTTATAGCAGGGAAATAGATATTGACTTTGCCTTAAAAGGAGCACAACACATATATGTAAGTCCAAAAAATAAATATATCCATGTCCACCTTCAAAAACACCTGTGACTAACTATTCTGGGTTTTACTTTTAGGTACTTAGTCCCCAAAGTTTCTAAACCATCTATTCCAAAAGCAAATTTCAAAAGAAATCAAGGTCTCTAATGAATTTAAATGATCTATCAACCCTTGCAAAGAAAGTATATATATTCAGAAATGCAACAGCCTTATTTTTACAAGCTGAGATAAACGTTGAACATGTTTTGCAATATAGTGTCAGCACAGGCCATTTATAACTAATCGTATTTTACTCATTAAAGTAACACATCACTTTCATGTTGAAGGATATGCAAGTATCAGAGGGTCTGTCAAAATCCTGTATAAAAATAAACTTATTTAAAAGCCAAACCCACATATTTACCAAAAGTACCACACCAAGTCATATTACAGCATGTCACTCAACACCTTTTTTCACAAAGACACTAACCTGAAGGGACAAGGGGCTGTTTCCATCCTGAGCTTTAGTCCAACACGCAACTAATTTCTCTACATTCCCAGCACAAATATAACACAGACAAGCCTGTGTCTGCAGGAGGTTGTCCCCTTCGTTTTCAAGTCTATTGCCCAACAGATCTAAGAATTACGAATAAAAAGCATTTGAGTCATCTCATAAAATACTTGATAGTTAAAACAAAGTACCACTCAGGATGCTTGGACTACCTCTGGGTAAGACAATGAAAATTGTTGTGATACTCAAATATATGCCAAAACTCTAAATCTAGCAAAACGTAGAAGAGAAACATTAAAATTGTCATTGTTTTTGCATACGTACTCGGTCATTTAGGGTGCTCTTGAAAATGTTACCCATCTTGCACAGAGGGAAGGCAGGCATTGTGACACATTCCTGATGCTGCTTGGCCAATGTGGCTCAGTGTTTATCTGAAAAGTCATAGGAATCCAAAGTGCGGGAACCCTCTTCCCTGACACTCATGCTGAAAACAGATAAATTGTGCAACATGTTCATGTGTCCAAAGGGGACAAATGAGGGGGGCTAGTCTGAGCTTGCCTTTCATTTTGCTGTTTTATTTGCACGTGCCTGGCAATCTGATTTGCTAGAACAATATATTTTGGCTTGCATCAATGGCAGTATCCATCATGTGAGTAATGCTAACAAAGTTTAGAACATAAGGCTGGTGTAACCATGGCTAGCCATTGGTTTATTATGCTAATAAGGCGAGACGAGACAGTGTGGTGTGCAGGAGTGAACACATGGCGTGGGTGACTGGATTTCCTCCACGTTCATCCTGGATTTCCTACTGACTTGCTGTGTGGCCTTTGCTGAGTCTCAAGGACCTGTTTCTTCATCCACTGACTTCAATAGAAGCAAGAGCAGGCCTTTAACTCCTCTCTGCCTCAGTGTGGGCATCTGTGGAAAGGAGACAGCACTTCTCTCCTCCTACTGCGGTGGGAGAATTAATTTTTACAAGGTGCTTTAACAACTTAAAGTGCTAACATGGTTGTACATAAGAACAGCTACACTCAGTCAGACCAATGGTCCATCAAGCCAGTATCCTGTCTTCCGACACTGGCCAATGTTACATGTTTCAAAGGGAATGAACAGAATGTGGCAATTATCAAGTGATCAGTCTTGTCATCCAGGCCCAGCATCTGGCAGTCAGAGGTTTAAATGATCTAACAGAGGTTTAGGGACACCCAGAGCATGGGGTTGCATCCTTGACCATCTTGGCTAATAGCCATTGATGGACCTTTCCTCCAGGAACTTATCTAATGCTTTTTTGAATCCTGTTATAGTTTTGGCCTTCACAATATCCCCTGGCACCGAGTTCCACAGGCTGACTGTGTGTTGTGTGAAGGTGTACTTCCTTTTGTGTGTTTTAAACCTGCTGCCTATTAATTTCATTGGATGACCCCGGCTCTTCTGTTATGTGAAGGGGTAAATAACACTTCCATTACCCCTTTCATCATCTCTTTTCCAAGATGAACAGTCCCAGATTTTTTAAGCTCTCCTCATATGGAAGCTGTTCCATACCCCTAATCATATTTGTTGCCCTTCCCTGTACCTTTTCCAATGCTAATGTATCTTTTCTGAGATGGGGCAACCTGAACTGCACACAGTATTCAAGATGTGGGGGCGTTCCCTGGATTTATATAGAGGCGATATAATATTTTCTGTCTTATTATGTAACCCTTTCCTAATGGTTCCTAACATTGTTAGATTTTTTTGACTGCTGCTGCACATTGAGCAGATATTTTCAGAGAATCGTTTTCATGACGACTCCAAGAACACTTTCTTGAGTAGTAACAGCTAATACAGACCTTAACATTCTGTATGTACAGTTGGGATTACATTTTCCAAAGTGCATTACTTTGCATTTATCAACATTGAAATTCATCTGCCATTTTGTTGCCCAGTCACTCAGTTTTGAGATCCCTTTGTAATTCTTCACAGGCAGCTTTGGACTTAACTATCTTGAGTAATGTTGTATCATCTGCAAACTTTGCCACCTCAGTGTTTATCCCTTTTTCCAGATCATTTATGAATATGTTGAACTGCACTGGTACAGATCCTTGGGGGACCCTTTTATTTACCTGTCCACTGTGAAAACTGACCATTTATTCCTACCCTTTGTTTCCTCTTTTAACCAGTTACTAATCCATAAGAGGACCTTTCCGCTTGTCCCATGACTGCTTACTGTGCTTAAGAGCCTTTGGTGAGGGACCCTGTCAAAGACTTTCTGAAAGCCCAACTACACAATGTACACTGGATCACCCCTGTCCACGTTTGTGGATGCTCTCAAAGAATTCTAATAGATGTGCAAAGCATGATTTCCCTATACAAAAGCCATGTTGACTCTTCCCTAACATATCACGTTAATCTATCTGTCTGACAATTCTGCCTCATCTAGTCATGTTTTTGAAACATTTTAATTGGCATCCCGTAAGCAAAGAATATTATATATTGTTTTCTTAGCAGACGCAGCTCTCATATTAATGGTCAGCACTGCTGGCTTATAGGAAAAGATAACAGTGGTTGTGGTTTGCTTTGGCCATGAAGAGGCATACCTGTTCTTTCCTTGTAGAAACACCTTTGAATTTTACAATGATATAGGAATGGATCACCTTTAGGGGTTATGTTTCTTTTATTCCAAAAAATTAAAACAATGAATTAACTGCCTTATGAAAAAAAGAGTTGGACTGGCATCCCTGGAGACTGAAAAGCCGTCTGCTCACAGAACAGATACAACAGCGGGAGCTGCATGTTGGACCAGGACCAGGGACAGATCTGGTTGGGTGGGAGATGAAAGATAATCAAATATTGATTTCAAATTGATTGTATTCCTTTAAAATTCCAATGAGTTCCCATAATCCAAAATAAAGGAATTATCCAATAAAGGAACTAATCATGAATAAATTAATTCATGAAGGAATTAATATGAAGGAAAATAACTTTGGAGTATTTAAAAGCATAGTTTCACTTAAGTTGAGTAAAATAAATTACATCCATTCTTAAATTTTCTTACCACAGAGAGCTGCAAATTCATCTGGCCTAGCATAAGTCAACACAGCAGCCAGCGCCTCTCTCCAGTTTTGCAAATCACATGACTGAACTATCTCCTTCCAGTTCTTTGTCACAACTGCAGTGATGAGCTGGAAAGGAAAGAGAAAGACCGAATGATGTCTTTGTAGAATTCCCATTCCTGACCCCATATCATTTACATCTATGCTGTGTGCCCAACCCCAGCGTATCTGGGACAGATACTTCACCATGACTCTACTCATCTGAAAGATTATGTGAATTCTCATTTAGATGGGATCCTGTGAAACTTAGAAACTAGGGCAAAGGCAACACAGCACAGCAAGTATCCTTATTATAAAATGCACACCACATGATGTGCTGATCAGGGTGCAGATGTCCCAGGGGGAAAGAGAGGGTCTGAACCACAAAGAATAAACAATGGAATCAACTGACTGTATCCAGTATTATACTATAAACATGTATTGAATAAGATATTTTCTGAAATTTGGTGACACAGTGGTGATTAGCGTTATTGATTGAGGTATGCATGGGTAGCGTGTAAAGTGTTACATATGTGTGCTGGAAATATGTTCCTAAAATGTGTTCAGACTAAGCAATCTGAGTAGAGTAGATGAACAGGTTTGTCCTAGACCCAGGAATGTGGATTCACCAGCCTGCCAGGGTCAAGCAAAGTACAACAGAAAGTACATTTGCATCTAAGGGAAATAAAGTGATCAAACTAATTAAAAAAGCAAATTGACCAGAGGGTGAAAGAAGGGGCTTGGTCTCTGCAGCCTGAAGAACAAACAGCAGGGGAGGGGAACTTCTTATGCACTTACTTTTCAAATAATACATTTCTGGGGGTTATTGTCTATAACAAGAAAGGGAGAGAACCCCGAAGGGGCCCATCACTGAGAGGACATAGGTACAGCATGCTTTGAGCCTGTAAAAGTTGGATCCCCAGTCTGAAAGGCTAGGAATGCTGGTAATTTGATGTACATACAAAGAACTTACGCAAAGAAAGATTAAGTTTTAGTCACTTTTATTTTTTAGCAGGTTTTCTTTTGTTTTATTTGTAACCATACCTGTCTCCTTCTCTTGCTTAGTATCACTTCAATCTCTATTCTTTGTTCATAAACTTATTCTTGTTTTATTACAAAACCATCTCAGTGCTGTTGTATGGAAGTGTGAGTCTTAGCTAACCTAACATGCTGGTGTATGTATTGTCTCTCTGGAGGCAGGGAACTTAATTTCTGTGACTGTCCAGTGAGAGGGACTGGCCCCTGCAGGGAGACATCTCTGGGGAACTCGAGAGCTGGGGTTCACTGATTGTCACCTACAAGGCAAGGTTTAGGCTGGCGGAGTCCTGAAGCATTTGCTGGCAAGGCAAACAGGCTGGTGTGTCAGGGAGCTGACACATAGCTTATCAGCAGCAATGCTCTCACTCTTGCTAAGGCAGAGTGGGAACATGGTGGCTCACAGCTCTGGGTGTCCTGAGCACGATGTCACACGGGTACAGTAATCAGCAAATCAGGGACCCTGCAGAAGCTTTGAAAAATTATTTTACAGTACAAGGTTATCTTTGTTTGGTTAAGAATTTAGTTATAAAACTTCTGCACAACACAGGGCAAAGTGAGGGGCGTCACTGATTTTGTTGCTAAACTGCATGCTGACCAAACCTTTTAATTCCATTTTATTAAACTCTACACCCCTGGCAGCCTACTTCACTGCAGTTAAAAAAGAATGCCCTAAGCAGAGGCAACCCAGACTTGCATCAACAATACTCTGTCCACTAACTGAACAAGCCTGCCCTTTGTCCTGTGAGCCAACCTGCCAGGATCTTGATAGTATTCAGTTTTCCCTTCCCTGCCTCCGCTCTGCCCTCCAGTTACTCATCCACTTTAGACAACATACTGATTTACTCTGCAGCTGTGTTGATATTTAGTGAACAAAGGCCTTGTAAGTAACACAATCAGGCATCAAACAAACGGTTTGCGTGACTTTAGAAGAAAAGCAAAGGCAAGTAACTAATCAAAAAAAAATTTGTGCAATGACAAATGTATCACTCATTTGCTAACACAACACATAGGTAAGGGATTGGTGTTCCACAGAATTGCCTCTCTCCAAAGGATGGATTGCCAAAAGAAGTATTTGAAATACCTGTACTTCTGTTCTTTAAGCCTACTAAAAATATCTAGAAAAGGTCTCAGAGAGGTGGGCAGATTTTCCCTCTTTACTCTTGCCCCAGACAAAAGAAATTGGAACTGCCCTTGCCCCAATCATATCATAGGGAATGGTCAGTAAAGACCCGCTTAGAGACCGTGTGTTAGTGCTGATCATGCTTTGCAGCCTTAAGCCCTGAGCCAGAAAAATACTTGAGCAATCTGCTCAACTTTAAGCACAGGAGCAGTCCCATTTGAAGCCACTGCTCCCTGTTAAGCATGTGATTAAGTGCTTTGCTAATTCAGGACCTTAGCATGGGGATAAAAACCTGCTATTTTCAATGTTGCCTCCTCCTACTGCACCGTTAAATGCCGTTCCCTGACAAAGGAACAGTGAGAAGCAAAAACTGAAATACGCGGTCAGTTTCAAAACGCCAACTTTGGTAACAGAGTGTCTTGATGGCTGCTCCTCTTGCATGCACCTTCTGCTGACGCTCTGACCTAAGAGAGCGGCAGGGGGCAAAGAACTGAAGCAGCATTGCCAGCAAGGCAGAAGCTGAAGAGCAGATATAACCAGATGTCCATATCACACTGTCTCATAGATGTCGTGTGATTAGATTAGTCCTGCTATTCTTAGATAACCCTTGTACACAATAGAGCAAAACATCAGCAAAAATGTCTCCTCCAACTGACTGGACGGAAAGTAACATAAGAAGTGCTGCAGCTGGAGTAAGTACAGTACTTGCTAAAGATGACCAGATAAGACACTGCACATACACTAAACACTGAGTTTAAACTAGATATTTATCCTTGCTCATCAGCGAGGATACTTTTTACTCAATGTGATCAACAAATGTTAAAAGGATGGGGAGAGAGAGTAGAAATAAAAGCTGCTCTTCATCCCAGCTAATAAGCCTGTTCTCTGCTTAACAATATACAAAACAGAAAAACACCCTTTCACTCACAGATCCAATGACTGAATTTACCCTACATTCAATTCTCCTAGAAACAAAATGTACAAAGATAGCAAGGAAAGTCGTATGTCACCAGAACATAAACAGTTTCAGGAGTCTGCTGAAAGCCTATACACACAAATTTTGCTTTAGTTTTCAGTTGAAAAGCTACATACCCTAGTAATTTTGCTCTGCATCTTAACAAAGTACTTTTTCTGTGTCCTCAACAGCAGCTCTTGTCCACCTGCTATGGCCAATATGATGGCATCAGCCATGCGATTATCATGTAAGCAGAGATCAACCGCACTTTCAAAGTTACCAGTCAGCAAAGCCTGGGTAATCAAACCATCAACATCTGCAACAGGAAGAATAATTTAGTTTTGAAACAATTTTACTGCTTCAAAATAAAACAGGCATTAAACATACAGTTATATAGGTGAGTCAAGTAGCAGTTTCTCTCACTCTGAGATGCTGGGCTGTTTTCTTCTTAAAGACCTTGATTCAGGAAAAAAATTAAGCACATGTTTAAGTTCATTGCTATTCAAGACAACACTTTCGTATGTGCTTAAGGGCTGCCCTCAATAGGATGGATTTCCTGAATCAAGGCCAAAGAGCCTGTAGCATTATCACCTTGTACTATGACCCCAAGAAATCTCAAACCCACTTCGTCAGGCCAAACAAGTACTTGGATAAGAGATCTCCAAGAATCACGTACTTTAGTGTCATAGGAAGTACTGCTGGTATTTCACTAGGCAGCGCTCTTTCTTCTGAGTCAGTACTGAAACTATGACCCAATGTATTTTGTTGGGGATGAACATAAGAACATAAGAATGGCCATACTGGGTCACACCAAAGGTCCATCCAGCCCAGTATCCTGTCTGCCGACAGTGGCCAATGCCAGGTGCCACAGAGGAATGCTTGAAGTGTTATCTTGTGGATGAGATATACAAGGAAGGCCTTGAACTTCGGTGGTCGCTAAAGATCCCCAAAAAGAAAAGGAGTACTTGTGGCACCTTAGAGACTAACCAATTTATTTGAGCATAAGCTTTTGTGAGCTACAGCTCACTTCATCGGATCGGATCGGATCGGATCCGATGAAGTGAGCTGTAGCTCACGAAAGCTTATGCTCGAATAAATTGGTTAGTCTCTAAGGTGCCACAAGTACTCCTTTTCTTTTTGCGAATACAAACTAACACGGCTGTTACTCTGAAACCTGTCATTAAAGATCCCCAGGGAATGTTGGTAAGAATGAAGTGTTAACACCCATGTCCCGACAAAATCTGAACTCCGGTATCAATAGGCTGTCTACTAAACGCTTCCTCTAGTTTCAGTGTCAACTGGTACAGGATACTTCCTAACAGTCTGTCCTAAACTGTTGTGTAGAGTTGCTATATGCAGTTAAAAAGGTGTCAAACTACCCAGAGGTGGATGCATTGCAGTGATGGGGAAAGCAATCCCTGTGTAATTCCTTACTTTTCCTAACACAGGTGTTGTAGTACTTTGAGATTGTTGGGTGAAAGCTAATATAGAAATAATATGAAAATAATTGAAATGCGGGTAAATAACAGACTCTCTGACATTCCCTAGGCAGAAGGCTCCATATAAAGAGAATTTAGGTAATACTACAGTTGTGATAGTTCAGTAAGTAAAAATATTTGCAAGTACCATGAAATCAATATAAACAGGTTTTACCTCCACTGACAGAGATGTTAAACGTTTCTTTTCCAGATGTCAGATCTTCAGTCTCCTCTTTTGTTCTCTATTAGAGAGGAAAAGTGCAGTTTTTCAGCCTATGCAAAGATTTGGCTAAATAAATCCATGTTTGAAGACATACACCTTATATTGGAGGGCATGGTATGCTTTCTTACTGCCATTCCCCAAGAGGCTACTAACTTAGAATTAAAGAGCATTGTTATGCTCCGTGTTTCTACACAATGCCATTAACGTCTCCTGGCACCTGCACAAAGCAAATCTCCGGGCACTGTGGAAAAGCCCTGAGTGTACCTAGTGATCTACCTAGCTATGTAAATGCACAAACACCACTGCTGACAGATCACTGGTGAGCATTATTAAAACTAGATGCAATTAGTGGAAAAACACTTCAAAAATGCCAGGGTTCACCTCACTGGGAAGAGGCTCATTTAAGTACATGGGCAAGTATTTAGACATTGCGAGCAATTACTTGGACAACAAAGTACAGCCTTGGGATTTCCATGCATGAATGCATAGAATAATAATAATAAAAACCTCCAGAAACTTTAGGTAATCAATCCTCCCAGTCCCACTGTGAGGACTGCAGATGATAACATCCTCATTTTACAGAGAGGGAAACCAAAAAGTTACGTCACCTGCTCAAGGTGTCAGGGTGAGTCAGTGTCCAAGCATCTAATTGCTCCAGCATGATGCATCAGGTTGGTATGTACTGCTTTTTAAATAAGCATAAATTTTTTCCCCACAAAAAGGCTGCTCTGTATGTTAATGCTATCTAGCTAACACTTAACTTTACTGCACAGAGATCTGGTGCGTGATCCTGCAAAGTCCTGGGCAACCTGGCTCAATCCTGCAAAGCATTTAAACACATGCTTAGCTCTGGGCATTGAAATGAGACCACTCTCATGCTGAAAATTAAGCACATGCTTAAAAATGCTAAACTGGATAAGGGCCAGAGCATTCAGCAGCCTCTACAATAGAACCCTTTGTGATCTTTCACTTAACCCCCCCCCCCCAACTATCTCAAATCCAATGTGAAAATCTATGCACAACGTGTTAATTTTTGAATTTAAAATAAAATTCATATAGAAATGTGTACTACCCAGTGTGAGTCTCCTTCGAACATGAGTTCTCAGCCTTTTCATCGTGTGGACCAAACCTGAGCAGAGAAACTGTTGATTGACTACCTCCCCTCTCATTTGCCATTGTGCAAATATACACAGGTACAATACACACACAAAGAGAACATTAGAAAGACGCACTAGAAAGGAAATGAGCTGTTAAGGCAGTGGGTAAGTGTGTGATAACCTAACATAGTTAATACAGAAGCCAATGCTTACCTCTCCCAAGAATGGCTCTTCAGTAGCCTGGCTATCTTCTTCATCACTTTGTACTGATTGGTCAGATTCTTTAAGAGCCTTTTGCAGAGAACGGAAGATGACATTTGGAAAAAGTTAGCAGGAGGGGGAGAGAGAGAGAGAGACACTCAGCTGTGAAGAACGCAGATTAAAAGGAACACGAGCCCAACAATATACAGAGCGAGTCTGCCAAGAGCAGAACTCCATTTGCAGAAATGTAAATGTCTTCACTTCCTTGGTTTTCCCCACTAACTAGAGCCACACTTAGGCCACATCCATACTGCTACAGCGCTGCAGATTCGCCATTGTAGCTGCTGTAGGGTAGATGCTTCCTACGCTGACAGAAGGGGTTTTTCCACTGATGCAGACAATCCGCCTCTCTGAGAGATGGTAGCTATGCTGATGGAAGAATTCTTTCATCTACAGTGGGGGTTAGGACGACCTAACTACTTTGCACAGGGCACAGAGTTCTTCATAGCCCTGAGCAATGCAGCTAGGTCAATATAATTTGTAGGTGTAAACCAGGCCACAGGTTTCAAATTAGCCATCTGAACACATGTAGCCACTTTTTTTTAATTTGACACTAATTGACAGTAGCCAAAAGAGCACGTGCACTATGATGACACGAAGAGCGTTTGTAACAGACTCTGACGAAGGAGAGAGTGTGAGGGAGAGAATGTAGGGCGAGGGTATATTTCACTACCGCTTTAGACCATTAAAAGAAAAAAAATATGCATATTCAATGCAAGCCATTCTTACAAGAAAGCTGTGGGAATCTCAGATTCAGTCCCACATGCTGAAAATTAAACCATTAGGCCAAATCCTTCTCTGTAATGCAGACAGATATGCTAAGGTAGAAGTACGGCAAGGCGCTGCAGGGGAAGCCCTAATCAGCCCCTGCCACCCCGGCCCCAGTCAGGGGAAGTGGGTTGGGGCTGGGCCACTACTTAGGACTGTCCTGGAAGCTGGCCACACCTGCCAGCCTCATTAACAGGGGCTAAAAGCTTGAGAGGAAGTGAGTTGGGGGGGACAGTGGTGGAGACCAGGAGGGGAGAGTATGCTCAGAAGGAGCCAGGAGCCTGTTGGGACTGAGGCCTGTGCTAGGCCAAACCTGTAAATGCTCTGTAAATAATTGGAGCTGGTTGGGGGGGGGACCGGACACAGGAATAAAGAGCACAGGTGTTGCACCAGCTTGAAGTGGTCCTGACTCATTGGGGAGTGGGGCCAGGAGGCTGACCCCAGCAGGGCGCGGTGAGTACCCCGTTACAAGAAGGGCCTAGCTTCCAGACCGGCGGGTGCGCCATATTCACTCTGGGAAGAGTGGGCAGCCCCCTCAATCCGTATCCAGCAATGTACAGCACACACTAGCCAGGGCCACAAACTGCTCCTCTTGACAGGAGCAAAGCATGCTGCCTGGCAGTGCATTCCCTGCCTTCTCCCACCCCTACAATCCTGGACCTGGACAGCCCCTAGATTATTGTTGTGGTGAGAGCTCCCTTCCCCAGCTTCCTCATTCCATATGATAAGGGCAGGATTCTCCCTACTGTCTGTCTCCAGAGTGATGAGCACTTAAATGTCACAGATTATATTTCTCCCTGGAACTACCATTAGTGTGAATTACTACTTTAATTAGATTTAACCAGAGGTCACAGCACTTTGTTTTAGCAATTGTTTAAGGGAAGGTAGAAATTGCAATATAAGTAGTGATTGCCTACAACAAACATGACTTGCTGAGAATGTGGGGCTGCAGAGAGAAAGAGAGAAGAGGAGCTGTTTATTTCTGGGCTAGCTAAGAAGGTTGTTATTTACTCTGTGCTTTCCAAGCCATTGTGGTTCTCCTCAGACCAGAGGAGGGAGAGGACATCACAGAAGTCCTTTACTCTCCCCCCACCCCAAATATTGAAAAAGATTTCTTTTTAAATCCATTTTTTATTTTAAAATGATAAAAAACCAGGGTGGTTCTTCCCCCAACACGTTGCAATTCTTTTTGTTAATGATCCGGAGGCTGCAGAGAATGCCTGACAACAGGAAGGATATGGCACCTTTCTACACCCATAGACAATATAAACATTGTAATGGACACTACAAAGGGATTAAAAAAGCAACCAATACAGAGGAACAAAGAAACCCTACAAAACTCGTGTCAAGATTAATTTCTCTACCTGTAGACAGAGATCCTAAAACAAACACACCATTAACTGCTAACTGGGTGATAAGAAATAAACTAACTAATGATATTCACACAGTTCTAGAGCCAGAGATTTCAGGGATTTTTCTTCATATGAACTTTCGTATTTTATGTGGAAATTGTAAATTTGCAACATTCTCATAATCTGAGTCATTCATATGTTCTGCTATAACTACTGAGTTAAAAGAGAAATTATTCTTACCTGGCACATTTTTGTTATATTAATATGGCAAAAAAGATTTTTGTTGTTTTTGTTTGCTTACCTCCTCTAGTTTGCCATCTACAAGACTCTCTTTATTCAGAGCTGAAGTAATCTACAAAATAAATAAGATTTATTAGAGAAGTGGTTTTCTCTCTTACTTTAGGGTATGTAGCGAGTGTTAACATCTCGCAGGTCACCATAAGTTGGAGATGAAGAGAAGGCCCTGATTGCATGAGAGTTGAAACCATGCTAGAACGTTGCCCTGATCATTGTGCAGAGGAATTTACTTTGAGACCCATGCTAACCAAACTGTGATGGAACTGACTGCTTCTAAAGGTTAAAATCTTCTTGGATTTTAGCTTTCTGGGGGCAGAGACTGCGTCTTCCGTTGTGTTGCACAATAGGGCCCCAATCCTGATTGGGGCTTCTGAGTTCTAGTGTAGTAATAAAATAATAATGTTACAACACAGCTCTCAGGGGGAAAAAAATCCCTGTCTATAGTGATTAGGAAAAACTGGGTTTTGTTAGGATTGCTTCAACCACAGCAGGACAATGTGTCAGGGCAGGATTTTCAAACAGGCGGAAGAGTTCAGACACCTACCTCTCATTGACTTTCAATGTGAAGTGGGTGTCTAACTCCTTTAGGTCCCTTTGAAAATCCCAACCTAATGTATACATAAAGAGTTAAAATACAGACTGGAAAAGCATTAGTCTAGCAGCTGGACCGGACGACTTTTCTAATACCACTAATCTCATCCGATTACTTCTAGTTCTACAGGTTGAATAGTATCCCTAAAGGCTGTTCTAATCTGTAAATTTAGCTTAATGCACAGGGTTTTTTCTAGACTCTCATTTTTATTTACATTACTGTAAATACAGCAATGAAAAGTGATATTCCAGAAGTTCCCTTGTGTTGGCCAGAGTGCCAGACCAAAAAATAATAAAATAAATCCGCATGCTACTAGAAGCTTATTTTGGCAAACTGACACCAATTGCTCTTTTTATATTAGGGATAAGGTAAGAAACCTAAAAATGTTAAAGAATAAATTGAGATTCACTGTTTTTTGTTGTCAAGATGTCATTAACTCTAAAATTAGCCAGTCACTCTGTATTTTTTCAACTCAATAGATAACACGGATTCAGTTTAAAGTGCAATTCTTTGCTGAAAACTAGCTATTTTTCAGACACACTTAAGTTTGGAGGTGCTACAGATTACAAAAATGAGTGAAGTGTTTGAACCAATTTAGTCAAAATTAAAGGAAAACAAACTAGAGATTTCATAATAGATGCAACACTGTTCTACTGAAAAAGTGAAGAACACAGCACTGCGAGATAAAGTAGATGGCTTGAAAAGTAAGCTCAGAAAAGTTCGACCAGAACACCCGGTCGAAAAGGGATCCTGGTGGCTCCGGTCAGGACTGCTGCCTGGGCCGTTGACTGTCCAGTTGGTGGTGCCGGGGCTGGCAGGCTCCCTGCTAGCCTCTGTGCTTCGTGGTTTCCGGGAAAAAGCTGGCATGTCCCCCTTCCAGCTCCTACACGCAGGTGCAGCCAGGGGGCTCCACATGCTAACCCTGCACTCCAACCCCCTGCCCCAGCCCAGAATCTCGTCCCGCACCGTGAACCTCTCATTTCTGGCCCCACCCCAGAACCTGCACCCCCCAGCCCAGAGCCCATACCTCCTCTCACACCCCAACCTCCTGCCTCTGCCCGGAGCCCCCTCCTATACTCCGAATCCCTCGGCTCCACCCCTCAGCCAGGAGCCCGCTCCTGCACCACAAACCCCTCATCACTGGCCCCACCCCAGAGCTCGCACCCCCAGCCAGAGCCCTCACCCCTTCCCACACCCCAGCCCCCTGAGCCAGCCTGGTGAAAATGAGCGACTGAGGGAGGGTGGGGAGAGCAAGCAACAGAGGGAGGGGAGGATGGAGTGAGCAGGGCCTCGGAGAAGGGGCTGGGCAAGTGTGTTCAGTTTTGTGCAAGCAGAAAGTTGGCAGCCCTAACGTCAGATTTCAAGGATTCGTGTAAGCAGAGACACAGAAAATACTATGAAGATGCAGAGCACTGACGCAGAAAACTCATTTTCTATTTCAAAGCACATCAATTCACCTAAAAGGTCAATCAAGTCCCATACCACCACACTTACATACATCACTAAATTCCTTACCATTAACACTTACAGACTTTTTTGAACTGTCACCTAATCAAAGTACAGGTTTGAGGGTCTGAAGTGTCTTGCTGTCTTCTTGATAACAGGCACCAGACACCAATTTTAAACACAAGAATGAAAAACTGTGGGTCTGTAGACTTATCCCTGTATCCTACTTCGGCGACGGTTGTTTCTGGAGACCAGATTTAATTCTGTCACTCCAAGATAAGGATGTTTTTCTAGGTTAGAAAGAGGTGAACTGTACCCAAACAGTGCAAATTGCTATTTCAAGAGGTGGAGAAAACATCTATCTTTCTGAATGTAAATGGCTTTGATTGGTGGCGGGGGGTTCATTTTTGGGGGGGGGGGGAGGAAGGGGGGTTCCTGTTTCCTAAAAATTATTACCACCCAGATCAAAAAAAAGTATTAATCTTTGTATTTTATGCTAATCTAACACTGAAAAGAGGGTTCAGTTTTTTTAACTATGTACTATACATGTGTAATTGCACTGAATTGCATCTCCACATACATGAGTAATTCCTATTAACAGGGAAAAAATGATGTTCGGATTTTCAAAGCAGTCTAGAGGATAAGACACACATTTATTAAACTGAGTAGACGTATCTAAATCCTCCCAACCGCTTTTAAATATTTAACCTGAGTGTCTACAACAAGAGGAAAATCTATACCTTAAAAAATATTGCTACTGCCCTAGAAAGCTCCAGACAGAAATTTCTCCATGGTCTCGTCAGGTGTTTTGTATCTAGACAAAAATTTCACAGATGCTGTGGTTTTTCTGGACCTTCTTGAACAATGAGCACACTGCTGGTGCTTAAATAATAAGTCTTCAAGTTAGCGGTATTTAAATAACCTGAGGGTACTGTTCACAGCAGTGGTCACCAACCAGTCGA
Source organism: Chelonia mydas (assembly GCF_015237465.2). NCBI lineage: Eukaryota > Metazoa > Chordata > Testudines > Cheloniidae > Chelonia > Chelonia mydas. The sequence continues at coordinate 18,690,279 of NC_057852.1, forward strand.
TTGATCGCAAGCTCCGGTGGTGCAGTGTGGTTGCCGCTAAGGCAGGCTCCCCGCCGACTCTGGCCCCACGCCGCTCCCGGAAGTGGCCGGCGCGGCCCTGGGGAGGGGGGACAGGTGTCTCTCTCTGCGCACTGCTCCTGCCTGCAAACACCATTCCTGCAGCTCCCATTGGCCAGGAGTGCTGCGGGGGCAGAGCTTGCAGAGAGGGGCAGTGCGCAGAGCCACGTGCCCCCTCCACAGGGGCTGCAGGGGCGCGTAGGCCCCTTCCGGGAGCACTGTGGGGCCAGGGTAGGCAGGGAGCCTGCCTTAGCCTCACTGCACCGGTTGCTGACCGGGAGCCACCAGAGGTAAGTGCTGCCCGGCAGGAGGCCACACCCCAGCCCCCTCCTGGAGCCAGCGCCCCATACCCCCTCCTGCACCCCAAACCCCTGCCCCACCCCTGACCTCCTTCCCAGAGCCAGCACCCTATACCTCCTCCTGCACCTAAACTCCCTCCTAGAGCTTGCACCCCCACCCCCTCCTGCACCCCAACCCCCTGCCCCAGGCTCAGCCCAGAGCCCCCTCCCACACTGCGAACCCCTCGGCCCCAGCCCAAAGCCTGTACCCCCTCCCGAACCCCAACCCCCTACCCCAGCCTGGTGAAAGTGCGTGAGGGTGGGGGAGAGTGAGGGACGGAGGGAGGGGGGGACGGAGTGAGTGGGGCAGGGCCACGGGGAAGAGGCGGTTAGGTCCTGGATTGCCCTTAGATTCAAAAAGTGATCTTGGGCATAAAAAGGTTGGAGACCACTAGTTTATAGGATAGTAATTGAATTATAGTAGTTAACATAGGGTAATAACTGCATTCTGGGATAATACAGCTTTAACTGAGTTATCAGGAAGCATCCTCAAGATACTACTACACAGAAAAATGTTCTGTCCTCTCACATGCTCTGTTTTGTTACTGCCATTCCAACTCTCCATCTATATGCCAAATAATATAAGCACCTCAACTTCTGATCCTGTCTCTAATATTTTATATTTCAATATATTCCTCAGTATAAATACTTAATAAATACACAACTTTCAAACAGATTTACCTTTTGCCCTAGGTCTTCCTTCCTGTACCCCAAAAGTTCAAGGTATTTGCCACGAGAATCTTCTTCAAAATTCACCTTAAAAAAAAAAAAACTCATAGTCAAAAGAAGCATGTTTTGAATCCTAATTTCATTTTCCCCATTGTAATTTCAACTGACATGCGTAATCATTTATTGGGAATCGATGATTAAGCAAAATGTGTTAAAAAGGGAGAACTTAATTGTGGACTCCGAGGACCTGGGCCTCTGAGTATAGCTATGTCTAGTAACTGGACCTCTTGAATTTCCATTTGGTTCTTATTCTGAAAATACAAAATGTCATAACTAATAACAGAAAGCATATTATATTTTACCTTACCAAATACTAAAACTGATATCTCTCACTACCTGAGCTAGTATAAAGATGTACCAATACTAGGCCAAATGGTTAAATTGTGTCAAACCTTCCCCAGAATCTGTAGCTCTTTGCTTCTGCTAGAACAGCTTTAAGAGCAGACACTAAAGCATACCTATTTCAAAGATTCCTTGTCCTGCCATCAGTAATCTCTTTTGATCAAGTATATGGATTATTTGATACCATTTTCAGAATCTAATCTCATTCTACTGTACAAACTAGAAATTGCCTCATTATCTTTACACAGTGTCTTCTGTTTAAAATGTTTTACCATGCACTGAGAACCACTTTTAGTATTGGTTTTTAGAGGCTAGGGAATCCTTTAATAATTCAGAAACATCTGAAAAACATTACCTTTAAGAAAGACCACACATTTTTCTCAAAATCAGTCTGGGCAGCTTCTATTTTTTTCTGACAGTAGTTGAAGAAGCCTTCGGACTGCACAGCTTCTTGCAGCTGATCCGAACGGTTCAGAAACTCTTTCTCGGTGACAACTTGACTCACATACACGTGGTGCTGCTGCTGCTCAGCTCCTTGTTGATGAGACTTTATATTCTCAAATGTAACTAGCTTCCCTCCAAACTGTAATTGAATAAATAATGTACCAAATATTACATATATAACGTATTTATACAATGCACACACATTTATACACGCACACACACTTTATATATTACTTACACACACATTTTCTCTCTTGATTCATTCTAATGCCCAAATCCTGCAAACACTTACACATGTGAGTAGTCCCACTGAACGCACTGAGACTACACACAAGAGTAAAGTTACTCATTTGCATAAACGTTTGTAGGATCACAGCCTCAGACTGAAAGCTCCTAGGAACAGGGACAGTCTATTTGTACATCTCGCACAATGGGGCTCTAATCTTGATTGGGGCTTCTGGTGCTGCTACAACAGGGGTGGACAAACTTTTTGGTCCGAGAGCCACATCTGGGTATGGAAATTGTATGGCGGGCCATGAATGCTCACAGAATTCACTCAGGTAAGGGAGGGCGGGGGAGGGCTCAAGCTGGGGGTGCGGGCTCTGGGGTGGGGCTGGGAATGAGGGGTTCAGGGTGCAGAGGGTGCTCTGGGCTGGGACTGAGGGCAGGAGGGGGATCAGGGCTGGGGCATGGGAGAAGGGCAGGGGTGCAGGCTCTATGTGGCACTTACCTCAAGCGGCTCCCAGAAGCAGTGGCATGTCCCCCCCTCCAGCTCCTACATGGAGGCACGGCCAGGCAGCTCTGCATGCTGCCCTATCCACAGGTGCTGCCCCTGCAGCTCCCACTGGCCGCAGTTCCCGGCCAATGGGAGCTGCGGGGGTGGCGCGCGGAGCCCCCTGGCTGCCCCTACGCATAGGAGCCAGAGGAGGGACATGCCGCTGCTTCCAGGAGCCACGCAGAGCGGGGCAAGCCCTGTACCCTGCTCCCCGGCGGGAGCTCGAGGGCCGGATTAAAATGTCTGGAGGGCCAGATGTGACCCCCCGGGCCGCAGTTTGCCCACCCCACTCCTTTGCTACAATATAATTGTTAAATAATTAAATTATGCATATACATATGGCATGGTAAGTGCTACCTGAAAATATGCCTAAAAATGTGCAACTCTACCTTAGACAGCACACAACTGGCAGATTAGAGCGACAGAAATAAAAGTGGCCAAGAAAAAAACAAGATTTGGATAATAGGGAAAGAAGAAAAAAAGAAGTTAACCAATTTGGCTCTAAATGAAGCCAGTATAATACAAAACAGAAAACCCACACAAATCCAAATTTCTCAGTTAGCTAATAGAGAACTAGGATGAGATAATGGGAATCAACATCCCAAAGTACAGTTAGAAGTATATATGAATTGTTTCTAAAACAACATGAATTATACCCTACTGGAGACGTCAAATTTCACTTTAACCTATGAATCAGATAACACTATGCTGAGACTAGATCAGTATTTTGGCACAGATATCTATTCTGAGTCAGGGTTCACTGAGAGAACAAAAACCTGGCATATTCTAGTTCTCAGTTTAAAACCCTGTAACTTAGAAGTAAGTGAACAATGTACTTATAGAACAGATGGCTCTGCTCTCAAAGTACAGTGGAACCTTGCTAAATCTCACTTGGTTAATCTGTGACTTCGATAATCCTTAAAATACAAAAAAAAAAAAAAAAAAAAAATCAATAAAACTTGGCACTCTCACCCTGCTTCTCAGCAAAGACTTAGCAGAGAGGTCTCATACACTTCAAAGGTGTTACTAAACATAGAGTGTATTTACTATGAAGGTTTCAGAGTAACAGCCGTGTTAGTCTGTATTCGCAAAAAGAAAAGGAGTATTTGTGGCACCTTAGAGACTAACCAATTTATTTGAGCATAAGCTTTCGTGAGCTACAGCTCACTTCATCGGATGCATGAAGAAGATCTTCTACACTTTCCACAGTATGCATCCGATGAAGTGAGCTGTACACTTTTTTAGTATGCATCCAATGAAGTGAGCTGTAGCTCACGAAAGCTTACGCTCAAATAAATTGGTTAGTCTCTAAGGTGCCACAAGTACTCCTTTTCTTTTTACTATGAAGTGTAGTTCATAATTGAAAACTAAAGTAGACATAGCAAACTACATTAACAAAGTGTATGGTGATGCAGCACCTATAAAAATTATTCTGGAACGTATTTATTCGCTTGGCTGCCAACTGCAAAACGCGGTACCCCACAGTGGACCTTCCAGTCATTATTGCAAATGAGTGAAGCTCTGTTGTAATGCAATATGGAACCCCTTCTACACTGCTTGCAGAGAATATATCAGAAACGTTATCGCAAAGTCAATTTTGCCCACTCAGTAGCCTACAAAGGGCCTCTCACTTACTGAAAACGATGCACCCACAGGCCGTCGGACCCATTTGGGTGGCTTCTTTAATGGTAGAACAGTGCTCTGAGGAGTCGTCTGCTGTGGAAGCTGCAACGGAGGAAGGGGCTGTCCCGTGCCAAATGGATCAAGATTCCCAAAGGAGGATGAGAGCTTTAAAGAGAAAGAAACTGATTGCACATTTCCTGCAGTGTTCAATGTAAGATACATATTTGTACATGATAATTATTCAACAGTCTAGCGTACTACTTCGACTGTCAATGCTTCCGCCATTTTCAAATTTTGTCACATGGAACTAAGTATTTTCTTCTCTAACTTCACATTTTTCAATACCTTGTCTACCTGTTTCTGCCTCAAACCATCTGTGCTCCCTCCCATGATGGAGTAAATGCTGATCCGTCCATCAAAAGAAGCAGCTGAAAGGAGAGCAGGGTTTCTGGGACACCACTGAACGTCAAAGCACCACTGGGTATTTGTGGGAAGCTCATACAACACCTGTGCCAAAACAGAGTTTGATAAAACAGTATTAACATAATAAACGACACTATAGACGCTAATGTGTCACTAAAGATCCTGTGTCCATACGATGGGCAACTACACTCTGAAACAGGATTAGGGTGTCCTACTTTAAAATCATCTCCATGGGACGAGAGAAAGGAGGGGCTAAAAACTGTGGCTAAAGGCTTTCAAGAGAAAAATGATGGTTTTGTGGTTAAGGTGCTGGAATGCGACTCAGGAGATCTGGCTTCTGTGCCCATCTCTGCCACAGACATCCTGTGCAACCCTGGGCTAGTCACTTAGGGTAAATTTTTCAGAAAACCCTAAGGGATTTAGGAGCCTAAATCCCATTGGAAATTATGCTAAGTTTCTCAGCTGAGAACCCTTGGCTTCCCACTTTGATTCAACAGAACCATGGTCTGCTGCCGATCAGGGCACAGCAGAAGGCTGGTTGCTTTGGCATGAGGGCATGATTGGAAGAATGAGGTATAGCTGAACCTTCAGAGAAGCCTGTTTACTTATGCTGACTTTCACCATTGTTTTGTGCAGTTTTGGGTCTTTTTGCATTATGGCAACATCCATAGGAAGGTGTTAGGGCACATTTCAAACAGCGAAAGAAAATGTATTCATATTTTAAAACTATGTTTCCATGACTCAATGAGTTTCTCTTGTGTCATATAGCAACTATGGGAGCCCTCTGGTGGGCGAAAACCTACCTCTTTACTTCCCATAGATTTTAGTCAAAGACTCAAGTCTACTGAATAAAGAATCCCCACCCTTTTAAAAAGTTGTTCAGTTAAAAACCTGGAAGGAATGTAATTATTAAAGCTTCTATTAATTTTCCATCAGTACAATCAGACATTAATTCTTACCACTTCTACAGCAAATACAAAATAGTGTCTGGTTGAAAATGCCTTGTAGCTTAAAAAAAGAAAGCGGGGGGAGGGGGAGACATATAAATTCCCATCCAACAAAGCAGTGAAACATACTTAACTTCAGTGGGACTACGCACCTGCTTAACTTTAAGCATGTGATTAAGTGCTTTGCCAAATCAGAGCCATAAAGATGTAGGAACAAAAACATCTGTATTAGAGTAGGGTACTGCCATTTAAATGGTGGAGTAAGAAATGACACAATCAATTCTAATTTGATTTCTCCCCCAAATCAGAGTTCTCATGTGTAACTCTGAAGGGATGAAATCAAGTCAAAAACCCATGGCCAGGAAGACTCAACACCTTCAAAAACGCCGTCCTTGGAGTAGGGGCAAAGAAAGCAGGACCTCTCAAATACCCTACTCTGTGGGGGCCAAAGGAGGTAGTGAGCAAGTGTGTGGTCTACAAAGGCTTTCACATGTGCAAGGGAAAGGGTTCAGGGTTCCCACATGCAGGGGTGAAAGTAGGCTGGTACAGCGTACCAGTAAGAAGTGGCCACCTTACCGGCTCATACACAGCTGACGTTAAAGCGCTGCCATGGCAGCGCTTTAACGTCACTGCCCCTTTTGCGCCCCCCCCAGGGCCGCTGATGGGGTAGGGGAGGGCAGCTGCCCCGGAGCCCAGCGATTTAAAAGGGGCCAGGGCTCCTGGCCACCGCCGCTGCTACCGCAGCAGCGCCCAGAGCCCTGGGCCCTTTAAATTGCTGCCACAGCCCAGTGCAGCACTGGGCAGTGTGGAAGGGCTGGCTGACGCCCAGCCCCGCCCCTTCCACCCAAGACTGGCCCCCGTACCGGTAAGTATTTTATCTCACTTCCACCCCTGCCCATATGTATCACCGGACTCCAGATTTTTGACTCATGATTTCTTTGGGTTGCAAAGAACAGCAGGTGTGCAAAAAAACACACCTCAAGGAAACCATGGACAAAAAACCAAGAGCCCATAGACAGGTACACTTCACAAAGCTACTTTTAGAAGAGGCAGATGAAATGAATAAAATTGAACTGACAGTGTCCCTTCAGTGAACCCTAAGAGTGAGCAGGTGACAAGTCTTGTCCTGTGCTGGTTTATAATATATATGACTGACAGTAGCAGCTAACACTCGCAGGTTTTAAAGAGGTCACCTTTGTACAAGACTGACCCAATTTTTCTCAGTTGGGTTGCGTGTACAAAATGCTTGGGATCAGAGAACATAGTTTTGGTATGAAGGGGAAAATTGTAAAACAAATATTAACGACTCTTAAAAAAATATTTTGCTCACATCACTGTCATCTATGTACAAAGTCGGTATGTTCTCCACGACACTCCACAACAAATGTAATGCAAAAAATCTTTCTCTGTTTATGACCTTTAAAAATGGGTTGCATACAATACCTCCCCTGTATTAGGGTTAGAGCAGAGAATCTTAGCATCCTTTCCACAGCTGAGTAACAGCTCAGGATCTGCCATACTCCAAGCAATGGTCAAAATACCCCTGTGTGAAAAGCCATAGTAAGAAAATATTAATATAAATGCATGATGATTAATGAGGCACCCTCATTAGCACGCATCTAGATTACCTGGCCACTTCATCATTAAATGCCAAGTCCCTCGCCACGCCCATTATGTTGAGAGTGTAGAGAAGGTGCTGCCAACATTTGTTTTATTGAAATAGATTTTTTCCACTTTCTACGCTAGGAGTCATGACAGTGTAGCCACAGACTTAGGGCACAATCCAGCAAGGTACCTGAAAGCCAAATACTATACCCATTGATAAAAAACATGGATATCAAAAGGTAGATTGTGGAATAAAATATCGCACGAATACCTGACTCGGAAAATTGCAGGATAAGGACTGTGAATAATACTTGTGGCAATCTTCTTTTTTATTACTAAAGGGCTAACATTAGCAGAGTCAACATCGGCATTTTCAGGGAGTGCTTGCAACACAGTGTTTTGCTGCCCTCCATCCTCAAATGCAGTAAACTCCTGTCCATCATTTTCACACCACTGTACACCAGGTCAGCCAAAAGGTTTTAGGGGAGAGTTAGTGAAAGGATTCATTAGAAATACACCCCAAATTTATGCAACTCGTTTTGGATTAGACAGCATGTATTAGTGTTTGTATGGGTGGGGGATCTTTAGATTCCCCAACCCCTCCGGCAGAAGTAGAGCCCAGCTGCTTCTTCCTTTGCACCCTTGCAATCGGTTTACATATGTTTAAGTTTTTGAGACTTTCTTCTCAAAGGAAACAGCTAGAAACGTACTGTACTTTAAAAAAAAAAAATTAAAGCTAGAAACCTTCTTCACAGTTCTAGCTCCTTAAAATCAGTGTGGCCCACTGGCACAGGTTTGCTGGGCACAAAGGCTAGCCGTATCACTAAAAGTCTAGATTAAGCATTACAGTAGCTGCTAAAGCACCTGCCTTGGAGCTTAAAATTGAGATGGCATTTATACCAACTGATAGAGGGTAAAAATACAAGATTAGAATGAGGAAATGGCTAAACAATAAAGAAAAGTCAAGACTTACAGGCGAGCCGCCGTAAATACCTTGTATGGTTTTCCAAAACACGAAGAGGAGAAGAAGCAAACCTAAGATCCCACATCTGAATTACAGGCAACCTGTCATCTTCTGAAGCCAGGACCATCTGTGTAGCCACATCAGGGTGCCATGCCAAGTCTGAGCAGTGCATCTGATAGATAAAGTAGTGTTAGACCACAAGATAATTAAGCAGAGCTATAAAAAAAAGGAACCCTCCAAAACAGAAGCACGGAGAATGCTGGCTTGAGTGTGGCCCTGTTTATTCCCATTTCGTGACTGTATTCGTCCGTAACTAGACCAGTGGCTCTCAACCTTTCCAGACAACTGTTCCCCTTTCAGGAGTCTGATTTGTCTTGCGTACCCCAGGCTTCACCTCACTTAAAAACTACTTGCTTACAAAATCACACACAAAAATACAAATGTGTCACAGTGCACTATTACTGAAAAATTGCTGACGTTCTCATTTTACCATATAATTATAAAATAAATCAATTGAAATATAAATATTGTACTTATATGTCAGTGTATCATATATAGAGCAGTATAAACAAGTCATTGTCTATATGAAATTTTTGTTTGTACTGACTTCATTAGAGGTTTTTATGTAGACTGTTGTAAAACTAGGCAAATATCTAGGCGAGTTGATGTACCCCTTAGAAGACCTCTGCGTACCCTCACGGGCACACATACTCCTGGTTAGGAAGCACTGAACTAGACTATAGGCCAGGTTACACCATGATTAGATCCAAATTCTCTCCTCTATTTCAAAGCAAAGAACTGACAAATGGAATAAGCTCCCAATCCAGCTCCCAGAACATTGATTTAATAACATCTCGAATGCTACTTGAATTTAGTGTTTTAAAGGCTATCTCAAAAGGACACTCATGTGGTTTATGTCCAAAACATGTGTTTTAATACAACAAATACAGAAAAACCTTTACATAAATATTTTAATGAAATTTAAAATATATAGATTTTAATTAAAACCACTTGTTAGCATGCAACTAGTCCCTTGCAAACACTACAGCATTGTGCTGGAACTCAAAGGTGAAACAAGCTATGCTGAGAAACTGGCAAAATGCAGATTGTGAAAAGTAAATCAGATTAAGACTGGAAGTCTAAGTTATTATTAGTAACTCAAATAAGCAAGAACTTGTTTGTTAAGTATATTTTTAAACTGTTAGTTCCTCTTAAAGGTTTTAGACTCTTTAAATCATTTATCAATATAAATATTTGCAATCATTGATTAATAATTTCCTTTAATAAACTTGTTCATAAATGTAAGATGCCTAACTATAAACATGAATCTTTAACCAGATACCCCAACTGTGAACCGTATGACCGAAGAAGAGCCCTGTGGAGCTAGAAAGCTTGTCTCTCTCGCCAACAGGAATTGGTCCAATAGAAGATATTACCTCATCCCACACCCCCTTGTTTTTCTCGTATCCTGGAACGAACATGGCGACAACAATGCTGCAAACAACCAGGGGGTGGTCAGCCTCATGTGGAATATTCACTTGTGCTACTGAGACACAGCCCGTGCATCAGGGTGAGCCCTGGAAGGAATTCTGCTTCGGTGAGCTCTCCATGGGACAAAGAGGATGTTCCCATTTCTACATCCCCAATATCATGCCTTCCACAGCAAGGCAGCCTGCTCTTCTGTCCAGTGCACCGGGGATGTGGGCCATTGCCCCTGACACCTCTGGAGTGTCTTGCCAGGGAGCAGTCCGAGCACCTGTGCCTGGCTGCTGTACAGAAGAGTAAGGGAGCTGGAGTTCTTTGCACCCTCCATCTGAGCTGTAAGGCACAAGGTCAACCTCCAGGAGTAGCTTCACTGTGGAAGTAAAACTATTTAAACCTACTGGTAAATGCATCAGTTGCTTTATTCTCTCTCAGACACACACTGTTCCAGACGACAGGACTTCAGCCTATTTTAATAAAATCTTCCCACTGCAGCCATGAATGGGTCAATACTGAATTTATCAGCATCGTGTGCATCACTTACCCAGTCTGACTTCTCACTGCTGAGTAATACATAATGTCCCCTTCTCTTGCCTGAACCCTAAACTTCCTACCAAAATCCTTCCCTGTCAATATTAATTGAATCATTTGCAAAAATTAATTATTTAAAGTAATAATCCACCTTTGGCATATAATTATAGCCCTTTAAAAAATTAACAGATTCTACAGCAGGTAGTATAAAATGGGGACATGTTCCTGTGTCACTTAAGAGTCTAATGAGAATCTGTGCAGTCACTTGTCTTACTATGGTAAAAATACGTCTAATAGTTAATCATGATTATTAATACAGGCTCTTGATAGTTTAACATAATAAATTACCCGGTTGCTGTGGTCGCTGACTTTGATGATAGGTTCATTTTTCCTCAGATCCCACACGGTAGCACGACCACTAGGACTGGCAGATGCCAAGATGTGCTGGACTTGCCTATTCCATGCAATGCAGCTGATGTCTTCTGGAGGCTATTGCAAACAAAACACGTCCCAACATTATCTTTTTTTCCAACAGAGAACTCAATTTTTTTTTTATTAGATAAGTTGGCTAAAACTACGAGTTTTCAAAGCTAATCCTCATAGCCCATGTGTTTGTTTTACCTTCCTGAATAAATAAAATTGACATGAGGAAATTTTATAACCCATGCATTTAAATATACAGTAGCTTTGTCTATGGGCTGGCTATCTGCACCCCTCCTTCCTTTCTGCCTGTGATAAATTTGATGCATTAGCCAGCTATGGAGGAAGACAGAGCACATTTGTTGTCTCCAAGAGCTTAATAGTGACCCGTAAAAAAGTATTTAAAAATTGGACTCGTGCCCTTGATTGGTTGGTCTTTTGTGATGTATAGAAAAATGAAAGGTGGAGTTTTTTTGTTTTTGTTTGGAGTGTTAATTCTTTTCTGCTTATTTTTTTTTACTTTCTTAGGATTGTTAAGTCTGGTCTTCCCTGATTATGTTAGAAGATTTCTTGGGTGTCTCAGAGCATGTGCATTACAAGCTCTCACACCTTAATTCAAAGGGCATGGATCTTTAACACGTCTCCAAAATGTTCATTAGTCATTGGACTAATTTGATAACAAAAAACAAGCTAAAACCAAGGTGTTTTAAAACAGTCTGACCACAGATTGCTACTCAACTGCTCAACTTTCATTCTCTCAATAACTATTATGTAATAACTTCACTAGTTCTCCAGTCACCATAAAGTCTTTCGTGGTAAATAAAACCTGCTTTTCTACTAACAACTATATAAACTCACACAGAGAAAAATAAACTTTAAAATACACTATAACACAAGTACCTTTCAGGCCTTCTTTACACAGCACGGAGAAGGGGAAAAAAGGACAGAAGCCTAACATTTTCTTCTTTTCTCCACGTCTTCTTTAAACAAAACACATGCTAAATAGCGGTGCTTAGATATTAAGATGATACATTCCATATGAATATCTACAACTGTCACACCTATCGCCTAATAAACTACCACCTATTAATAGCCAGGTTTAAGACCTTATTTTTTAATCTGCATCTTTCACAGCAGCATGAAGATCCTTCAGACTTAAACACACAGAAGAACACGCCAAAGTAGACTACAAAAAACAGCCTCCATGGAGCTGTGAAGGATGTTTAAAGCACGCTGAAAAAACTAGAGAGACTTGGCTTTCTAACAACCATTGGTGAACTGAAACGCAACTCCATCCATGAAAGTTAGGGACAGGTCAAAAATGACCCATCAGATTTAACCTGCTGCAAAATCTTACCCCACAAAAAGATGAGTCATTACTGGCTAATTCCACAGCTAACTCAAACTTTCATGCCTTTTCTTGTTAAAACTGCCTCTAATGTCAACCCTTTGATCTGTTTGGGAGAGGTCTCTACAACTATTATGGTAGAAAATCTCACTTAGGAACCAAACAAAACACAGTACAAGGAATGCACAACAATGGGATTTTGCTCACTCATACCTGAAAGTGTGACAACTGATAAGTTGTTCTGATGACACACGACACAAGAGTTAAGTGTTGTAACCTTACTGGCAGGTTTGGGTGTGCAAAAAAATTCAGAACTGGACACAAACTGCATGTAAGCACTACAGTCACAATTAACATCATTATAAATAGAGTCATTGTTGGTTACTTGGAATGCAATTTAAGTCTCCAGTAAATTCAGAGTCAATTTTCACAAAAGTGGTGTTCATTACAACCGGCCTGTAGTGCTTCATAAAGGTTGAAGCCATTAATGAATCATATTCAAAACAAAACAAAGAAATCTCCACTTTTAGCCTTAACAGTCAATAAATTTACAATCAGAAAAACAAACATCCACTGGGGGTTATTTTATTGTTCAGGAGCAAAATATATACAATATACGTAATATAACAACATATTTGTAAGATTCTTAACCCCAACAGAAATCTATATAATTATTTTAAGGAATGTATCTCACAGTAGCAGATGTTTATCCAGGGCTTAACTACATTCAAGGTAATATTTGCAATATATAAATTAAGTTTTTGAAAACAGAGATTGGTGCTTAGAACTGCTTCAATACTGTATGAGATTTCAAATAAATTAAATAATCTGCATATTTTTCAGCATTCTTCAAATCAGTTGACAAACATAACTCCAGTACCTGGGTCTTAGCTCCTGGTGTCATTGGTGTGGCAAAGTTGTTCAAGTCCCAGATATAGATTTCAGACTCATTAGCACCTGATGCTACAAGGTTTGTCTGTAATAGAAAGATGCCAATGGACATTGAGAGTATTTCTGGCATCAGCCTTCACCTTCCCAAACGCTGTGGGCCCAATCATGGAGCTGTGCCAACTGACATTAGCTCAGAATGTAGCCCTTGTCACAACAAGAGCACTTTAGAGAAGGTACATGAATCCTTAAGATTTCTAATACTGTTTATTAGCCAAGACTCCCTATACTCTGCAGCAAGCTGGACCTAAATTCCCAGGGCAGTGTTCTTGGTTTCTGCAGTACTCTTACGCAGAAAATGGACTCACAAAGAATGGGGTTGCACAAAATGACTCCATTGTACTAATGCCCCAAACCTGTAAACAATTAAGATTGTGCTTAACTATTTGTGTTACTAATCCCACTGACTTCAGTGGGATCCCAAATGTGAGTAAAGATAAATGTATGAGTAAGCATTCACAGGATCAAGGCCTATAAGAACATTTCCTAGATTAAAAGAAGCATTTGAAACAGTTTTACAGGTGGAAGAGGAATGCCAAGATAATAACAATGGGATCTGAGGAGAATGAACTTGAGGGAAAATAACTATTATATCAATGCATTTTGCTCATACCCTAATGCTGGTTGCAAAACGGTTCCAACTTCATAATAAACAAGAACAGAAACAATGCAATTTAAACACAGTTCACTGAACTAATTACTGCCTTAGTAAAAACATGTGCCAAAAGAAAAAATGCTACTTAGTAAATTGAAACAAACTGAATTCTCACAGAACAGTCATGGATGAGAAAAGATGCTGTATCTTGAGAGGTAAATCCTCATTAGTAATGGAATTAAATTAGCTCTGTGATTAAGTCTTTATTACTTTTAAGAATTGTGTCAAGCCAATGAGTTTCAGGCCCCAACATTTTATCTTTATTTTGGAACAACATACAAAAATGGAAGGGTTACAAAACCTAAAAACTAATATTTAGTAGTTGTTTTTTAAATTTCAGTGAAAACAGTTTTTGGGAAGAATTTCAAAACATCTGTCTGCAACCATGACAACCCTGAGTAGTGCATGAGAACTGAAAAGTGAAACTGACTAGAAAGAAAATGAAAAAATTGTATTTCAATGTCTAAACAGAAAAATACACAAAGTAAATAGCCTAAATGGTGAAAAACAAATCAGATTTTTAAGATTATTTCCAGTCAAATCATGATTAGTATCAAAGATTGTTTTCTTTTTTTAAATATGCAAAAATATCTATACAACTTTCCTGCAAAAATCACAAGAGAAGAGCATTTCCTATAGTATTTTACTAATCCATGTCAGTGTATATTGAAGAAAAAAAAATCTAACCTGGAAAATATTCACGTCCAAAGCTCTTACTGGCCCAGTGTGCTTGTCTTTCTGTGCAATTGTAACTTCACTCTCTCCAGCTATAATTTTAGATGGATCATACAGAATAATATTTCCATTTTCACCACCTGCAATTAGAACTCCAGAAAGACTGCCATCTGAAGCCATTTTATGAGGTCCCCATATCAATTTATGGTACCTACAAGATAAAAAATAAAGAATTTAAGAAGATCCACTGCCGTATCATTATAAGTGCCAGAACATCATCATGTTTTCCCTGATAAAAAACACAAACACTTTATGGGAGGAAGTGCAGGCTGGTCGTAAGATCAAAGGCATGATGAGACTGAGAACTGCTAGCTTCTATTCCTAGCTCTTCCATTCTGCCAAAAATGTGACAGTGGACAGGTCACAACCTATATATGCCTCAGTTCAAGGCTCTAAAGTCAGAATACTTACTTACCTCGCAGGGTTTTTTGAGATGATGTTTGCAAAGGACTGTGAGATGATCCCTGATTGAGAATTATAAGCATAGCCAACTACAAGCAATCACATAAATCTCTGATATTGATGAACAGCTGCTTATGCAAGAGGCAAACAGAGAGTGAATGAGAATGGTCTCCTTGACATAAGCCCTATTCCTCAACCGCACTCTTGCAATTAAAATGATTTTTGTACTTCATGCTTATCAAGTGGCAACACTTATACACAAACAAGAAAGCGTGTTGCCTGGAGTGTAGTATGTTTTATTTAATGTTAAAAGAGAGCTTAGAGTACATTTTTAGACTTGAAATATACCCAAGCTAGTACACTGAATCTGTAAGTATCCATATTTCCTTTTTTTAAACAAAGTTGTTTTATAATAAAACAATATTCCTGTATGTTCAGCCATGCAAAGAGTACATTTCTTCCACATAACCACACACACCCTCTTGTGGCACTGCTCTTACAAAGTGGCCTTAATGCATTTGGAAAGCAAACTAATAAGTTTCTACAAAAAACAAAACAAACCCAAGAGATAGGGCTTTTTTTTTAAATTACATCAGCACTAACAATGCCACCATTAGTCAGTATTATATGCTGAATGCTCCAAGGAGCAAGAAGAGTATATGCAGCACGACTTACTTAAATTTTATCTCTCTAACCTGGAGTTGAGCAGTTCCCAGTTATTATCTATATTAGGATAGCAGCCCAGGTCCCTAATCAGATTCAGGGCCCCATCTTGTTAGATACTGTACAAGGAAGACATAGTTCCTGTTCTGTACAGATTGCAATTTAATCAATTTATAATTTCTAAAAGTTCAGGCAGTCGTGTTTGGTGTAAATCTTTGGAAGACAGTTTTAGACTTGTACATCATTATTTAAAAATGGACTGTGGAGAATGAAATGGAATTAACTTCCATCTACATAATAAGGTGGTGTAAAACATGATCATCATCCCTCAATGGATTTAGATTTTTATATATCTCAGTGTATCCGAGCTACAATACACTATATTTCTGTCATACATATCTTTGATAAAAATACACTAATGCTGACACTACAGCTTAATAATTGATGAACAGCTGGCAATCTGTAAGTGTTGCACACACATCCACTGAGAGTACTATGGGTCAATGGATGGACTAATGTTTGTGCTGACATTGTATCTGGTATGAAAGATTAATGGATCTAATCCAGGTTAATGGAAAGTTTTCAGATCCGTCTCTACCTCCAAGAAGAGCACCTCTCGATTTCATTGACATTGTTATGGCCAATTTACAATGAACAGAAGGCACTACAATGCTACTGCAAGTGTCACTAAGATGTCAATAGGATGGCTTTTTGGATTTTTAATGCTAATTATATAAGTTATAGCTAAACATACAGCATGAAGTTAGAAGTAATATGGGTCTAAATGAAGCAAAACAATCAGGAACGTTTCTTCCCAATAGCCAGGTGTAAATACTGAACTACATATGGAAGGCAAAAATAAAACACACAGGTACATCAAATGAGTCCCCCGCAATACCTAAACACAATAGGATGACACAACATGTGAAAGCTGTAACTGCCCTTTCCTATTTTTAAGAGCACACTTAACACTTTCCCTCTGCTCTCTGGAAATTCCTCAGGGCTCTGACTGTTATCTTCCTTTACATCAAAAACAAAACAAATCATGTCAAACCAAACTAATATCCTTCTTTGACAAGGTAACAAGCCTTGAGGATTGGGGGAAGAAGTAGATGTGATATAGCTCAACTTTAGTGAGGCTTTTGATACTGTCTCACATGACCTCATAAACAAACTAGAAAATACAGCCTAGATGAACCTCCTATAAAGTGGGTGCACAACTGGCTGGAAAACGGTACTCAGAGAGTAGTTATCAGTGGTTCACAATCAAGCTGGAAGAGTATATTGCGTGGGGCCCTGCAAGGATGAGTCCCGGGTGTAGTCCTATTTAATATCTTTATAAATGATTTAGATATTAGCATACAGAATACACTAAAGATCATGCAAATCTTGGATTGGACTATTTAGTCACAAGAGACGTTGCAAACCATCTACATCATAGGCTGCAATTCGCACTGTCTCTCGCAGACGGAAGGATGCCAACAAAAGAGAGCACACATAAACTTTGTGGACGATACAAAGCTAGGAGGGGTTGCAAGCACTCTAGAGGACAGGATTAGAATTCACAATGATCTTGACAAACCGGAAAAATGGTCTGAATTACACAGGATGAAATTCAATAAGGACAAATGCAAAGTATTACACGTAGGAAGGAATGATCAACTGACAAATGCAAAATGGGCAATGACTGCCTAGGAAGGAGAACTGCAGAAAAGGATTGCGGGTAATAGCTGATTACAATCTAAGTACGAGTCAACAATGTAATACTGTTGCAAAAGAAGTAATCATCGTTCTGGGATGTATTAGCAGGAATACTATAAGCAAGACATGAGAAGTAATTCTTCCACTCTACTCAGAACTGATAAGGCCTCAACAGGAGTACTATGTCCAGTTCTGGGTGCCACGCTTTGGGAAACGTGAACAAATTGGAGACAGTCCAGAGAAGATCAACAAAAAAAGGTCTAGAAAACATGACCTATGGAGGAAAGATGGAAAAAAAACTGGGTTTCTTGAGTCTGAAGAAGAGAAAGCTGAGGGGAGACATGATAACAATCTTCAAATATGTAAAAGGCTGTTATGAAGAGGAGGGTGATAAATTGTTCTCCTTAACCACTGAGGACAGGAAAAGAAGTAATGGACTAAAATTGCAGCAAGGAAGATTTAAGGTAGACGTTAGAAAATAAACTTTCTAACTATAAGGGTAGTTAAGTACCAGAACAAATTACTGAAAGAGACTGTGGGGTTTTTAAGAACAGGTTAGACAAACACCGGTCAGGGATGGTCTAGATAATACCATGAGTACAGGAGACTGGACTAGATGACCTATCAAGTTCCTTTCCAGTCCCACATTTCTATGATTCTACCACCCAACGGATACCAGCCGAAGATACCTGTGACAGAACAGGAACTGAAACCAGGTCTCCAGTGTCCAAGTCTACAACTTTAACCACAAGCCCATCCTTCTTACCTTTCCTAATAACACTGACACAGAGCTAAAGCTTCATACACTGTCCTTTCAGCCCATATCATGGACTGAAGTTGCCACAAAAAATGTATTTTTATAAAGCAGACCATAAATTTGGAACCCCAATTCATACCTGTGCGAGGAGGAGAAAGTTGCACAGGATTTCATATCCAACGAAGGATCAGACAAGTCCAGTTCAAATATTTCCAGAGAAGCATTGGTACTGAAAGTTGCATCCAACTGTTGAGCAGATGTACCTACACAGAAACACACTATGGTATCAGAATGACATAATACAAAGTATGGAATTTCAAATTATGAAAGCACCAAATCATACAAAGGAAATAAAATCTTCAGTGTTTCAGAGGTACACTGAACACTCCCCTGCTGCTGTGTGAAAATCCCACACAAACAACAGAGGAAACTCAGAAAGGCAATAGTTTTGGCAGCCAAAACTACTGAGAAACTGTAAGCCATTGGTAAAGACTGGGTCATGTAATCCTATGATTTAGGAGAGAGAAGCCTTGAAATTAAGTTACCACTGCTGCCGTACATTTAGGGCAAACATGCACGTTTACAAGGTATATGTAGGCTGGGGTTTTGATTTCTAGGGAAAGCTACTCCAGAGGTTGAAAAGTGATTTCAAGTGGGCACTGCATTCTCAATTACTATTTCAGCCTTCAGGACATTAATTTTCTATTATAAAGTACAAGTACAGTGAGTATATTATAATCTACGCCATATGCATACAAAGCCCTATGGGTAGGGACCATACTCTTCAACAAGTTACCTGTAGCCAGGTAAATGGGATGTTGTTGGGCAGGACTCCATGCCTGCATAGCAGTACGATCTATCTCCTTTAACTTCATCCTGCTAAAAGAAGATAACTTTTGTAATACAGAAAATCTGGAGGAAATGGCACCAGTACAACAGAAGGGAAATGGGCTGTACATGGAACTGTGGGTATGATGTGGCGTTTGTAGGGAACAGGGAAATGGTGAAATATTATTGAAGTTTACAGGAAATTAATACTTGCTAAACATGTTGAATGCATCTCAATAAACCTGGGGAACATAGCAACTGCTGTGAGATTCTGTTCTTAGACCAAATGCCTTTGCTAATAAGAGTTTACATGATATACCTGGATATCTTGCAGCAGCTATTACATTTAAATTAAAATACAGTCCGTGTTTCTAAATGCCCAAACTGACATTCATAAACGGTCATCAGAGCTGAAACTACTGAAACTTACCACAAAGTCGCTACTGAAAACCACCACACTGGTTTCTAAAATCATGTCAAAGAATTTCCTAATCTAGTTCCTTAGTAATATTTTAGGGACATAGTTAACTTGCATTCTAGCAATCTCAAGAAATTAACGTAGTTTCAAGTGCAATACCTGTCCTTGAGGTGTTACTTCTAGCAATAGTTAGTACAAAAAAATTTAAAAGTATCCCTTTAGGTATGTTCCTCTTCCCATGCAGGCTGAGGAAGCATGTATATATAAAAAGATAAGTAATGCGAAATACTCATTTCAGACATCAACAGTTTTTCAGTCACCATCTCTACCCTATCACCCATGAAAAGGTTATATGGTCCTCATAATAATGACATTCTGAAGTGCCAAGAATTTTCTCATAATTGTGGCTTCCAGTTAACGGTTGGAAAGGAAGTGAAAGTTTAAGCGAAAGCCTGAAATGCTCAACAACTTTGAGTCACACTGTCCTCACAAGTGGATTTATGTAGCTTTTGTGCATGAACAAAAAGTTGTGTGAAGAAGTGCAAAGGTTAATTATTATTATTAGCATGTGATGCAAGATAATTCAGAAAAAAAAAGCAACTGATAAACTGGTCTTCCAGCTAAAGGTCTGCTGAAAAACACTCAATTTTTTCATCAAATGCCTCCTAAACAGAGCCCAGCACATAGTAATCTAAAAGACTTTGCAACACACAGAAATTTTAAACAAAATATAATAATTCAGGCTTGCAAAAATGTACATACTCAAGGCAGGGATGGCATGGTAATTACCAGAGCTGGTTGTTACCAAGTAAAATCATGTTTTTTACAAACCCGGGTAAAACTAGTTAGTCCCAGTTTAAGGCATTTTCTATTTTAAAAATTGTTTCATTCATCCACATCGCATTGTACTAGTTTAAGTTACATATTCAAACTGTGGTTACATAAGGCAGTAGCTACACAGATTAATTTAGGATTGTACAAATAAAAAGTAAAACTGCATTGGGGTGTAATAATAATATAGTCATCATGATGCTGAACATGGGAATGTCTATATATTTGGGTTTGTATTTTCTCAAGGAAGTTATACATGTCATATTTCAATATTATATAAACAAAACTCAAAAACATTTGATTATATAAAAACAACAATAATGCACAGTTGCATTAAGCAATCAGAAGCTTGAAGAGTTGCAGACTACCAGTTGTACTATTACTACAACAGCTAAAACAACGACCTTAATCCATTTGGCCGACAACATTCTGTAGCAGAAGACCAACTTTGATGTAGTGGATAGACTGCGCCTATTCCTCAGTTTTGAATGGATGTAACCAAAGTTTGAAAAGATTTGTCTTATGCTTGCTGAAGTTGCTGGACACTGAAGCAATTCTTTTCCCCACTTTCCTGGTTTAAACCATATTCAGCAGCACTCCCTCCTAAAATAGTTTTTCCTGGAAAACTGCCAACCCTGACCAAAGGTGTATAAAGTATAACTTTTTGCAATAGCTGGACTGGTGAGTTTTGCAAGGTTGCAATGGTAATTTGAAAATTACTTCCAACAGAAAAAAAAGAGTTTGTTCAACCTTTGTAAAATGCTTATAATAATTAATCTAATGTTACACTGACCCAAAAATATATTTTAAAATTGCAGGGCAAATTAACATTAAGGCACAACATATCTTGTTCTCTGATTTTTATTTAATGAGGAACATTTTCTTAAAGAAAGGAGTAGTGGGAACACACACAATGTAAATGTCTTTATCAGCCACACTTACTCTGTGATAATGGGAAGGTTTCAATTAATTCTTTCCTGTACTTGATTTCAATCTTGACACTACAGAATTTCATTCTGACAACACATACCTAGATAATTATACTATGAACAGAGGCTACCAAATTTATGGTCCATTTCAGTCAATTTCACAGTCATAGGATTTTAAAAATCACAAATTTCATGTTTTCAGCTATTTAAATCTGAAATTTCACTGTGTTGTAATTGTAGGGGTCCTGACCCAAAAAGGAGTTGTGTGGGGGTTGCAAGGTTATTGTAGCGGGGGTTACGATACTGCTTCCCTTACTTCTGCGCTGCTGGTGGCGATTGCGCTGCCTTCAAACCTGGGCAGCTGGAGAGTGGCAGCTGCTGTCTGAGAGCCCAGCTCTGAAGGCAGAGCCACTGTCAGCAGCAGCAAGGATAGCATGGTGTGGTATTGCCACCCTTATTTCTGCACTGCTGCTGCTGACAGGGTGCTGACTTCAGAGCTGGGTGCCCGGCCAACAGCCACCCCTCTCCAGCCACCCAGCTCTGAAGGCAGCACAGAAGCAAGGGTGACAATACTGCAACTCCCCTAAAATAACCTTGTGACCCCTCTGCAGCTCCCTTTTGGGTCAGGACCCCCAATGTGAGAAGGGCTGGTCTCGCCCCATGTAATCTGTATAGTATATGGTAAATGCACACAAAAGACCAGATTTCATGGTCCGTGATGCGTTTTTCATGGCCGTGAATTTGGTATGGCCCTAACTATGAACCCTTCATCTTACATCAAATATGCACATCATAATCAATATCAGGAGTTATCAGACTGTTGATATACAAAAGTCTTTTCAACAGAGCTCTTGATAATTTAACAAGCAACACAGTTTTTCTCACTCATCTGAATTTTGTATCCTTTAGGGAAATATTTAACAAAGTTAGTTTGTAGCTGACCTCAAAAATAATTTTAAAAATTAGATCTCTTTATATAACTGGATTTAAAACCATTCTAGTAGGGCACCTTATGCTGAAAGTACCATGTGTATCCTCGTTCTATTTTTAAAACTAAAAAGTAGTCTCAAACAGTTTACAGGTCATGCCACGTGAATCTGGAGTTAGCCGTGTGCTTGAGAACCTCGAGAACTGACCTTGTACAGTCAGCCTGAACACAAGGAATACCCGTGCTAAAAATGCTTTTCCCAAACTTGAGTGAGGTTTAGTTGGGAGTCTGGCTCTGAGCCAAGCAGGTGTGTGCTCCACTGGGCTGAAGAAGTCTGTTGTGTGGAAAGATCCTGACTGGACTTCAAACACTTAAGTAAAAAAGGACAAGACTGCACAATCTCTCGCTGAAACTGCTCAAGGAAAAGGTCATTACTGGGCGTCAACATCAAGTGTGCAGACACCTATGATGCACCTGGGGAATCATAGAGATGCATATTACTGTGTGCAGTTCAGTTTTAGATAAGGATCCTCTTTCATTTGTTTATAACAAGGCTTGTTTTTCCAGAGTTTTTTGGGGATATTAAAAGTGATTTCCTTCTATGATTGATGTACAAATCCTACTCTCGTTTTCACATAGCCTATACTTTTACTGTTAAAAAAAGCAATACATGCAGGGTACTTGGCTGCCCACTCTCTGCCAGAACCAACTGGGACCCCTCCCTCATAGGAGAGATCACTGCCAGGTGGACACTGAGTGACGTATTTAATGACTTTCATGAACCAAACACCCTTTTAAAAGAGAACATAACAAAAACAGACGGGCTCCCCTCCTCTCTATAACATAACAGTAAATTTCATCAATTCTTTAGTACCACAAGATTGGTTGGATGACAGTCTAAGGCAGAAGTTCTCAAACTGTGGTCCACGGACCACCAGTGGTCCACGAGCTCCATTCAGGTGGTCCGTGGATAGTTCCCTCTAAGGTGCATGCCTGGGCGGCCACACACAAGAGAATGAAGGGCCACCCACCCACGCAGGCGTGGCTCCACTTATTTGGTGCCTGGACGCTGGAGAAGATGCACGTGTAAGGTGAGGAGGTGGCCTTGGGGGAAATAAGGGGTTGGTGGGAAGGGGCAATGGGATGAGAAGAGGGGGGTGGGGTGAATTTGAGATGTGCAGGGCTGTAGCGGCCAGAGAAAGAGATGACTTTCCCCAGCTCCAGGGCTGCGGCTGCCGGGGAGAGATGGCCCTCCTTCGCAGTCCCAGGTCAGGGGCTGCTGCAGCAGGGGAGAGAGGGCACATCCATCGCACTAGAAAGGTAAGACTACTGATATTAAAATATGAGTTGCGTGCTTTTATTTGTAGAACAAAAAAAGTTAATTATTATTAAAGTTTTTTTATAAAGCACTTTTATCCAAAGAGCTTTACAATAGTTAGCTAATGGTACAAACAACATTTGGAAAGATCATTAAGTGGTCCACCAAGACTCTCAGCAATTTTCAAGTGGTCTGCGAAAAAAAAAGTTTGAGAACCACTGGTCTAAGGAATACATCTGTTTGACAGTATCTGTTTTACACCATAGTAATGACATAGGTTCACTTTGAGTCACAAGGGTATTGGCAAAGGAAAATTTGTATATTGAAAGTCTTGCTGTTGCCATGTTGGCACTACAGCCCCATTTATACTGTCCAGGAAAAACACATTATCACACTTTTCTAGTGAACTACTCATAAATATAGTTCATTAGAGAAGTTCTAGCATGTGGCCTGATATCCTGAGTGATTCAGCACCTTTCAGGTTCATGATTTTTCCAGATATTTTCTTTTATTTTTTACTTATAGCAGGGTAATGTCAATATATTACGGTACAGAAAGGCTATAAAAGATGCATATATTTTACAAATAAAAATAAAAAGCTATTATCTCACTAACAATACTAAATTCACTGACTAAAAGAGTGGAGAAACATATTTTCTTAATGCACATTTATAATTACAAGTATTTTTACAGTAACCACTGAGAACATCTGGGAGCTGCAAATCAAAGAGTCAGGATTGTATTTGGGCTAGTCACTGAAAATATTCCCAAAACTATTTTCCCATTCAGATAAGTTTTGCTACAAAACAGCTGTATGTCCCTGTAACTGTGGTAGGGTCATATTTACATACCTACTAGCTTGGATAATACAAGCAAGATTAAAATCTCAAAATGGTTATTAATATGTGATCCTCAGAGCAATTGTGCAATCTTTCTTCTTTGTCTTCCTAGAATCCCTTTTCCTTAACAGCTTTAAGGCTCCATCTACACTATGGTTTCCCTTGCGGTTGGATACTGTGTTTACAGATGGCTTATATAGAAGGTTTTTGCAAACATAGTTGCAAGAGGTGTAAATGGAGCATAACATTTTTTTTAAAATTAAGGTTAGGTTATAAACCCTAGAAGTACCAAATCCATATTACGAGTGTCTTGGAGTAAATTATGAGACAGAGATTAGCAAAATATATTAAAGAACCTCAGAGGCTACTATGACTAAGCTATGTCTAGTCACTCTTCCAACACCACTGGAGTCCACAGGACTCCACCACTGCTCCGGGGTAGAGAGGCTGGGGGGAGAGTTTGTCACTTGTCAGCTGACAGCAAGGCAGCTTTCTGCCGTGCTTAATTTGCAACGGAAGAGGAGCCAGGACACGAGCAATTTTTCTACTTTAATAGCTGACAAGGCAAGCCCAGCAGTGCCGGAGCTATTAAGTGCCAAGCCCAGGGGTGCCGGGGCTGAGCCCTGGCACAAATTAAGCACTGGCTTTTAGGGACTGGCCCAGCAGCAGAGAAAACGCCCCATCCCAGTCCCAGAGCAACACAACTCGAAGCAAGGGCCGGGCCCCACCAGCGAGCTGGAAGCCCCGGGGGAGCGAAGCTGCCTTGCCCAGCGCCCGAGGAGCTGGGGGGGCCCTTGGACCCCGGGCCCCAGCCGGCAACCCTGCGGCCCCAGAGCGGGGCGACCCGGCAGCGCCCGGCCCGCTCCCCCTCACCTGGCGGGGCCGGGCTCTCTGCTGCGCCCCACGGCCCGCTGCGCCCTCCCGCTGCTTCGCCTCAGCCGCCTGCCCCCGGCCGCAGGCTCCTCCGCGTTCCGCTTCAACGTGGCAGCCGGAGCGCCGCCCTCGTCAGCCCGGCTTCCGGCACCGAGACCCCGCCCGGCGCCTTCCGGGCCGCGCAGCTCCCCGCCAGAGCCGGGCCCAGTGCGTGTCCGTAGGGGCGGCACCGGGCCGCTGCACTTCTACAGCCCCGGCCACGGCAGCCCGGCTCGTTTCAATAGGGCGGTAACGTTAGAGCCGCTGGATGGCTGCCCTCGCCCCCCCGGTACAGGGTTGCGTATCAGCATTGCCCTGACCAAGAGGTGCTGCCGCAGCCCCTGGCGTGAACTGGTTTCCGTCATATACAAGGAATACGGTTTGGTTCAATGGCTCCCGGGCCCCCCCCAGTACAGATTGTTCTAGGCCCCCAGTCTCTGAGAGGCTTTGTCCCTTCTCCTTCCCTTGGTAAGAGCCCCAAAACCTTACACAAGGTAAGGCTCCACCGTACTGGCCACGTACAAAGCTGGAGCCTCACCTTTGTTTCTGATCTGTGACCAGATTCCATGGCCAAAATGTTCTGCTACTCAGTACAAGACACTAGCATTGAAGGCAAAAGGTAAGTTACGGGCAACTGGCCCCCTTCACTGTAGTTTGCCTCCCCAAAGCAGGGTAGCCCAGGGGCCAGACAAGCCCCAGCAAGGGCAAGGCATTTTGATCACCTTTACTGGGGTGAATGACTGGGATTTGCCATTGTCATGGAAAGGTCACATTTCTTTCTCCATGTTGAGTACTGTATGTGACCACTACTAGTATAATTCCCCAGATGAAAACAGGGATGGTTTCCTAACTAACAGCAGTGTTATGAGGCTTACAGCTCATTCATGTTTGAGGCACTTATTCTACAGCAGTGAGTACCAGAGAATTGATAGAAATAAAGCCAAGACACCACATATTTAAATCAAGGGCAGCATATCATGTTTATTATCAATACAAATGAAGAGGATTTTTATAACAGCCTCCAAAAACAACCTCCCAAGATTCACAGGTTGTAGTTGAAACAAATGCTTTGAGACTGATTTCTTGCCTTCACCACTACTTTTTCCACTATAAAAAGCATTACATCAGCAACTAGATTACTTTAACCCCCTCAATGAAAAAAGAGGAAGCAAACTGAACAATTTTCAAGCATCTTCGTTAGAGATGAAAGAAGAAATTCAGATGGAACATAAGAACTCTTCACAATTACCTGAAAAGTAAAAAAGCGTATTAGATCTTTGACAATATAGATACATGTCTAATTTAGTGCAGATTAACATCTACTTCTCAACATTCTTAGGAGTCCTTCACTCAGTAAGCCCACAACTTCAGTAAATGTTCCTAAGTTCCCCAGACCTGAAGAACAGCTTTGTGTAAGCTTGTCTCTTTCCCCAACAGTAACTGGTTGAATAAAAATTAGCTCACCCATCTTGTCTCTGCATGTTACCAAGCTCAGTAACAGTTCAGTAAAGCCCACCATCTATTACAACCACAATTAGGATGTCCTCCCAGTAGTGTTTAAACAATTTTTTGTATTTCTAGAAACAGACTCATGCAATTTTTACAGGTTTATTTTAGAGAGCATGCTCATTACTGCCTGGTTCAGTTTATTTTAAATTATCCCCCTGTCATCTCCAAGACCTGAAGTCTGAATATACAAAATAAACACCTAACAAACATGATGGGTCTAACAAAAATAAAAAATTCAGAATCAGAAACAAGGTCAGATCCAAATTAGTTGCATTGAGGTACTGTAGTACATGCTAATATGCTGAAATACTGAGATACTTACAATACCAGGCACAAACTGAATCAGCAGACAAAGAAATTAACAAAAAAGTGTTAATGCTTACCCACATGTCAACAAGTGCAGTCAGAACAGTCTTAGTTCACCTTTCACAAGTCAAGAGTAATAATTTAATGCTGGGGAGGGAAAGGACAAGTTCTTTTGTTATATATGCAAACCAAATGAATTCCAGAAGTGTATTTTATGTTTTTCTTAAATCTGCAAACTGAACTGACTCTCAATGGTTTTAAATCTAGTTTTGAATTTTTTACCCTGTGTCCTCATCCAGTCAAACACTAATCACAGTGAGTCATGATGTGAACAGCAGTGAAAAGTTTTAATCATTGGACACTCGGCAAAACAAATTAACACAATAAGTTCAAAATAACTTACCATGTTCCTCTTCCAAATCTTTAAGCCTAGCTTACTATACATGATTTGCCATTTCCCAATCAAGGTCTAAAGTTGATAAAAAATACACTTTTTTGAAGAAAAAACCAAGCTCATTATTCTCTAACCATATTTAAAATTTGGGAGGCTCTCTAAATCTATTATTTGAGGCTTTTATTTCAATAGTTTTAAAATATTCTATTTTCATCTTTTATTCTCTCCCCCCCCCCGAACAGAACATGCTGAACCATGAACTAACTTTATCTGCTCAGGACAAGAAACAGGCCAGCAGTGGACACAGGCCAAGGAGGAAGATACTTTTGGGGTAGGGCACAAGGGATTCTACCACTGCAACTACTGTTATGGCGCAAAAGGAATCAAAAGATCAAAGGCCCCTTTTTCTTTGATGTTTGGTATTTGATCTACACTTAAGTTATTTTGGCAGTTATGTCAGTCAGGGTGTGAGAAAAGCCAAAACCACATCAGAGAAGAGGACTACTTACACCTAAAAATCAGTAAGTTACAGCTTCTTGCAATTCACTGCTAAGTTGCCAAACCTTCTCTTCTACAAGCAGTTTAGACTTTTATGGGAAGTGATGCCCATTCCTCAAGGATGTAGGTAAAATAAAATATTTAGTTCTCATTTTTAAACATTCATTCTTAAATTATTGTTGGATTCACCAATAGTCTTTCAAATTGGAAGTTTAATTACGGAATTCAGCTATACTTCAAAATCACTTAATGAAACCCTCACCTGAACAATAGCTAAGTAATATGAACTTCCAGATTCCAAGCATGCCTGGCAGATCTTGTCAGTAGAACAATCCTTAAAGGAGTAAGAACATACATTTAAACAGTGATTTTTCTTCCCAAAAGTACAGCAGTGCAAAAAGTATCAAACATTAACAGCAACAGTTATTTGCATTAGTAATATTTATTGGCTTTACACAGCCTTCCACTTAAATTATGTCAGCACATTATGTCGGTTTTTAAACCACATATCCTCATCCAAACAGATACTAATCACAGCACATCATGATGTGAACAGCAGTGAAAAGGTTTTAATCATTGGACATGTGTCAAGTAAATATTAAGTGAAAAGTAGCTCTGAGCCACTCCTTGAACCAACACTTCACTTGACTCTAAAAAGTAGTAGATGGCTGTCACGCGACAAAGGTTTCACTATCTGATAACTAGTTGATGGCTTAGGTCCATTTTCTAATGGGCAGGTTATATACATTAAAAACCAGCACAATACAACACTGGGTATTCGTCTAGTGTCAAGTGTGGGCAACAAGTTAATGCTCAGGGCAACTCAGTTACACTTGCACCCAGAAAGGTTCCTCCAGTCAAGGCTAAGGCATGCCAATGGTGCGGTGAATCTCACACCACTATTGTCTGCAAGGTATCTGTTCTGTGGAACTTCAAGTTGGATTAGTTCATTCACAGTTCAGTATTGAGAGCCATCAATATGGCAAGTTCTTGCTGATGTTCCATCTCTCTCCTCCTTTCATCCCCTCATACTCAGGTAGATCAATCAACGGCTACTTTAGTTTTAGAATAGGTGTCAAGGTTCCCTATTTATCACTAGAGTGTCTTAAATTCCCGAAAGTTTTACATTCTTATACCAGAGCATGTCAGTAATTCTGAACATGCCCTCACACCAACATTAATCCTTACATGAGATCTGTAAAACAGCAGTGCTCACTAGCCCAACTGGCTAGTAGAGCTACAGTGAACGTATCTGGTACGGCACAGGAGAAGTTAGCCATCCATGGATTTGTTCCCGCAAAGCCCTTAAGGGTTAGTCTAATTTTGGCTGGTGCACCAATCAAGATACGTAGGGCCTCCTCCCCATAAAGTAGGCAACCTAAGAGCCTCACGCTGACGTGCTCAGAGGCTGCCGTGCAAGGCTTGAGAGGGAAGGCGTGTCTGTAGACACAACGTGAGCCACCAGGCTCGCTGCCGAACCCAGACAAGTCAAGGCACAAGGACAGGCTAGCGCTAACCACGACTCAGAACTTACCCCGGGCCTGGGGGACGCTCCATGCGTGGGCATGGGGGGGGGGGGCTCGGCTCAGCGCTCGCAAGCCCCCACTGTTCCCTGCTGCTCAGGCCCCGGCTACACAGCACGTGAACCCGGACTCAGGTTCAAGCCGCAGGCCCCTTCCGTCCACACAGGAATGAGCCTGGCCGGGCCCGGCCCGCGAACCCCGCCGGGCGGGCTGGTGTTTGCCCCCTACACGCCGGCCCCCGTTCCGAGGCGCAGCCGCCGGAGGGAAGCGGCACATTTCCAACAGCTCGGCCACCCCCCTCAGGCAGAGCCAGCCCCGCCTCGGCCCCAGGCGGCGAGCGCAGAGACGCCACGTGGCGTCCCGCCTGGGGCCCACGGTGCTGGCTGGGGCCTGGTCAGCGTCCCCGCGGGCAGCTCCTTCCCCATCGGGAAGCCTGGGCCCCCGCTCCGCGCCAGCGCCACACACCCCATGGCCGCTAGACACGGAAAGGAACGAGCGTGTGACCAGCAACCCGGATACAGCCGCCCCCAGACAGAGAGCGCCGCTTCCATTGGCTCCAAGTACGCTGGGTTTGATTGGCTGCCTCCTCCTGTGCCGTTTCTGATTGGTTCAACTCTCCTTCCTCTTCCTTCCCTAGTTCCGGCTTCCGCTTTGCCATGTGGGGCGGTGTCGCAGAGAGTCCCCGGCGCCGAGGAGGTGTGGTCACAGGAACGTGAGGGGGACAGCGACCAATGAAAGGCTCTCTTCCGCAGCTCCGGGGCTAGCGAACGGAAATTAAAAAAAAAAAAAAAAAGCGAGAACCAATCGGAAAGGGCAGAGGACAGGCGCTCACCAATCTGAAGGCGCGTTCCATCAACGCTGGCCGGGACGGGAGCGTGGGGGCTCTTGACTTGGCTGCGCGCGACAGCGGGACGTGGCCGAGGGCGCGCGACAGCCGGGCGGCCGGGTGCCGTGCGGCGCGCGGACCATGACCCGCAGCTGCTCCGCTCTGGGCTGCACCACGCGGGACACCGGGCTGAGCCGGAAGCGGGGCATCTCCTTCCACCAGTGAGTGGGGCGGGGGCCCCCTCAGCCGCGAGGGGTAGCGCTGAGAGGGGACACCGGGGGGCTCCCCTCAGCCCCGCGCGGACGAGTCAGACCGCCACGCGTGGGCCTCGCCAGGGCCGTACCCGCGCGGTCAGACTCACGAGCCACCTCCGCCCTCACCCAAATCATGAGTAGCTTAAACATCAAGAGACGGGGGAGGGGCGCCTTCCTCCGCAGCCGCCTTAGGTGGATACCTGGAAGGAATTTTTATAATGGTAAAAGGCGAGATTTTTCTCCTCATCCCTAGACTCCAGGAGCTGGGGCTTGAAAACACCAGCCACGACTAGCGTTGGCGGGAGGCGACCTGCCCGCGGGCAATATTTTGAGAACCATGGAGGTGGGAGGGAAGGCTAGAGCCTTAGGACGTGGTCTGAAGAGCCGGAGCCCTGCTGGCATAGACTGGGAGGATGTGGCCGCTCACCCACACCTGAGTTTTAAAGAGTTAAACAGCCTTGGGATCTACACCTTCCCCACAGAAATCCCTGTAAATCATTGTGACTTCACAATCGCCTTTCCCTATGTTTTTCTCTCCCCTGCGGCAAAGTGAAAGATGCCCCCCCCGCAATATCACAGCAGATGACAATAAGCGTAAATGCTGAAATTGACTCTTAGAGCTGCCAAAAGAATTATAAAACATTCTTGTCTCTGTGGTATATTAAAAAGAAAAATTGTATCCGCTCAATCAGTGGTTGAAAAACAGGGTGATGGTGGGGAGGATATATGTTCATAAACATTTTGCCCTGTTTTTCAAATTTTGTCATTTTAACCATTTTAGCAAGCTCTACTGACATTCGGTGTTGGAAGAGACAAAACAATTATTCTTTCTTTTATCGTAATCTTAGAGGGTACCTGTAAATATAGAAGATCAAGTATTTTCAGACAGATTTTGTTTTTTAAAATTGTGAGTTGCCTTTTCAATTTTAAACTGAGATTTTATAATTTAACCCGGACTGTTGAGTAATATTTCAGGCCCCCAGAGCGGTCTCTAAAACCTCAGAACTTTCAACTACAGTTACCCACGGACACAGGATTTACCTATGAAAATTATTATGTTGAAGAGAATTAAAGGGAAATAGAGAGTCCTAGCAGGACCTGATCCTGAAAATATTGTAGCTTTACTCAAGTGAGTAGTCCCATTTCAGTGGGACTATCATACTTAAACTTACACATGCTTAAGCATTTGCAGAATTGGAGCCATAGGTCCTGAACTACGGAGCCCCACAATTATCTGCCCTTACTTAAAATGAGGGCAGGATAAATCCATTATTCTTCTGAGTTTAAATAAAAATGAAATTAATTTTTATTTCAGATGTTGTGGGAGGGAAACAGGAGAGCACATGGGTCTGCTGAGAAAAAGATCTCAGGCTTTTCACTTCTCCATCATAGGCCAGTATGATTTTGAGGCCTTGATCTCACATGTTAACATTGCATTATTGTTTTTCTTATGTCCGATGCAAAAAAATTAAAGTCCCAGTTTACTAACTGTTTAGTGTCACTTACTAATCATGGGTAACAGTACACATTCACCCAGATTCTTCCCCACTTACTTGCACTGAGTTGTATCTTATTCTAGGAATAAATTGACCCTTACTTACATACCCATGTATGTCCATTCTGATCCTTTAGTTCCCATTGACTGCCGTGGTGCCGGATCAAACCCTGTTAGGATGCACTTTTACACCAAAGCTTGACCCTGCAGCCACTCTATGGCTGAAACCCTCATTAACTTCAGTGAGCAAGGCCTCGGAGATTTTTTTTTTCTTACATTCCCAATTGTATTTGCAAATGGTCATAGCTTTGTGAGCTTAAAAATAAAGTAATTCACCTGTAATTTGAGTTCTCTGTGGATATTGACTATGTCGATTCACATCCCAAAAATAAGGAATGTAATAATTTTCAAGTCGAGCAATCGTACTTAATTCAGGACTCTTTCCATGCTTGATCCCTAACCCTGCAATTAGACGTGTGCACGTGGACCATTCCAGAGTCTGCTTGCACCTGGCTGTAGGGAGTCCTAAGTTTGAACTTTCAAAATTCAGCTTTTATGATTTATCTCCATGGGAAAAAGCACTGTTGTATAACCCCAGAACAAAGTTTTCCCAAATTTCATCCCTCTCGTCTTCCTCCACCCTTCCACACCCCCCCGCCCCCCAAAATTGCATTTGGGCAGTACCAAGTATATGTCATTTCAGCCCCAATGCTGAATTTTTCAGAAAGTGAAAGTGTGCAGGTGAAAAATAGCATCTTTTATAACTGCTGTATTTTGAAAAGGGTAGTATGTATGTTTGAAAGAGACCCAGTCAAAACAGACAGAGGTCAAGGTGGATAGACCAGAGAAGGGAAGATGTCTTGCAGGCCTCCTCCATGCATGGATCTCCATTTGAAGCCCTAATATTTCAGGGTAGATTAACATTGCATTTGCAGAGTACATGCTGGGGCATCTCACAGAGTGGGATTCAGCAATTAAGCAATCCTAACTGCACAGGATTAGGTGCCTGATCTCAGAAGTGTTCTGAAGTGCTCCTTAATCAGTTTAACTAGGGAATTTGTAACTGTAAAACTGTAACTTTTCAAAACGAAAGTCTTTGAATATTGAGGACACTTTTTCTGCTTTTTTACACCCTTTATAAGTTTGGAATAGTACCATTGCCTTCAATGGAATTACTCAAGATTTACAGCAGTTTAACAGAGTAGAATTTCACTTTGACTATATTATGAGAGAGCTCTGCTCACATTTCAGGTTTCCTATTGATGACATACAGCGTACAAAGTGGATCCATGCTGTTAATCGAGCAGACCCCAAAAGCAAAAAGGTTTGGATTCCAGGACCTGGTGCCATATTGTGTTCCAGACATTTTGCAGAAGCGGATTTCGAATCATATGGCATGAGAAGAAAACTAAGGAAAGGAGCTGTACCTTCTGTTTTTCTATACAAGGTAGTTAAAAAGAACTTTAAATGCAATTACCATTTTTAATAGATTGGAAACACATTAGAAACCTTAAAGACAAATTCTAAAATTACTTGAAAAATAGAGGTTGCAACTTATGTTGTAAAGCTATAGCAACACAAGTTGAAACGTCTTAGTTTATTTTATGCTGTGTCACAAATACACTGAAAGAGGGATGGGGGAAGGAAAACATTCTTTATAAAAGCCATTTTGAATCATTTTAAATACATTGCTGGCATTAGTGCTCTTTCAGTTTAAACTTGAATAACCCTCATCCTGCTAACAGCTCTTTTGAAACTACTATTGCTTAGAAAGAACCTTGTCTTTTTCCGGTAAACTAACTAAATTTAAGACAATTTTATTCTGATCTATCAAATCTAGGTAACTTGATTCCTGCCATGCCCATTAAAACTACAGTAAAAAAATACAACCCTCTTGTTACTGTATATGTATATTTTTTCTCATTTATATTTAAATATTTATTCTGGTAGGCTTTCATGCCTACTGGGGTGGTCATTGTTTGAAGGATGAGGCTATAACCATGCTCAGGGGAAGGGTGATCTTTTGGCTAAAGCACAGATACTCATGAATGAAATCTCACAACTCCCCTGTATTTGGAAAGCACTTTGAAATCCCCAGATTGAAGGCATATTATATGTATGCAAAGTGTGGCAAAGTTACAAAAAGGCACAAAAACAGGAATATACATTCCATTCAGCACAGCTTATTTTATCAGCCATTTAAACAAAACAGAATCTAACGCATATCTAACTAGATTACTTACTAAGTTCTAAGATTCCATTCTTTTTCTGTTCCCGCAAAAGCATCACACAGAGAGAGAGAGAACCTTTGTTTCTCCCCCCCTCCAGCTTTGAAAGTATCTTGTCTCCTCATTGGTCATTTTGGTCAGGTGCCAGCGAGGTTATCCTAGCTTCTTAATCCTTTACAGGTGAAAGGGTTTTTTCTCTGGCCAGGAGGGATTTAAAGGTGTTTACCCTTCCCTTTATATTTAGGACACGGGTACAGCCCTGTGGTACAGGAGCTGCCACTACAGCGTAGATGTGGGGCAGGCTCGCTCTCTAACCACCACCCCTGCGCCCTGAGGCCTCCCCTTTGTATCCAGACAGGATCAGGGTTGAGGTTCAAGGTGCAGGGTGCATGTATCTAACGATGGGTCACAGGTGGTCCCCTTAGTAAGAGTCTGGGAACCACTGATTTGATTGTTGAGATCTGATGGCATCTTTTTTGTCCTGTGTAGTTTGACACAATAATATCCTTATGCCAGAAAAACTTGTGCGGTACCCAGCATTCAGTTACGAGGGGTGGAAGTCCAAAAAAAGACCTTACTTAGAAATACCAACACTTCCTATTTTTCAGTTAATACAACCAAGAATCTGGCTTGCATTGTTTCACTGTAGCTGTGCACTGAGTTCTAGTATTTTCCCCCATAATAGCCCCATATTCTTTTCTGTATTGTAGGATCCTCTGAGTACATATCTTAGAAATAGAAGATCCCAGAAAGCATTAAAGCAGCCACTCTCACACAATTCTTCTGATGAGGAGGTCATTACTGCGGATCACAACTATAGCTTAAAGAATCCTGCAACGGCTGCTGAGCAACAGACAGAAATGAAAGAAATAGTACAGTTGCCTAAAAAGAAACTTGTTGCAGCACGAAGGGGTCTCTCTTACCGAGAACGAAATGTCTTTAGCGTAATCAATGAGCTTGTAAAGAAGAAGCTGCTCTCTGAAGAAGCTATGAGCCTGCTGCAGGCCCAGTTTTCAGGTATTAAGGGCCTTGGTTAGACAGTAAACTCTTCAGTGCAGAAACTGTACATTTGTTTTTCCAGTGCCTACCGCACTGGGCCCTGGATTTCAGTTGGGGGCCTCTAGGCACTAATGTAATATAAAAATAAGAACCACAACCGAAGGCTTTTTTGTGAAGATACTGTATCTCAAATTGGTTACTAAAAGTTACACAATATGGGCCTGTCCTCCAAGGTATTTAAGTCCCTCAACTTGTACTGAGATGAAGATGAGTTGAGGGGTGGCCACCCCTCGTATCTGGGCCCTAGAACAGTGTGTGTGATGTGAGATACTAGGCTTTATTGAATAAACATTCAGCTTAAAGAGATTCAAGCTTGAATCTAAATTCTGTTTAAGGGAACCTTATATTCCTCTCTCACTTAGAAAGTGTTTAGAAAATTGGCTCCGTTCATTTTGATAATATGGGAGAAAAATCATTTAAATTGCTTTAATCCTAACTGAGTCATGAATAGTAATACCTAGCACTTATATAGCACTTTTCATCTGTAGATCTCAAAGCAACTTTTCCCAGCTAATTCAGGAACAGCACTGACCCTCTCTGAATAGAGCCACATTTTATCCTTCTCCATTAGAAGGATGTTGGCTGTGACGTGGGTCCTGAAAGGCAGTGAAGTGTTAAGGTATGAGGAAAATGGGGATATCTGGGTTGTTGTTAATGTTAAATATTAAGTGCCATCCCTGCTAGAAGGCAAACAAGTCTGGATAAGACAGAATCCACTGCAACACCCAGAGAAAGAGGCTAGCATAAGTGAGAGTTCTGGCAGGGGCATGGAGGATTTCACTCCCTTTCCCCTTTCTGTAGGGGAGAGAACTCAGTAATCAGGTCTGAATTTTGTTTTACTGCAACAAGAGTACTTGAGTGATGGCACTTCGGCATTAGGCTTGTGCCTTGTCAAACAGCATTCTTTTTTTTTTTTTTTTTTTTGCTGTCTCTCTCGTGCCCTGCCATGTAGAGGTACTTTTCATCTGAATTAAATGATCAGGCTGTTCATGCTTCTTACCAAAGCTGATCTATATTTTTAAAAACAGATTTGCAGTGGGAACCATACAGCTGGAGACAGCTGACTGAGTGCTCCACAGAAATGAGGCAGTTTGCCTGTACTCTCCACCTCTATAGTAGTAAAGGCTATGATTATGTAAGAAAGAATTGCCCCCTGCCTCATCCTTCCAGCCTGACAAAGTGAGTATTTATTCTCGTTATCTCAAGTTATATTTCCAGGTTGTCCTATAATAAGTAAGAGATGGAGTGTTCAGAGTAGAGATTTCATAAAAAACAATTCAACATGACA
Organism: Chelonia mydas; assembly: GCF_015237465.2. Taxonomy (NCBI): domain Eukaryota; kingdom Metazoa; phylum Chordata; order Testudines; family Cheloniidae; genus Chelonia; species Chelonia mydas. Next base: position 18,726,551 of record NC_057852.1, read on the forward strand.
CCTATGCTATTGTCTTACATTTTTATTATTTAAGCATTTTTATTATTTAAGCTAAGCAGAATAGGCTGCAATTGTTACAGGAATATTAACTCATGTCAGAGAATGTTGGTGGGGTGGCGGGGCGAGGCTGTGCAAAACAGTTGCACCATCATAAAGTAACACATCCAAAGATTAAATTTACAGTAGCAGAGGTAGTCAGAAGCACGCTGCATTCTTCCAGGTGACTGACCAGTGGGGAAAGACAGACATCAAGTGCTTGACTTTGATACCTGTATTCATTTCAGCCTATAATAAAAAGAGGGAACAAATACTAAAATGCAATGACTACTTTCATTACTATTATTTACATAGTACCATGGGTATACATGGTACTTTGCAAACACAAAGCATGACCGTGTCTCTGACGTGAGGAGTTTACAATCTAAGATCCAGATCCATTGACTTCAGTGAGAGGATGACTGGGCCAAATACTAGATAGAGAAACTATAAAGATCAGTCCTGGGAGAGGGAGCAGGCTGCACTAGAAGAGATCAGTGCCCACATTTAGAGTGCTGTGTGCAGCACTGGTCACCCAGAAGATATTGAAGAGTTAGATGGGGTTCAGAGAAGGGAGATGAGAATGTTTACTGGCATGGGAAAAAACAACCAACTACTTTCCTGTAAGGAGAAATTGAAAAGATTGGGATTGTTCTCCTTAGAAGGGAGAAGGATAAGAGGGGACATGCTTAAAAGCATATAAAATTATAAATGTTATACAGGAAGTAGATTAGATGTGTCATGCAACACAAAAGCAAGGGGACGCCACAGTACAAATTCATAACTTATAGAAGGAAATATATTTTGTGTACAAATAGATTGTAGAACTCATTGAGAATTTAGTAAGATTCAAAGAGCTATTGACAGGTCTGATTCAGTATAGCAATTCCTATGTTATGACGGAAGGCCAAGCAAATGTACTAAGTGTGAAGGGGAAATAAGGCAGGAGCTGTTCCAAGCATACAGGACAGCATGAAAAAACAAATATATATGAAAGTAGTGAGAGGCAATAGAGGAAACATTGGAGAGAATGCCAGAGCATCAGGCAAATGGAGGAGAGGATGAAAGTTGAACTGTAGGAAAGTACTGGTATGTTTCAGGTTGCAAAGTGTGTCATCTAGGTAAGCCTTATTACTTTAGAAATGGATGCTATGTATATTAATTTGCATTAAAAATCTGTCAGCACTTTACTAAGTCCTAAAGTCTGTTAATAGTTTCTTTTTTCCCCCCTTAGATTATAGCTCCTAATTATTTCTATCTTCTGTCTTCCAGCTGGTTGTCTAATGATGAAGGTAGTCCAGGCTTCAGCAACAGTATTTTCTTTCACCTTCAGCAGAGAGTAGAGCAAGGAGAACAGGCATACCAGTACTGCTCACTGATGATCGAAGGTATGGCTCTCAAGAAACAGCTGGAGTGGGACCCTGTGACTCGACGTCTGATTGGGTTTGTAGACGTAGGTGCAGGAGCACTTGATGCTGATGAAGCACCACTGGCCTCAGAAGCTATAGTCCTAATGGCAGTAGGTGTTCTTGGTCACTGGAGAGCTCCCCTGGGTTATTTCTTTGTAAATGGAACCACTGGCCATTTACTAGCTCAGCTGCTTTATCAGACCATCAGCAAGCTGACCAGCATAGGTGTCAGAGTTCTCTCTGTGACGTCTGCGGCCACTGCTCACGGTGTTGAGCTGGCAAAGGCGTTGGGCATACGTATGGATGCCAACAACATGCAGTGCACTTTTCAGCATCCTCACAGTGCCACTCATCAGATCACATACTTCTTTGATGCTTGCCATATGCTCCAGTTAATAAGAAACGTGTTTCAGTGCTTTCATAGGATACAGTTCATTAATGAAACAGCACATTGGCAACACATAGTGGACCTAGTGACTCTGCAGGAGAAGGAATTACTGTATATTAGTGACCGATTGTCAGGAAGACCCAGAAATAGTGAAAGCTGTCACTTGAGGGTGAACTACGTAGCACAGCTGTTCAGTGAGAGTGTCACTGGCACGCTGGAATGTCTCCAGTTGTTGGGCCTGCCTTCTTTTCAGAACTGCAGTGGGACCATCAAATTTGTGCGCTTGATGAGCTCTCTGTTTGACATTTTTCATGGAAGAAGCTGTTATGGAACGGGATTGAAAGGGCCTGTGTCCTCTGAAAATTACGTCAAGATACATCGCCTCTTAACTGAGGCTAAAAGTGTCTTTGTTGCGTTAACTGACACTTCAGGGAGACACTTTCTGAAAGGTAAACACAAATTAGGATTTCTAGGGTTTTTGCTTAATGCTGAGAGCTTAAAATGGCTTTACACAAACTATGTCTTTCCAAAGAGCATGCCCTTCCGCTACCTCCTGACTTACACATTCAGCCTAGATCATCTGGAATTATTTCTCAGCACCCTCAGGCAAGCATGTGCTAGCTGCAATAACCCTACCTGCATGATGTTCCAGACTGCTTATTCTAAACTCCTGACCAAGTATAATTTGGCACCAGGATTACATCAAAATCTTTTAGGTGACATGAACACCTTAGATGTATCTATTGTTCGTAGGACAGATTTGGCCCTTGGTACCATTCATTCTCAGTACGATCGGGGTTGTGTGGCGATTCCATCAATGGACTACATTTACTATACAGGCCATATTTCATTTAACTGTACACTGAGTGATGCATTGACAGATCTGTCACTATATGCAGAAAGCATCACCTATACTGCTGGCTGTGTTGCTGAGAAGTTAGCAGCTGCCATAAGATGTGAAGCCTGTGTCACTTCTCTCTTTGTGTCAGATGAAAAAATCCTAAAATGTGGTTCACTGTTGTGCATTAAAAAGATTGGGAGCTGGAGTTTGCCATCAGAGAGCGTGCGTCAGATTGTGAGCATTTCTGAGCAAATCCTAAAAACGCATGCAAGAGTGAAAGACTATAACCTAAGCCTCAAGCAACAGGCTATGTATTTAGAACAGAAAATTTTATATGAGTTATCTGAACAGAGTCACCTTTTCTCGGAGTTAAACAATCACCTATTTGAAGGGGAGTTGTGTGTCACCAATCACTACACAATGCTGTTAAGGAACATAGTGCAATGTTACTTAAATGTCAGAGCTGAACATGCAAAAGAATGGGGTTTGGAATACTGTTCTGGAAGGCATGGATCGAAGAAGTTGACTAGGAAACATCCATTTTCATCATCATTAAAGACTTATAAATCTATCCAAATCTTTCCTGTGCCATAATTTCTTACTAATTTGTTAAATGATCTCCCCTTGAGTAATGTTTAGATAAGGTCTGATCTATGCAACACAAGTGTCGGAGAACAGGGATGGTGTATTTCAGTTGATCTCTTGGCAATACTGTGTCCAGCGGTGGCTAATAAAGGGGAGTCCTAGGAGGATTAACTGTACTAGGTTCCAGTCATGCCTGGGGTTAGAAGTGGAAAATGAGCTTGATCTCATCCTAAATTCTCATTTATGCAGATTGCACGACCACAACCTATTTTAGAACAACAGTGTCTATGAAAGGACTAGATTACAGAAGCTACTGGAAATCCACATTGAGGTTCATTGGCAGTTATGTGGGGAAGCTTGCTGAATACCTATCTATGCTATGCCTGGCTCTGGGTAGGGCTGTTAGCCCCTGACTATGATGAATACAAAGTTTCCTCATACATGTTTAGAAAAGGGGCTGGGGGGAAAGAACTGATGGTGTACTATAGCAGCAGATAACTCCATAGAGCTGTAGAAAAAAAATTAAGCAGCAAAACAGCTTACACAAAGCTATTAAAAAAAAAAAAAAAGATTTGTACTAGAAACAACATGTTTTACTTGTACTTACTGATTATGTAATCACTCTGCCTTTCACCCTTTAATTCCACTGGCAGCTTATTAGAAAAATAAAGGATTCCAAACTGCTTCCTTTAAGTGCTTAAATCTGAACATGAATTAGGATAACATGAAGTGACGAAAAGACCTTGATTTTGGCTACCCCAATGGGAAAACAAGTCAGTCAGGTAAGAAATAAAACTGATGGAATAGGGTCAGGTGCAGGGGATCTGTCATAGAATGGAATAGATAGAAAAAACAAGACTTGTCATGCATTTCTCTATGCAGGATTCTAGAAAATACTATATACAGGGTGGGCCAGATAATCCTTGAAAATATTTAGGAAGTAATTTAATATCTGCAGATGTGCTTGGCAGTGTAGGAGGTATCCTGCCTTGGGGAGCTTGCAGTCTAAAGACAGAATAACTCAGGACCCAGTAGGAGACTTAGTGCAAAGTGTTGGCAAGAAACTTTTGGTTTGCTTGTTTCCTCCTCTTAATAAAATGTGGGGAAGACAGTCAAAAATGTGTATTTGACTGACAAAGATTAGTGTTTGCAGAGCTCATCAGAGAAGTGAAGGCCCAACCTATTGTTGTTGACCATGCAGAAGGGAGGGAGAAAGAAATGAAAGTGGGTGGAAGACTAGTATTGGTGGGTTAAGAGAGTGAGGAAGGGCAAAATGAGATCCAGGCTGTGCCATCAGCTGATTATACAAGGCCTCAAGGGCAAGGAAGAGATATTAACATTTGATTAGGTGGGTAAGGGGGAAAAGTCCATTTGAAAGAAGCTGTACATAGCAACCCTGGGACTTGGGGGGAAAGATTTGACATAACTGCAGTGTGTGGTGTAATAGCCTCCTGCTGCGAATCAGACATATGTTCTTCAGGTTGTGTGTATATTATATTAATATTGTTAACAAATACACAAAATAATAAAAGTGCAGGTTACTGTTTCTCTTCTTTTAACTTTGTTATTAATTCCTCTTTCCAGTACCTTTCTGTATCTAGCTGTTTGACTCCCTCCATTCTGCACTGTTTTGTACTAAACAACAGTTTAAAATTCATCTGCTTATTTCCATCTACTGGGTTCTCATTTCTTCAGTATAATTTTGTTTTTTCCCTTTAAGGTTACAATTCCCCACAAAGAGGAAATTAAGTAATTTGCATTTTAATGGGCCCAATCCTGTGAGATACAGGATACTTTGTAGTCCAGTTGACTTCAGTAGTTTAGGGTGCTCAAGACCTTCCAGGAACAACCCCCGCTTAATAGCATTGTAGGCTTGTGGTCCTAATCACTAGCTGGGGACAAATAGTCATGCCAAGGTTAGTTCCTGTCCCTTTCTGCAGGGCTCGTTTATTTCTTTGTGAAGATAATAAAGAAGGTGTAAAAGTAACACAAACACCCATTTGGGGAAGGGTAGTTACTGAGCAGACCCTTCCCCCCATTCGGGGGGTGGGGGTGGTGAATCCACAAGGCCTGCCTACAGCTTCCTGCTCTAGGTATAAGAGTGTGTGCTCCCTAATTTCCCCCACCCTTCCATGGAGCTGGGTCCTCCTTTCTATTGTTCAGATGAGAACATGGGCCATTCATGAAGTACTGCTCAGCTCCATCAGCTGATTCCCACCACCTGCCTGATGGGCTTCTCTCTGGAGCAGTCAGCTTTGCTTGAGCCATTAAAGAGGTCATCTTCTGTCCCCATTTTAATGAGGATTCCTCCCTCTCACATACCATGTCCTGTACCAGCCTGTGGTTGTGGACAACCCAAGACAACAGCTGAAGCCTGAATTACTGCTGTAACAGATGGTGCTGTATTTGTAGCTGCTGGTGTTGCTGCTATGGTAGGATCTGCTGCAGCTGCTGTTGCTCTCCCATCCACTTCATGAGAGTTTCAGGATCATGCTTCTCTCTGAGCAGTGGCAAGCTATGCCTGCATTGTTCACTACATATAGGCTGGTGGTCCTGATCATCAGCTGAGGACAAATGGCCACACCCAGCTTTCCTCAGGGCTGTGCTTATTCTTCTTACAAAAAAAGAAAGAAAAATGTGCAAAAGTAACACAGACAACCATCTGATGAAGGGTTCAGACTGGGGGCCTCTGGTAACTACCAAACAGGCCCTGCCTACAGTCAGCTGTTCTGATTACAGAAGAATGGGGAAACGGAAGGAAGAGAGTGCCCTTTCTCATGGAGCTGGGCCCCGCCTTTATATTGCTCAGCTGACAGCATGGGCCAATCGAGGTACTGTTCAGCTGCAGCCACTGATTCCCAACACCTGTCTGCTGGGCGTCTCTCTGGAGTAGGATCAGCTCCTTGTCCCTGCCTACTCCAGCCACTAAAAGGGCAGATGGCCCTGTTACAAGCATCATGAGAGAAAACAATGGAATTCCTGTTGACTGGATGATGGAAACAGAAAACTCGAGAACTTTGTATGTTCACTAAGAAATGGGTAAGGCCTTCAAACATCATGGTGATGGGTGGTGTATGAACAGAAAGATTTCAGCTGAGGACCTCAAAATGCTTTACAAACTTTAATTATCCCTTCCAATAGCTTTGTGAAGTGAGGAAGACACAGTGATTATTTCACTCACCTCTGACATGAAAAGCTAAGGATGAACATAACTGTTTAGCAGCACATGGTAATGTGACTTACACAATAGGTTAGGGCTGGAGGTGAAGAATTCACTTCCCCTTTTAGTACTTATGAGTACCCAAACAATCCCAAAAAGTGTTGGAGAAATCTAGATATGTAAAATACACTTACCCCAGCTAGAAGTTAGTCAGACACCAGTAAAGTGTCTCCTCTGTCTTGCCTAAAGATTCCCCTAGGTGTCTTTAATGATTGCGAGCAGGTACGACCTCCATTTTACATGTCATCCAAAATAGAGCATGGCCACTCACACAGTCGCCTTAAACTGTCCTGGGGCACTGATTTCAAGACCGAGTCTAAGAAAGAGAAACATCTACTGAATCACCAGTGTGGGTTCCTGTTATAACTAAGTGTTTTTTGGAGGTTTACCCAGACAAACCAATGTAGTTTGTGAGATATGACAGGGTGACACTACAAGGCAGTGTGATTGCAGGCCAATTATTATTATTATTAAGTAAGGCCTGAATTAAAGTTTTGTTTTCCAGAACTCTAAAGGAAGGTGTCCAGAGTTATGTAGCTGTGACTTTACGCATGTTATTGAAAACAATAAGTTGACCTTGAGGTATAGCAATACGTTTTCCAATTCAATTTCTCCTTGCTTTATTTTAGCTGGTTGTACGTTTCCTAATTCTAATGTCTTTTTTTGAGATAGAGTGACCAGAATTGCAGAGTGTTCAAGGTGTAGGCATACCATGGATTTATATAGTGGCATTATATTTTCTGTCCTATTATTTATTCCTTTCCTAATGGTTCTGATATTTTACAGAATATTTTACAGAAGGGCAACAAAAATGATTAGGGGTATGGAACAGCTTCCACATGAGGAAAGATAAAAAAGACTGGGGCTTGTCAGCTTGGAAGAAGAGATGACTGAAGAGGGATATGATAGAGGTCTATACAATCATGAATGTTGTGAAGAACATGAATTAGGAAGTGTTATTTACCCCTTTTACATAATACATGAACCAGGGGATAACTAATTAAATGAATAGGCAGCAGGTTTATGAAAAAACAAAAGGAAGTACTTCTTCACACAACGCACAGTCAATCTGAACCTCATTGCCAGAGGAGGTTCAAAGGCTAAACACATAACTGGGTTCAAAGAAGAATTAGGTAAGTTCATGGAGGTTAGGTCTCATAAATATAAAGGGAAGGCTAACCACCTTTAAATCCCTCCTGGCCAGAGGAAAAACCCTTTCACCTGTAAAGCGTTAAGAAGCTAAGATAACCTCACTGGCACCTGACCAAAATGACCAATGAGGAGACAAGATACTTTCAAAGCTGGGGGGGGGAAGAAACAAAGGGTTTTCTCTGTGTGTCTGTCTGTCTGTCTGTCGCTTTTGCTGGGACCAGAGCAGGAATGCAGGTCAGAGCTCCTGTAAAGGATTAATAAGCAATCTAGTTAGATATGCGTTAGATTCTGTTTTGTTTAAATGGCTGATAAAATAAGTTGTGCTGAATGGAATGTATATTCCTGTTTTTGTGTCTTTTTGTAACTTCATGTTTTGCCTAGAGGGATTCTCTATGTTTTGAATCTGATTACCCTGTAAGGTATTTCCCATCCTGATTTTACAGAGGTGATTCTTTTACTTCAATTAAAATTCTTCTTTTAAGAACCTGACTGCTTTTTCCTTGTTCTTAAGATCCAAGGGTTTGGGTCTGTGTTCACCTATACAAATTGGTGAGGATTTTTATCAAGCCTTCCCCAGGAAAGGGGGTGTAGGGCTTGGGGGGATTTTGGGGGGAAAGATGTTTCCAAGTGGGCTCTTTCCCGGTTATATTTTGTTAGACGCTTCGTGGAGGCAGCAATGAAGTCCAGGGACAAAAGGTAAAATAGTTATACCTTGGGGATGTTTTAACCTAAGCTGGTAAAAATAAGCTTAGGGAGTTTTTCATGCAGGTCCCCACATCTGTACCCTAGAGTTCAGAGTGGGGAAGAAACCTTGACAAGGTCCATCAATGGCTATTAGCCAAGATGATCAGGGATGAAACCCCATGGTCTGGGTGCCCCTAAACCTCTGACTGCTAGGCACTAGGACCGGAAGACAGGTTGTGGAGCACTCCATAAATTGCCCTGTTCTGTTCATTCCCTTTGAAACATCTGGCATTGACCACTGTCAGAAGACAGGATACTGAGCTAGAGGGACCATGGCCATTCTTGTGTTCTTACCAAGTGTTATGTATGAATGGCAGAGCTGTAGCCTAAAAATCATTGTGTATAAAACAGTTTTATAATGTACATTCTTCTACCTTAGAACAAAGAAATATCCTGTGCAGTTTAACAGCTAAGTTGAGGACAGTCTCCTTTGGATGAGGTGAACAGTGCTATGGAAATTTACAAATATTTACACTGCTGAGGATACACAACTTTCGAGACCGTCAGTGAATTTTCTTGCCTTTCCATGACTCAATACTAGATGGCAGTGCTGATGCACTTAAAATGCTGCAGGTTCCTTGAAGTATACCAGATGATGCTCCAAAAGGCCCTTTTAGCTTCCTTTGCTGGAAGGGCAAGGGGTTCTGTTGCTGCTTCTGCTGAGTGGCATAGACAGAGCACCATTGTGTTGAACTGCTTGTTAAACTCTGGTGGTCATATGGCCCTATTAAATGATCCATGCAACAGGACACTGTCTCCTCACAACTATCACATCAGACTAATTTATCCAGCAATACAGTTCACAAAGGAGCCCATTTATTCTACAGTCGTTTTTACAAAGTGAAGAACACCAGTCATTGGCTCTGATTTCATGCCAAGAGGCAGAGTGGTTGCCTGGACTTTCGTGACTCCTCATTCAGTTACTTTGTTGCAGTGAAGCTGCCCTTGCATATGGTGCTTTATATAAAACAGTAATGCCCTGTTTAACTGCAGTTTAGTCACTTATTTTGCAAAGCAGGACGATGGTATGTACCATGTTAACAGGATTAATTCGTTTGCCAAAGCACCTTACTACATTCAGGAGCGCATAGAATCATTCAGCCCATTTTCTAAGGCAGGGTGCAACTCTGCTAAACAGTGATTATTCCTATGTATGACAAGGACATGGTTAGTCTTTTGTTGCAAATTTTTGCCCTTCTAATGAAGTGTTTGAGTGAGTATTTAATACCTAGAGCTCTCTTTATTAAGCAGTGGCAGAACAGAAGAGTGGGATCCTGACGGGGCATGACGGTCCATTCATATGGATCTGTTTGTTGGATCAAGTACTATGTTTGTTCACTCTCCACAGGGATAGAACCTGGATTTGCTCATGCAGGAGAGTTAACTAAATACAAAAATACCATTTTGGGCCCAATTACCTGGTAGTGCATGTATCTATTTTGGCCCTATTTCAGAGTACTTAAGCACATACTTAAGTCCATCCTTGCTCAGAAAAGCATACAAGCACATACATGCTTTGAGAATGTGCTCCAGTCCTATTGAAGTCAATGGGATTTAATCCCATGCTTAATGACAAGGAAGTGCTTTGCTGATTTGGGGCCTTAGTGAATGCAACTTTAGTGACAACCTGGCCCCTAATTAATAAATCAGGTACTTTAATAAAACAGTTAATGTTCTTGCCAGCTCTAAAGGAACAGAGTGCAAAAATCATGTTTACAGAATAGTATAAATGTTTATTTTTCTTTGTGATTTAGCTGACTTTTTACAGTATAGAAAAGTGTATTTTTTGAATTGGTCTAGTAAATATAAATTTAATCTTTCTACTTTTAGGTGTAAACAGAACTAGAAAATGAACCTTTGTCCCCACCCCAGATCTGTTTAAAATAACTGGATGAACTTGACTGTAAATCTTGTTCAGCAGTTCGTTGCAAATGGCTAAGGAAGTACAAAAATGATGTAGTACATATTAAGCGGGGGCGTTTGGAAACAAGCTCAATGTTTCAGAAAGCTTGTTCAAAACAAGTAGAACTAAGAGTATTTGATTGCACCTTCAAAATCTTTACAAGCAATGCCATCATACATAATCTACAAGTGTAATCCAAAATTTCACAAACATTTTCTCCACATTGTATATAAATACACATCACAAAAGGTGCAATTTGGAATAGGACATCGAATATATACAAAATTAACATGGATTTATTTCTAGACAAAAGAAGGTGTATTGCAATCTGTTTGAAAAATAACTTGATTAGATATTACTTTATCCACTTACACTAATTTACATTTATACAAATCTGGACATACTATATTGAGTCACTAAAAGTAAGATGAATGGCTGAACTATCTACATTTAAAGTTATCGCACTGACGTTTTAGAAATCCAGATCCTAATTATTAAAAAAAAAAAAAACTTTTTAATGAATGGTAGATTCCCTTTTCGCAGGTGTGTGTATGTGTATTTGCTACATATACACAAATATTGTTAAAGAATATATACACACAGTTCCACATGGAGAGAATGTAAAATCCCTTTTGGAAAATAAAAGTATCAATCTTGTTCTGATAATTACAGAGAGAATTAAGATACCTAACTAAATAAATGCCTGTGAATTTAAACATGGTTATTTCCTTTCATTAAATTTAGAGCTACTTAAACAGGTTTAACAATTTGTAAACGTGCTACACTACCAAAAATGTGATTTGGGACTGTTTGTAGTAAATACTAGAAAAAGTTCCCATCCTTAAGTGTCTTCTATGCACAACTGTATTTGACCTGATTTGATTCTTTCCCTGTTCCCCACACACAGAAAGGTCAGATGCATCTATTTTTGACGGTGACCTTGAGTCCGTACCAGTGTACTTGCATGTCGTGGCTCAAACTGCAATCCTAAATAACACTGTTAAAAAAATAAGCCAAAATGAGTCTCCAAGATTAGAGAAGGGATATCAAAAAGGTCCACAGCTGTACGCAGAGTCTGATCTTTACACATGTTCTCTGATTAACTTGGATGCAGCTAATTTGAAATCTATCCCACATGAAAACTGTGCTAACAGGAAAACACAAGGGCTGGTTCCCTCACACCCAGTAATCTCAGTTTGTGTGTAAATGTACACAACAAATATCTCATTTTCTGCCAGTTTAAGGGCTTTATCCTATGAGGTGCTAAGGACTGCAAACCCTCTCTGGCTTCAGTGAGAAGCTTGGATGCTCAGGACCTTGCAGGATTGAGCCCTAGATGCACAACAGCATCTCGCTGCTTGATGTTTATCTAATGATAAAAGTTGGATGGACAACTTGCTTTTACAGCATTGCTTTTAATTCTTTCTGAATGTATAGCCCATCGTCTGTCCTTCAACTTCCATTTTAGACTATTCAGCAAGCCAGTAATGAAATCTGTCATCATTTAAAGAAAAATTTAAATACTTTCCATTTTAAAAGTTGTGCCCTGAGGCCCAGATTCATCAAGCTTTTTAAGAACATATGCAATGCTAACCATGTAAGCTGTCCAAAAAACTCAACTGCCCACGTGTTTAACATTTGTGTTTAAGGACCTTGCTGAATTGGGTCTTTAACACTGATCCACTGCCTTCCAGGGTTGTAGAGTGATGTTCTAATTTGGTAGGTTGTCAGTATTGTGAAGATGCTCATTTCTATATATTTCTTTTCAGAATTAATTCCTCCACAGATATACTGTTTTCTTGGGCTACTGCCAAAAAAATTTTCTGCCAGTGTCTGCCATATGAACAAAGTGATTCAACTCTATACACTGTAAATAATATATATTATAATAATAATTTATAAAGGCTCTCTGGACAATTTTCTTAGAGAAAGGGGGAAGGAAGAAAACATCTAACTCTTACCAAACCCAAGAAAGTTAAAAGCTGTACAACAGGAAGAAAAATTCACCTTTAGGCATCGTCATAAGTAGAAGAGAATTTAGCTAAAATTTAAAAGAATCTACTCCTAATTATAAAAGATTTTCTTGTTTCAACATTATGCAAGTCAATTTAAAACAAGCACCAAATTAACAATAAAATAGTATTAAATCCTCTGCTGTGAACCAAAGTGTCCCTGTGCCTTAAGTTTCATGTTCAGTCCAATTTACCACGGCTCCTATGCAAGAGTCAGCAGTTCATGGCACAGGGGTCACTTTTGGACTTTCCTGCCGAGTTAATGACTCTCATCAAACAACGTCCAAATTCCTCCAGGATCATACGCTCTGCCGCTGCTTTTGACTTGCCCATCTTTTCAGCTTGCTCGGCCTGCGCAAGCAGGCACTCACAGGTCGCGTCAGCCACCTCCTTGGTTACAAAGGTAAATGGCAATCTGAAATGGAAATAAAAACGTTAACTGTTGTCATCAGTAACCTACACCACATGCACGATCTACAAAACTCTCTCTGAAGCACTGAAAAGTCAGAAGCTGAAGGAAGCCCTCTAGACAGTCCCTCTAGCAATACCTATATATACTTGGACATGTTGTCAAACAAGGAAAATGTTGCTTACCTCTCCATTTTCCCTGTACTAAGGTCCATGAATCCAATTATTTAACTTTAGGATTATGCCCTTTCAAACAGAGGTAGAGCACATTCGAAGTTTTAAATCAGGCTGATGTGACCAGAATGAATCTGCTCCACAGTTTCTGGGGTACATCTGAGGTTGCCCCAACCTGAAAATACTGAACAAGCCCTACAGCTAAACAGGAAGATCACTCCTCAGAGGCAACGCTGACAGCTTTGTTGCTGCTTCCATCTCTGTACATTTTGAGACAGATAGAGAACGCATAATTTTCCATATAATTTTTTGCTCTAGGAAAACTGCGAATTTACGGATTTAACATTAGGATTTCACCTGTATTGATGCTAAAAACTGAATTAAGAGAATGTTAAAGTTACATGGTTAGAGACACAGAAGTGTGGCAAATTCAAGTTTACACATGTAAATTTAACTCTGTCTCCTTCTCTGTATACATTTTGGTGCGGGTTTTTCATTACTGTTCCTCAAATGCTACAATGTAACACAAATCAGTTTTTCTGTACCACAGATACACATATATATAGTCTCTTGTAATTGTTTTTTTAAATTTTATTTTACTTGCACTCATTTCAATGTCATAATGATCCAGTGTATCTTGACTGACAAACTTGTTATATAAATTCTCTTCTCTGTAAGGGACGTATTTTAATAGTTTAGGCAGCAGCCATGCACTATACATCTTTTCAGCCAACAGCACTTAGATGCATTCGGGGATGAGACAATTAACTATGAAATTAGCTCAACTGCAAATTTAGACGGCTTAAATATTCCAGAAAGGTTTCACTATTATTGAAGACAGAGAGTAATATGCATTTGTACAGCACCTCGCTCAAAAGAGCCCCAAGTATGATTGAAGGCTCTGAGTGCTATGGTAATACAAATATTAAATAACATTAGCCAACAAAACCTAAAGAATGAATACAAGTGTCAAAGACTGAAGTAATCTTAGCTTGCGAAAATCCACCCTAGTAGAGTAGCAAGATATAAACCAGTGTTAAAGCCAAGTCAAGAAAATGGAATGTGTTCACTTACTTCCCCCCTCCACTAGTCAGTGCTGGGGTTGGCCTAGTTAACAGGTCTGAGATTTGGGAGGATAACTTTGTCTTTGCAGCTGTCTGTTGCTGGACTCTTACTTCTGCTGCATCTGCTAAGTGCATCAGAGTCTTTCGTTCTGGGCTTTCTTCAAAGTTTTTACAGCCAACACATTTACATATTGAGGAACACATGATTTTTGCCTAAAAAGAACAAAAGAAAGCATGATTGGCCTAAAATACTATTTTATTCTCCATTGCTGGCTCATACACTTAGTATGTGCTGGAGAAATTACAAATAGTTAAAAGTTTTCATTACAGACAGTGCAATGGGCAAGAGTGACATTTAGAAAGGAGAAAAGCCGATGTATTTCTTCAAGGCAAGAAACCCATCTTACCTCATAGCATTCACAATAGTTTTTGAGACAGCCTGATCGTTTGCAGTTGCAGCCTTTGCTGTGCCGCCGGTCTGATTCCCCTTCCTTTCCTTTCCCTATTTTGGGCTTGAAGGCTTCAGGGTTTCTATCAAGGCAGGCCTATCAATGCAGATCCAAAAGGTGTGTCACAGTTCATGCAGGGAGCAAGATCTAGAGCACCAGTGCAGTAAGGACAAACCCAAGACTGTGCTGGAGTAAGTAAATCACATTCTCCTCCCAACCCAACAGGAAAAGGCGGCCTACTTTCATCCCAGCTATAGAGATGTAAAACAAGAAGCAAACTGTCCAGTTTCAATAGCAGCGTTGCGTACATTGAAATAGATAGAAAAGCATGTCACAATGTGTTTTGCAAACTTTAAAGGAGAGAAACAAAAAACCCCTTACCTTTATTGCTTTTTGCCTATCATTTTCATGGTCCAGGTTGTTATAGCAATTGGTACAGTTGCAGTTATTGCAGAATTCACCATTTGCAAAACAATCACAATACCTGAAATAGGAGATGCAGAAGGGATTTACAAACATGGTATGCAGGCATCACACTAGCTGTGGTAGTAGCCACAATAAACATTTCTATTACAGTAACTCCTAAAAGCCCCAGTTGGGATTGGGACCCCATTGGGCCAAGTACTGTATAGACATGAATGAGACCATTTCTGGCCTGGAGGACATACAGCATAAGACCCCAAACTAAGGTAAGTGTGGGGGTATAATCTATAAGTAACCTGGCCAAGGATCGGCACTGCTTTGGTAGTGGCAAGTTTTGTTGTTTTTGCTGGTTAATTTTTTTATTGGGGTAGGGTGAGAAATGGCAGGGATGGAGGCTGGAGTAAGAGTCAGGGAGTAGGAAAAGGAAGGAAGGGGGCAGTCACAGCTCATCAGCTGACTCGTCATGAGCAATAGCCAGGGTATTGCAGGCTTTGCAGCAGAGGTGATTTGAAGGAATATGGCTGTATGGATTATATCAGGGATTTTTCCTACGCATTGGGGTGGGAGGAACAAATCACAAAGGTGCTTAAGAGAGGAGCTGATTGGATAGCTGTGTATCTTAGGTACTTCTGTGACCTCCATTACCGTAGTGTCTCAGTACCTCACAAACTTTACAGCATCCCTGTGAGGTAGGGAAGTGCTATATTCCCCCCATCTTTAAAATGGTGATCTGACGCCCAGAGAGAGTAAGGGTCAGCTTATTCACTGATAAATAAACTGAAACCTATGGGAATTAGGTGCCTAACCTGCCTCACAGGTGTACTGCTAGGACTACCCATGTGCAAACGGGAAAGTTTCCCTGGTGCAAATGGCAGCTTGGCCAGCTTACATTAGCGGATGACAGCACACTGCACCGGTGTCTGGGCACGGATGGCTGCACTTTGAGCAAATCATGCGGTGGACAAGGCCTGAGTTAATTTCTGTACAGTGTTATATAAATGAAAAGTATAGCAGCATCTCTTCTCCCCTTTAGATTTCACAGGGCATTTTGGAATCAGAAAGCTGATATCCAGGAGGAAACCTCATGTCTAGCACACATTTGGCTCTCTATAAATAACAATCATGCAGGCTGTGAGATATCTGAAGGAAAACTAAACATACATGATTAGTTCTGTTCTAGTGTGATGAAAAATTTCTAAGCTCAGAAGTATGTTCACGCCCACATTATGAACATGACATGCATTACATTGAAAATAACCTAAAATTGGCAGGTGCCAGACAGATTTCCTAATTTGGACTCAGATGGCTGTTATATGAGCTTCTCTAACAGTAGCACAATCACTCTGAATGCCCTCTTCGTCATCCAAGGATTAGGAGCCGCAAAGTAATTTCAGTACCTCATCTTGATGTTGTACTATGTGGGAAAGTGTGGCATCATTCCAACTGAACGTTATCGCATAATTACACCAGATACTGATGCAGGCATTGGAATGGAATGGCAGGAGATGGGACACTAGATGGGGAGGGCTCTGAGTTACCACAGTGAATTCTTTCCCAGGTGTCTAGCTTGTGGGCCTTGCCCACATGCTCAGGGTCTAACTGATTACCATATTTGGGGTCATAAAGGAATTTGGCAGAGGCCCTGGGGGTTTTCACCTTTCTTTGCAGAATGGGGCATGGGTCACTTGTGGGTTTAAACTAGTGTAAATGGTGAATTCTCTGCAACTTGAAGTCTTTGAACTAGGGTTTGAGGACTTCAGTAAATCAGCCAGAGGTTAGGAGTCCATTACAGGAGTGGGTAGGTGAGGTTCTGTGGCCTGCAATATACAGGAGCTCAGACTAGATGATCACAATGGTCCCTTCTGACTTTAAAGTCTATGAGACATCACACAGAATGTAAGGAGCTTCAAAGTTCCATTTGTAAGTTTCTTTTTTCACTAAATGACATTTTAAGGCTTTGTCTACCAGACTATTGTACTTAGTCTCCCACGGATGCAACTCCAGTGGTGGTAGCAACAGTGGAAGCCTTCATGCAGACAGGGTTCAGGTGACCACTGGTACCTCTGTCATCCAGTTGAAATGCCAATGGGCAATCTACCCCAGCATTCCCATAATACTATCACCAGTGAAACCACAAGATTCAGAAACTTAGAAAATTGCTAGGATAGACAGCCTAAAGTTTGTCTCATTAAGTATCATATGCACTTATGGCAGGATGATTTGTGGATGAATTGAGAGCCTTACATTGGAATCCTTTTTATATACAGAATTCACACTTTAGAGTTACTTTAATATTTCTATTTAATTTTGGCAATATACTAAAATATTTGTTAAAGAGAAAATACTTAAAACCAAATACACTTACAATTTCAAACACAGCGATTTTGTACAATTGCATGGCTTCCTGGGGCGGTTTGCAGGTTCGGATGGCATAATTCTGAAAAAGAACCATTTTATTATTGGCTTCTCTCTTTTTTTAAGTTCAGAATGTTGATCCACTGAAATCCCATAAGCCAAACTAGACGTTTCTCCTACAATGTGAGCTTTAAAATATCTATGTCACTGATTACAAAATACAATTAGTAGGTAAAAAATCAAGGAAGAGGTAGGCGATTGCCATGACCCTGGCTGCACGCTATGCTTAAAGAAGAGAAAGAAAGGAGACAAGCTAGGAGGGGACCACATGAGAAGAAAGTGCAACTGAGCGTGCTGCAGCCATTACCCTGAATGAAGACCACTCTCCATGAGGATTGTATCTACACTCGGAGCAGGGTTTTGTGACGCTGTTGTGAATCTAACCAAATCCAGTACCATAGAGGAGAAATAAATTCAGACTATGCCTCTCCCTTCATCCAAGTTATGTGTGAATTAAAAATGACAATGAAATGACAAAGTGACTGTCCTAGGAAAGCAGACAGAGACCTGAGCAAAGGGCAAGCAGCGTATGAACCCTGACATTTAGTTTAACATAAAGAGTATTCTGTGTCAGAGATCAGCCTTAACAACCACTGAAAGCTAGGATTTTTCAGTGATCATATCTGGCCAGCTATATTCTGACCATATGTGGTGACCTTCTGATCATGACGTACCCTCAAAGACAAAGCCATATATTGGAGGGGGAGGTGTCAGGCAGGGGTTCAGGATTAGCTCAGACAACTTTTGTTTGTTTGTTTTGTATTTTTTAAATCACAGCAAACCCTTTTAATCGTAAGACTTCCAGAAAAAGGCAGACTCAGCAGAACAGGGTAGAATTTCTAAGCCGGCGTGGGAGGAGGGGGAGGCATATCAATTTGAAGTTTCCACTTTCAATGTGTTACCTTGGAACTAAGCCAAGATTTAATTAAAAAAAAAAAAAAAAAGCCTGAAGTTAGGTTCCCAAATTCATATTCAGGCATCTACATAAATGGCTGGGTTTTCACAAGTGCTCAGCCCCCAGCTGCTCCAATCAACTTCCAGGGAAAGTCCATGACCAGGGCTCCTATGTGCTACTGCAATACATATAATAAATTACCATGGGCCAGCTCTCTGTTCAAACTCCTACTATGGGCTTTGGAAAAAAAACAAACCAAGATTTTACTTTGACCAAGTTTAGTGATTGTAAAAGGTGCTGGATTGACAGCCAGAGAAAAAACAGATGTTCTTTATTTAGCCACAGAACAAGAATAGCACAGACAGCAGCCTCCCCACCCTACCCCGCCTTGCTAATTTTTCCTAAAAAACTCTTCAAACAAGGATAGTCTGTCCCAATTAAATACATCACTTACCATATTTTGGGGAGATGTTGTGGCAAGCTTTTAAAACTATTTTCAAAATACTCACCCATTGAATGGTAGCCTTGCTTGGGTCTGGATATTAGATGTCCCAGTAAAACCAGTGTTGCTTGCTATAGATACGTATGATGACTGCTGTAGCTAACAAAACACAAAGTATAAACGTATAAAATTGTAGAAGCTACAGAACATACAACGGGCTTTGAAGTACACAGTTTTTAGTAAGCATTTCTGAAACTGCTACATGCATCATGTACTCTCCTAATCCATGTTTATGAATGGTTTCAAAGTTTCACAAACTCACAAGACCTAAGCAGTTTAAGGGGTACTCTGTATTCAGCAGAAATGTCCTGGTCTATTTTACATTATGTTTTTGTCCATTTTATCTGTGAACCTTTGGATTGCATTATTTTTAAGCTACTAACGTTATGTAATAACTTTCAGGCAGATGGATGCTAAAATGCTTTACCAATAGCTTGTATATCAGCTATCTATCTACAGGAATGCCTGCACCCACCAGGTGAAAGCTTGGAGTTACAAATGGTTCTCACCCCTTTAATCAGATCTCTTTTCTTTCTTTACAGAGTGGACCTTGGTGCCTGATCACTGCACCTGTGCTACAAGGGATGAATCAGAGCAGTCACACAAGTCACTGAAGCGACCTGAAAGGTCATGATCCATTCAGAATCAACTTGAACAAAAATAAGAAACCATGGCTGATTTGCACTCCCTTTGACTGTGGTACTGTTAAGCATTTACCTGCATACTTTCTTGTTTCATGCCACGATGAGTTTGGTGCAAGAAATATGAGTAGCAAGACCTAGGCACCCAGGACCTTCTCCTAAGAAGCACACACTACAGGAGCATTCCTCACACATCACTCATCACAATCCCTTGCAGGTGGCTCGTCTTTGTATTTTTTTTACTCATTGCTTTCTCAGGGTACATTTACTTTTTCTGCACTGGGCCAGATTTTCAAGAGAGCTCAGCCTCTAACCGCTCCATTTTAGGCATCTAGACAAAGTGGCCACATTTTTCCAAGTATTCGGCAGCCAACAGTTCCCCTTCTGAGAACAATATGAGCTATTTGGGTGCTGAGCACTTCTGAAAATCTGGCCACTTCATTCAGATGCCAGAAAATAGGAGGAGCTCTTTTAAAAATCTGGCCCCAACTGTGAGTGCTGGACACTTCAGAAAATCTGGCCTATTGTCTTTCTTCCATTGCTTCTTTGTACCAACAATAAATATCTTGTAGCATCATTTCCCTCCTGCCATTCATGTAATACTGTGTTGTACCAGATCTTTTTTACCTACATAAAGCAGGCCACTCCAGGAAGAACTGTACAACAAGGTCTCTACCAATTATACGCAGCATGCCAACAAAAATCCCTGTACATCTTAAAATCATGGATTTAATTCCCGTTCTTTTTCATTCTGATTCTTGACTATGTTTTGGCAAAGGACAAGCCAAAGCCCTAAACTGAAGGAAGGGATCAAGAACATTAACACAAATGTAGGATGCCTTCTACAATTACTTCTGTAATTTCATCATTTTGCCCCGTGCAAACACCATACCTGAGTGACGTATTGAGCTGGAAGAACTGCATAGCCTACATTTCCTGTGCCGGGTGCTGGCGCCAGCACAGTGCCCGGCGGGAGGTTAGTGAGGTTTGGCTGTATCTGTGGCAGTGGAGTAGCTGGCATAATAAGTCTCTGTTGTGGCTGACTAGTAGTAACTATCTGTGAAGTTGGGTTGATTGGTTTGGGCACCACCTGGAAAGAGAAGAAATCTTTATGACATTGTCAACATACCTTTCTTTATCCGCTGCAGAAAACTACACTGTACATTTAAAAAAAGATAAGAATCCATGCAGAACAATATTTTACCTCCAGAGTCAGAATTTTGACATCTGTTTGCCCGCTGAAATGAGACTACAATATGGATTTCAAGTTGAACTCACCTGTTTGACAGTCTGAGCTGGTACTATTGGGACAGACATCCGCACTGGCGTTGCATTCACCACCACTGGCTTAGCTGGTTAAAAGAAACAATATCACATGTCACACTATATGTGCATATTTATAAAGAGTCTCTAGAATTTAATCCTGAAGCAATTTATCACTTTCGCATACATAGAATAAACACTTATTTTTGTGTGTAAGATGGTGGGGTTTATTGCCTTTTTTAAATGTATTTTGGTTATGCTTGTGACATTTTATTTGGGTTCCATCCTGTTTATTTTAGTTTTATTTACTGTTCTATGTGTTTTTACATTTTAACTTGTGCACTGAGAGTGGACTTAATTTATAAAGTGATTATTTTATTACAATTTTTTCCAGAAGCTCTTTGAAAATAGAGCTAAACCTGTTATTTGCAGGAAACACAGTACTGCAAGCAATTGCCAGCTGATTCTCTAGATCTCTCTCATTTAGGCCCCAGTCAAGCACTGACACACATGAGAAGCACCGATGAATGATGGTTACTCAAGCGCATAAAGAGAAATGTGTGTTTGGCAGGATCAGGTCCTGGGAGAATACTGGTAGGTCAAAAAAACCTAAGCTTTTTTTAAAACCAGTGTTACTGTAAGGAACAAGGGAATTTTAAAACTGGTTTAACTCTTCACTATTTATGCTGGTTGTCCAAGTGGAAAGAAAGAAATGCAAAAACTAACTGAAAACAGACTAGTCAGTTTCACTCTAATCTATTTCACTTTCAATTTACCATAGTATTAGCACTAGGCTGCAATGTCTGCACTAAAACATTACAGGATTTTATTTTCTATTGGAATTTATCTTAAAGTTTGGTCAAAGTTTGTTTTCAACAAAACCTAAATTTAGGGTCAAATTGGATCTTACATTTTCCCCTTAAACAAGGCTCTCTAGGCAGCCTTTTCTCCCCTAATTTTGCTCACCAACTCATTCCCCTTGCCCCTTCAATTTATGCCAACATAATGTATTTACTAAATATTCAGTACTGCCACCTAGCCAACTGCACACATTTAAGACCAACAGTTCTTATCAGTCTGTGTGCAGAGCTCCTCTTGGCATTAGTGGCAGTGGTTTGTAAATATGCGCAGGGGAGAACAGGCATGAAATCTTCTGTTTGCTACTGTCCATTCCATCACCACCATCAGAAAATGCATGGTAAAAACAAGGGGTACTTTGCAGTTCTAATCACTGTCTATCAAAGGATCTCAACAAGCCGGGCAAACATTAATTAATCCTCACAACATCCCAGTGTGGCATGTATGGTACTGCCCAGATTTCACATTTGGGCATGCTGAGGCAGGGACAGGGTATCAGACTTGCAACAATCCCCCAACAAGCAGATGAGTGGCCGACATTCTTCCCTGGGAACAACAGCATATTAGGCACCCCAGGAGCCAGTCTCCAGGGAATGAGGAGTTCAACATCAGAGCACTTCCAAATGCATCCTGGAGTTGGTAATGGGATACAGAGCCTTTCAAAGCCAGGTGCCTGGTACAAAACTAGCGCGTCTGGCCAGGGCCACAGATTTATATCATTTGACAGTTATTTACCCTTTGTGTGTGTGGGGGGGGGTGTTATATTTGTTAGTGCTTAATAAACTAAATTAGACAAATAAAATAGGGTATGAATTGACACCACTGACCTTGCTGAAGAGGCTGTGTGTTGGTACTAGGATTCTGACTGGCTGACTGGGTTGAACTGTTGGCTGTTGTGGCCGTAACAAGTCTGACATAATGGAATTTGCTTCCAGGTACCTGAATCTGCTGAACATTGGGGGCCGTTGCCAAGGGAATTATGGTCTTAAATTGAGATGTACTCACTCCTCCCACAGTGAAGGTCTGTACTGCTGACTTCACAGCCTGTTAAACAACACAGGCAGCACAAAGTTACCTGACAGTGGTACGGAGGTGTCACCATTTCTATCCCTATATTTGCTCGTGAACAATTCATTAACCTGCCCAGTAGCTCTGTGAAGCATGTCACTATTATCAACTAAAACCTGAGGCACAGCAAGATTAAGTCCCCAGGCCACAGAGGGAGCCGGTAGCAGGGCCAAGGGAGCTCGGTCCCATTCTCAAGCCATTATACCAGACTCCCAAATAACCAGAATCATTTATATAAGCAAAACCAACTGTCCCTCAATCAAGAGCCAATGTCAAATAAACAAAGACTCTACAGCAGACAGTTTGAGAAAGAGCTTTCCCCAAATTACTGTGAATAAAAACAAAATCAATTTTATGATTTTTCAGTCCGTGTGGAAGTGGATGTCCCACACTCGCACTGTCACTCCACCACTCAGCTCTACATATGTAGAACATCCCCTTCCACAGCTCAGTACAGGAAGCCTACATGTCACCCTGCAGCCTCCAACTGGAAATGGAACTGAGGCTGTGAGCCTTGAGGCTTTGAAGCAGTGGGCAATTGTGTGTGGGCTGGCTAAGGACAAAAAGGAAGTAACGGGAAGTACTGAGAACATGGTAAACAAGTTTAAATCCATGAAATCACTAGCAGAAGCCAGAGTAAAAAACATTTTAAAAAGGGGAGAGGAAGCAGGAAAGGAATTTGGTAGGCAGCATGCACGTGAAATTGCAGTCGAGGACAGCAGTACATTTAGAACATGTGAGACTTCATTATTTCAGGCTTTTCCCAATCTACACACTGAGTAGAGAGCATGTGTTTATTTTAAATATACACATTTGCTGCTCACCTGACTTCCTCAATCACTGCTTACAACTTTTCCAACCTCCCCATCTCTCAAACTCCAAACCTTGACTCCCTTATTTTCCTCCTCTCCTCACATCCAGGCTCTTACAAAACTTGTTCCTTCTTCCTCCGTAATATTTCTAAAATCTGCTCTTTTCTCTTCAGTCCCACTGCCAAAATTTTGATTCATGCCATGAAACTGTCTTGTCTAGATGGGCTATTTCCATTTCTTTTCCAGCCTGGCTGCCTACTCCCTCCTCATCTTCCAACTTTCAGCAGCTACAGTTCTGAGCAGAAGCGAAGTCCAGATCTACTTATATTTCACTGAAAGCATAAACCCACTCAATACATTTTATAAGAAAGTTGTTTCTTGGGGTATTTTTAATATCTTTTTGTGCTGTAACCTTAATTATCAAGAGCAATGCAGAGTAAACATCATCTGTAATCATAGCTATAGCTAAGGTGTTGTTTCCATAGACAGACCAATGTGGGCAGAGAATTTCCTCTCTTCCTTTCAGAGAGGACCAGTGTCAGAGAACGACTTTGCTACTATATGAAATGTAATGTGTGTTCTTTAAAGGACGTGATCCAAATCTCGTGGAAGACAGTGGAAACCTTTCATTGTTTCCATGAACTTTGGATCAGACCCTGAAAGCTATAACATTCAGGTGACTTAATTATGGTCCATTGATTGCTTGTATCCAAGCAATAACCAACAGTTCATTAAACAAAGGTTTAAAAAGGGAGCAGGATTTGATCTGAGAATGAGATCTAGGGTGTATTTAAGCCCTTAAACAACAATTCATACGATCAAATATACACATAATGGAGTGAGAAAACAGTCAAGACCAGGCTGAGTCACTGGTATTGTACAATTTCTCAGGGAGCCCAGAACTATGGGTGACCTTGTTACCCCTCTGCCTTAGCAAAAGAGACTTGTTGGAACTAAACAAACAGACAGGGAGATAGGTTTCAGAGTGGTAGCCGGGTTAGTCTGTATCAGCAAAAACAACGAGGAGTCCTTGTGGCACCTTAGAGACTAACAAATGTATTTGGGCATAAGCTTCTATGGGCTAGAACCCACGACCAAACAATCTCCTCCAAAGCGCTGCCAACTTTTACTATGACTATGTCTTCACTACCCACCGGATCATCGGGTAGTGATCGATCTATCAGGGATCGATTTTATCGCGTCTTGTCTAGACACGATAAATCGATCCCCAAATTGACACCTGTACTCCACCTCGGCAGGAGGAGTAAATGGAGTCAACAGGGGAGCCGCCACGGTCGACTCGCCGCCGTGAAGACGGCCAGGTAAGTGGAACTAAGATACTTCGACTAAGTTGCATATCTTAGTTTGAACCCCCCCCCCCCCCCCGTAGCACAGGCTTAAGTCTAGCTGGTGACACTTTATGCACCCTAGTCCCCAAACCTCCTGAAAGAGCATTTCTCTGCAATATCCAGCCCGTCACTGGATGCTCACAGAAATTACCAAGTAGTTCACCTGAGAATTCACGCTTTAGTATTACAACACTGAGAAGAACTTACAAGTAAAACCAAGAATAAAATTTATTGACAAAGAACAGAGAATTAAGTGATATTAAGCAAAGCTAATAGAAACAGATGTGGTTACAAATAAAACAAAAAATATAACATGCTTCTACAAGAAGAGAACTTAACTTTAGCAAGTTAATCTTATCGAAAAAGGTCTCTCACCTAAAACTTTTCCTGGAGTGCTTGCTAGTATTCAGTTATACCAGGAGCCAGATTTTCAAGAGTCACCTACACCCTACAAGAGGTTTCCTCAGAATAAGGATAAACATAATGTCTTTTGCCACTCTTCTTACAAGCCAGTTCACCTTTGAAATGTATCCTTTGAAGCATAACTCCTGACAAAGTCTCTCTCCCACACTGTTTGTTCTTTGGGGTGTAGATGTCAAGCTGTCTATGTTGATCTTCAGTTAATTTGCTTTTCCTATTGCCTCGGTATGCAAATATAATCCCCATTGTCTTTGGCTAAACCTGCTTAATTTACATCAGAGACAGGGGGAGATAAATATCTTCCCCTCCTGGCTGGAAGAAAACAAGTTTTTTTCTTTGGTTACAGACTTAACTTAAAGCATAATATCAGGAAATATCCCTAATTTCTCCTATAGTGTTAATACATACATTTCACTTCTAATACATTGGTCATGAATATTATTGTTTTCATATGATACCTTACATAACATTCTTTATAGATAAATGCCATGACAGTAAATGCTTTAGGTGCAGTGAGTTTTCAGGTCTGATAGGAGTTGCTGTTACATGACAATGAACCCTTTGCCAATTGACGGTAAGAGCCCCTCACTGTCTCAAGTGTATTCAGCACATAAGCTTACATATAAAGCTCGTCTCCCTCACTAACAGAAGCTGGTCCAATAAAAGATATTATGTGATCCACCTTGTCTCTCTTATATCCTGGGACCCACACAGCTACAACAACACTGCATGCAGCATGTTTCTGGACAGTTACAAGACACCTTGGAAAGGGATGATAGGTAGATGGCTGAATAAAGTGTGATTTCACGTCATGTTAATTGCAACAAAATTAACAGACTATAAACAAATAAAATTAACAAACCTTTACTGTTGTGAAAGGAATCTATCTGAGTAAGGATGAGAGACTTGCCATGCTTATACCTGTTTCCATCACCTCACACTGACTCAGACATTCCAAGCTTCAAAGTGACACACAGACAGAGCGACAATCTTGGAATTTTATTGTACAGATACCTCATTCACAGAAAGTCATTAGCGTTCAACTGTCACTCCAGAATAACATTCAATGTAGTTAATTATATGATCTTTAATAAAATCAAGCCATTTTGTTTCCATAAGCACACAACTGCAGAAGATCCATACTCTGAGGTCAGGCAATTAGAACATATGGCCATACACTAGTCCTTTTTAATAAGCAGCCCATAAACTTTGCTAGGCTGAAATACAGTGAGGGATTGCTCATGTGGGATGATCCTAAGCAGACAATTTTCTGCAAGTCAGCAACCAAGTTTACCGCTAAATGAATAACGTAACTGAGCAGAGGTGGAAGTCATCAGGTTCAGCATATATTGCCGTTTCGTATTTTAGCAACACAGACTTATTGGCAAATTTAAACACCAACAAGAAAAGGCTATTTTCAGAGTAAAGAGAAGCAAAAATGAAGACTCAGTTCTTACATACAAGGAGACCCCTTTGGAAATCTAACTGTGCTGCTTCGCTTAATGTGAAACCCATTTATTTTGCTTTAGAGCTAACCAAAAATGTTCCATTAAGTGCCTAGAAGTCACATTTTTACATTACACAGATGCATGGCTATTTTCAGAAGGGGCTGGTTTTCCTGCAATAAGAAGGTTTTTTCCGGCGATAAAAGACTAAGTTAATATTTTGACTCTTGATGAGACCCGAAGGAAGTTCCCTTCCCAGAAAGAGCCAGCATAACATCCAATATACCTAATATCACACTTCATAAGTTTTGCTGGGAATTGTGACCCACCAGACAGTGCCAGAACATGCACCCTGTGGCAAGACCACAACAATCCCTCCAACATAAAAAGCCCACGCCTACACTATACAATCAACATATAGTGTGAAACAAAGTCTTTGGAGGACAGTCTATAAACGGATGTCTTAGTCTGACACAAAAACCACAGTCCTTCCTGAAGAGAATATAGAAAAAGCACCAACGAGTCCTTGAAGAGAAAGATCTGAGCCCTTAGCTCATGCTTCAGTAACAGCTTTATCAGGCATGGTATTTGGAAGAAGCAAGTAACCATAGCTATTTGTGGATATTTTGGTTCATCTTGGGCAAAGCAATCATTGCCACACTAGGTTTTCCTCTGATGAACTGTGCTATTGGAATATATAGCCACTAGGCTGCGCTGAAGAGGCTGTCTTTCTTAACCTGTTTGCAGTGTTGTTGTGGCCGAGTTGGTCCCAGAATATTAGAGAGACTAGATGGGTGAGGGAATATCTTTTACTGGACCAATTTCTGTTGATGAGAGAGACAAGCTTTCAAGCTACACAGAGTTCTTATTGGAAAAGGTACTCAGTGTGTCACAACTAAATAGAAGGTGGAACAGTTTGTTTAGCATAAGTAATTAACAGGGGAGCATGGATCAGCATTCATGTTGTGCTCCAAGTCAGTACCTGGCCTGGGTCTGGGCAGCTAATGATCCAACCAGCAGACCAAATTCGGTGATGAATCCTGGTCATGTGCCAGAGGAGGCACGTTGCACATACTCTAAGAAGAAGTAGTTAACATATTTTAAGGGAGCATTCAAAGTGAAGTGGCCAGTTAACACCTCTGCAGTCATAGGATGGAAAAGCAGGGGTCAGTGGCTTACGGATTTACAATGATTTGTAACCCCCTAAACCCCCTTTTTTGTCCTATGACTGCAGAGGTGTTTATGGGCCACTTCACCTTGAATGACCTCTTAGAATGTGTTAATGACTTAAACAATTTGTTTCATCTTGTATTTAGCTGTGACAGTCTAAGTACCTTGCCCAGACCTGAAGAAGAGTTTGTGTAGCTCAAAAGCTTGTCTCTCTCACCAACAGAACCTGGTCCAATAAAAGACATTCTCACCCACCTTGTCTTTCTTAACCTGGTCAGACACACTGGCCACTCTTGGTAGTGAGACAACCTTGAGAGAGAACTGGTTCACCAAAAGAAACAATTTTTTTTAAGCTGAGCTAGAATGTTTATTGGGGTTGTGTTGTCCCATGTTCCTGTTTATCTTCAGCACTGCATGGTGCTTCGTACTATAAGGATAATTATGGAGTGTCTGAGATGAAATTTAAAAGGGAAAAAATGAAAGGAAGAAGAAACCACCTAACAGAGGTGTTAGTGATGTCTTGTTATACCACACAACAAGCCAACAGCCAGCTCTAAAGATAGACAATTGAGCCACCCAGTGTTCGTTCCAGACGTCCAGAAGTATAAAGTCTCTATTATGCATCAGCAAAAACGACGAGGAGTCCTTGTGGCACCTTAGAGACGAATACATTTATTTGGGCATAAGCTTTTGTGGCCTAAAACCCACTTCTTCATTTGCTGATACAGACTAATATGGCTACCATTCGGAAACCTATTATGCATCAGAAGCTTGTATTATCTCTAGCTTTTGGAGCAATCAGACAAAGAGATGCTGTTTGGAAATCCCTTATTACCATATATAGTACAACAGAGTATCATCTGGCAAATGTATAGCAGTTTGGGGAGATACTCGATTCTTTTCTACAGCATACTCTGCAAGCACAAACTGTGGACAGCTTTCTCCATTTTCAGCTCTGATTCCTTTTGTGAGTGAAATATTTGTTCATCCTAAAAAGGGCATGGGACTGGATGCTGGATGAAGCAAAAAAGATTAAGAGTTTGATTTCACTAGATGTTAGATTCCAGTTCTGGTTTTAAATCAGCTTTTGCACTAGTTTCATGAGTGCCTTTGAGATCAAGGCTCCATGTCCATTGTTCCCAGGTACTCGAGGATTACAATATGTGTGGAACATAATATGCCAAAACGAGAGACCTGCTGTATTTTGACCAAGTGTTCTCAGTGAAAACAGAGTAGCAGCCTTAACTCTTTCCTTACTTGTGTGTGTTTGTCCCTTATTACTTACACAAATTGATGAAGGTATTCTGCTGCTAAAATTCAATTTACTCAACCACAATCCAGGCTTCTTTCCAGTCCTTAATAAAATAAGATGCAAACCAGATAATAACATCTGCCTAATAAAGCTCAAGTAGCACAAAGATGAGAGTAACAAATATCTACAGAGATAAATAAGTGAGTTTTGGCAGAAGTGCTGTGTACTGAAGCTATAGGCTCCTGCAATACACAGCCTAAAACTTGGTATGAGTTTTAATCTTCACTATAGGCCCAATTCTGCAGGCTCTTTGGGTGCAGAACTCCCATTGATTTCTACAGGAGTTCATGTGTGAAGCAGCTGTACAATCAGGACTTGTAGTGGGGCAACTTGATAGTGTGTTAATACCAAGTAAAATAAAAGAAAAATTAAACAGAGAAGATATGAAATAGACACTGAATCAGTTTGCAAAGTTATGAGGGAAAACCTCCATTCCCCAAAAGGATCAAAGGGCTCACTCTGCACCTTCTTCAGCTGATTTTCAGCTGATTTTGAACACATTACTCCTTTTCCACTCACAACAAAATGTGGAAGAAGTGTCAGGTTTTCAAAAACAGCCTTTGCTATCACATTGTATTCAACAGCCTGAAAATCCTGAGTTCACTGTCACTGGTTTGGCCTGCTCCAAGACTTCTGTATTTGTGGAAGACACCACGGTTTGAAAGAAGAAACAATGCTGTATAAAGAAATGGAACAGCCTTACAGATTAGGGCTTGATTTGTGGAAAGCAGAGTGCCCACAATCTCCCAGGAGGTTTGCAAAACCTCTGAGATTCAAGCCCTACATTCTGAACTCTCCCTTAAACCCAAGCATCTAGTGAAGGTGCCACGTAAGTGCCTCCAGACGGAAAATGATTTGCAGCACCTCCTAGTAACTGCCGTTCTTACTTTTATTTAGCCATATTTCAGTTTCTATCATTTTGATGAGACAAAATAATGCCACATTTGTGCAGTTCTAAGAGGCAGGAAAATAGCCTAAAGCAAATGTAACGCAGTCAAACCAAAAAGAGAGAGAGGCTTTCTACAGCTAATCAGTAAAACAAGTTTAAAGTCCTATTTACATACTTATAGATTTAGCTTCTGTTCTTCTCCTATTTAAAAAGCAGCTGATGGACCATTCAATTCCCCAGCTTTGATAAGTCACTGTCTAACTGCCTGGCTTCCCTCTGCATGCTTAGTGATCTCAGATTTAATAGCATTCATTTTGGCTCTTGGGTAGTAAGACTGCTTGCTCCACAGGTGATGCTTCTGGTGTCTGGCAGTCCCCATAAACAAGAACACCCTGTGACAGCTGAGTGCTCTCAGACAGAGAGTGGAAATTGCAGCTGACTCATGGAAGATAAAACTGTACAGTACAAGGAAAGCCAATATATACCTGAGCAGTTGTATGGTTGACTATGGCCTTGCCAGGGGAAGAGGGTGCTGACTGCTGCACTGTGAGGATCTGCTGTCCTAAAGCTACATTCAGAGGAACACCCACTGTCTTCTGAGGGGAGTTCGGAGGCTGCGAGGCCACCGACACCACTGTCAACTGCTGAGCAAAATGAAGAAGCTGATTAAATTCATTCTGAAGTAAACAATTGCACAGTACTAGAGCTTCTTCAGTGCACTGCATACATACACACCACACTTACGCAAAAGGCAAGGTGTTTTACCTTATTAGGGGACTTCAGCGGGGAGATAGCTATTTTATTAGGTGTCTGTTGCGTTGTAGAACTTAAAGAAGGCCCAATAACTCCACTCTCAGAGATGGTTATGGTCTTTGGTGGCGTTCCCGGAGCAGTCTGTGAAAGAACCCTACCTGTAAACAAGAGGCACAAGGTCACCCTAATTACTTGTATGTTTGTTTGTGACAGCCTCACAAGCAAAAGGTTTCTTTCCATATCATGGATGCTAACAGAATGCCGATGCACCTTGACACCACCTCAAAGGGAAAGTTACCTTGATATCATTGGAGCGACACTATATTATCTAGATCATGTTTAATAGGGAGTGACACCAATATTATTTAGATTATGTTTAATGGGCAAATAGTCAGAGGAAAACCACCTTAAAAGCAAGCACATTGCTTTTGGGAGTTTTCCAAATAAACCTCATGTCTAAATATACCTTGAAAAGTTAAATTTACATTGACATCTTCAATATGTTTCACTGATGATTCCTTACTCCCAGAGCTAAGTTTTAGCTCAATTTTCTCTGCACTACTCTGACATCATGGTGCCCTACACAAAAAGCTAGTTCTGGCAAGAGACTTACTATCACCCTGCCCCAGCCTTCTTGATAAATGCCTGCTGCGCAAACACCCAGAGATTTTCCCGTTTTTCAGGAAGACAAGCATACTCAGAAGATGCTTCTGAGTATTCAGTACAACCCACTGAAAGATTAAAAAGCCAATCAGCAAAAATGAGCTATTTTAGGACGGCGAGGGGAGGTTTTGTTAGTTTATCTGTAGACATTAGTTGTAAGTTTGTTCCTTCAGGATTTGTTTCTTGTATTTTATGTATCACTGAGCAATGTAAATGTGCTATCCCCAGATCAAAGTGCAATCTGAATAAACATCTGCTCCTAGATGACAGGCAATGGTAACAAGACTAAACAAGTGGCACCAAAATCTCATCTCTATTTCTATTAGAAAACATGGAGGGTCATAAACCCTTTCACAAACAGCTTGATGCTGGCAAGTGCACTGCTGATTTAGCCCCGCTGCCCTATCAACAGGACATAAAGAACGCAACAGAGCAGAAGTGGTGGAAAGCAGGAGGTGACGCTCATATGGGACTGACTTTATATTGGTAAGAAATATTTCGTAAAATAGGGACACAAGTATCCAACCTCATTGTTAATTCTAGCGGGATTTTTTCATTTGCATTCACTTTAGGAGGGATATAATTAAGGAGTTTAGGCCCCAAAACTGGCAGTCTGCATGAGGTCATAATCCATTTTTCTTAGATTGCTTTTAGAAAAAAAGAAAATCCAAAGTTAACAGGCCTGTTTTGACAGCTCCACAGAAAAAGTATGAGCTCCTCTGCAGGCTCTACAGCAGGACTGTGATCAAGGTCTCCCAAAGGGAGGCACCAGACTAGCTGAGGGGGTGCATAAGAACTGTGGGAGGGTGGGAAAAAAACTGCACCACTCTAGATCTACACACGCCTCTGTGATAGCTGGCTCCTTAAAAGCCTTCTCACCCTGCTCCTGCAGCAACCCCTGGGAACAGGTCATGTGTACGAGCAGCAGCTCAGGAGCCTAACCTTCTCTTCTCCTAGCAGGCAGCCCAGGCTGACACAGCGACCACTGGGCGCCCACACTGAGTAGCTTAGGGCTACTGTGGCCCAATCTCACTTCCAATGAAGTCAATGGAAACACACCCATTAATTTCAATAGGAGTTAGATCCGGCCCAGGGGCAGTGGTGGGAAATTGGTGAGAGACAGAACAAAAACTGAAATAAAACAAAATAATTAAAATGGAAATAAAAAGGCGAAACGGTGGCAATTGGAGTCAGAATGCAGAGCAAGAAACGATGACACTGGGAAAATTGGTGGGACACCAGTCCACCATCTATTGCAAATGGATGCTCCAACGGGAATGGGAACTACTGAGATCAACTGCTCCCCTGTGCTCACATCTTCCATGTACAATAGCACCAAATATTTAAAAAGCCAAGTTACTTTCCCCTGCATTTTTGATCAAGATGAAAGTATTTGCTCTACAGGCAAGGGACAAAGACAAGAGAAAGAATTAAGCAGTAAGATGACAGACGTATGACTTTCTGCATACGTCAACAGAGTTCCACAACCCCCTTGAAACAACATTATCCTAGTGAAAAATCCCCTCCCCCAGGAGGATATACACAAGACTAAAAAATGATCTAAGTTTAGTAAAAATGTACAATAAAAAAATACAACTTCATTGTTACTAATAGCCCTTAAAGAAACATGATGTTCTTACACACATGATATAAAAACCTCACCTTCAATACTTTTCAATGTTTCCAGTTTGTTTTTCTGAAGACAGCAGCTTTCTCCTTCTCTGTCTATCCCCTGAGCACCACTCTTGTTTTTCCTTCCTTCCTTCCTAATTGGAAGGCTCACTGTTTACATTTACTTAAAACTTTAGGAAGCTAAAAGCTAGAAGTTGTAAGATCCTCCCAGTCAGCTTAAAAAATATCAGCAAGCACACGTGCCACACCCTCTCTGTGAGTGAAGGCCAAAGACTCTCTCAGATGGCAAGCTTGGTGAACACATCTTTAAAAACACTTTTCCCCTTTTCAGAGCAGGAGTTCCACCTATCAGTGATGCTCTTCTTGCATGGACTGGGAGAAAGAAGTCCTGATTCTAGCACATTGGTTTAAAAGAAAAATGAAGTTGAAATACAAATCTTTTAAAAAAAACTAAATTAATTGTCAATTTTGTGTTTCTGTTCCAATACTGCAGTGGAAACAGACTTAGCAGAAATTATAAAATGGCATGTTCTTACATGTAAATTTCTTGCTATGGTCCTGGTCTTAGCTAATTTCCACTCTTTCATATATTATTAGTGAAAATTTAATATGGTTTTGTGCAAGGGTTTTGTTTTTTTTTGTTGTTTTTTTTTTGGGGGGGGGGGGGGTTAAGGTGTATAAATACAATTAATAAACTTCCCATCTAGAAGTTTAAGACCAAATTTTCAGAAAGCGGAGAAAGGAAAGCAGAAGCTACTTTCTTTCAGAAAAACATGGAAACCTGGAAAAGACAGAAATACTACTTAAACTGAAAATCAGGTGCAGGAGTAAGGAACAGAAAGCAAAGCCAGATAAGAAAAGGGTGGTAATTCATATCACATGCAGCTTATATGGATAGAAAGTTAAAAGGAACCTTGCAGAGATAGTTGTGTCTTTTCATGGGCCACTCAAGGCCTCAATCCTGCAAAGATTTATGCATAAAGTTCAGTATGTCATCAGACTTCACAGGACTGGGGCCTACGTGACTCTCTCAGAAGTTGAAGAAACACCTATTTCCAAGCTCCGCAGACTCCTTATCTTTCATATTTGTTTTAAGAGATAATTTACAGCATCTCCTAGATCTTATTTTTATATTTATGTTGGCAATACTCAACACTGAATGTATACATTGTCTCAGTGGTTCTCAAGCTTTTTTCATTTGCAGGACCCTAGAAGATTTCAAATGGCTTTGCGGACCCCTTTGGAAATCTACTGTCTGTATTATATATAGCTGAATTCTGTTCAGTCAGCTTTCAGACTAAGTCTTTCACGGACCCCTTAGATGTGGTCTGCAGACCACAGGCTGAGAACCACTGGTCTAGAAGAGCTGAAAGTACAAAATGGAGAGGGCAAAACCAAGCTGATTATTTCCCAAAGTAGAAAATCATTTCTCATCATGTTTGTTTATATTTATAGACATTTCTATGAAAGTAAGCACCTATACGTGGACACACCATGCAATTTCATTAAAGGGGCACTGTAAGCTTTAAAGTCACATTTCTGTCTGAAAATATTGTCTGCAACAAGTAATATTTACAATTACAATAAATGGAAAAGATTAGAGGAAAAAATAATTTACTTTCTTTTTTCAGTTCATTCACTTTACACATTTGCTAGCACTTTCTGCATACTGAATCTGTCAGTCCATTCTGTCTGTGAGGACTTTTTCCACATAGCATCAGGGAAAAGAAAAGCATCTTAAGAAAAAACAGAAGGTGAACTTGTACAACCATAAAAACTGGCAGGGGTACTCCAGGACAGGTGCAAAGACATTAAGCTATTTTTTAAACTCTAAGACTTCAAGTTGATTGTGTCCCTGCAACTGCTACACAGCATAGGATTTAAAAATAAGGAAGTGTGACCCAACACACCTGCTGATGAACTACATCAGTATACATTTATTGACCTAATTCATTCCCACTGTCTCAGAGACCTCATTCCAGGCTTTAGCCAAAAAAGCCAATGTTATTAATAAGATGCAATTTCCTTCTTACACACGATTGTGTGTTTAACATAATTTCAAAGTACTTACAGTCTTGGATAGCTTTTTTTGAATTGCATAAAAATAAATACTGTATTATCGATATCTGATCTGTTTAGTTTTTATTAGCAATTTTAAAGCTTATTAGCATGCAGATACTTTCACAGCTAGCAATCTGAATGACTGAGGTCTGATATAAAAAACAAAAACGTGCAGTTGTGGCATACCATCTTAAGCAGCTACATATTAGCTATAAGTTCTTTTAAACTTCTAAAATTCTGAAATGCGATGCACTTCACGTAGCATCAAAAGCTACAGTAAATGAACAGCAAGATTTGTATTCAGTATTGCCATTTCATTCCACAGCCCTTGAAAAACAGTACAGCAAAACAAGTCATAAAGAAGTACAACCTGCAATGACTGGCGACACTTGAGTTGTCTGTCCTGTAACCGCTTTGCTATTAATTGGTTTTGCAAAGATCAGCTTGGTGATTACTGGACCAGAAGTTGGTGTTCGAGTCTTCTTAGCAATCTGAAAGAGGGACATAGAGAGAGAGAGAAAAGAATTTTAAAATAACCTCATAGTGTTGGGATTTGAAATACAATTTTGCTAGGTTCCTAATAAAGGGGAGGGGACAACACTCATATAATTGAGCAGAAGTGATTCATCCATAATATTCTGCTGTTGTTTCCCTCCCATTCCAACCCCAATTTTTCCCTAGGGAGAGAATTAGGTTGTCATTAGTGCCATTTGGTCAGCCAGAGAAGTAAACAAAGGTGCAGCATAGCAAAACTATTTCTTTTCCAGATAGAGTAAATCTCTTCCAAAATATGTCTGGTCATAAAAGACCCTCGGGCAGAAGTCCTAAAATTGTTTCCACGCTCATCCAGAGTTTTATTTAAGAAGTTGAAGCATATTTGCGGATACGGAAGTGAGATTTTTAAAAAGTTATAACATTTCAAACAAGGTATTTATTCCTAGTCTGAGTCACTGAAGGAAACTGTGTTTTGGAAGCGTTGGTCCATGTATCCCAACCTGGCAGTATACTTCTACCGCACAGCTGGTGATGGAGAAACCATGTTCAGCATCTGTTGTAAGAAAACGCTATCGATCCCTGGGAACTTTTGACACTTACTTTTAAATAGCTGCAAATTTCTGGACACAGAAACAAAGGGTACTTTTTTCCTGCAGCAAACCTTCCATACCTGTGAAGACTGATTCAAGTCTTCGAAAATATGGCTTGATAAGAGACAGGTAATTTTAGTTGGTTGAGGGAGCTCAGGTCCAACCTAAGATTTATAAACAAGCCTTTCATCTCCCCATCCAATTTATGGAAATCAAAACCTGACCTCCTCAATAGAGCACTAGGTTGTGTTAGTGATCAAATCTGATACTGGTATCCAGCAGGAAAAGAGTTGTGGGTTACTGATTTAGAATTAAGGTACCTTTTTCCAGTAACTAGGATATATTTTAATTTGTTGGCCACAAAAGCTCCCTGCGGCTGTCTGTTATCAGTCAGCAGGTATAAATTGAGGCCCACGGCCTCAATATGCTAGATATGCAAGTAGGGATGGCTCTACCTTTAGCTTCTGGGCATTGTGTGGGGGCAAGGGTCAGAAGGGCCTATACTCTAAATGAATAGAAGGGGAATTGTGGGGGGATACGAGGACCCTTTGGAGGAAGAATGGGCTGGTTGCTGGTCCCCAAATACCAACAGGCAGATTGGGTGATAGTGGGAGAGCAGACCACATCTCTGTCCAGTTGTCCCTTAAGTTACAAGGTCATGGTCTAGTTCCTCCTTAGCCTCCCGCCATCGCGCCCCTCCTCCATTTCTGCCAATGGGATAAAAGAAGCCTACAATCTCACCTTGGGATGAGAAACATACAAACAGGATGTTCAAAGCCCCTTGGATCTTTCAGTCCACCCCCAAATAGTCATGCAGTGGAAAGAGGTAATGAAGCTGGAGTGTGTCAGTGGTGAAACACCTTGCGGTAAGAATGCCATTTCCATCTTTAAGAATATCCCCTCCTAATTATGTGTTTTTGGAAGTGAGCCAACTTGATTGGAGAAAAATTTTGGCTCACCTACTCTGGCACTCTGACCAAAAGTCAGCCCTGACAATGACCAGTGTGGTAGATTAGGAGTTTATTTTTCCCACTCAGCACCACCAGATTTACACCAGTGTAATTCCAATGACTTGAACAGAGTTGTCACGCCATAAAACTGACAGCAGAGTAGAGAATCAGGCCCTAAACTTGGGATCAAAACTATAATTACCTTTCACTCTAGAGTAACCTATGGAGAATAAAATCTGTGCACAATGCAAGAATTTGGATTTGTAACTTATGATTTTATATGGCTACAGTAAAGAGGCTGTTCAGAGGAAGTTATTGCCAAGTGGGCTAGTTTCTGTGATCTCCTATAGAAAACCCTAGTTATATCAATCACTGACTAAAAGCATTCATGATGTTTTGTTTTTTAAGAAATGCTGCAGTTTTAAAATTGATCTGCATCAGCACAGCATCAGCTCAGAGACCTTCAAACAAGAACTGGCAGTTGGGTCATTTCAGATCACAGCAGTGTACTCTGTGATACGAGTTATATAGCCAGCACCACTGGAGGAGTCAGGGCTCACATCTAGTGATGGCTGTGGGAGGCATTAGGCCTGTAACTGCCTGGAGGATCATCCTAGCACGTTGGCTGCCGTCCTTTTCAAGGCATTAAGTGTTACTGTCTTAACAATGAAACCTCCCTAGTAAAACAAACCGTGCCTCTGTCCTCCCTCAGCTGTACTCAGCCAACAGCAGCAAACATAAGATGGTTTTAAAATCAGACACAGCTAGAAAACAGACCTAATTTAACAGAAACCATACACTCCTCTGCACTGCAGTGCAAATTATTCCAGAGAGAAAAGCTCTACCTTATACAGTCTGTGAATCAAGTCCAGCTGTGGCCTGGAGATTTATTCTCCTCATATACTGTACATACTACTCTATGCCTCGGCACTGATTTTCTCTTCAGTTTCAGAAAGTACAGAACCAAAAGATCA
Source organism: Chelonia mydas (assembly GCF_015237465.2). Taxonomy (NCBI): domain Eukaryota; kingdom Metazoa; phylum Chordata; order Testudines; family Cheloniidae; genus Chelonia; species Chelonia mydas. The sequence goes on from NC_057852.1 coordinate 18,764,516, forward strand.
AAATATCTTTTAAAAATGTGGAAAGAAAATATAATAGAGTATGCGTCGAAAGCCTTAAAATGAGGCAAAATTTACTATTAGCCCAAATGAAAGTTTGTTAGAACATAAGGAGACAGAAATTAGTAAACAGAAGTTTGAGAGAAAAAAATATTATTCGTACATTATATTTAATTGTTTGGAAAGAGCAGATCTCATCTACATTGCAGCGTATAATTGTGTAGCATGTAGGTTTAATGAAAGTTAAGAGTTAGCTCTAATAATAGATACTACCATGATGGGCAGATGTTTAAAATCCGAAAATACATTTGTTTTAAAGAGATATTTTTCAGTAAAATTGCTTGAACAATTTAAAAAAGTATCATAAATGCACACATACCTGTAACAATAAATATCCGTCTACTAATAAACCCCCTGAAATTGTCTCTGCCCTGTCAGAAATCAGTTTCACCTGCTCTGGACTATTACTGTAATTCAGTCACTGTTACCCTCTGAAGCGACAAGTGATGTCAAAAAGTCAAGCTAGTTCAGCATACAATCCACATCTAGCAGGAACACCTTTGTTTGAGATGATATTCGGTATTACTAATGAATAGCGATTAACCTTGTTTTAAAGCCCCGCCATATATCAGGCTGCTGCTCATGTGAAATATTTTAGGAACACTCAAACTAGAGTTTTGGTTGTTGTTGTTGTTGTTTTTTGCGAAGGAGGAGGTTACAAGCCTGGGTGGTGAGGAGATCAGGTCAGGAGATCAGGAGAGGGGGGAACAGGAGGGGATAACTGCTGCAGAAACAGATTGCAACTAATTCTATTTACTTGTGTCTGACAAGAATGTCAATTTTACTCAGCAGCTGCCCAGGGCTCCCAGGTTCTGCAGCTCTAGAGCAGCCCTGCCATGCGGACTTCCCCGGACCAGGAACGAAAGAGCTTCCAGACTCCTGGGACAGTGGGCATCCCAAATACCCAGCTGGCCCAGCAGTCTGGAAGTCCTGGGGTCCCCAGTCTGGGGCAGCCGCGTGGGGGGCTGCCCTGGAGCTGCAGACCCTGGAACTCGGGAGCCCATCCCAGAACTTCCATACTCCCTGAGGCGGAGCTGGGAATTGAACCCTGGTCAGAGCTGAGGCTTCCAGGGCCTCCAGCTCCACAGCAGGCAGGGAACCAGACAGGTTTCTGACAGAACCCTGCCTCTGATTCAGCTAAAGTTCATCAAACCCAACTTGCTTTCGCAAGAAATTTCAAGTTTGATGAACTAGTATTTTCCAGTGAAGTTTCTGACCAGCCCTACTAGTTTCTTTGAATTGGAGTGTGAAGAATCTTCCCCGCAAGCAGCTCTCCCCTAAGGAAATGTAATGTGGCAATTTCACAAGAGAAATGCACACAGCCCTCTGCTCCTGAGAGAATACAAACAGGCTGCTTTGCAAGTGTCTTTATTTACAGTAAGGGTAAAATTCTGCCCTGGGATGTGCACTCACAGCTCAGTGGGAACAGCATGCATGTATCTAAAGGCAGATTTTGCCCTTATCTGTTAGATTAGAATATGCTTATACAAGAATATGCTCGATGATTCTGACCTATACATGCAAATACAACTAACCTATACACAGTATTCTGTCATATCAAATCTGGAGGCGTGATAGAGCAAAGGTGAAGAGAGGTACCACAGCCATTTTTCAGGAAAGATGATTGAGCTTGAAGAAACAGGTTCAGGGAGCAGGGTTTGGAACAGGGACGGGGAGGAGAGAATGGTGGTTTTTAATTTGAAGAGAAGATACACTTGCGGTGGCTTAAAAGATTTGCTTTGCCAAAACAGCCCTGGCACAGGAGCCTGAAATTTCTATTGCAATCTGTTGGCTCTGCCAGTTATCATAGCAAGACAAATTCATTTAGGCTAACTTAGCAATTGGAGTGGAGATCGGTCTGGGCATAAGATTAGAAAGAGGCATAAGTAAGGCCAGATCTGCACTCAAAACTTTTGCTAGTATAGTAATGGGGGTTGGGGTGTGATTTTTTTTATTATATTTTTATGCTGGCAAAAGCCCTGGTATAGATGCATTTATCATAAGAGTCCTTTTGCTCGTACAGTTTATTTCAGCTAGAGAACTGGTATAAGTTAGATCATCAAAAGCTCTCTTTTGCCAGTATAAGTTGCTTCTACACTAGGAAGATTTGCTGGTATAGCTAAACCAGCAAACCTTTCCTTGCATAGTCGAGGCCCAAGTTTATAAGGCATTTTACTCTCAGTAGTATTGCAGATTCAATATAGCACTAAGAGAGGGACCTGGATTCTATAGAATGTTTTATTAAATTCCAATTAGTTTTGCCTTTTCCAAAGTAATGGGATTGTACCAGTTACTTAAGGTCCAAACTGGAAGACAATGGGGCTGTACTGGTGTAACTGAAGGTCTAACACAGGGGTGGGCAAACTTTTTGGCCCAAGGGCCACATCGGGGTGCAAAACTGGAGGGCCGGGTAGGGAAGGCTGTGCCTCCCCAAACAGCCTGGCCCCTGCCCCCTATCCGCTCCCTCCCTCTTCCCGCCCCTGACTGCCCCCCCCGCCCTCTATCTACACCCCCGCCCCCTGACAAGCCCCCCAGGACCCCACCCCCTATCCAACCCCCCCTGCTCCCTGTCCCCAGATTGCCCCTACCCCCATCCACACCCCCTCCCCCTGACAGGCCCCCCGGGACTCCCACACCCTATCCAACCCTCCCTGTTCCCCATCCCCTGACCCCCCCCCGAACCTCTGCCCCACCCTGCTTCCTGTCCCCCGACTGCCCCCCGGAACTCCCTGCCCCTTATCCAACCCCCCCACTCTCCACTCCCTTACCATGCTGCTCAGAGCAGCAGGAGCTCGCAGCCCCACCGCCCGGACGAAGCCAACTGCCTGTGCGGCGGTGTGGCTGCGGGGAACGGGGGACAGCAGGGGAGGGTCCGGGGGCTAGCCTCCCTGGCTGGGAGCTCAAGGGCCAGGCAGGACGGTCCCGTAGGCTGGATGTGGCTCGCGAGACATAGTTTGCCCACCTCTGGTCTAACATGACCTGCAGAACTTTTAATACTGATGATGATGTATGCTAAGAACACAGTTAGATTCTCAGATCCTAGGCTAATTTTAATCAATTCACTTTTCAGAGTCAAACAGCATTTTAAATAAATAAATAAGATAAATTATGAGCACTTCACAAAGCCTTCCATTGGAGGATCTCAAATGGTTTTACAAATCAATTAATTAAGCCTCACAAAATCCTTGAGGTAGGGGAGTAGCATCACCATTTAACACATGGGGGAACCGAGAAGTTAATCAGAGCCAGAAAGAGAACCTGGATCTCCTGACTCCCTCTATCACCATTAATCTCCTAGATCAGGATTATCAAACTTTGTAAGTGTGGACAAGATCTTAATAGTGAGATTATCTTTCCCTCACAGAACACGTTCCCTCACATTCATGATCTTGTGGATCATGGATTTCTCTCCCATTTGCAATGACATAACATCCCTGTGATACCTACAGGAATTTCTTACAAGGAAAAAGCAGTATTAGGGAAGTGGTTTGTTGTCTTTGTTGCAATAAGTGCTTTGTTGTTTTTAAAACAGTTAGTCACACTGTTGACTCTTGGTCTGCATTTTTTTCTCCCCAATCCCATCCATTCCCCTTCTCTATATCCCTTGCTTTCCTGTGCTTCCTTGTTTGCCACCTGGTCCTCTTCCCCTCCAGAATGCTTCCCCTACCACTGGTTCACCTTTGACACTACTACATAAACTTCTCTGTAGAACCATCTGAAAAAAAGACCCAGCATCACATGATCAGCCCTTTTCATTGAGAAACTGATACAGTAGACCACAGTGCCCACACTAAGCAATAATCTACCCTTATGGATCTCTTACATATTAAACATGCATGCAGATGGCATAGCTTTATGGGTGTGTGTGTGTTTTTAATCAAAAACATTAATTGTAGCTTTTGAAAAGCCAAATGCAAACAGTTTCATCTGTTTTATAAAAGAAACCAAAGGGGAAGAGCAAGTTTGTTTTGTAGAGCAGTGATTCTTAAAGCCTTGCAATCATAAGTCATAAATCATAACATAAAGGACATAAATCAATTAATCAGGAAAACCTTCAGGATTCCTAAAGGCAAGAAAATAGCAGAGGACAATTAGGAAGAATCACAGCCTTTCAAGTCTCAGATGCCACGGGCAAGAGGAAAATCATAAATGCTACAACCTGAGAGTGCAACATAACTTATGCATTTTTTCCTTTAGCTTTTTTTTAAACTGCCAGCATCAGCCCTACGACTCAAGCCAAATGGCAGGAATTGATCCATTTTTAAATGTTCCTGTGCCGAGTCAGGAGTCACAGCCTCTTTTAAAGATATTCTGCCAACCTTAACATTAACAATGGAAGTAAAAAAGAAATCAGTAGGGAACAGTCAAACATTAAAAATCAACATTAGTCAGGAATTTGATCTTCAGCTTTGATGTGGCTACAAGCACTGAGCAATATGAGAAAAGATTGCACTGGAAAATAACACCGAGATTGTATGGCGCTTTAAAATACATAGCCTCAAATGTCCTGCATGCTATAGTTTGGGTTTGCTTCCTGTGAAATATCCATTTGGGAGTTTAGCACTCTATTTTGTTTGCTTATGGCTCCATCATTTCACAAGCACAGCAAGTATTCTGATTTTTATATAGACTGTTAGTTTTATTCTCCCATCCCCAGCTAACGTTTGCGGGAAGATCTTTTTTCCAGATTCAGCCTGGGTGTGCTTTAGAAATTTAAACAGCAATCAGGAAGAAAGAAATAAGGATTCAGAAGAAATAAACTTAATATCCATGCAGAGTTCACTCTTCCTAAAGGTGTATGGGATTAACTGAATCACACTCAGTGAAGACTTCTCTCCACTGCAATAAATTCTGATGGCACAGACACATACTCTGCGAAAAACCTTAATCTCCCAAAAGGTAGTTGGATGTAAAGAATTTACAATTTAAATACATTCAGATATGACTGGATACACTAGAAGCAATATTCTATATATACGCACAGTGAATTCTGAGGGTTGCATGTGCACACACATGCAAACACATTTCTATCAACAAAAACGAACCTTCCATATGGGAACAGTTTTCGTTTTAAAACAAAAAAGGTTTATTTTTAAAAAAGTTTCATTAATACAACCCCTTTTACCTGTACTGTTTTTAACTGCTGGGTCTGTAATACAGAAGACTGGGCTGCAGTATTGATCAGCTGACTTCCTGGCGTCAAAGAGGAGACTCCAACGACAGGCTTCATCTCTGGCCTCCCTCCAATAGTAACTACTTTGATCTGCTGGGCTGGTACCTTGGAGTCTCCTGCCTGAGCCTGAATTGTGGCCTTCTGAGTCTGGGGTAGCTGGTTGTGGGGTAGCGCTAAGACAATTGGCTGGCCAGACTTTCCCAAAGTTGTCACAATTAGCTTTTGCCCTTCTTGTTTAATAGTTTGATTGCCAAGTTTAAGATCAGTGGCCTTGTTCAGAATAATCTGATTGGCTGAGATCGTGACAGGAGTCTGAGCACCAAGTTTATGGAGGCCACTTTGCAAGGTAGGTTTTACTGTTGCATTAGTGTCAGTTTTTGTAATTGTGGTATTCACTGTAACTTGGCTTGAGTGATTGCTGGGCACGGTAGCTGGTTCTGTGGTGGCTGTGGTTGTAGTTGCAGAGTCACTGGCTGAGCTTATGTTCACTATTTCTTCCAGTTCTGTTTCCATAGGAATAGCCTCTCCCATAGGCGATGCCACAATAACAGCCTCAATGCTATCATCTTCCATCAGAGTTATGCCAGTGTCCATTATCTCCTCAGGGAGTAAGCTGTTCACCTCTGGTGATACCACCTCCATTGCAGATGTTCTGGCAGTAAAGCAACGACCCGGCACTGCAACTATATTAAAAAAAAAAAAAGTAATAAAAGGTCAATTAGTAAGTCATAAATTATTTATCTCCATGACAACATACATTTCTGCAAAGCTTCAGGAATAGTATTACCATAGAGGAAAACATAAGTGCACAAATACTGGAGATGGAGGAATTTTAGTGGAACTATATTTTCTTGTGAAATTTATTCTTGATTCTTTAATACATTTACTTGAATTTCCTTTTAATCCTAATTTAGATCAGACCTCCTCCAGCAGCATTGCAATACACCCACATCTCCTTGGGCCAGAGAAAGCCAGGGATTAAAATGTAAGAGTTCATGAATGGTTTTAGTGGTCACACATGCCAACATTCATTACCAAGCTGTCATTCCATGGAGTTGTTTGAAGTGGTGAATGTGCTAATAATTAGTTCACTTGTTTACGAGTATTAATTTCAGTGATCTCAGCAACAGCACATGGGAAAGCAGAGTTATTTTAGTGACAAACTTAGTTACCTATTGAACTTGATCACCAACCCATTTGAGAACCAAGCCAATAGTGCTGCTTTTCAAAGCCATGGATGATTTCATGCTTCGGTTGTCCCACGGGGTGGGGATGGGAGGGAAAGCACAGCTCACTTGTTCTATACTTATTAGAAAAGAAAGAGCCTCAAATTGTGACTGTAATATAAAACATCCAGTGAATAAATGAACTAATCTGCAGGACACAGCAGGGTGGGCTGAATTGATTAGAAAGAAAAGCTAGCTTAAAAACAGAATTAGCAGTGGGTTCTATACATGGGAGTCTCAACTTGAAAAACCTTGAAGAGGGGAAAATGAAAATGGCTGAATCTCCTGTAAATATGATACAGAAGCATCAGAAGCATGAATATTGGACTTCCCATTAAAAAGGTAACATTTTGTCAGTCAACGATGATCAGCATTTTAAAATACTTCCTTCACCATTTGCCTCCTTCCATTAGCTTATTTCTTTCACCTTGTAGTGGGTGGGCACACTATGTACCCTCTTATCGTTTATAACATTCACCCTGAACCTCAGGGTGTAGCAACCGTAACACCTTGCCCTCGCAAACCTGCGTTTGCACGTTGCAGAGCAAAGTTCAGTGGTGCCGTTTTTACAGCACAGCCATTCATAATTAATGGATTACTGTTGTGGATAGTTTAAAATGCATGGATCAAATGCTGAGGTTGCATTTATTGATAACAATGCCATAGTGTATCTGAATTTGCACCATTTATGATCAACAACCACACTGACCATAGAATAGCTGTAGAGCATTCACCCAGGAAGTACAGAAGATAGGGAAAAACTGCAGTATGTTATATAATTGATATGCTGACACGCTGATGATGAAAGCAATTACTGTAACAGGGTCAGAGGTTCCCACTAGTTTCCGTTTATTTTTGTTCATTAGAATATTGTAAGAAAACTATACAAGAAAAAGATGATTAACAAAACATTTTTATGGTGCAGTTCGGAACTTACACGTCATTAACAAAGAGTTTCGCACCAAATACACTTGAAGAATTGAGAATCTTGGGGCAGGTCTACACTACAGATTTACAGCGACTCAGCTGCACAGGTGCAGCTGCGCCGCTGTAGCGCTTCTGGTGAAGACACTCTAAACCGACAGAAGAGAGCTCTCCTGTCAGCTTAATAATTCCACCTCCGTGAGAGGTGGTAGCTATGATGGTGGGAGAAGCTCTCCCGCCGACATAGCACTGTATACACCGGCGCCTAGGTCTGTATAATTACGTCATTCAGGGGGTGTGAATAATCCACACCCCTGAGCGATGTAGTTATATCGCAGTAATTTTGTAGTGTAGACCAGAGTTTGGTATTAATGACTTGAGCCAGGTTTTTTTTCTATAATAAATATGATGGGAAATTTGGGATATTTTCATAACAATACTTAGCATTAGAAATTTATTCACAAGGCACAATGGTCACAAGAGAACGTCACTCATTTTGGGGATTATGTTGAAAGATTGATATATACATTTATGTAGCTACTTTTAGGTTTATAAAAACTAGCTGCATGTCTGAAATTAACCAACTGCCTTTGGATTGATGTGAGGAAAATTATTTACTGGTGAAAACTGCATTAATAAATTAGTTTGAAATTACTTTGGCAAAGTCAAAGGAAATGGGGAAGGATCATAGATGTAATTAACTTTGGTATTTTAAAAAATTTGATTTTTTTTTTCATTTAACTTGTGCTACAGAGGTAATTAGCTTATTCTGTTGATTCTGTAATTTTCATCAAAAGAATCCTATCTACCTTTATTGGTTTGCATTTTTACCAGTGAAAGTGTTAGTATATACCAAATTATAGTAATGCTATATCAGTTTGTTAGAAAGTCGTCATATATAGAGTAGTGAATGAGGATCAGGATTTAAATTTACTGAAGGTTTTTATAGCCACAGCGCCAGCACAATGGGGGCCTGGTCCAGGACTAGGGCTCCTAGGTGCTACCCTAATACAATAAAATATACTTCCATATTTGGAGGTACCCAAACTTGCCATCTTTGGCTGCAATGACTTTTAAGAGAAAGAGAGAGAGGGGAATAGGAGAAAAAGGATAAATGCCGTGAGCCTTGCTTATATGCAAAAAACAAGGAGATGGCCTGGCTTCTTGTATTTACATTTACAATTTCAGACATACAACTAGTTTTTATAAACCTAAAAGTAGCTACATAAATGTATATATCAATCTTTCAACATAATCCCCAAAATGAGTGACGTTCTCTTGTGACCAGCAGAGCCATTGCCTTGTGCCAAATAAAATGTAACAGCTTTGCCAGATACAACAGCTGGTAGATCCTTAATGCTGAAAAAAAAACAAACCCCTACTTCAACGCAGTGTGCAAATCCTACAGAAGCACTATTTAGAACTGTCTGGGCTGAGGGAATAATGTCAGCATATTGAGCAAAGTACCAAGAAAGCCCTTACAGAAGTAAGGGTTTCAGAATCCAAGCCCAAAACCAAGAAAATCTCAGCAAGACCTTTCCCTAACTAGGATATAACACTACCACAAGCCCTCAAGAGTAAAAAACAAACCCAGGTGCATTGGGGCCACATCTGCTACTCATGTTCAGAGCAATACGATTCTAGGTTTTACACTAGCCATAAGCAGTGGGACAATACAATACAAGGTTAATTAGAAAAATAATCTTCTTGCAGGATGAGAAGAAAAGGTCATTAAAATCTTTCAGCTCCCAAGAGACAGAAATAGAAAATGAACTGCTCAGAAGTTCTACAACAACTCAAACGTGCAGAGATCTCTGTATGTTGTTTGTGCCCTGTAAATCCAAGTCTTCCATAGCTCAATGAAGTTAATGGGAGACTTTCTGTTAACTTCAGTGGATTTAAGATGGTCTCTATTAAATTGGAAAGGAGGAGGACTATCCATGATTTCCTTCTTAGTGTTTTGGTTTTTGGATTGATAGTGGACAACCTCATAGATATCGTTGTTCCCTGAAAGCCGTTAAATAGCCTTTAAATAAGTCTCTGGAAAATGTGTGTGTCCACTATCAATGAAAGAAATAGAGTAGTATGGAGAACTCCCCTTACAGAGAGATAATGGAAGCATGTCATCCTTTTTTGTAAATGAAAAAACAGAAGAAAAATTAAAAACACTAAAATTTCAGCAGTCTGAAAAGCCGTACCAATTATAGGCTGTGGTCTGGTTTGGGGGTTGTTTGATTTTTTTATTTTTGTAAAATTGTGCGCAATCATTTAGAGCAACAAAAAAAAGTATGTAGAACTGTAATATGGTTAGAAGCATAAAACATGTTTCTTGGTAAATAATTAGCTGAGATAACAAAACTGCAGTTAATGAATTTCTGAGAACTGAAGAGAGGCTGTAGCTCCAAAATCAGTGTTGGGGAGGTAAGACGGGGAGGGAGAGGGTGAGAGGAAAAAAAAAAAAGGCTCCTCCATGAGTTATGGTCTGCAGGACTCTTTTTTTAAGCTACTAATTTGGGCAGTGTGTGGTACTTAAATATTGAACCGATTGTTGCTGAATAAAATCTTCTGCAGAAGCATAGACAGAGCGCTATGGTAGGTTATCTTCTTTACCAAAATAGTAAACCCATACACAAATGTAAAAATAATAAGATCCATGCAGGAAACAATAATAGCATTTACAAACTTATGTACTGCTTTTGTTTTGAACAATATACCAACAAAAGACATAAAACAAAACAAAAAAAAACACACAAAACAAAAATGGGATTTCTTGGAGTACAATTCAAATTCTAGTCAACAGCCATCAAGGTTATAGTGGTACATCTAGAAAGGGTACGAAAGAGAAAGCAGCCTAAATTCCTAACTTGGACCTGCAAAGGAAAAAAAAGTGGAATATTATTTTTTGTTTCCTTGTTATGTATAACAGAGGTCCTAATGGAAACGATTTTCATGTGTTTAAGATTTTTTTATATTAGAAATTCAGGTCTTGTATACCCAGGAAGAGTTAATAGGTGAATTGAAAACTGCTAAAGTTATGACATTAGAGATACCAAGGACGTAGATTGTTTAAAACTCGATTTCTCTTAACACCTTTCTAACAAGCGATAGAAAGAAAAATCTCTCTTTGTTAAGGATACAACATATTAATCCCTTCAATTAAGGGCTGCGGAAGCTCTGACTCCACTTGAGTCAATCAAGGAATTTGTCATCAAAAACAGAGAAGACAATTTACTTGGCATTCCTGATATTTTTAAGGAAAACAAGGAGAATATATAGCAAGGTAAGGTAAGAACAAGCCTTGTTTTCAAGCCAAAAAAAGAAAGAAAAAAAAAGATGAATAAGGATGTTCAGACTCTTCTTTTACAAACCATAAAGGAACAAGTAAAAACACAAATCCTTTTTCCCCTTCACAGGGGAAAAGAAGAGGGGATTAAGGGACAATAGACCAGTGGAATTAATTGTAACAAACACAAATTAAAAACAGACCTGCAAGGCAGCTGGATTTTATGACCGATTCTGTTGAACGTATAATGCAAGAACAGAAAGGAACCCATTCAGATGTCACACTTTACCAAAGTTATTAAGATGGTATCACTGCTACAAGAGCCAAGTATCAAAGTTTTAGATTCTAAAATAATAATTAGGATTACAGTAAACTTCACTAAGAAAAAATTTCTCAACACAAACTATATAAAAATTGCATTTATACAAAGTACTGGAAAGCACCAATAAATGAACCCAAGATACTATACTATTACACAGTTCCTGCACTGACTTAAGGATCAAAAATTCCACCTCCATTTTTTTTTATAATTCTTGAAACTATATCAACAGTAAACAATTAGGCCCAAGACAAAAGCAACAGTCAAACTAAAGCAGCGTCTGGCCAATGACTACACAGTTGAAAGTACAGCCTACTGTTTCCTCGAGGCATGGCTTGAAACCAGAGATTTTGAATATTACAATAAGCTGCATTCAAACTGAAAAATACTTCCCCAAAATCTACTCATCAGTAGCAAGTGCGAACCATCGCCTGCCAAGTATGGCTAAGGCATCAATTTCTCCCTTAATGTAAAGTTTAATTTAAAAAATGAAGTTTTTAGCCCTTCCAAGCCAGCTCCAGGGCATCTATTGCAGCTTTGTGCTTTGCAAGGCAGTAACTGAGTGAGATTAAGAAGAACTGGGAAGATTAAGAATCAGCTGCTGTGATTGAGAACCCTATGGGGCAGCAGTGACACTGTCAAGAATGATACCAATTCCTTAGTGTTGCTACTGCTGACTGGGAAAGCTCTGAGCGACGAAGCCCTCCAACTCTACCCCGTAGCACCACAGAGAAGGCTCTGTGGAAGCACTGGCCCCCTCTAAGCACAGGGGGTACTGGAGACATAGCCCTACCCTTTAGAGTAGTTACTGGGAGGGGGAAAAGGAGTTTCTTCTCCCTTCCTGTATCTAGAATGGGTGGAGCTACCTGCTAGTCAGAAACTAAAGACAGTGGACCTGAGAAGGAGTCAGAGACAAGACCCTTGTAGAAATCTGACTGCCCTCTCCCCCTGCAGCAGTTGGGAGTGGCAAAAAAGGCCAAGCACTTTGACAGGATTCAGCCAATCGATGTTTTGTAAACTGTTCATGTCCTGCTCATGACACACAACATTACAATTAGGGGACACAGCACATCTAGAACCTTGATAATACATTGTACAACTGTCAGCAGTCCTATGAAATGCCCAACACTTCCAGGCTACTGAACAGGTTTCTACAAAGCAGCACTCTAAAATGCATGGTTATTTAAAAAATTATAAAACATAGATTACAGGGTTAGACACTGTAACCCACATAAAAGAAAAAATCTCATAATTCCCCAAGTGTGACCTCAAATAGTAAAGAACATTTGGAGGGGGCGTAACCTATGCGTGGCATGGATGCAAAATATAAAGATGTATTAAATAACATTTCAAAAGAAAAACCTTGAGTTATGGGGATCTAGAGAACTAAGTTGACTCATAAGATCACCTGACCTTTTCAACAGAAAACAAAGCCCCACGGTTGTTACCTAATTCTTCTGTACTGAACGTGCATAATGAGGAGAGATGTAATCAATACATGACATAACAGCTGTGATTCTTCAAAAAAAAAAAAAAAAAAAGGGAGAGTACTTGTGGCACCTTAGGGACTAACAAATTTATTTGAGCATAAGCTTTCGTGAGCTACAGCTCACTTCAAAGGTGCCACAAGTACTCCTTTTCTTTTTGCGGATACAGACTAACACGGCTGCTACTCTGAAACCTGTGATTCTTCTGCATTTCAAGTCATAGCTACATTTCATCATCCTGACTTTCAAGAGTGTATATATATTTTTGTTGTAGCACCCGCCAAACTTCTCAGAGCTGACTAAATTGTTATTTATGCCTAATTTCAGCAGGAGCGCATCTGGTTCTGCTAAAAGACAGACATGGAATGAGAGAACCAATGGGAAACTCCCCTTGCTGAGTACCAGTGACTGCCCTTTAATAATACTTAACACTAAGGCTATGTCTACACAACAGACTTTACAGCAGCACAGCTGTACTGCTTCAGCTGCGCTGCTATAAGGTCTCCCGTATAGCTGCACTATGCTGGCGGTAGAGAGCGCTCGTACCGGCCACCGGCTCAGAGCTCCCGGGGACCCCGGCTCCCTGTCACGGGTGGCGGGGAACCCTACAGCTCCCAGGCAGTGGAGGCTCCAGTCACAGAGGCCGTGACCTTAGTGACAAAATCATAGCCCTAGCCATATAATTACTGTTTGAAGATAGGTTTCAGAGTAGCAGCTGTGTTAGTCTGTATCCGAAAAAAGAAAAAGAGGACTTGTGGCACCTTAGAGACTAACAAATTTATTTGAGCATAAGCTTTCATGAGCTACAGCTCACTTCATCGGATGCATGCAGTGAAAAATACAGTAGGGCGATTTTATATACACAGAGAACATAAAACAATGGGTGTTACCATACACACACTAACGAGAGTGATCATGTAAAGTGTGCTATTACCAGCAGGAGAGAAAAAAATCACTTTTGTAGTGATAATTATGGTGGTCCATTTCCAGCAGTTGACAAGAACGTGTCAGGAACAGTGGTGGGGGGGGGGGAATAAACACGGGGAAATAGTTTTACTTTGTGTAATGAATATAGCTTTACAGATATAAAGTGCTGTTTACCAAGCTGGTTAATCAACATTTCATAGATCTGAAGAAGAAAAATGCCCCTCACATACATGCCTTTTGGCTGATGAATGGCATGTCCTGATTAGGAAGGCAGCAACAAGTTGTCAGTGGGCAACTTGACAAATAAGGTAACGCTGGGGTTACCAAGAAAACAGATTTCAGAGTAACAGCTGTGTTAGTCTGTATTCGCAAAAAGAAAAGGAGTACTTGTGGCACCTTAGAGACTAACTAATTTATTTGAGCATAAGCTTTCGTGAGCTACAGCTCACTTCATCGGATGCATCGAAAGCTTATGCTCAAATAAATTGGTTAGTCTCTAAGGTGCCACAAGTACTCCTTTTCTTTTTTCAAGAAAATAGAGTTACAAATTAGCTTAAATACCCATGTTTCTCTTGTTCTCTCCCTCCCCCTTTTAATTAAAAGAAATGGTTTTAGGCTGCACGATTAAGTTAACATGTAAACCTTATAAACATTTGCCATTTATTACACAAATATTAAATATTACACTCTTCAGAAAGGAACTGGATGCATGCACCATTCACTCCAATAGAACATTTTAAGAATAGTTAGAAGGTTGGATTTTAAATTGGAAACCATATTCTAATTTCACAACAGGCTCTTGTGTAAAAGTCAAACACTAACAGCTTTTCCTTTACCCCTCTTTTGGTTACATGACAGCTTTTGTCAATTTAATGCCATGCAGTTTCACAGAAACTGAAAAGAAGAACCAGAGATGATGGGCAATATGAATAAACACATGTTGAAAATGTCCATATAGTCAGCCTTATGCTTCTCTACACTCAAATCATCCAATCAAATACCCATTGGACTTCAAAAAAGGACTCTCACCTTAAATTTGACCCAACATTCACCTTTTTTTAAATTGTGAGAACCAACAGAAATCGTTCCACAACTAAAATAACTGTGAAAACAGCTTTTAAATACACAGACATTCCCCTGCAGTGTTTGATACCCAAACATTACATCACTAAGAACCTGAAAGTAAAAACATATAATCGTGAATCCATCTTCATTGATTTTCATTATCCAAAATGAGAGAACCATAAAAAGTAAATGTAGAACATAACTGGGGTAAAGTAGATTTAAAAATTATTTCATCTTTAATTACCTCAAGGGTAACCAAGGCAAAGAAGTGTATTTGTAATATGATGCTTAAGTTTACAGTGTCCCTTTAGTGCCAAGCCATGGAAGATTTCAGAATGGAGGACAATATCACATTAAACACACACTTTGGAACAAAAAATATTTAAACTGTCATTCTGGGCCTGACACAGAGTGGCAGGGAGCACACACAATTCACACTGATTTTAGATGGGAGTTGCTAGACTCAGCACCTCTCAAAATCAGGCCCTCTGCCAGTAATTTCAGCAGGAGTGCATCTAAGCATTATTGTTACTGTACAAAGGTCCATTGCAATAAACAGAATACTTAAGCTACAAATTTTACTGGGACTTTATATAGCATGTTGTGTAATAATTACATAATATGTTACTGGGGTATCTTAAGAGCACTGCTCCATAAGCAGTTAAACGACATTTCATAGTTTACTTTGTAGAGTCTCACTGCAGGGAACAGAATACTTACAACACAGATTTCAATGGGGCACTGTGTTGCCAAAAACAGATAATATTGCATGGAAAAGTACCTCCTAGTAAGAAGATAATTTCCGATGTATCTTATGCAACATATTATTATTCCTTCATTAGCTGCATCCTGGTCTTAAAACCAGAGGAAACGAAACAAAAATAATGGCAACACATTCACATTTGGGGGAGGAAATCTCCAAAAGGCATAAATGGCAATTAGGTACCGTAAAGGCTGTCACTTGAATTTAACTAATCTATTATATCTATGAAACTCAGGGTCCTATCCTACTATTCCCAGATCCTCAACAGAGCTCAGGACAAGCAGAAGAATCTCAGTACAACACAGGTGAGATGAAGATAAAAAACTTAATAATTGCAGTAATCTGCAAATAAAAAGGCTCTTTTAGCTGAGGATTGCAAAGTGCTCTACCAAATATGACAACATCCACAGGAGTAATGTAAATATTATACCCATTTTACAGATGGATTAAACTGAAGCATGAAAAGGCTAGATAAGATGCCTACAATCACATTGTGAATCATGTGCAAAGCCAGAAGGCCTGACTCCCAAGCCCCTTCTCTAGTCACTAGGAAGAGTGGTCTCCCCTTTATTGTTCATGATGAAATAAAAACAATCTAATATGACCCACAAAGACTTTAAACAGTCGGTGCCTAAATAACCTGATGACAGGAATATTACAAATACCTAAAGGATTATATTTAAGTTCCCTAACTGGTGCTTGACAAGAGTAGCAGAATCTTCCTTTAACAACCATAGGAGTATTTTTAATACACAGTACAAGGTGCCCCAAAAATTCAGTGCACTAAATAACAGCAGGTATATTTTTAAAAACAAAATACAAGTAAGATGCCTGCCCATCTCCACATTATGTATGAAATTCATATCAGATCACATGTGAAGGCAAACAGATTATAAGAAAATAAACGACTAATTACACTTCATTAGCAACTCACTGGCCTCATTGATTTAGATAATGTAATTTTTAAATTAACTTGATTTTAATTAGGAGTCTTCTGATCTTTTATTTTTGTCTGTAACATGTATGCATGTAAACACACACACACACACGCACTTCAAGCACAACAGTATTCCAAATCTAAGAATTTTATTTCTGTGATTTTTGAATAGTGTGGAGGTCAAATTTAAGCATTTATTTAAAAAAAGTCAAGGAGCCTTCATATGTCAGAAATGGAACACCAAATATTAATTTTTTAAAAAGAATTCTCTAAGGTCAATCATACATCAGTTATCTTTCTATCATTAGCAACAAACCGCTAAGCATTTTGAAAATTCGCTTTTATCACCAAAAACGGTGCTACTTCCATAAAGAGATAGATAATGATTGCTGGATTCATAACTACTTATTGCACTGCACATCTCTCTTCTTGTTATTATGCAACTGCAAGTGGTAACACTGAAAATATGTGAAATAAGGTAAGATAACAGGTGTGATGAAGAAAAGAACTTAATAATTGCAGCTATGTCTTCCCTTTATAATACTGTAAGACAAATGTATTAGAAGGCTCACAAGAAATTTTAATTGCTTTATTGCTTCTGGTGAAATATTTACAGCTTATGATTTTCAGCATCAGGCAAATAGCAGATATAATTTCTTAATTCCAAGAAATTTGAACCTGACTTTCAATTTCATAAGGTCCACTCCTCCTCCTTCTCCCTAGTCCTCTTGTGAAATGGACCAATACAGAAACAAAGGGACCTAAAGCTCAGGGCTACAAAGTTTTGAAGCTGCTGTAAAAATGACTTTTGTTTCCTTTTCTTTTTGGGAAACAAATAACGAATGCAACATTTTCTAATGGTTAGACCAGGGAGCTGGGAATCAGGAGACTTGAGCTTTGTTTCCACCCAGGACTGATTCACTGTGTAACCTTGGACAAGTCACTTAGAAGGACATTGTGGGGTCCAATTTACCCTCAAATACAGGTTTTATAAAGGTGAAGACCAACAGCAAATTTTTATTCCGATGGAATTGTTTAAACAAAATACCCTTTGCAGAGCTTGTAACCCAATCCTTTGCTCTTGAATTAAAACCTAAAAGTGATGCTGACTGGAAACAAGACCAATACTGGTATGGGAGACCTGTTTATTTCCAGTGACCATACTCAGAACCAAATTATCTACGCTGTTAGATTTTTTTTAAAATTCTCACTTCATTCTGTAAGAAGTCGTATGTCCATACTTGATACTGTCCCTTTAGATCTCTCTATGATTCAGTTTCCTTATCTAAAATACTAGGGAAAAGTGAGCTACCTATGTAAAATGCTTTGAGATTCTCAGGACACTACCCTTTGCTTTTTCATCTCATTTCCATAAATTTTCTAGATTTATAAGATCTGTATAGGCACTACCATAATCCAACACTTCACATGCCAGCAGCACATTAGTAGAGTGAATGATGGTTTCTAACATGCTATTTAATATTTATTAATGTTTTACTTGTGGATTTAAAGATAGCCTGAATTTGCAGAACAACTGCATAACCAAAAATAAAGAATTATAGTTTTGATGGACACTGATCACCGAAACTTTCTTATGGATGGACAAAGTTGTCTCTGATTGTTTTTAAATGTTATGTTTGGACCAGAACACATGGACAGATAAGCTTGCTTTGGTGGACGGTTTGCTTGTAACTGTGTTGAATGGGACAAATAAATATTGTGTTTAGTACATCTTATTGTTGATTGGTTGTTGTGTGTGTGATAGCTTATTGACAGAACTCCTTGACTTTAATGTCAATTATTACTAGCCCAAACTTGAGCAACTGTGACTGTTACACACCATAGCATTTTTGTGTCAGAATAAATTTTGGATGACAATGCAGGACAAAGTTGTCCTTGTGGAATACAACAGAGAGAATTAAAACCTGCCACTCACTCTGCTCAGAGATGAAACTCTGATTATAACTGCTGTCTTTTCTAGCAGGTGGAATAAAGAGCACACTTCCAAAGGCTCAAATGGTGAGTCCACCAAACATGTCAGCACAGGGTTAAGATCTCTGACTAGAGGGGAACTGTTCACTACACCTTTCAGGAATGTTTTGATAGTGAGAGGGCTGAATGCAGAAGAACTGTCCACTGGCAGATGATACACGGAGATGGCAGACACCTACCTTTATAAAAGACAGGGATAGGCTGAGAGATTTTAGGTAGAATGTGGAAATGGATTATCTACTATCCCAAGTAAAAACATTTCCACTAAAAACTCCCCTTGCACAGAGCATATGATGACAGAATTATTCCATGTCTTGTTATGCAAGCTGTGGGACAGTGAAATTCCAAACTGAAATGCAAGACAAGACTGAGTTCTTGAGACAGCAGGGCCACTGATTCTTCCAGCATGGGCCAGACAAACTCTCTGCACCATGGTCTAGTCTGGTTTATTTATTTATTTATTTATTTTTAAATTGCTAACAGAACCAAATAAAGCACTGATTTTCTCCAGTTGAACAGAAATGCATTTGTGATCCAAGTTTGTCCTCACTTGTTCTGGAACAGAACTGATGACAATTAAAATTGCTGTCTGCCATGAAGAGCTCTAGGAAAGGACAGCTCCACTACCTGAACAGCAGCTCCCCCGCTGTTCCAAGTTCTACTCAGATCATTCCTGCAGCCTGTGACTTAAGCCGCTTGCTAACACCAATAAAGTTTCAACAGGGGAAGGCTCACTTCTCAGAGTGGAAATTCTTACTGCTGATGAGGCCTTAGGCGCTACAGACACGGCCCTCAATCTGTTTAACACCAATTTTTTCAGCGGGGGTCATCCCTGTCTTCGAAGGCAAAGCCAGCCCTGCTTTGTTCCTTCACAAGGGAAGCCAAGAGTTCCTTCCTTATTTGTGATCTATGCCCTCCTTCATCAGGCATCCTTGGTGAGGAAGGCATAGACCACGGGTCGGCAACCTTTCAGAAGTGGTGTGCCGAGTCTTCATTTATTCACTCTAATTTAAGGTTTCACGTGCCAGTAATACATTTTAATGTTTTTAGAAGGTCTCTTTCTATAAGTCTATAATATATAACTAAACTATTGTTGTACGTAAAGTAAATAAAGCTTTTAAAATGTTTAAGAAGCTTCATTTAAAATTAAATTAAAATGCAGAGCCCCCCGGACCGGTGTCCAGGACCCAGGCAGTGTGAGTTCCACTGAAAATCAGCTCGCGTGCTGCCTTTGGTACGCATGCCATAGGATGGCTACCCCTGGCATAGACCCTCTGTTGCCTATTGGTGGCAGGTGGCCAAGTGTAAAGGCACCACACAACAAAGGTGGAGGGGGGCAGGAGCACACTGCTTAAATCCATGCTTCTTATCCATTCTTCTTCAATCTTTGGAGGTCCGATCACCCATGACCAAAAAGGATGAAGGAACTTTGTCCAGACAAAGCCGAACGGCAATGGCACAAACTACTTAACAGTTTCTTACTACCTATGATACAATTTGAAAGGTGGAGTTCTTTGCCAAAAGTCCCCTAAAATAGCTACAGGCACATAACTACCTGAAGAGAGCTAGGAAGTGAGGTGGCTGGGGCCACACTGCACTTTTATAACCCCTGCATTGAACATTCAATGCAGCTGTCCCAATAGGCACTGCTTTCCAGAAAGTTTCTAAAGCTCAGCAGTAAAACCTTCAAGAGGGAATACGCAGAAGTATTATGCTCAAATAAGTTTGTTCGTCTCTAAGGTGCCACAAGTACTCCTTTTCTTTTTGCGGATACAGACTAACACGGCTGCTACTCTGAAACCTGTTCCTTAAAGCAGTAGTCCTTTTAATGAATATTCTGTGTGTTGTATCGACACAAACCATTTTTCAGTAAAAATCTAGTAAATCAAAAGATGAACTTGTAACCTAGTCCTGGCCAATAGAAATAAGTGAAAAATGTAATGCCACAAAAAGTCTGCAGATTTTTTATATGTATTATCCTCATTGTTACACTTTCAGAGAAATAGATTAAAAGAAAAACATGATAGTAAAAAAAAAAGTGATCATGTGAAACAAATGAGAAAGGATAATTTTATTTCCACAAACCACCAACCAAATAAAAATATGAGACACTTTGTTACAAGTAGAAAAATGTTTATATTGCCCTAGAGCAGGGGGTCTCAACCTTTTTCTTTCTAAGGCCCCACCCAACAGGCTATAAAAATTCTATGGCCCACCTGTGCTACAACTGTTTTTCTGCATATGAAAGCTAGGGCCAGCATTAGGGGGTAGCAAGCAGGGCAACTGCCCAGGGCCCCATGCCACAGGGGACCCAGTGAAGCTAAGTTGCTCAGGCTTCAGCTTCAGCCCCAGGTGGCAGGGTTGGAGGCGGCGGGGCTTCAGCTTTCTGCCCTGGACCCCAGTGAGTCTATTGCTGGCCCTGCTTGGCAGACCCCCTGAAACCCCCAGACCCCTGGCTGAGAACTGTTGTCCTAGAGGACTTTGTTCTTCACTGTGACATGAGAGAAATTATTAAGATCTATCAAATACCAATGCCAAAGCAGGCTATTTCAGGACAAAAAAAATTCCTGCCCCCATCCTATCCCTGTTGCAACACATAGTGAGAAAGGCACCAGTTTTTTTCCTTTAATTCCCAAGAACTACTAAACAGAAACTAAACAGATGTTTTGCCAAAAGACACCCTGGCATTCTCAGACATATGTTAAACAAATGTGACCAGAAAAGAATCAGAAAATTCAAAGTTATGGTTCTCTCAAGGCAACTACAACTCATCTCCCTCACACTTATCTATTATTCTGTACTTCTCTATGTTATTAAATGTATGCCTTTATGTGTAGCAGAACTCATATTCAAGTTAGGTACTGCATCTGTACAAGATGGGCAAGGTATGCAACAGTGGGAGTCATGACAATTTCATTAGTTTTGTGCATTTAAATTATCAACTACAAAATGTCATCAATATAGGATGTATTAGGCAATATAGGTCTCATATACTTAATTTCTAAAGACGAGAAAACTAGTAAGTCATGTCAGCATTAGTTCGGTTCATTACAGGGGGGTCAGGTGGTTCTCTTCTTCAAAAGCATGGCTTGAAAAATCAGTTTGCCCTCACACCAGTAGGAATCTTTCCCTAATCAGCCATTTCTGCAAAATTAAAGATTTCATTTAAAAAAAAATTAGAGAGACACCAACTTAAAATCTTATATCTGAAAATATTTTTATCTACTACTGTTACAAGTAACACCTCTAATTACTGTAAGTGAAAGATTACATAAAAAGGTTTTTTTCAACTTGCTTACCTTGTGCATTTGATCACTCTGGCATGCTTTGTGTGTGATCAGTTTCACTACCTCCCTTGTATAATCAGTTACCCTCTTTGTGCGAGTCTTTCACACAAATGGGAGAGAAAATGTTTTATAGTAAAATCTGATATTAAAACCATGAAGACTGGCAGTAAGAATTTAGGGAGTAGGTACGATACTGAAACTACTATAAACTCTTTTTAAAAACTGACTAGATGTCAAGCAGACTGTGATTGGGTGAATCTCCATCACCTGCTAGAGGAGGAGGAGGTGACTGTGGTGGGGGAACCCAATTAGAAACAGGCTCCATACCTATTGGGTGAATGCTTTATTGCCTCCTGGCCAAAACTAGATATGAGCTGTTAGTCAGCTGGACCTTATAAGCAGACTTTGGGAATGATTCCAGAAAAGGCAGGACACTCTTCCAGGAAAGAACCCATTGGACCAAAACAGTTTCCTAGGGGTGTGAATCCTAAGGCAAGACCTAGAAAGAGCATAAGAGAGGCCTATGGAAAGCTACTGGAGTTCCCAGGACGAGGAGGCGGTAGGGGAAACCCTGCTAAACAAGAAACAACTGAGGAGGAACTCTGCATGAATGGGTTAGGCACCTGTAGGAGGGAAGCCCAAGGCAGGGCCAGTAAGAGTACTTCAGTGGAGTCTGAGTGGGTGGCAGACTCACTAGTTTAGAGGTTTATTTGGATTTTCAGTAGACTTTTTTTGGTCATCCCAGAAGAGATTTAGAACTTTTATGTGACTTGCCCAGAAGGCCAAGCCACAGAAGACCTTGGGAGTCAAGGATGTGCAAAGACACATGGCCCGCAGAGAGCGTTGGGGGGAAAAAAAGCTATGGTAACAACACCCTGACTCAAGGGGGTGCATATGTGGTGAGTATGCCATATAACGCAGATGTATCCCTTTATGTTACTAGCAACGCTGGTCTTAAAACTACATTACCTTTGCATTAGAAAGTTAACCCGTATTTGGGTCAGGAAGGAATTTACCCCTGCGGTTAGACTGTCAGAAATCCTGTGGATTTTTTGCCTTACTCTGCAGCCTGGGGTATAGGTCACTTGCAGGTTTAAACTAGTGCAAATGGTGGAGTCTCTGTAACTCTGAGTCTCTTTAAACCATGATTTGAGGACTTCAATAACTCAGCCAGAGGTCAGGAATCTATTACATAGTGGGTGGGTGAGGCTCTGTGGCCTGCAATGGACAGGTCAGATTAGATCAGCAGTTCTCAAACTGTGGGTCACAACCGCATTTTAATGGGATTGTCAGGGCTGGCTAAGGCTTGCTGGGGCTCAGAGCCAAAGCCCAAGGGATTGAGCCCAGGCCGTTGGGGCTCAGGCCCTCTGGCTGGGGCGGAAGTCCTTAGGCTTCAGCTTTGACCCCCTTCCCCACAACAAGCAGTGGAGCTCAGGCTTTGCCTTCCCCACCCTGGGCGGTGGGACTCGGGTGGGCTCAGGCTTCGGTCTCCCCCTTCTGGGGTCAATAGTAATTTCTGCTGTCAGAAGGGGGATGTGGTGCAATCAAGTTTGAGACCCCTTGGACTAGATCATGATGGTCCCTGCCAATCTTTAAGTCTGTCTGCATAGACTCATACCCTTTATCTGTTGCTGTCCATAGCTTTAATAAGCAGCACTGTTGGATTAACAAGTTTCTAGTCATTTTCACTGCTGCTATTCAGAATCCTATGCACAGCAGTGCAATCAAGAATCACATCAGTTTTACACTGCTGATTTGGAAAACTATGAACAGAGGCAGATAAGTTAGTCACAAGAGAGGACAACCCAAAAAACTGTTAGTGGAGATCATTTTTTCTCACTTCCCTCAGGAGCTTTTGAGCAGAGGAAAGCAGCAACAAGATGTTCCTCTATGTAGGTACTCATATGGTGCCCAGCCCTGTAGAATCTGAGCTCCTCAAATATCAAACGTATCCTCCCTGAGAAGTAGGAGAGTAATATTCCATTTATTGCAGAAGAGGGAGTAGACACACATGGAGACTAAATGACTAGCCTGGGTTCACACATCATATCTGAAGGCAGAGCAAAGAATTGAACATTTTCCTCCTGAGTCCCTTAGCCATAAGCTCATCCTTCCAGCTAGAGGGAAGGAGGAGTATCATAAGTCATCAACCATTCAGTAGCTGAAACAGAAGATGGAGCATCTAATCAGGATCTAGGCCCATTTCCATGGAAGAATTCCCAGAACCTCCTATTCCCAGCTTTATCTATCCCTGGCTATCAAGAAGAGGTGAAATATTAAAGCTCTGCTGTGAAGCATCAAGTGTTGACGCTATTAGTTGTTTGATCTGATATGGCAAACATGTTCCATGCACTAAAAGGGTATTTAAGTATCTAACATCTGCCAAACAAAACAACTTAAGAGTACTGGAGTATTTGATTCTTGCATTCTAACAATCTATGTACTCACACAACATTAATAAGCAATGTATAAATACCCAGAAAAATTGTTCGTACATACAAAGAGTATTTGTGAATGTGCTAGTATATTAAATTTAGCAGAAAAAAGGACTCAGCAGGTCAGTGCCCTGTGTACATTACCTATAAGCATCACAAAGGCCATCAGACTCATAGGGCACCTCTTCGTCTGGTTATTAATCTAGACAAAACTAAGTGCATGGCCATTACCATAGGCCAGCTCTAATACCATCTTAAATCCAGGAGAGGGAAAGTCTTAAACGTGAAGAGTTAGGCCATGTAACTTATGTCGCTCGGGGAGGATGTGGGGGGAACCACCCCTCTGAGCGACTGTCAGGGTTCCTTCCCCACTCTGAACTCTAGGGTACAGATGTGGGGACCTGCATGAAAGACCCCCAAGCTTATTCTTACCAGCTTAGGTTAAAACTTCCCCAAGATACAAACTTTGCCTTGGCCTTGAACCCTATGCTGCCACCATCAAGCGTTTTAAACAAAGAACAGGGAAAGAGACCACTTGGAGACGTCTTTCCCCAAAATATCCCCCCAGGCCCTACATCCCCTTTCCTGGGGAAGGCTTGATGATAATCCTTACCGATTTGCACAGGTAAACACAGACCCAAACCCTTGGATCTTAAGAACAATGAAAAATCAATCAGGTTCTTAAAAGAAGAATTTTAATTAAAGAAAAGGTAAAAGAATCACCTCTGTAAAATCAGGATGGTAAATACTTTACAGTGTATTCAGATTCAAAACACGGAGGATCCCCCTCTGGGCAAAACCTTAAAGTTACAGGAAACAGGAATAAATCTCCCTCTTAATACAGGGAAAATTCACATAAAACAAAAGAGAAACTAATCCGCCTTGCCTGGCTTACCTATACTGCTTGCAATATTGGAGACTTGGATTGGGTGGGTTGGAGAAGATGGATTTCTGTCTGGCCTCTCTCAGTCCCAAGAGAGAACAAACATGTAACCAAAGAGCACAAACAAAAGCCTTTCCCCCTCCAAGATTTGAAAGTATCTTGTTCCCTTATTAGTCCTTTGGGTCAGGTGCCAGCCAGGTTAGCTGAGCTTCTTAACCCTTTACAGGTAACAGGATGTTGCCTCTGGCCAGGAGGGATTTTATAGCACTGTACACAGAAAGGTGATTACCCTTCCCTTTATATTTATGACAGCAATGTAAATTTCGCTGGCATAAGTGGTAGTGTGCACACTGCTATGTTGGCAGGAGAGCTTCTGCCATGTGTGGAGGTGGTTTTATTATGTCGACGTGAGAGCTCTTTCCTGTTGGCATAGAGGGGCTACACGAGCGATCTTACAGCAGTATAGCTGTGCCGCTGTTAGCTTACTAGTGTAGATGTGGCTTTGAAGTGATAGGGGAAGAAGCACCAAACCTCTAGCAGCTTTTCTCCTCCTCTTGTGGCATTCCACTAATCTTTCATGTTTTACATTCTCTGTATGGAGCAATAGTTTCTGAAACCTAAAGTTCAGAATACCTACAGTACAATCAGTTTCAACCTATTCAAAGAGTTAATAAGGACAAATCCTTCTAAATAATACTATGCTGTTGCACCATGAGTGGGGAGGAGGGATGATACTTAGACTTGTTTTGAATTCTGAGCCTTCTTCAAATTTAATTGCTCCCTTTTAACCAGTTGACCCTGCATTTCAGTGTACTGAATTCCAGATAGATCTGCACACGCGTAGGTGTATCTGGAGTTTCATCTTTCAGTGGGTTTAAAAAAAACGTGGTAAATCCATGTACTGAGTGCGTCATGGGATTTTAGAATAAAGTACTTAACATTTCTAAACCAATGTCTTCAAACATGAGAGCAAACAGTTCTTTCATCCTCCCACTGGGTAGCCTTGCAAAATATGAGGGAAACTGCGGCATGGGCAAGATTCATACAAATAATACAGACAATGCCCACTCTGTCACAACATGTTCCTCCCAAGGTCTGTGAGAGTGAGGGATTGTTCTTCAGGATAGGTTGTAGATCCTTGATGTGCTGAAGAGGTTTTAGTTGGGGGCTGTAGGTGATAGCTAGTGGCGTTCTGTTACTTTCTTTGTTGGGCCTGTCCTGTAGAAGGTGACTTCTGGGTACCCTTCTGGCTCTGTTAATCTGTTTCTTCACCACCCAAATGCCAAAAAAAAAAAAAGCCTTTGAACCCAGGAAGGAGCACTTGGGAATTCCTTCCTGTGGGGTACCCTCAAGCCCTTTCACCCCCCTCTGGGGAAGAGCTGAGAAAGAAAACAAGAAAATTAGCTCTGGCCACAAGCTAATTAATCCTAACTGTGCATACAAAATGATGAGTCTAAGTGAGCTGTAGCTCATGAAAGCTTATGCTCAAATAAACTTGTTAGTCTCTAAGGTGCCACAAGTACTCCTTTTCTTTTTGCGAATACAGACTAACATGGTTGCTACTCTGAAACCTGTAAATTAACTGTTGCCACTCAAGAAAGAGATCTTGGAGTCACTGTGGATAGTTCTCTGAAAGCATCCACTTAACGTGCAGCAACAGGCAAAAAAGCAAACTGAATGTTAGGAACCATTAGGAAAGGAATAGACAAAATATAATGCCACTATATAAATCTATGGTACTTACACACCTTGAACACTGTGCACAGTTCTGGTTGCCCCATCTCAAAAAAGATATATTAGGACTGGAAAAAGTACAGAGAAGGGCAGCAAAAATGCTTAGGGGTATAGAACAGCTTCCATACAAGGAGAGATTAAAAAGATAGGGACTGTTTTGACTAAGGGGAGATGTGACAGAGGTCTATAAAATCACGAATAGTGTGGAGAAAGTGAATAGGGAAGTGTTATTTACCCCTTCACTTAACATAACATAACAAGGGGTCATACAATGAAATTAATAAGCAGCAGGTTTGAAACAAACACAAGGAAGTACTTCACACAATGCACGGTCAACTCATGGAACTCCTTGCTGGGGATGTTGTGAAGGCCAAAAGTATAAGTGGGCTCAAAAAAGAATGAGATAAGATCATGGAGAGTAGGTCCATCACTGGCTATTAGCCAAGCTAGTCAGAGACTCAACTAAACTTCTGGCCACCAGAATCTGGAACTGGATGACAAGGGATGGATCACAAGGGGGGAGGAATAGCTCAGTGGTTTGAGCATTGGCCTGCTAAACCCAGGGTTGTGAGTTCAATCCTTGAGGGGGCCATTTAGGGATCTGGGGCAAAAATTGGGGATTGGTCCTGCTTTGAGCAGGGGGTTGGACTAGATGTTCTTCTGAGGTCACTTCCAATCCTGATATTCTATGTCAAAGGCCCTTGGCCTCACTAAGGACAAAGTTCACAGCAAGTACAGTAGAACCTCAGTTCTGA
Source organism: Chelonia mydas (assembly GCF_015237465.2). Taxonomy (NCBI): domain Eukaryota; kingdom Metazoa; phylum Chordata; order Testudines; family Cheloniidae; genus Chelonia; species Chelonia mydas. Next base: position 18,791,763 of record NC_057852.1, read on the forward strand.
ACTGACTGGTCAACCACACACCTCATTTGGAACTGAAAGTATGCAATCAAGCAGCAGGGACAAAAAGATACTGTACAGTACTGTTAAATGTAAACTACTAAAAAATAAAAGGAAAGTTTTAAAAAATTGACAAAGTAAGGAAACTTCTCTGGTAGTGGTTTCATTTAAATTAAGATGGTTAAAACCAGCAATTTTCTTCGGCTTAGTAAAGTTTCAAAGCTGTATTAAGTCAATGTTCAGTTGTAAACTTTTGAAAGAACAACCCTAGTATTTTGTTCGGAGTTGCGAACATTTCAGAGCAACAAACAACCTTCGTTCCTGAGGCATTTGTAACTCCAAGGTTCTACTGTATGAGATTTTTAAAAAATAGGATGAATTCTATTTAAATGCACAAAATTTTAAGCCCAAGTATTTTTTTCAGAAAGTTATAGAAACAGATAATGAAAGAGGTCTAAGGGCCTGGCTGAACTATCACATATACTCTGTGTACTCTTATAACAAAACTCCAAACATTTTATACTACCCAGGTAGGACTGTACTCTGGGGCATGCCCCTCATAAATTCTGAGCAATGGGAATCATGTTCAGTACCTCTCAGGATCTCTGCTAGAGCTTGGAAGGGTGGCTCTAACCCAGCTAGGTACCACCTACACAAGCAAAACCAAACAATGCTACAATATGATTCCTAACTCTGTAAATATGGCAAAGTGAACAGATCGTGAACAAAAATGCCTTTACAGAAAAATGCCATATGCTATCTGTATGCAGTGGGGTAGCTGTACTGGTCCTATGATATTAAGAGACAAAAAATATTATCTCACCCACCTTGTCAGTGAGTGTCTCCCTTTGCTATCTCTACAATATGGATGATATATTTTGATGTTGACCAGGAATTTCTATTGAACCTCAGCATAAACTTGTAGTGACTAAACACCAGATAATAACCCTGACAGTTACTTTGTATCATTAACCTCATTCATAACTTTAATAGATGTTATTCTTTCAGAACAGTGGTGTATCAACAAAACCATTTGTTTTTTAAAAAAACAAACGGTGAGAAATACTGATACAAACAGTATGGTGCCATAATACTATCTCACTGGCCTTTTACACCTGGTAAAGGGGATGCACACTGCGAGCAGGTGCTTGACTAGGGCTTTAAAGATCAACTGCACTATATAAATAGTATTTGATGATCACAGCAATCCAGGAGCAGCCAGACTTTATGAAAGGATTTTAGTCTCTATCACAGTCCACCCATGATGAATATCAGTAACACCCCCTTCAGAGAAAGCAATTGTTTATTATTTTTAAAGCCCTAATATCCCTACAAGTACTTTAATATGCACCTCCATCCTTTATTTTTTTTTATATATACATATATATATATATAAAAAAGCTGGCACAATGAGTCATATTTCTTTCCCCACTGCTTTCTCCCTGCAGGAGGCACCCTGTTGTCTCAAGGCAGGTTGTAGGGGATGACACACCGAGTCATTTGTTGGAACCCCCTTAGATACCACTGCACAGGTCAAGCAGAAGCTCAGTCCTTGGGAGGTGGGTTAGGCCTTAGCAGCAGCTCCCAATTCTCTCCCCCCTGCACCGCCCGAGCAGGAGTCCCTGCTCTCATTACCTTTCCAGCCAGGCCAGCCCCGTCCCCAGGGCACAAGCCCCAGCCGCTGCGTGGGGGGGGGTGTCTCACCGCTCAGGCGAAGCGGCAGCAGGAAGCCAAGCTCCGGCTGGGCAGGGAGGGGTTCGGCGGCTGGTCCCGGAGCACGAGGGGCCGGGGGCGGCCGGCCGGCCTCTGGCAGCGGCAGGCGGAGGAGGGGGGGAGCCGCTGGGGCTGTTTTGCTGCCGAGGCTGGTATGTCAGGGGCCGGGATTGGATTTCGAAAGATCCGCCATTTTCACCTCGTCATCACCATCGCATCCCAGCTCGGCACCAAGCGCGGCCCCCGCCCCCGGGCCCGGCCGGCCCGCCCACCCCGGGGAGCCCCGCCCCCGCCGTTATGCCCCGCGCCGGGCCGGGGAGCGCGGAGGGTCGCGACAGCCGGGCAGCAGCGGCCAGGACAGGGCGAGGGCGTGGGGGGTGGCAGCGCTCCTCCCACCCCAACCCCCTAGCCCCCCACCAGCCCTCCGCCCTCCTCCCAGGGAGAAAGGGGCGGAGAGTTGCTCGTGAGTGACAAGGAAGTGAGTGACAGACACCAAATGGGGGAAGGGGAAGAGGTAGGAGTTTTAGAAATACAAGTTATTACAGGGATGCGACGCCTGTAACTAGCACAAGGGCAAGAACACAAGCCGCTGTACATGCTGACCGTGAGACAGCTGCATGCCTTGCCACATGAGTTCCTGAACAACACGCCTCACCCTGAACCTCTCCTAGCACCTGTGAATCAGAGAACCAACCTGGTGTCACCTTGGCCAACACGCATACCTCACGACAGAAATACAAAGATGGCAGAAAAACAGCAGAGCTCAGGCAAAGATTTTGACACTTAGGGAAAGGGGAAATATTTTACTGCAGGTTACATTTGTTGGAGTTTTTTTCATTTTGAAAACTTCACAGCTGATTAAATTAAGATCCCTCCCCAAAAGTTAAAATTCTAGATGATTGTATGGAAGTACAAAGTAACAGAAAGTGACCATTCTGACACTAGACTACTGTACCATGGTATCCAACTATCTGTTTTGTTTTTTCCATTCAACACTTCTAAAACATCAGGGCCATTTTATAAAATGTATCAGGAAATATCAGTCTTGTGAAAAAACATGCCTACAAAATATTATTTTAATAGGCGTATGTTTTTAGTTAGAGCACAACAAGAAGTATGAATAAAAAAAATAAATTACTCTCAGGCCAAGAATTCTAGGACTGCCCCTATTTCAGACAAGAAGTCACCAACATACAAGATCCTTCAAAGTCATAGAGTTTAAGCCCAGAGGGAACCATCAGATCACCTATTCTGACCTCCAGTATATCATAGGCCACCCACACACTAAACCAAACAACCCAAATTAGCCTAAATATTACAGCGTACAAGAAACTAAGGGTTGGTCTGCAGTACAGTTAGGTCAACATAAGGCAGTTTACATCAACCTAACTTTGTAAGTGTCTACACTAGAACGTTGCTACTGCGAATGTATGTCACCCATTACACCGAACTATTAACTTCACCTCCATGAGCGGCGTAGAGCTTAGATCGATGCAGTTAGGGCAACACAGTGTCTGCATAGACATTACATTACTGACATTGCCTGTTGGCTCTCCGCCCGGGTGGGGGCTCTAGGCCACAAAGTTATCATCAAGGATCTACAACCTATCCTGAAGGACAACCCATCACTCTCACAGATCTTGGGAGACAGGCCAGTCCTTGCTTACAGACAGCCCCCCATCCTGAAACAAATACTCACCACCAACCACACAACAGAACCACTAACCCAGGAACCTGTCCTTGCAACAAAGCCCGTTGCCAACTGTGTCCACAGATCTATTCAGGGAACACCATCATAGCGCCTAATCACATCAGCCACACTATCAGAGGCTCGTTCACCTGCACATCTACCACTGTGATATATGCCATCATGTGCCAGCAATGCCCCTCTGCCATGTACATTGGTCAAACTGGACAGTCTCTACGTAAAAGAATAAATGGACACAAATCAGACGTCAAGAATTATAACATTCAAAAACCAGTCGGAGAACACCTTCAATCTCTCTGGTCACTCGATTACAGACCTAAAAGTTGCAATTCTTCAACAAAAAAACTTCAAAAACAGACTCCAACGAGAGACTGCTGAATTGGAATTAATTTGCAAACTGGATACAAATAACTTAGGCTTGAATAGAGACTGGGAGTGGATGGGTCATTACAAAAAGTAAAACTATTTCCCTGTGTTTATTTCCCCCAGCCCACCCCCACTGTTCCTCAGATGTTCTTGTCAACTGCTGGAAATGGCCCACCTTGATTATCACTACAAAAGGTCCCATCCCTCCCTCATTCCCCCCCCCCCCCCCGCTCTCCTGCTGGTAATAGCTCATCTTAAGTGATCACTCTCCTTACAGTGTGTATGGTAACACCCATTGTTTCATGTTCTCTATACATATAAATCTCTCCACTGTATTTTCCACTGAATGCATCCGATGATGTGCGCTGTAGCTCACGAAAGCTTATGCTCAAATAAATTTGTTTGTCTCTAAGGTGCCACAAGTACTCCTTTTCTTTTTGCAAATACAGACTAACACGGCTGCTACTCTGAAACCTAAAGTTATCAGTGGAAGCCTCCTGGTGAGGATGCACACCACTGACAGAGGGGGCATATTATGGACATGAACCATCACAGTAATTACTGCGATTGCTGTATTTTGACCTAACTTAGGTTGACTTAATTTTGTAGTGTAGACAAGGCCTACACCTATATAACACAGGCACAGAATAAGAGGGACTGAGGTGCACCAATGCTCAAGGCACCTACAATAGCAGGGAACTGATTAAGTGAGATATACCCAGATAATTTGGATCAAGTGACCTGTACCCATACTGCAGCAGAAGGTGAAAAACCTGCAAGGTCACTGGCAATCTGACTTGGGAAAATTCCTTCCCAACCCAACGTATGGTAGACACGGAACATGAGAAGTGACATAAGTACTGCTGCATCTGATTCCAACTGGTTAATATTTTCTTCTTTTTGAGAAGTGGGGAGGAATGTGCCAGTAGCTATAAAACTGGCACAGAACTCCTAGACAAAGTTACAACTCAAAGGAAAACTAAACAGCCAAATTATCAATACCTCAGAAATTAAGGCAAATATAATGGTACTATGGAGCAGAATACTCAACCCCAAGGCAGGAATGCTCAGCAATACTTAGAAGCTATTCCCCCTCCGCAAAGGGTCCCCAAACCATGCAAAGGTGAGGCTACAAAGGTGAAGGAATATTATCAGGGCTTCAACACTGAGTGAGCAGAGAACCTCCTCCCCTCTTTGAATAGGAGGGTGTTGTCAGGTACACCAGTTTCAGGCAAATCACTGCATTTACCTATTTAATTTCCAGTTATAAATTTGACCTAATTTCAGCCATTATCTAAAAAATGTCTATAGATTCATCTTCCCATAGTGTTGCCATTGTTTTTACTATTCTCAAATTAGAAAAACACTACCATAATAAAGAAGGAGCTGACAATTTGAGATGTGGCATACCATTTTGCAGTTCAGAGATGCATATCTAAAATGAACTTTTGCAATGATTCATTATTCATTTCTACTCTACACTGCCCCATGTATAAACATCCTTATTTATACATTGTGGTATGCAGGGGAAGTGAAAATCCCATGTACATTTATGGATTTGATTTTTTTTTTTTTTTTTTAAGAAGAGAGAGATTGATGTAACAAAGCCCCAAACTGTTAGTCCTATTTTTCTCTCCTTTTGATCTTTGCTAAAAAAAAAACCCCATCTCACAGTAAATCTCAGTTCTTTTGAACTCTTGAATTCCTTAAAATTGTCTATGGTTAACAGAGCCACATAAAGAAAGCTACTAGTTATTCTACAAGTTACTATAAAATGCCAACATATTTGTCATAACAATTAAACAGTCACACATATCAAATGATTTTATTTTTCACTTTCAGCATCTGCGGTGTCTCTGGATACTGTTTATTTACAGTGACAAACGGACAACGAGTAACAACTAAACCCACACCACGGCACATGCCCCAGTCAGTGGCCACGGTGGCGGGCGCCAACCCGCTGCCGGGGCACAGCTCCGGCCCAGCAGCCTCCCCTGCCAGCGCAGCCGGGTCAGAGGCCGGCAGCCTCTCCGGGTCGTTGCGCCCCGATCCCAGCACTGAAGCCGCCCATCGAGCCCCCTGCTGCCCACGCAGGGCCGGGGGGAGAGCGGGGGGGATGCACCAGCCCCTGCCCGCCGGAGGTGCCGGGCCCGACGCGCTGAGGTGCGCAGGCCGGCCAGGAGAGGCAACGCGGGGCTGCGCCGCGGCGCTGGCCGGGCCTGTGCCGCCCGCCCGGTGTGGCGGGCCGCTGACAGGGGGCTGCCGGCACAGCGCTGCCGTCCGGGGAGAGGCGCCCAGGCGGCGACAGCGGGGATCGTCCCGCGGCGCTGCGGGCGGCGGGGAGCCCCCCCCGCCCCGGCCTGTCCCTGTTGCCAGGGCGCGGGCGAGCCCCCCGCCCGGCGCCCCGCGGGGTGGGTGGCCTGGGCGGCGCTACGGAGGGCGACACGCTGGGCTCCCCCTGGCACCCCCTCCCCCTCCGGCTGGTGCGCCCTCCCTTCTTCCCCACCCCGCAGGGGCCCCCCCCGCGCTCACACTCACCGGGCTCGCGCTCCCCCCTCCCCCGGGCTCGCGCCGCGGCTGCTCCCTCCTCCCCCCCTGGGCTCGCGCTCCGCTCTCAGCAGCGGCAGCACCAGGGACAGGTTCCGTGTTTGTTCAAAATCACGCGCCCATCGCCATTCCACCGCCACATCCCATAATAATGCGCAGCGACACCCTGGCAACCGACTTCGCGTCACCAAGCGAGCGCGCGAGCGCAACTCCTCCCCCTCCTCCCCCTTGTATGCCCGGCGCTTCCTGCCTGCCTGCCGCGGCACAAGGCGCTTCCGGATACGTGACCGCATCGCGTCGGCTCGTGACCACATCACGTGCCGCTGCACCCCAACGCCGGGCTAGCGACCGCGCTGCGTGGGAGGGGAAGCCGGGGCAGACCAGGGCCGGGCTGGGAGACTGAGGGAGGAGTTTGGCTGCCAGGTGTGGCTGGCGCCGCTACTTGTGCAGCCCGCGGCGCAGTGGGTTGCTACCCGCGGGGAGAGCCCTGGCAGTGGCGATGCCTTGTAGTGCCTTCACTCCAGTCACCTCCGCTCGTAGCACGCTCTGCTGTACTGCTGCCGTCGCTGATGCCACGGCTAGGCAGAGGAGCTGTTTAGGTCAAAACATGGTTAAAAAAAAAATGGTAGTTCCGCAGTCTGGTTCTGCATCTATAAAATGGGGTAACAGCCTTGTAAGCACTGCGTGAGCCTCCTTCGATGAAAGGTGTTATGCAAGTGCGAGGTACTGAGGTGCTATGCCGTTTTTTCATGGGGCTACACGCTCTTGCAAAGGAAATGTACTTATTTTGTTCAGCTTCTGTATCATAGGTACTCTCCACTTATTTGTAGGGTATGGGCAAACAAGGGAATTTCCCTCTCCACTCTAAACATTCAATAACTTATAAGGCAGTGAATGCATTTTTCTCACCTTCTCTGTTTATTTCTCTGTCGTTTGCATTGTGATTTGCTAAATATGCTACACCTCAATTTACCTTGCTTCACATCTTTGAGACTAATGGCTTTCCACCTCCACACCCTAGAAATTTCCACAGTAAAGCACAAGAGTGAGAAAATTGCAGAGTTAATTCTGAAGACTTGAACCAGGAGCAATACTTTCTCTTGCCCATTTGATCTGCATTTAACTGACAAAAGAGACCATGAAAACCATATGTACATACACACACAGGGGAAAATGTGAAATGGCTGCTGCAGAGCATTCTTCACGGTACACCATACAAAATAAACATTAAAGGTTACGGGGGGAAAGTATGATATTTTAGAAATAGCATATGACCATGTCATTAATTATTGTAGTGGAGAGAGTGAAATGGTTAAGGTTGCTTGTGCAACTTTGACATTTCCTAAGTTTTAAGTGTGTAACTCTACAAATTTAAAATGTAGTGAAATCCTAGCTGAAATGATATAACCTAATTGATATATTGTTTTTGTCTCCATTAAAACATTTCTCTGCAGTGTTTGTCACCCAAGTGTTAGTGAATGAGTAAAAAAATAAACTTCTCAGTCTATTTTCTTGATCCCAGCTGAAGCCCAATCCTGAAAACAACTGCCTGTGGGCAGCCCCTGGCCTAGGTGTTGTCACCCATTTAAATAAATGGAGCACCCAGCACTCTACTTCTATTAAAATAAATAGAGAGGTGGGGGCTCAGCTCTTCTGACGTATATCACTGGACCTCAATTACACATTGGTAAAACAGGGAAAGTATGATTATTAGTCTCCTTTTCCATCTATCATAAACTCTATACAAAAAAAATTAGAAAAGGAAAATAAATACTGCAATGTCTGAAATCTTCTGATAATAACATTTGTATGATAGACATGCTATTAACACCACTGAAACAGAGCTGACCAGCAAAACAGTTTGGAAGGAAACAGACAGAGCTATAACATCAAGGAGTACAGTGGCACCTTAAAGACTAACAGATTTATTTGGTCATAAACTTCAGTGGGTAAAAAAACACTTTTTCCGTGTTTTTTTACCCACAAAAGTTTATGCCCAAATAAATCTGTTAGTCTTTAAGGTGCCACCAGACTCCTTGCTGTTTTTGTGGATACAGACTAACACGGCTACCCCGATACTTGAGAGCTATAACATGTTCCACTAATCAGGCCCTGGCCCTGAGTCCTTCCTTTTCTGACAGAGCGACCCCATGGGAAGGAGACAACTCACCCCTTCCCCCCTCTGGTCCATATGAGTGCATTAGACAGGAGACCCTGCTTTTCCAGGCCCAGCAGCTGAACCAGGGCGTGCAACTCTTGGACTGGCCCCCTCCCGCCAAGTGGGGTGGGGCCGGGAGGAAGAAATAGCTCAGAGCCAGTAGTCGTGGACCCGGAGAGGGAGAAGGGGGCTGAGGGTCCTCTCCCAAGTAGAGGCTCTGCTGCCTCCTCTCGCGTAGTCCCCCGCACCGGGTCAGTGTGAGAACCCACTCCAGCCTCCTCGGCAGGCCGCGCGCTTGGCATCCCGCGTCCCGCAGAGGCTGCACCTGGCTGGCAGCAGGCGGCGCTCTGCAGAGGGGAAGGGGGTCATGTGACCCTTCTCGCAGGGACAGGGGCCACTCTAGTCGTTGCTCCTCTATGATACAAAGGGACGAGGCGGGTTCCCTCTCGCCGGTAGCTGGAGGACCGCGTCCCCTCCTTGTCTGTCGGTGCGGGGGAAGATGGCGGCCGCGGTGAGGCAGGAGCTGGGCCAGCTAATGAATTCCAGCGGCTCCCACAAGGACCTGGCGGGGAAGTGAGTGACGGCCGAGCGGCCCGGGGCTGCGGCCAAATCGCCGGGGGGCGGCGGGAGGGAAGAAGGGCTGGGGCTGAGCGGGGCAGGAGAGGGGCAGGAGGAGAGGGGATCGAGAGAGGGACTGTGGGGAAGGGACATCCGGACTGGGGCGGGCGGCTGTGGGGAGAGGGGATGGGGAGAGGGAGACGGAGGGAGGGACGGAGCGAGAGGGGATCGGGGGGGCTGTGGGGAGAGGGGATCGGGGGGGAGAGGGACGGGGGAGAGGGGATCAGGGGGGCTGTGGGGAGAGAGGATGGGGGGAGGGGGGATCAGAGGGGCTGTGGGGAGAGAGGATGGGGGGAGGGGCGTGGAGTAGAGGAGGCTGCACTGACATCTGAGGTGGGAGGGGAAGGAGGTATAACAGGTGCTTAAGGACAAGGAAGAGTGTATTGCTTCCCCCTTTAGCGGGGATCCCTGTACCTTACAGACTGGAGAAGCCCCTCATCTACCTTGTGCATTTTTGGCCACACTTTGTGCACAGTCAGTTTCACCCCTGCTCTGTCAGTCACTTTCCATGTTGTTCATCTGGGTCTAAAGTTACAGTAACGTGAATATTAAACCATGATAATCTGTAAGGAGGATTAAGGGGCAGGTAAGAACCTGGAAATACTTTTATCTCCCTTTGTAAAATGGACAAGAAAGGTGCTGCCAAGACTTCCTGGGTCAGTGCAGACAAGATCTCAGCTCTCTGTTAAAGATCTTTTAAATGTTAGAACTTTGGGCTCATTCAAATTTCAAGCACTGTATGTGAGACTATTTTGGTGTTTGAGGCAACTAAATTCCTGATATGTCATTGATTTTTGAATCTGACTTGGAAAACACTTGATTTGACTGTGCAGAAACTTTATTTAGTAAAAATATGTGATTTTAAACTACTGTTACGTGAGTGACAGTGCAAAGTGAAAACTCTGATAGTGAGACTAGACAAAAATATTCTAGTGCTAAAACACAGTACAGCTTATCTTTTGGTTGCTGACATGTCAAATCATTAACCCCATAAGTTTAAATCAATCTCTCTCATAATTTAGTTCCCACAATATCTGTTCTTCCCAACTGTATCTAAACTGTATGGGTTTGTGTTGATTTACATTGTCAAATTAGCTAATTTCAGAAAATTGTGTTTAAAAAAAAAAAGTTTTCTGATAGTCTTAGACTTTAAATTCAAAAGGAATAATATGATTATCTAGTCTGACCTGAATAACATAGGCCATCGAATTTCACTACATAATTCCTGTGTGACGCTCATAGGTTTCTGTTGAACTAGAGCATATGTATCAAAAAGGCATCCAATCTTGATTTAAGAATTTCCTTATGATAATACTAAGGCAATAGGCTTGTTTATCAGATTTAAGGAGAGGTGCTCTAACCTGTACACAACTACATATATTATAGTATGTAAATATAAATCTTGGAGGATTTAGCCTGGGGTTTTCAAAAGAACCGGGCGCTGAACTCCCACTAAATTTCACTGGGCTTTGGGCACCTATCCTTTAGGCTCTCTTGAAAACCCCAATCTAAAGAAATATAGCAACTTTAATAGAGAGTATAAAAAACAATCTAAACTACAAAGTAAGGACCAAAATAGACTGAACAAATGAAAGGATATTAATTGTGGTGATCTTTTTGGTTTTAAATCTATGGACAGATATCGTCAGATACTGGAAAAAGCAATTCAGCTGTCAGGGGTGGAACAACTAGAAGCCTTGAAAGCTTTTGTAGAAGCAAGTAAGTAGGTGTGGAATAGTACTTGTTTTGTTTATTCATTGTTGACTGAAGACCTGTTGGATTACACATTTAGATAAATATAACTTAGGCTATGTGAATGTTTGATGCTCTGTGCATATTCAGTCTTGCATCCGAGTCTGCTTGGAGCACAAATCATCAATACATTAAAACATGATTAGAAAACAGACTTTAAAATGATTGTAACCTTGTTTTGTAAACTAGATTTCTCCCCCGCCCCCTAGCAAACTTGTCAGTGGTACAGCTCTTGAATACACTCATGGACACTACATAAAAACCTAAAATAGCTGATCTTTGCTGAGGACTAAAGTGATGATTAGTTCCCCCCCGAAAAATTAAGCTTTTGAGTTAATGTAAAAAGTATCAGAAAAAAAATGCTCAAGACCTTTATTTTGTCATATTTGGATATCTTAGAACTGTCAAATAATTTTACTAAAATTTTCCGTTATCAATTGTCCAGACTGAGAACAGGCATGATAAAATTTGGCATGCAGTCTTAATTTGTCCAAGATGTTATAAACTAAGGCTACGTTTTAGTCACAGGTATTTTTAGTAAAAGTCACAGTGAATTTTTGTTTACTGCCCATGTCCTGTCTGTGACTTTTACTAAAAATACCTGTGACTAAAACTTGGCGGGGGGGATGCCTGGGGGCCCCGCAGGTGCTGGGGGCGGTGCAGGAGGCGGCATGCAGCCCAGGACTCCCACTGTTGCTGGGGGGGGGGAGGGGGGGGCATGTTGGCAGGGCCGGTAGGCTCCCTACCTGGCTCCGCACCTCCCCGCCCCCCAGCAGCAGCGTTTTGGATGTGGGAGAGGGTTGGGGCACGGGACAGGGTGAGGTGGGCGGCGCTTACCTGGGGGGCTCCCCGGAAGCGGCGACATCCCCCCTCGCTCAGCTGCTGGGCGGAGGCAGACCTGCGAAGCCAGCACTCTGGGCGGAGGCAGCGCACAGAGCTGCCTCGCCATGCCTCCGCCTAGGAGCTGAGCGAGGGGTATGTCATCACTTCCGGGGAGCCCCCCCCAAGGTAAGTACTGCCCAGAGCCCACCTCACCCCATCTGGTGCGCCCTCCCACACCCAAACTGCTGTTTGGGGAGGCGGTGGCCCAAGCCTGCCCCAGCAGCGGCCAGTGGGACTGGCACAGGGGCTACCTGAACTGCCCCTGAGCCAGGCGCACCAGCCACTACATAAGTCATGGAGGTCACAGAATCCATGACCAACTCGCAGCCTTAGTTATAACGTACTCACCTGAAAATAGCAGTTTAGAATGAAAGTTCTTTCTAAACCATAGGAAGACATCATATGTTACTTAGCCTTTGTCATACCTGAGAACTGTTCTGAGCTATGCAGCAAACAGATAGTGTAGGTTTCTTAGAGAGTAGAATCTAGTTTTCTTAAAATTAAGATTGTTGTTAATGACTTAAACAGGAATATTCAAAATTAGCATTAAAGCTGCTGATTAACTATAGATTGGTGATATCGAAAGCATTGACCTATATTCCTTCTCTTATTTCCTCCTCCTCTTGTGTCTTTGAACTAGTGGTAAATGAGAATGTCAGTCTAGTGATCTCACGTCAATTGCTGACAGATTTCTGTACGCATCTCCCAAATCTTCCCGATAGCACGGCCAAAGAAATCTATCACTTTACCTTGGAAAAGATACAGCCTAGAGTCATTTCATTCGAAGAACAGGTAAGAGAGAATTGAGTGGGTGAGATTCTCTGTCCTGCAATATGCAGGAGGTCAGATTAAATTATCATAATGATCCCTTCTGGTCTTAAAGTCAATAAGATTAATGACTATCATATTTACCTTAAAAAGCTCAAAACAGAGTTTTGAATCCTAAATATTATATTTTAATGTTTTTCAGTAAAAAATGGACACTCATACTCATGGTCCAATTTTACATTCTTGTGTACCCAAAACTCCTGTTGAATTCGATGAAGATTTTGGGTGTGCAAAGAATTCCATATTTGTCCCTTAATCAGGATGTTAAGTAGTTCCTGCACTACTAAAAATGACTTCCCAGAGCAAGACAATAATCTGGCTATTAGAGAAACCACTGAGATGCAACCTGGAACTCATTGTGCTGCATTTTAGAACAGTAACATAGTGGGCAGGGTATGCGAGGGAAGAGAATTTTTTTTTTAAGTTTGTTTTATTAAAAAATGTTCTCTAAATAAGTTAAGAACTCAAAATTTGTTTATTGGGGAAAATGTTTCCTTGAAATACCAGCTCATCAGGCAGCTAAAGTGTTTAGTTCAATGTGTGTCGTCAAGCCTGCTCATTTCTTTCTTTCTAGATACCCTGCAGTATTAGCTGGTAGTATTTGTGTATGGGGAAAAGAAGTTTTTATTTAAATATTATAAAATCTAATATTTGAATTGGAAAACCAGACAATCACTTGCTTTGCTTTACATTTCCATCTGCTTCCATTTTATTATTTTAATCAGCTTTCATCTCAATGCTTATCAAAACAGGCTTACCCATGTAACAATGGTTGTACATGGATTAAGCCTATCACACTAAGCAAATGGATCAATTAATTGTCACAATTCCTCTGTGAGGCTTTGATCCCACATTGTAAATCTCAAGATTGGGAACGAAGTTATACGAGTGCATTCCTACCTCATGGGGGTGATGTGAAGGTTCATTTTTTAGGCCCAGACCTTCAGAAATGGCTAGTAATTTTGGGCACCTCAATTTTGGAGAGAGTAACTTAGCACCTGTAAAAGGGTATGATTATTCAGAGGGTGGATTCTGAGCCCTTTCCAAAAATCAGTCCCTTTTCAGTGCCTCAATTTGGGAATGCCAAAATTGAAGCACTCAAAACCATTAGTCATTTTTTAAAACTTTGGTCTATGTTTGATAAAGATTTTTAGGTGGAAGGAGTATGCTGTATCATGTGTCTGGTAGCTGGAAAAATACTGTTGATAAATGAGAAGAAGCAGATGGTATGATTGCTAATGGAATATGGATCAGTTTTATAGTATGCTTTTGTTTTTTTCCAGGTTGCTTCTATAAGGCAGCATCTTGCATCAATTTATGAGAAAGAAGAAGACTGGAGAAATGCAGCACAAGTGTTGGTGGGGATTCCTTTGGAAACAGGACAAAAGTAAATATTGTGGTTAGACACAATTTTGTCCTGCTGAGTATCCTTCTGTGGTTTTTTTAAATGCTTCCCTAGAGTAAAGTGTGTCTGGTTTTTCTCTGCTTATTTCCCTGAATCTTCAGTAGTGTGGCATGGTGACAATTGTGTAGGTAAATTCAAAATCATCTCCACAGTATCAAAATACTGCTTGGCTCTCAAAGCGCTGTCATATATGGAATACCTAGTCATTAACATCCTTCAAGCAAATGTGATTAATAAAGCTTCACTTCAAAAAACACTCTACCCCTTTTCCCTGTTCATCCCTTTCTGCCTCCATGTACACATAAGGAGTTGCTATAGGCTTTGCCCAGATTAATGTCCTCTTGTGATTGCAAGATTGAAATGCTCACACAACTGGACTTCTACATTATGTATTTTTCTGCTCCTTCACAGACAATATAATGTGGATTATAAATTGGAGACTTACCTGAAAATTGCCAGACTGTACCTGGAAGACGATGACCCAGTTCAGGCGGAGGCTTATATTAACCGAGCTTCGCTGCTTCAGAATGAATCAACCAATGAACAGCTACAGATCCATTATAAGGTGGTGTAATTTATTTTAGTTTTTCCTTCTACGAGGGAAAGAACACCACATTGAATTATAGTAGGGGTTTTTTTTTTTTTTTTTGGTAGCTTTACATAAGCCTTTGATAAATAGATTTAGGATAGATTGATAAAAAATTTTTCAAAATGGACTTGTCTCATTGAAAGTCAATGGGAGCCTAAGCTCCTACTTGTCTAAGTCACTTCAGATTTCTAGATTACATAAGCAGTTTTGGAAATGTTATCCCTAGCTTACATCTGAAGAATCAAGATAACAGAAAGGACAAAGAATAACTCGCTTGAATAAGCATCAGGAAAAAATAAATTCACCATAATCACTGACACCAAACAACAAGGAATAAAATGAATTATTTTAAAAAAATCATATACTCCTAGAGCAATTTGTCCTCTAGCAAATGTTAGTCTCCTAAATATTACTCCACTGTGGGGTAAAAGCATTGGGGTCAGACTGACCGTATCAAATAGGTGCAGAAAAGCATAGAGTTCTAGAGCATTAAACAACCGGAGCATTACAAGTACAATTTTTTTTAATATGCTAGGCTTGAACTACACAGTCAGCTATGAAATTACAGAGTGAGTATAAGCATTATAAGAGAAATTGGAGGAGAGGGAAGACTGAAAAGCAAAGAAATGCTAAACTCTGAAGAAGAGACACCAAGGAAAAATTAGTTTCTGTACAGCTCTTTGAATTATATAGTGCATCCTGTAAGTGCAAAGTGTACAAAGGGAGACTTGGGTTATGAAACACTTTGTACTACATTTTATGTACTACTGTTTTATATTCCTTTTCATTCTTAATAGTTGGGCACTAGCACAATACTGCAATGTTTGAGATCCAAACACTGAAGGGAAATGTTTCTTTCTTTGTAAACTGATCCCAGCCCACAAAGAAGCTTTATATAAAAATATTTAATAGGTTTTGCAAAACCTATTGCTTGAGTTTATACTGTCTGACAGTTTAAATTAATGAACTGACAGTATTTACATATTAGCTGCTGGTACTCCCTATCTTTTGGATGAAATATAAAACCAGGGTCCTGACTACCTGTGACCCATTAAAGGTACATGATAACTTAACAGAGTTAGTGTTGTTACTCTGATGTCCTGGACAAATTACAAGCTGGATAATTACTTGGATCTGTCTAAATCTGTGCTGCATCTTTTATTGGATATGTATTAATCTTCACTTCCTGTCTGTACTGTTGTGTGATATTGCATTGCCCTGTAACAATTGAAATTTCGTTTTAGAATTAGCTGCATCTCTACTGTGAGGCAGGTATTAGTATATATAATTCCATATTTGTTTAAATTGGTAAAGCACTGTGGAATCCTATGATATGAACATCTATGTAAATAATTATGCTCAGTAATAACTCATGAATTTCACATTCAGATTAAGATTCTGCAGTTTCTGTAGAGATCTCAACAGTCTTTGGAGGACGGATTGCCACAATATCAAGTCTCTAACTGCAGAAGAATAGTTATTTAAACTCTTGCAGAACTTTCCCGAGATGATGGTGTTTTTCTCAGCAGACTTAAATGATGCTTATGGAGCCATGCTCTCACTTTGTAATACAGCAGCTAATGTGTATCTCCACTGTACAGTCACTTTCCTATTTAGCTTTTTTCTTACTGAAACATATTCTCTCTTTAGGTGTGCTACGCTCGTGTTCTTGATTACAGAAGGAAGTTCATTGAAGCTGCCCAAAGGTACAATGAGCTCTCTTACAAGAGCATAGTCCATGAAAGTGAGAGACTAGAGGCATTGAAGCATGCTTTGCATTGTACTATCCTAGCATCAGCAGGTAAAATGAATGTCACAGATTTCTGTGTATTTCTGGCCTTTTATATTCCATATAAAAAAAGGATTGTTAATCTTTAGTTGATCTCAGCATAACCTTTTGTATAGCTCTCATCATTGTAAGATGTAGTAGCGAGGAATCTAGAAGTATGAAAACAGGTAAGAAGTTGAGTGTTTGATAGCAGGCCAATAACTACGAGTTTTGAGTATCTTTCTCTCTACATGCCTAAGTTACAGTCATCTTACCTGGATGCACAAAAGAACAAATAAGTGGGAGAAGCTTAGGCTGTTTAAAAAAAAAAAACACTTTGGAAAAGGTTGCAGTAGGTATTATTATCTAAGGAAATTTTTTCAGTCACTGATCATAAAGTATACCTGGAGACAAACTAAGGGGGAAATGCAGGAAGGATTTTTCAGAAATGAGCCAATGGTTCCTTTTTCTAAGGCCTGTATTTAAAGTAGGCATGTATTCTCCATGAGGAGACCTACCCATCCTTTATTCGCAATGAAATACTAGATGTCTAGACACCATGAGGATGGGCACAGTAGAGGCCTTGACAGTTTTCTATTACACATATTTTCTATATGATACACTCCTACCCTTGGAAATGGTATAGGAGTGAACATGACAGCTTCAAAGCATTGTTCTCTCATGAGCACTGTTTTAGTAAAGTGATATTTACAGAATTTATTAAGGAGGTCATTTTGTGGGATTCTTGTTATTTCTCCTAGGACAGCAGCGCTCTCGCATGTTAGCCACTCTTTTCAAGGATGAAAGGTGTCAGCAGCTTGCAGCCTACGGGATCTTGGAGAAAATGTATCTAGACAGGATTATCCGAGGGAATCAGCTGCAAGAGTTTGCTGCCATGCTCATGCCACATCAGAAGGCAACTACAGCTGATGGTACAGACTTCTTTAAAGCACAGTAATACTTATCCAGTATAGATTTGCCTAGTATATGCATAGAAATGTGTATATACTCCAACTGGCTGCCTTTAGAACTCTACCCTCCTTAATGTATTTTAGTGCTCAGTCTTAGATTCAATTTCTATCTCTGTTTTAACCGGTTGATCTCTTAAGAGCTTTCTAGAATCCAGCTTCTCCATCCATCATTAGATTATACACCTCAGTAAATTTCTATTTTAATCTTTTTTTCTAAAGAATATAAAACTCATTTTTCTAATCTTCCTTCATTTTTTGAGATCTTCTCCTCTCAGCTTTTCCAGTTCTTCAATATATTTGTAAAATGATGCCCATCAGTTTTTTATAGTATGATCTATTTTCTACAGACTTATACAAATCTCTTGTTTTGTGAGTTTGATAGGTCTCAGTGTTTGTTTTCCTAGCTGCTGCCAGATAACATAGATCTAAAAACCATCAGCCACTTACCTCCCAAATCCATTCTCTGATCAGTGCTGTGCAGCTTTTGGTAACACAGTTCAGGCTAGAATTTACTAAATGATGTTACATGAACTAAATGACATCAGTGGAGCCTTAAATTCAAATTAGTGTGCTCTCTAGATTAGAGTGGTTAAGTGCAAAGTCCATGAAGAGTATGAAACACTTCATGTGCCAGGCAGGCCTTACCTTTATGGACACCTCTTGCTCTACAGCAAGGAAGAAATACTTTGAAAAAAATCAACTGAAAAAAAGTTAGAAAACGTTCCTCTTACCAGATAAGCTGTATGCATCTTTTGAACCCAAAACTCCTTTTTGGCTACATTCTATGCTTATGCTGTCTGGTCCAAAACTGAAAAACATCCTTGTTAATTAATATGTCCATTTAACTGTTGCAGTGTCTCTGCCTCTCTGGATCCTAGCTAATTCTGTCACCTATTTGTATTGTGGTAGAGTAAGATCAGGTGCTAGGTACTGCACAAACAGGAAGAGGCAGTCCCTACCCTAAAGAGTTAAAATGTGGAGACAAAAGGCAGAAGAAAGGAGAGCAGCAGTATCCCCGTTTCTCAGATGGGGAGAACTGAGGCACAGATTAACTCATTTTTAAGGTCATACATGAAACCTGAATCAGAGTCAGAAAATGAACACAGAGCTCCAGAGTCCTAGTCCAATACCTTAACTACAAGACTACCTCCACTTGAATGTCCTAGAACTGAGCAAGAGAGACTAAAGCCATTCTTCTAAGTTGCTTTCTTTGAACAGATATGTAAACTGTTAGGGTCTTACTGCTCATCTACTTTTGTATGGAGTAATAGTGCTGTAAGGAAACCAGATATGTTTCAATGCTCTGTACATATAAATTTTTACCAAAGTATTTTTCTTACTCACAGTGCAAGAAAAAGTCCCTTGAAAATTCTTAACAATGAAGTGTCATTTTATTCCGTCTCTAAGGGTCCAGTATCTTAGACAGAGCTGTTATTGAACACAACTTGTTATCTGCAAGCAAACTATACAACAATATTACCTTTGAAGAACTTGGAGCACTATTAGAGATCCCTGCAGCCAAGGTATCTTCTTTGTTTCCTGTGTGATAATTTTTGAATACAAGAAATGAATTCCATTGGCAAAGTGATATTAACAAGTATTTTTGGTTATAACTTTAAGGAGTTCAGCTTTTCAAGTTTCAGTGCTTAAGTACTCTGCACTGCCTCTAGTCTTTCAATCACAGGGCCAACATGTTCAGAATGCAAAACATTTAACCCATTTTGAGGGATGGGGAGAGAGGGAGAGTACTTAATTTCGCTCAGCAGCAACAAGAAGAAGAAGTGGATTAAGCAGTAGCATTGACTGGCGCCAAAGGGAGTCCATCTGGTTCTCTTTGGGCCAGAGGTTGGGCGGCAATAATGCGTAGTCTTAAACAATAAAGTAGAGGGGGATGATGTGTAAAGGTCAGGCATTATTTTGCAGCTTCATAAATATGTTGGAAACAAAATTAATATCATTCTCAGATCTCTCTCTCTCATTCCTATTTTGCAGGCAGAAAAGATAGCTTCTCAGATGATAACTGAGGGTCGCATGAATGGATTTATCGATCAGATTGATGGAATAGTTCATTTTGAAAGTAAGGGTTTCCTTCTTTTTCATGGTGCAATTCAAAATATGTTGGTTGAGCTGGTCTCTACAACACGAGGAAGTTATATTTTTTAAATGAGGATCTACTACAAGCAAGTGTGCTCAGACTTGCTATTGCCAGCAGATGGCAGTGTCTGTATTGTAAGTAGCAGTTCAGCTATGTCTGCTTGTTACTTACAAAGTCATATTTTCCTCTCTTTTTCTAATATTTAAGAGAATGTGTGATTGACTCTATACAAAAGCTATATCAGACTGCAAAATTTCATCTTGTTAGTCTTGTAAATACATGATGAGTAGGAAATTCTCCACTTTTACGTTGTGGTGCAATACCTAATTATGTAACGTACAGCCCCCAATCATTTAATCTTTTAAATTTAGAAATAACTATACTGTAGACCTGGTAAATAGACAATACTTTTTTTGTCACATCATTAAGTGAAATAACAATAAAAATGCTGTTAGTCAAAGTTCAGCAGAATTGCAAAGAATCAGTCTGTTTTTTCCAAATTATTTTATTTTATTTTTTTTAGCACGTGAAGCTCTGCCAACATGGGACAAACAGATTCAGTCACTATGTTTCCAAGTTAACAACCTTCTGGAGAAGATTAGTCAGACAGTACCGGAATGGACAGCACAAGCAATGGAAGCTCAGATGGCTCAGTAAACCTACACTTAGTCTTTTGACTATAATTAATCTCCTTCTGTGCTGTACAGATTAAATCTACTAGGACTATGAAATGACCACCTGAAAATTGTAGTAGTATACAGTCTTATATAATACTCCTGACATTTTGTCAGAATATGCAACATGGTATCACTGCATGAGAAATATGCTTTGCTGTTTTGAAAGTTGTGGTTTAAAAGTACAGAAAGAAGTAAAATCTTAAGATAGATTTGTACTGCACATACTGTTTACTAAATTGTGGACTCATCACTTTCCATTGCTGGTTGTGAAAATGTAAGTGCCATGTTCCATGTGAGTTATGGTTATTCCAATAAAGGGAGGAATGAGCCCATTAGATTCCATTAGAGCCCATTAGCCTATCCTATGATGCCTGTGTTTTAACAATCGCTTGTATTTCACTCACTAGCAGTTTGAGTATGAAAATGCAACATCATTCTAACCTTCCAAGTTTCCTGTATTGGATTTGCAATTTAGATATCTACTACATCCAGGAAAAGAAACGCCCTTCTCTTACAATTCAGAGAGCAGGAAAATAAGTTAACAATCAGAGTTTATTCTCTCTTATGTTCTGGCAGGATGACAACAGAACCAGTGAAATGATCATACCATGGACAAACTAGCATGAGCTAGTTATTGGGAACAGGAGAATACTCTTTCCAAGACAGCTTAGTACATACAATAAAACTTAACTTTCGCAACTGCTTCTCAACACATACATGCACAATAAGAGAGACAAAGACAAATTTGAGGTTGTTACTTTACTTTATTTCAGATAAGTAGTGCTTTCCAACAATCAAATTAAAATGCATACAGCACTTTCTTGAACAGTAAGTACAGCAGGAAATGAGAAGACTCTTGCTTATGGAAATTATAGGACTCACAACCAACGAGTATAGGAACATCTAAAATAGGGGAGAAAAGAGTTACATTCTGGCTGAGATTAATAATACCATTAGTTTTGTTAATACACTACCTTGAAATTTACTTAAGCAATCAAGCAATATAAGACTCATTATTGCTTATATATAGTGCATAGCTGTGTATTTTAATGAATCTACCTCAAATCAAGGAAGATGGAGTAGTATGAGGACAGGATTTGACTCTGAGTATTAATGGAAAAAAGATTTAGCTCAGCACTGGGTGCTTTTGAAAATGCAACCCAGGAACTACACTTTCTCCATAATCGACACTATTTAGCTTTGTGCAAACATAAGAATCACAATCATGTAAAGTTCTGCCACATGGTAATATCCCACAAAGATACATCAAAAGCCTAATCCTGAACAAGTCAGTTAAGTCCGAGCAAACAAATCCCTTTTACAGATGTGAGACTACACAGTGAAGATGAAGGAATGGCTGTTCACCCCCACCTATTGCAATGCAAGGGCACTGCTAAAGCAGGTCTAGCTGCCTAATTCTTGGAAGGGAGACTAGCTTCCTGCCACAGTCCACTCAACGGTTGAGCCATGTTGGTCCCCTGTAGCACACACCCACCTCTTCCGATTTGTGTTTGACATGTTCTGTTTGTTTTGCATTCCTGTGTGGAATTCCACTACAGAATTGCAAGTGCCACCTAGTGTGGAATACCTGCCACCTGTGGTGTACTAACAAGGCTCTCCCCCAGTAATAGATGGTCCTTGCTGCCTGTGATCTTGCATTCCCAGCCAGGCACGTTGCCCATTGTAAATGATTATATATTTCCTTTTAAATTGGCTTGGTAACTCTCACTCCACTTCTTACTGTGGCTCCTCTTAATACAGAGTCAAGTAAAAGGCTTATATGCTGCTTAGATAAAGCCACACTATAGATGGCCAGCTGGGGCCCAAGAAGACTTCATTTAGATACAGAAAGGGCGGGTAGAGCAGGACTCTGCTCTATATTGGATAGAAATCTGTTCACTGATTGCATATCATTTTGGTTCTACACTAACTTTTCCGTCACCACTACCATTTGTCCTAGAACTAATTGAAACATTACATCAGAGAAGCCTCTTGATTTATCAAACACTTACAAACCTTACTAGAATATCCCCATTTCCTTCCTTCTGTTAATATCTCTCTTTATTTGACAAAGAGCACACACAGGACACCACAGGATAGTGCAGAAATCAGAGCAGATGGATCCCTGTTGAAACAGAAAAAATATTAAAGGCTGTAACTTTAAGAAGTACATCTAACTTTTTGTTGACTTTATCACATTGGACTTAAAGTCAGACTAGCATATGGGCTTTCTGTGCTGCCTTTGAGTGGGATGACAGGGCCATTATGGGGAAAATACATTTTAAACATCCTTTCCTTTTCTTGTTACTAAAGTACTTTTTGGCCTAAATTCATAGAAACTAGAAGATACCAAACCCTACTTGGGTATCCATAGCCCTGCTTTTTACTGCAGCGAGCCAAAAAAAGAAAAATGTTCCCAGTTGCCTTCTGTAGGAGACAGAGAGACTGGGTGCTGGTAGCAGGTTACCTCTTAAAAGGGTTGCTTTAGGCACCAAAGAAGTTAATTAGGAAGTTATCTAATGGGTGGGGTTTACCCAATAACAACCAGGCTTTAGCAGATGGAAACCAGACTGAGAATAGACTGGAAGCTCCACTAGATCAAGTCAGCCCACCTCCCTACCTGTGCAGGATTGTTCCTTATAGAGTAACCTCTGGGATTCTGGCCAATTTCCATTTTAAAATGTTTCCAGTAGTGGGATTTTTCAACCGGTAAACTGGGAGTCTAGTGTCCAGTTGATTTGCATTTAGGGCTGGGATGTATTGTCTGATATTCAGCCAAACTATTCCTTTTCTTAACTTCATCCTTTTGCTAGTCCTCGCGCCACTCTTTAACACACTGCTATATTCCTTTCAGATCTTTGCAGTTATAGCCCCCACTATTATTAACTGTCAAAAACTATACTTATTTAACTCTGAATTTTCCTTAACGGTCAATGCCTCCATGCTCCAAATTTCCTTCCAAATTTCCTTCCTACCTGCATCCTTCAGGTATTGAAGATCCAGCAGGGAAAAATATGTTCTAACAGAGAAACTTTTGCCTTCCTGCTCTGACATAGCTCCAAATTTTTAAAAGATCTTAGCTCCTATATTTAGGCTCCGAAGTGAAGCGGCCAGATTTTGAAGATACTGTTGAGCCCTTTAGAAAATCTGGACAATTCATTTAAGCGCCTAAATAGAAGCTGAGGTTTGTTTGTTTTTTAAATTAGCTTATAATATTTCTTCATAGCTCTCCTAAACCTCCTTGGCTTTGTGTTATTACTGTTCTATTGAATGTGTAATCATACGTGTAATTTCATGACCAGTATCACCCTGAAGCATTTCAGTGACATTCCTTTCCATGTCTTTCCACCCACAGAACATGTACACGTTTGCAATTTTTTTTCCCCTAGGGACATTAGGCTGAATCTCATTTTATAATTTCATGGCCACAGTTCTAACCTTCCTCAGTCCCTTCATATTATTCCTCTCTTGTGTTTGTAACACATCCCAATTCAGTGTGATCTATTCATTTAATTTTCATATGTTATCTAATCTTGTTTTTTCATTTCTTAGGCTTTTCTTTTATTTGTGCTTTGGCACAGAAGGAGTTAACTCCAGAAACTACAATATTGTAGCTTGAAAAAACACATACACAACCGCCTTGTTGATTGAACCACACATTTAGAATTCTGTCTACATTCTGCAACACCTTTTCAGCTCATCAGGAGAACCCTTGGCAAAGAGATTCATGCTGAGGGAGTAAGAGCCAAGATTTAGAACAGTAGTTTGGTCTAAATGGCGGTTGATTATCAGGTTAGTATTATGTACAATGTCTGCATTAGAAATTATCCAATATTCATTTAATTTAGATGGATATTTAAATGTAACCAATGCCTCATCAGAGGGGGTTCTCTATCTCAGGTACATAGCAAATCTCTGCTTTAAAGGGGCATCAATTAATAACGGATAATTGCACTTCTACTTTTCATGAAATTATCTCAAAGTCCTTTACAACAGTACCAAAGGAATGATCTATTTTACAGATGGGGAGAACAAAGGAAAGAAGAGCTAAGGGACTTGTGCAAGGTTACACAGTGAGTCGGTGGCAGTTGCAAGTAGAACCAAAGTCTTCAAATGACCAATCCTCCGCTAATTTCTAGACCACAGTGCCCTCAAATCATAAGGGAAGACTCCTAGCAGCCATGTTCGGATGGGGAGGAATCACACTGGGTGGAAGCTGGCTAATGAAAATGTAGCCAACTGATCTGCTTAGAGCAATGACATGTTGCTTTAAGGGCTGTTCTTTGAGCATGAGCAAAACAAAATATTATTAAATAGTAACTAACAGGGATTCCGTATCTTGTCCGGTAGAGAGTCCTCATGGCAACGCTTCCGCCACAACAGCAGCATTCATTCATGTCACTTGCTACTTGACATCCAAGACAATAGAAACAGAATGCTCCACATAGGCCTGGATAAAGACAAACAAATGAGGCTCACTCAATGTTCTCCCCTTCATTCATGCAGACAGTTACCTTTCACCACCACTTTTAGGAGAGATGTAGAAATGGCTAGAAAATCAGAAGGAGAAAGTTAGGGATGTGCCAATGGGCCAGAGCTAGTGCAAAGGAGGGCAAGATCTTTGAAAGACTTTTGAAGGAATAGTGATGTCATATGATTGTGTAACCTGAATGGCAGCTTGCCCCCCATAATAGACTTAAGGCCATTTCTTCACTGCCAAAAACAGTGTGTGTTTACAGTAGGATAACACACATGTTTCAGCTGTCTCAGTGGAGGCGAGGCATTATAGTTTTTACCATGATGTAACTAAGTGAGGTGAACCACAGGTGGGGGAGATAGAGTCGCACTTGCATAGCTACATTGCTAAAAGCTATATAAGCACTTTGCCTCCACTGGGATTTTACAGCAAGATAGCTAACCCATGTTAGTTATTCTGCTGTAAACACACTCCTTTTTTGGTCTGTGACCTTCAGCAGATCTGGATGCCTTAGGGCAGGAGTACAAGTACTTGCTGTAGTAGAGAGGGTGCCTGGTGCAAGATCTGAGGCCTGAATCAGACTGTGAACCAAAGTCAGGCCATGTATTGGAGCAGATGCTTACAAGTTCACTGACCAGTACATGAACTTGGCAAAGTTGTTGCTAGTGCACTGGGCGCTAGATATTTACATAAATATAGTCCAGCTACTACAGATACATCCCAATCGAGTACAAGATAATGAATAGGGATGTTTTGCCCAAGATATCAGGAACAAGGGGAAGTAACAAACAGAGGTCATGAAACACGTAGGCTGGAATGTAAGTTGTTTATCCCAGTTGTTTGTCTCAGTCTATAAATGGCAGGGGACGGCAGAAATTCCCACTGCTGATGGAGCCGCTCCTTGCCACTGGGCACTTGTGTTAGTGTATCTGTAGCTCCTATGGGATGCTAGTATTGTGCCTTGACGGCAATAAACCTGGCCGAGTGCCTTTGTCCCCAAACCAAGCCCGTGGTCTTTCTTTTTGAGTAATATCGAGGCCTGCTGAATTAGCAGGCTGCGCTGCGAGTATTGATAACACTGGCACTCCCAGGACAGAAGCACTGAGCAACCTTACCCAGGCACTGACATTCCAGCCTTCTACACTTAGCAACACCTTGCTTTGTGTGTGAGTGGGTGATGTAGCCATCTAGTCACTGGCTCTCAGAGTGGATATGGGAAATACAACTACAAGCCACTCCTATAAATAAATATAAAACAGACAAACTGGATTCTCCCAATTTAAAGTCAAACCCACTAAAAGACTGGAGATATAATATTAAGCCAAACATCAAGACATCTCAAACCAAAACAAAAATACAGTATTTGACTATCCACTTACAGACTCCACAGTCACTGCAGCAATCCACCAACCCAGTCTGCCAGACATTACTTTGTGCAGTAGCCACAGAAAATTGGGGCTGTACAAAGATGACAGGTTGAGAATTCATTTTTAGTTTCACAAGATGAGTTCAGAAGTTTAATTTCTGAAAGGAAAACAATAAAAGGAATGGTTTGAAAGAGTCTGTTAGGGACTAGCTGTGTCACAAATAGTCAGGGTGTCTAATGTCATTGTGGTGATGTAATTAGAGGAATGTTACCCACATCTCTTTGTGAAATGGCATGTTTCTCACTTCATTGGAAGCAATGCTATCCACTGGATAACTGGCCAAATTGTTGTCGACAGAGATAGACCATGAATGAATTTGGCCCAGTTTCTTCTGTCCAGATTATGAATAGGTGTACATTTTCACCCAAAAACACCATCTCTCCCTAACATCACATTGGGGCATAGTTCATTCCTGATTCAAAGGAAAGGGTGCCACTAACTAATGGCCAACGTATCTTCCAGCAACACCTAACGGTTCCCTGGTCATCACCCATGTGAGTCCTGGCCTACTCTGATCATCCGTTCCGTGTGATCTGAGACCATCACAACACAAATACTATGGAGGTTATTGCAGAAATGGAACTCTCGCTCTTCCTGCTGTTCGCAAAGAGGCAGATTAGCCCCAAGAACCAGGATTTTCCTGCTGCAGCCAACAAAATTCTGAGATGTCATTTACTCAGGCAAACTTCTTTTGAGTTCAGTGGTGGTCTGACTAAAATCAGGAATTACTCTGGCACCAACAAACAGCTTTCAGACATTTTGAAACAACAGTGTACATTAGTACATATTGAAAATATAGCTGTCAAAGGCACCCATCAACTTAAAAAAAATCATTAAAGTCTGAAAATGTCTCAGCTACTATTTTTATATGTAACATCTAAGATGATTATCAGTGAAAGATTAAAGAAAACATTTTTCTGATTTTTCAGTTTGTTTACTTTGTACATTTAACTGCAGCCAGTTTTACTGTTTCCCCTGTACAGTCACTCACTCACTTTCCCTTGTTATTTTCTGAATTTTTCACTCCGCAACAGGAGAGAGAAGCACATAAGAATGGCCATATAGGGTCAGACCAAAGGTCTGTCTAGCCCAGTATTCTGTCCTCCAACAGTGGCCAATGCCAGGCGCCCCAGAAGGAATGAGCAGAACAGGTAATCATCAAGTGATCCTTCTCCTGTTGCCCATTCCCAGCTTCTGGCAAACAGAGGCTAGGGACACCATTCCTGCCCATCCTGGCTAATAGCCATGAATTTATCTAGTTCTTTTTTTTAACTCTGTTAAAGTCTTGGCCTTCACAACATCCTCTGGCAAAGAATTCTACAGGTTGACTGTGCGTTGCGTGAAGAAATGCTTCCTTTTGTTTGTTTTAAACCTGCTGCCTATTAATTTCATTTGCTGACCCCCGAGTTCTTGTGCTATGAGAAGGCGTAAGTAACACTTCCTTATTTACTTTCTCCACACCAGTCATGATTTTATAGACCTCCATCATATCCCCCCTTAGTCACCTCTTTTCCAAGCTGAAAAGTCCCAGTCTTATTAATCTCTCTTCATATGGAAGCTATTCCATCCCCCTAATAATTTTTGTTGCCCTTTTCTGAACCTGTTCCAATTCCAATATATCTTTGTTGAGACAGGGCGATCACATCTGCTCACAGAATTCCAGTGTAGATGTACCCTGAGGATCCTAGTACTGATGTGATACAAATATATTAAATAACAACAGGATTGGGATGAGGGTACATTTATATTATTCTGTTTTCATTTTTTCCTTGTTCCACATGTGGCAGCATTCTTAGTTCTCCAAAGACAGGACTTTGCCGTTACTTGCGCAACTGTAATTTGCTTGGCAACACCCCTTGCTCCTTGGTAACATGATTCCTGGTGTTTGAACCCACATCAACATCATGTGTCCTACGCACTAGGTGGAATTTCCTTCAGCTAAAGGGCTACCTTATTTCCATAATGTTTTATTAGAGAAGTATCTTAATTATACCACAATGAAAGATGTGATATGAGAACAGGGCAATAAATTGTGTTCAAGGTCCATTTTCGGTAAGCAGCAGATATATGACCGTGAAACCCTCATTTAGTCAGTCATCTTTTTATATGTTGTATGATTCACAGGTATTGGGGACATTGAAATGTCAACAGAAACTCATTACTGATAGCACTTGCAGATTAGTGAGGCAAACGGTTAAAAGCAAGCCTGTGTGTTTCTTGTTTCTAAAATAAATAGTTATCAAGCTGTAAAAATAAAACCTCACTTTCTTCCTGATAATTGAACAATAGGTCTTTGAAGAACAAAGGGCCTCCAGTCTGACTATGATTTTAATAACATTGCTTCCTTCTTGCAGATCAGAAACATGACAGACCACTTCCAGTGAAAACACTGTGGGCAAAATTCTGACCTATTGTTCACATATTAACTGGTGTTAACGTGACTGTATGGGTAGAAAATAATAAAAGTAACAAACACACACCATAAACATAAAATCAGGCCTTCATTATGCTGACTCTTACAAGATGCGTATACTGCCCCATATACAGTTTCCATGTCACTTAAGCTACAGGTCCATTCACATGCCTTCTCCTCTCTTCACTAAGAGGTATTGCAAAGTTGGCACTCTGCCATTACTGGTACTTTACACATCTCGGTGACTGAACAAGATTGCGGGTGAAGAGATCATTGCATCTTTCAAGAGGGCAGAAAATAGGTGAAGGAGGATAGAGCATGCTGAAAACAGCAAGCGACATATGCCTTCTCTTAAAACATGGATAATAATATCAAAGCACATAGGATAGAAAGAACCTTGAATCTTTCTGAAAAATGTTTCACAACCCCAATACCATTAGTAAGATGTACTTTGTCTCCATTGGTCATTTTGAAATATAGGCAGTCAAATTTAAACTGTAGCAAAGTTCATTTTTCAGTAAAATCAGCCTCCAACTGTCTGAGAAATATCGACTTCGATGCATTCATACAGTCTGAACGGTGGCAGGCAAAAAAACAAACAAAAATGACTTTCTGCTACCCACCCTGGGTGCATAATTTTGTCAAATACCTGTTAGTAGGATTTACAGCATATTTCATTTTGCCTTAATTGGTTTGTTGAGCAGAAAACAAAACATTCTCATTTTTTACTAACTTCCCTTCCCAGAAATAGCCATCTAAGTAGCTGATAGCTCTTGAAAGTTTTAATATACTGAGCTTTGCCAAACTCAAAGAAATATGCATATGCCAGTTGCAGAGCAGTCTTGAAGAGAGAAAGCGTTCCCTTTTCCTGGTTGAACTTCTGTACATCAAATACGAAATAAATCTGTTATGCAACACCAAGGATGAAATTTTAATCTTAAAAAATTAAAAGGCATAGTTGAAGTGGAAGAGGGGCTGATTTAAGAGGAAATTTGAAGAAAATGAGGGAGGTCTGTGGCTCAGGAGTACTTTAGGTATACGGGTGGTGGGCCACTGTTTTCCGCAGTTTGTCAGGTCTGTCATCTATTGCCTTGTATTATTGACCACCGTAAAGTATCTATGGTTACAGCGTGTGTAAAAGTGTTATACAAGAACAGGAAAATTAATTCTTCAGGGCCCCGTCCATGTGATGGTAAAACAAACAAACAAACAAACAATGTAGTTGTTGCTTTGCAGGTACTGCTACAGAACATCACCAAGTATGTAATCCTCCTAACGCTTTTGTTAATGTTAGTTATTTACTCTTTCTGAGGCCCTCCTGAAAAATTATTAGAAAGTTAGGCAAAACAATGGGGGGAAATAATGCTTCATAAAACTGTGGAGGGTTTGTTTGACAAACTCTTGGCCATGCGAAAGCATGAGAGCTCACAAAGAATGGACACAAAGCTGTTTCACTAAAATTAAGGTTTATCAGTTGTCAAAGTTTCCACTAAAATTCAGGCCAGCTCTCTTATTTCTATGCCCTGTTTTTTCACGTTAAACGTTGAAAAGTTTATGATAGTTTCTTTTTTAAAACCTTGTTTGATGTCCTTTCTTATTTCATTGGATCTTTGATTAAAAGTGATCTGTTCATCAGTAGGATGTGGAGAAGATGGCAGTTTTAGAAAAACAACTCAGGAAAAGAGGGGAGGGGTATATGGAGTGGATGTAGGAGTTCATCCCTCTTCAGATAACAGCGCTGGGCCCAACAGCTTCTCTCTCTACATGAAGCTACAAAGCTATGGCTTCTCTGTTAAATTTTTTTTTGTAAAATGTCTCTGTAAATGAGGGGTTTTATATTGCACTCTCGTATCTGAAACGTTCTTTAAAATCTTCAGATGATGAGCCTACTACACAGTTTTGGCCTATCTTTGTAAATTGCATTTAGAGAAGTTTTCCTTGATTCGTGTTTTTTGCATTCTGGGCGATTTATTTAGACAAAGCTTTAAAAATAAGCTAACCTTTTTTCTTTTCTTTTTTTTTAAAGTTGGGATAATAATAGCTCTTTGAAACATTGTCCAGGAATTTTTATTCACAAGACCTCTTTGGTTAAGACAATATTAAAATTTTTGGGGGGTTTGGGGGGGTGTTAGATGTTACAGTTTTAAAGGCACTATACACTGTAAAGTTTTATATAAACTGCAGAAAAATTAATTCTCTGGGACCTCTTCAATTGGATGATAAATAAAATGGAAAAAATAATTATTTTGCAGACCACTCTATAAACTATTGCTACAAATGTAAGGATGTTGATGCATTTTGATTCTCACATGACACTTTTAGCCATTGAAAAAAATGTCTGGGCTTGCAGTTTTGGACTGGAGTAGCTATACAATACTGACATTGGCTTGCACCTTACCATTCTTGTAGGTTTCGTGTTTAATTACTGCTGTTCTTTTAGGGGCCAACTTATGCCTTAGGTTACTACGAAACAACAGTTGTTGCTTTTGACGTACTTCTCTAAAATACCACTAAGCATATAAAGGGAAGCATTTTTGTTGTATTACAAGGCTTTTCATCTTAGTCAGAAATGACCCATCTCACCATTTGACTCTGGTATGTATGCCAAATCCTCCTGATGCCTTTGTAGGTGTTACTTACTTACGATTTCTGACACCTCACCCCTCTGAGAAACTGAGTAGACAGTTGGTAAAACAAAGGGGCATCAGAGGAATATGTTGCCTCAGGTTTGGGAGAGCTGTCTGTTTACCCATGCTAAACAGACAACTACCAAAGATTCCTCTCAAATCCAGACCAAATCTCTAATCTGCATTGTCTTGTTTTTTCATGTTTCAGAGTAGCAGCCGTGTTAATCTGTATTCGCAAAAATGCATCCGATGAAGTGAGCTGTAGCTCACGAAAGCTTATGCTCAAATAAATTGGTTCGTCTCTAAGGTGCCACAAGTACTCCTTTTCTTTTTGTTTTTTCATGTTTCCTTTAAAAGTTACTCTGGGTTACTCTGTGTGCATTTGTGTATGTAAATGTGTTGGATTATTTTTAATTTCTTTTTTCTATTCATTCAATGGGCAAAAAATAGTTGTTAATGCAAAATATTTACCAGTAAAGCACATTAGATATATTGAGTCTTAAGAACATTTTGTTTGTATCTACTGCCTCCCAAATACTAAATATACAGGTTCCCTTACTACTTCATTGCTGTTTTAATTTTATTTGTTAAAGCCAAGTTTAATCATTTTAATAAATTACATTCCATCTATACCTTAAATGCTGAAACCTTACAGTTTTACTTTAACAAAAAGGACATTGTTTGTTGAAACAGATGTAAAATGTTAAAGATTCTTTTATATAGAATGTTTTAAACTAGGCTTGCATTTTGTCTCCTGCTTATGTGTATTATCCATTACCCCATTAGATTTCCTTTAGGTTAGGCTGTGTGTGCACGCATTTGTGTTTTACATAACTTAATACTGAAAAACAGATATGAATGTGTTTGTGTGGGTGATTTATCTACAAAATAATATAAAACTAGTCTGAATGTATGTTTTGGATGGTTTGTCTTTTAAACAGTATACAATTTGGTTTGAATGTATGCTTGATTGTTCTGGGAAGGAGAAGAAGGAAGGGGATGGATACATATGTACGTAATACGTGTGTGACTGTGTGTGTGTATATGAGAGAGCTCTTGCAAGTCTTGCATGCACAGCCTTGCTACGTGTCCTTCAGAACAGAATTAATACCTTTTTCTGTATTTTATACAAATTATATATCTGTGTTACCTAGTGCCATAACTGACATAGCTACCCTGAAGAGTTCAGGAAACAAACCAACAAAAACAACAGTTACTTACCTTTCCAGTACTGCTGTTCTTCAGGATGTATTGTGGACACAGTCTATCAGGGAGCTCTGTCCCTCTGGGCAGGGCAGAGCCACAAACAGTCTGTAGCCGACAGCCACCTGGCTGGGGCAGACAGTAATTAACAGCCTATAATCAGCAGTCCAACAGGGAGCTCTGTCCCTCTCGGCAGGGCAGAGCCACAAACAGTCTTTAGCCAACAGCCACCTGGCTTGGGCAGACAGCTACAAACAGTCTGTAGATGGGCTCTGGCTCCCTCTGGATGAGGCAGAGGCACAAACAGTTAGGGCTCTGGCCTGTTTCAAGGCAGAGCTGTAGCACTCTAAGCCCAGGCCCCCAAGCAGAGTCGGGTGGCAAACAGTTAGGGCTCTTGCAGGGGTGAGCACCGAAGCAGTCTAGGGGCTCAGGCAGGGGGTAAGCACCAATACAGACTTCCTGGCCTATGGTGGGGAGGTTGCTACCCCAGGGGTGAGATGGCAGGGGATAGGGGGATGCAGGCCCGCCTGACTCCACCATGTCCCAGCCAAGGCCCTAACAGTGGCAAAGTGATCTGTCACTGGGTCAGCAGGGAATCCATTTGCAGCATGCTGACTAACACTCTGGTAGCAGAACCTAGGGTTACCATATTTGAACATTCAAAAAAGAGGACACTCCACCGGGGGGAGGGGGGGGATTTGCTCGTGCCCCCTGGCCCTGACCCCGCCTGAACTCCATCCCTTCCCCGCCCCCATTCCAACCCCTTCCCCAAATCTCCACCCCGGCCCCGCCTCCTCCCCTGAACGCGCCGCATTCCCCCTCCTTCCCCCGCCTCCCAGCCACGCGAAACAGCTGTTTCGCGGCACAAGTGCTGGGAGCTAGGGAGAAAAAGCGGGCACTCTCTCAAGTGATCAACATTCATTTTCTTTCTAGAATGATCAACATTCACTCTCTTTCTTGAATGATCAACTCTTCTTCGGGGAAAAATAATAATGGCAAAATCCCAGATGTTTTTAGATATTTAAAAATTCCTCCAGGACTGTGATTTAAGAACCAAAAAGCCGGACATGTCCGGGAAAATACGGACGTATGGTAACCCTACAGAACCGGACTAGAGTCTGGTTCCCCTGGGCTATTTCCTACCACAGTTTGGGTGTAGAGTCCCATGGTCCAAAGATCCCCGGTCTCCTCTGGGTATTTGGCCACTGGTTGCTCTGGCAGCTCCTCAGGGTCCTCGTCTGCCTCCCCTGATGGCAAGGTATCCATCCACTCTGGGTCTGGGCCAAGCTCTTGCAGAGATGTCTGCTCCCTAGAAAAGACATTCGCTCTCTCCTGTGGCTCAGCAGCAACTGAGCTCCAGGATTCTCCTTTTCTACTTCCTGTCCTGCCCCGGTACCTCCAGTGAGGGGGGCAGGACAGGTTTGGCTCCTCCCACTTAGGGACGTGTAGTGGTCCCTCATACTCCAGTTTGGAGGGAGGCCATTCTGCCTCACTACACTCATGAAGTTGGAGCGATGACACTGGAGAACAGATGACCACATGGCTGTCTTTCAGATGTCCACAGTCAGACTGTTGCTTAGAAGGGCTCTCAAGATTACCTGAATCCTTATCTTATTTGGAAGATTTATGAACTGACAGATATAATAGGATCTTATGCAAGATATCCAATGCAATAATCTCGATACTGAGAATGGTCACCCATTTAGTTTTTCTGGGATGGCCACAAACGGTCTAGGAGAGACTCTAAATGGTTTGGTTCTATGGATATAGAAAGGGTGTAAACTCTCCTCACCTGTGTTAGCATGAAGCTAAAAAACAAACAAACAAAAACAGCAGCAAACTGAACAGTGTGGTTCAAATGAAAGTCTGAAATTACTTTTGACATAAATTTGGCATATGGCCTCAAAGAGATTTTATCTTTGTGAAAAATACCAAATGGAGGTTCTGCCAATAGCGTTTGCATCCCAGACACTCTCGTGGCTGATGTAATAGCCACTAAAAATGCTAAAAGAAAAGGAGTACTTGTGGCACCTTAGAGACTAACAAATTTATTAGAGCATAAGCTTTCATGAGCTACAGCTCACTTCATCGGATGCATACAGTGGAAAATATAGTGGGGAGATTTTATATACACAGAGAACATGAAACAATAGGTGTTACCATACAGACTGTAACAAGAGTGATCAGGAAAGGTGAGCTATTACCAGCAGGAGAGCGGGGCGGGGGGAGGGGGGGGCGGAGAGGGGAAGGGGGCAAGAGAGAACCTTTTGTAGTGATAATCAAGGTGGGCCATTTCCAGCAGTTTACAAGGACAGTAGGAGGGGAAATAAACAAGGGGAAATAGTTTTACTTTGTGTAATGACACATCCACTCCCAGTCTTTATTCAAGCCTAAGTTAACTTAGGCTTGAATAAAGACTGGGAGTGGATGTGTCATTACACAAAGTAAAACTATTTTGCTGTCATAGCATTATCCTCCATAATGGCAACTATGGCATCATCTATCTTCCCAATTTGGTGTTTGATAGGCTTTATCAACTTTCCCATCGTGTGGCACTCAGTGGTTTCAGTGTCAGAGAGGATGTTCCCAGATGTTGCTTCAAAATTTGCCATTGATGAGTTGATGCAGAGAAAAATACATAGATGCTTTGAATTACATTAAAAAATTCAGCAGCCTCAGTAGAAGCTGATGCTGCATCACTGATCATCAAGTTCAGTGAATGAGAACTGCATGAGACAAAAAAACCTCGAGGGTTTAACTCTTGGATCCGTGTCTGCACTCCTCTGTTCTTTCCTCTCATGTTGGCACCGTTATCGTAGCCCTAACCTCTCAGGTCAGCTATCGCAATTCCCATATGTTCCAGCTTTTTAAGAAGCACATTTGTCATACCAGCTTCTGTAGTATCATCAATGTCAATAAATTCTAGAAAATGCTCTCTGACAGTCACCATTATAGGGACATTTTCACTGGGTTCTGTTGTGGTTACAAAACGCACCATTAAAGTCATTTGTTCCATATGGCAGATGTCAGGTGTGCAGTCCAGAATAACAGAGTAATATCTTGCTGACTTCAGATCTGCCACACTCTTCTGTTTGACTTTTGTTGCCAGTAACTGTATGATCTGATTTTGAATTGTTTTTTCAAGGTAGTGGTGTGTGTACATTTCTTGGGTGGTGACTCTTCTTAGATGCTCCTGGAGTACAGTATCAAACTCAGCCATCAGCTCCACAATTTTAAGGAAGTTTCCATTGTTTGGCACATACAGCTGATCTGAAGTGCCACGCAGTGCTAGGTTTGGGGTAGCAGGCATTCTCACCATGGCAACAAGCCTTTTTCAGAACATTTTGCCAGTAATGAGGCTCTGATGCAATCTTCCCTTGATGCTGATTGTCTGTGGTAGCCTTTAACCTTAGTCTCATCTCAAGCTCTTTCCACCTATGGAATGCTCTCTCGTGATTTGCTGCTGTCTCATGGCATGCCAGATTTCTAGCCAGATTTTTCCAGTCCTTTGTTCCTGTAGAACCCTATGTGGCTGGAACATTAGACTGGAAGAGTTTGCAACAAAAACAGTATGCAGCATTCTGGGTTTTTGAGTACATAAGCCATGGCTTCTCCACTTTGTCACCACTGGGGATTTCACGCCAGTAATGTGTTGTATGGAAACTTCTATTTTCATTGTCTTTGGGGAACATGAAGTTTTTCACTTGCTGTGGCCCATGCAGTACAAGGAAGTCCCTCGGGCTACTGCTCAAGTGGGTCCACAGTCCTGGATCATCTAGACTTAAGGAACTAAACTCAGCAGCAGCTGTTTCTTGTGCCTCCACCACTCGCTTCTCTGATCTACAGTTTTCTTCAGGAATGTGCATGGTTACATCCATTTGAGATGGAGATATGGATGCTGCAGTAGCTGCCAGGTCACCTGCACTCTGGCTAACTGGAAGATCAGACATCTCCTCACCACTCACATCCTCACTGGGGCCGGAAGGCTCACCGTGAACATTGGTGTCTGTGTATCTCAGGAGAGCTCCTTCCTGCTTAGATAGAAAAGCTTCCTTTGCTTTCTTTCTTTTTCTGAATGCTGCCCCGAAGGGTGTTTTCTTCTTTCACTCATGACTGCTGTTCTGTGCCAGCTTTAGTGACTCTCACCACTCAGTTGAAAGGGACAAATGAGCAGGCTGGTAGCAGGGCCTGAGTGAGGGAAGATATCAGCATCTTAAGGGCCTAACTGGCTCCTACTACTTCAGTGGACTGCCTGTTCTCCTCAAGTGGGTCCAGGGAAGCAGCAGGAAACAGGAAGCTCCCTGAGAAGCTGGTGTTAATCAGTCCAGGCTCCTGGGGGTGCTAGAGAGGTACATAAGATGCTCCTCCTCCTCTCTCTCCCTGCAGCTCTTGCTGCTTTCTGCTATTCCCTCTCACCTTTTCTCCTGCCTGCTTTTCTCCTGCCTGTTATGTCTCTTGTGCCCTCCTTCCTCCAGCACAGCACTCCACCATCTCTGTGCATCTAGAGCAGAGAGAATACATATGCACCAGCAGCAGACACAATTTTCTACACTCTGGGTCCCAGTGGTGGTGCCCCCCCCCCCCCCCCCCCCCCCCGCCACAGTCTGGCAACTGAGGTGGCCGCCTCAGTTTGCCTCATGGTAAGGCCAGCCCTGAGTCTACCTGACCAAGAAAGGGAAGTGCATCTTTGCTCACTGACTTGCCAATCTAGTGAGGAGAGCTTTATACTAGGTTCAAAGGGGCAGGTGACAAAAGCCCCCAGGTAACCATAAAAAAAAAAGGGTGACCTTAACAGAAGGCTACATGTCGGGGAGGGGACATGGCAAATTACAGTAGGGTCATAGGAGGAACACGAGGGAAATCAGTGCGAGAATCTGCTTAATATCTTAGATGTTGATACGTAAATGCAAGGAGTATGTGGAATAAATGGGAAGAACTGAATGTATGAGTACATAAGCTAAATTATGAGTTAACTGGTGTCACAGAGACTTCATGGGATAAGTCTCGTGACTGGAATATTGGTATAGAGGGGCATAGTTTGTTCAGGAAGGCCAGGCAAAATAGAAAAGGAGGAGTTGTTGCATTATACATCAAGAATAGATACACTTGTTCTGAGGTCCAGAAGGAGTTGAGAGGCAGACCAGTTGAAAGTCTCTGGGTAAAGATAAAAGGGGTTAAAATATATGGGGACATCTGGGTAGGAGTCTACTATAAACCACAAAGTCAGGAAGAGGAGTTGGATGAGTCAGTTCTAGAACAAACAAATACCTTAACCACAAGACCAGATAGTAATGGGGAACTTTAACTACCCAGACATCTGTTGGGAAAGTAATATGGCAAAACATGAAATTTCCAAGAAGTTCTTGAAATGTATTGGGGACAACTTTTTATTTCTGAAAAAGGAAGAAGAAACCAACAGAACAGACGTTTTAGACTTGATTCTGACCAATAGGGAGGAATTAGTAGCGACTCTGAAGGTGGAAGGCAATTTGAGTAAAAGTGATCATGGAACGATAGATTGCACTATTCTAAGTAAAGGAAGGAGTGAGAGCAGCAGAATAAGGACAATGGACATCAGAAAAGCAGACTTTAACAAATTCGAAGAACTGGTGGGTATGGTCCCATGGGAAAAGTTGTTCAGGAGAGCTGGCAGTTTCTCAAGGAGACAATGTTAAAAGGCACAACTGCAAACTATCCTGATGAGAAGAAAAAGACAAGAAAGATAATAAGAGGCAAATATGGCTCCATCAGGAGCTCTTTAATGAACTGAAAATCAAAAAGGAATCCTACAAAAAG
Organism: Chelonia mydas; assembly: GCF_015237465.2. Lineage (NCBI taxonomy): Eukaryota > Metazoa > Chordata > Testudines > Cheloniidae > Chelonia > Chelonia mydas. The sequence goes on from NC_057852.1 coordinate 18,829,780, forward strand.
TGGAAATGCGCAAACTTCTAAGGAGGAGTACAAAGGAATAACAAAGCATGTAGGGACAAAATCAGAAAGGCTATAGCACAAAATGAATAACACCTAGCAAGGGATATAAAAGGCAATAGGAAGAGCTTTTATAAATATATTAGGAGCAAAAGAAAGACGAAGGAAAGTATAGGTCCGCTACTTAGCAGAGGAAAGCTAATAACGTAGGAGAGGTGTTTAATGCCTATTTTGCTTCAGTCTTCACTAAAAAGATTAATGGTGACCAGATACTCAACACAATTAATATTAACAACAAGGGGGAATGGCTGCAAGGCAAAGTAGGGAAAGAAGAGGTTAAAAATATTTATATATTATATTTTATATATTTATATAATTATATATATATATTTATATAATAAAAATACAAGTTAGATGTACTCAAATGGGCAGGGCCTGATGAAAGTCATCCTAGAGTGCTTAAAGAACTAGCTGAAGCAATCTCAGAAGTGCTACCAATCATCCTTGAGAACTCATGGAGGATGGGTGAGGTCCCAGAGGACTGAAGAAGGGAAGACTATGTACCTATCTTCAAAAAGGGGAACAAAGAAGAGCTGGGGAATTATAGACCAGTCAGTCTAACTTTGATACCTGGAAAGATACTGAACTAATTATTAAACAATCACTTTGTAAGCACCCAGAGGATAATAGGGTTATAAGGACTAGCCAGCACAGGTTTGTCAAGAACAAATCATGCCAGACCAACCTAATTTCCTTCTTTGACTGTGTCTCTGGCCTAGTGGATGGGGGGAGCTATCGATGGGATATATCTTGATTTTAGCTAAGCTTTTGACACAGCTACACATAACATTCCCACAAGCAAATGAGGAAAAAGCAGTCTAGATGAAATTACTATAAGGTGGGTGCACAACTGGGTGAAAGACTACACTCAAAGTTACCAATGGTTCGCTGTGAGACTTGAAGAGCATATCTAGTAGGGCAGTGGCGCGAAGCCTTTCCAGACTACTGTACCCCTTTCGGGAGTCTGATTTGTCTTGTGTAGCCCCAAGTTTCACCTTACTTAAAAAACTACTTGCTTACAAAATCAGACGTAAAAATACAGAAGAGTCACAACACACTATTACTGAAAAATTGCGTACTTTCTCATTTTTATCATATAATCATATAATAAAATAAATCAATTGGAATATAAATATAAATATTGTACTTACATTTCAGTGTATAGTATGTAGAGCAGTATAAACAAGTCACTGTCTGATGACTAGTACTTTTTTTGTAGCCTGTTGTAAAACTAGGTAAATATCTGGATGTGTTGATGTATCTCCTGGAAGACCTCTACTTACCCCTGGGGGCATGCATACTCCTGGTTGAGAGCCACTGTAGTAGGGTCCTGGGTCTGGTACTATTCAATGATCAAGACAATGGAATGGAGCACACATTTATAAAATTTGCAGATGGCACCAAGCTGGGAGGAGAGGATTATAATTGAAAACGACTGTGACAAACTGGAGAATTGGTCTGAAATCAACAAGATGAAATTCCATAAAGATAAGTGCAAAGTACTTCACTTAGGAAGGAAAAAACAAATGCACAACTACAAAATGGAGAATAACTGGCCAGGTGGTAGTACTGCTGAAAACGATCTAGGGGTCTGTGGCAGGATGGTCACCCCATCATGCCTCAAAGGGCTTGAAACAGCCCTAAGAGAGGGCTATAGCCAGAGGAAAGCTAGGCTGATTGGGGGAAGTAGCCACTGGTGGGGCCGTGCCCCAGTCAGGCCACAGGTGGCCCTTTTAGAGGGCTGTTAGCCAGGAGCTGAGACAGACACTCTCTCTAGCTACATGGAGAGAGGAGGACCTGGCTGCCTGGGAAGCTGAGGAGGGTACCTAGGGCAGAGCAGTGCTGGGGAAGGGCAGAGGGAGCTGGGGAGCTCCAGCCTAGCAGAGCCCCAGGCTGCAGGCCGAGGCAAAGGCCCCGAAAGGGTACTAAGACTGCAGAGGAGCAGCCCAGACCTAGACAGAGGCAGCTGGTCTGACCCCGCCCTTGCCAATGATGACTGGTACAGACTGCAGTCTGCCCCAGGGAGCGGGGGCTAGATGATGACTGACGGTAGCCACTGAGGCAAGGGAGGTGTTGCCGGCACCCAGTGCCGAGAGGCTAAACAACAGCTGGAGTTGGTTCGCTACCCGGTGTGCTACACGGGCTCCAGTAATCACAACGGGGTGGAGAAGCAGAAAAGTTTATTTGCAGCTGCAAAAAGGTACAGGGAGAATAAAATCTCAAATCCTGCACACAGAGCAGGAAGTTACACAGGCTTTTATACATCCTTTTTCCCAGCATACTTATCCAATAGCAAGCTGCCCTAAGTATCCATATAGCCAGCCAATCCAGTTCCCAGCTAGTTCCCTGGTTCTCTGTATCATTTGTTAAACTATACATAAAGCTGTTTTATTCAGCATTGTTCTTCCATATCTGCCCTGTGAGGCCTTGCTTAGTTTCAGGCAGTCTGACTCTGCAACATATTGTTGCAGATCCACATAACTGCTGTGTGTGCCTCCAGGCGGGGGGAGCCAAGGACACTTGGGCCTAGTACGCAGAGCTGCTGCGAGTGCCTCCAGGCGGGAGGGGGGGCCAAGGACACTTGGGCCTAGTGCGAGGGGGCTTCATCGACACTCGTGGTCTTCCATTCCCTCGAGTTACCTAGTGGCCATGTCCCAGTGTCCCTAACAGAGGGGTAGGGGGTTGGGGGTTCCCCGGGGAGGGGAGACCCAGATTCGGGGTTACAGGTAGAACCCTGATCTAGAAGGGCATTGGGGTCCAGGAGGGACACGGGGGGCCAATGGCAGGTGAGACACCTGCCTGAAGAGGGCGCTCCGGACTGGAAAGAGCTAATTCCCTGGATGACCGACAGGAGGCGCCACACCGGTGAGTCGTTGCCCTGTCACAGGGTCATAGTGGATCACAAATAAAATACTGTATTTGCGAGAGCTTCAAAATGAACCCAGGACAAAGGTCCATTCCTGCCTATGACTTCTAGGTTATGTGGCTTCATGAATGTATGTGAGCCCACATGGCAGCCTTTACCTCAGGTGCTTGCAGGTCTGGTTCCACTCTGTAACATCCAAGCAGGCACTCTCTGGACATGCTGATTTGTGAACCTCAATGAGTGCTTTCCTCCCTGGATTGGTGGGTGGACCCAGATAATGTCTGTGCCTGAGTTCTCTTCTGCAATCCAGAATCAACAACAATGATTCTTATCACGAATGCCACCACGAGTGCTCTTTGAAGACCGAAATACTGAACCTCCTATTTCAGAAATGGGGTACACCTATCATACATCTTTTTGGTCAGAGGGTCTTCTCTATACCTTTACTCCAACTCTCTTGATCCCAAGGTTGATCAGAAAGCTAAAACAGGACCAGGCAACATTAATACTGATAGTCCCAGCTTGGCCAAGATTGTGTTGGTATACAGATCTCCAAGACCTCTTGATACAACCTCCAATAACCAGGCCATTGATCAAGGGATTATTGTCCCAGAATCAGGGACACATTCTACATCCCAATCTGTAGAGTCTTCATAGAATTATAGACATATAGGGCTGGAAGGGACCTCAAGAAGCCATCAAGTCCAGCTTTCTACACTGAGGCAGGACAAAGTCGACATAGACAATCCCTGAGAGGTTTTTGTCCAACCTGTTCTTAAAAACCTCCAATGATGAGGATTCCACAGCCTCCTTTGGAAGCCTGCTCCAGAGCTTAAGTACCTTTATAGTTAGAAAGTTTTTCCTAATATCTTACCTAAATCTTCCTTGCTGAATATTAAACCCATTATTTGTTGTCCTACCTTCAGTGGACATAGTGAACAACTGATTACAGCCCTCTTTATAACTGCCCTTAACGTATGTGAAGATTGTCCCCCCTCAGTCTTCTTTTCTCAAGATAAAACATGCCGATTTTTTTTAACTTTCTGTAGCCTTGCATGTAGTTATGGGTCACTTTAACTAATTACCCACCTCAAGGCGAGGGTCTTCACGACAGTAACTCCTCACTTAAAGTCGTCCCAGTTAATGTTGTTTTGTTGTTATGTTGCTGATCAATTAGGGAACATGCTTGTTTAAAGTTGTGCAATGCTCCCTTATAACACTGTTTGGCAGCCACCTGCTTTGTCCACTGCTTGCAGGAAGAGCAGCCCGTTGCAGCTAACTGGTGGGGGCTTGGAACCTGGAACCAGGGTGGACCAACAGCCCCCCATCAGCTCCCCTCTCCCCTAAATTCCCTGTGCAGTAGCTGCCCAGCAGGCTATCAACTGCCAGTTCAGCTGTCCCACCCCCCACTGCTATGTGCTGTCCCTCCTGCCCTCGGCCTTGGAGCTATTCCCGGGAGCCTCCTGCTTGCTGTGTGGGGGGGAGAGTGGGGCTAATGTCAGGGTGTCCCCCTCCCCCCTGATCCTGCACCCCACTTACCCCATCTCCATGGTGCGAGGGACACACGACAGGGCTCAGGATGGAGGGAGCTTCCTGGCAGCAGCAGCAGCTGCTGTCTCAACTTGCTGATCTACTTAAAAAGGCAATGTACTTAGAGTGGAGTCAGTGTACTTAAAGGGGCAATGCACATCTCTCTCTCTCTCACACAGTGTGTGTCTCTGTTTCTGTCTGCCATGCTGTCTCCCCTCCCTCCATTTGTGCTGCCTTGTGGCGTGTGAGGCTACATTAACAACAATGTGTTAACCCTTGAGGGCTCAGCCAAGTGCTAGTTCATCATGCTTCCGTCGACGTGCACGGGCTGAAATTGTGGAAAAGCAGCATCACTTGCCCCATAACCTCAGCCACGCTGAACACCAGGCCATCCACAGCCTCAGAAACAACTCTGACACCATAATCAAAAAGGCTGACAAAGGGGGTGCAGTCATCATCATGAATAAGTTGGAATATGAACAAGAGGCTGCTAGGCAGCTCTCTAACTCCACATTCTACAAGCCATTACCCTCTGATCCCACTGAAGGTTACCAAAAGAAACTACACCATCTGCTCAAGAAACTCCCTGAAAAAGCACAGGAACAGATCTGTGCAGACACATGCCTAGAACCCTCACCAGGGGTATTCTATCTGCTACCCAAGATCCATAAACCTGGAAATCCTGGGCGCCCCATCATCTCAGGCATTGGCACCCTGACAGCAGGATTGTCTGGCTATGTAGACTCCCTCCTCAGGCCCGACACTACCAGCAGTCCCAGCTATCTTCGAAACACCACTGACTTCCTGAGGAAACTATAATCCATTGGTGATCTTCCAGAAAATACCCTCCTGGCCACTATGGGCGTAGAAGCCCTCTACACCAACATTCCACACAAAGATGGACTACAAGCCATCAGGAACAGTATCCCCAATAATATCACGGCAAACCTGGTGGCTGAACTTTGTGACTTTGTCCTCACCCATAACTATTTCACATTTGGGGACAATATATACCTTCAAGTCAGCGGCACTTCTATGGGTACCCACATGGTCCCACAGTATGCCAACATTTTTATGGCTGGCTTAGAACAACGCTTCCTTAGCTCTTGTCCCCTAACGCCGCAACTCTACTTGTGCTACATTGGTGACATCTTCATCATCTGGAAAAGAAGCCCTTGAGGAATTCCACCATGATTTCAACAATTTCCATCCCACCATCAACCTCAGCCTAGACCAATCCACACAAGCGGTCCATTTCCTGGACACTACTGTGCCTAGAAACCTACTGACCGCTATACTTACCTACATGCCTCCAGAAAGAAAAGGAGTACTTGTGGCACCTTAGAGACTAACAAACTTACCTACATGCCTCCAGCTTCCATCCAGGACACACCACAAGATCAATTGTCTACAGCCAAGCTCTAAGATACAACCACATTTGCTCCAATCCCTCTGACAGAGACAAACATCTACAAGATCTTTGTCAAGCATTCTTAAAACTACAATACCCACCTGCTGAAGTGAAAAAATAGATTGACAGAGCCAGAAGAGTACCCAGAAGCCACCTACTACAGGACAGGCCCAACAAAGAAAATAACAGAACGCCACTAGCTGTCACCTTCAGCCCCCAACTAAAACCTCTCCAGCTCATCATCAAAGATTTACAACCTATCCCGAAAAATGATCCCTCACTCTCACAGATCTTGGGAGACAGGCCAGTCCTCGCTTACAGACAGCCCCCCCAACCTGAAGCAAATACTCACCAGCAACCACACACCACACAACAAAAACACTAACCCAGGAACCTATCCTTGCAACAAAGCCCAATGCCAACTCTGTCCACATATTTATTCAAGTGACACCATCATAGGACCTAATCACATTAGCCACGCCATCAGGGGCACGTTCACCTGCACATCTACCAATGTGATAAATTCCATCATGTGCCAGCAATGCCCCTCTGCCATGTACATTGGCCAAACTGGACAGTCTCTACGCAAAAGAATAAATGGACACAAATCTGACATCAGGAATCATAACATTCAAAAGCCGGTAGGAGAACACTTCAACCTCTCTGGCCACTCAGTAAAAGATTTAAGGTGGCAATTTTGCAACAGAAAAGCTTCAAAAACAGACTCCAAGGAGAAACTGCTGAGCTTGAATTAATATGCGATCTAGATACCATTAACTTGGGTTTGAATAGAGACTCTGAGTGGCTGGGTCATTACACATATTGAATCTATTTCCTTAAGTTAAGTATCCTCACACCTTCTTGTCAACTGTCTAAATGGGCCATCTTGATTATCACTACAAAAGTTTTTTTTTCTCTTGATGATAATAGCTTATCTTAACTAATTAGCCTCTCACAGTTAGTATGGTAACTTCCAACTTATCTGTGTGTGTGTGTGTGTAATATATATATATACACACACATACACATCTCTTACTATATGTTCCATTCTATGCATCCGATGAAGTGGGCTGTAGCCCACGAAAGCTTATGCTCTAATAAATTTGTTAGTCTCTAAGGTGCCACAAGTACTCCTGTTCATTTAGCAGTAAGGCATTCCCTGGGAAATATCCTACCCTCTTCCACCCTCTGACTTCACCACCTCAACCAAGCTTCACAATCATCATAGCTATGTACTGTATTAAATTGTTTGTTTAAAACTTATACTGTGTGTATATATACCTCTACCCCGATATAATGTGGTCCGATATAACGCGAATTCAGATATAACGTGGTAAAGCAGAGCCCGGGGAGCGGGGCTGCTTTACCTCGTTATATCCGAATTCGTGTTCCCGCAAGTGGTTCCTCTGCACCCGCCCTTACATGCTGAGGTCCCCCCCCCCCCCCCGCCCCAGCTCACCTCCGCTCTGCCTCCACCTCCTCCCCTGGGCGAGCCACCGCCGCTCCGCTTCTCCCCCCCTTCCCTCTCTCCCTTCCTTCCAGGCTTCCTGCGCCAAATAGCTGATTGACTCGGCAAGCCTGGAAGGGCGGGGGAGGGGAGAAGCGAAGCGGCAGCAGCGCACTCAGGGGAGGAGGTGGAGGCAGAGCAGAGGTGAGCTGGGGTGGGGAGTGGTTCCTCTCCCGACCCCGATATAACGTGGTCTCACCTATAAGAATGTAAGATTTTTTGGCTCCCAAGGACCACGTTATATCAGGGTGGGGAGGGGGTTGTACACACACACACACAGGGTGTGTATGTATATATATAATATAGTCTTGTCTGGTGAAAAAAATATCCCTAGAACCTAATCCCCCCATTTACATTAATTCTGATGCGGAAATTGGATTCGCTTAAAGTCACATTTTTCAGGAACATAACTGCAACGTTAAGAGAGGAGTTACTGTATTGGCAATGGCCAGAAACCTGTCCTGAGATCAGTAAGCAGTCACTGTGGCAGCACTGAGGACTGCTCCCATCAAGTTGATCTTTTGAACTGGACTAAAGTAGACTTTTCTGCATTTATTCTGAGTACCAGATGAATGAACAGTGACTGGATTCGAAGAATGCTGTGCTTTACTTACTCCTTTGACTGGCCTCGGACCACCCAGTCATCCAGACAAGGAAAGACCTGGATACCCTAATAGTGGAGAAGGGAAGCTACCACTACATACGTTTGGTAAAAACTCTCTGTGCCAGTGAAGTGCCAAAGAGGAGTACCCTGCATTGGTAGTGAGAGTCTGACCATTAATTTCAGATACTTCCTGTGGCCACATGGAAATCAACATCCTGTGAATCAAGGGCAGAGAACCAGTCTCCGAAGTCCAGGGAGAGCATAATGGAAGAAAGTGAAAGCATCCTGAACTTTAGCTTCCTGGTTAATTTCGTTAGCTTTCTCAAGTCCTGCATGGGTGTTAGCCAACCCTCTTCCCCTCTTGTGAAAGAAGGTAGAATTAGCAGGAATAAAGTCTTTTGCCTTCATATTGTGGAGATACTTTCTCTATGGCTCCCAAATTCCTGAGGCCGCACAATTTTCCAAAAAAGGCTCCAGAGGCGATCCTGGCAATTACAAGGTGGTAAGCCTAACTTCCGTAATAGAATTAGACACATAGATGAACACAATATATTGGGAAGAGTCAACAGGACTTTTCTAAAGGGAACTCACCAATATATTAGAATTCTTTGGGGGGGGGGGGTCAATGAACATGTGGACAAGAGTGATCCAGTGGATATAGTGTACTTGGACTTTCAGAAAGCCTTTGGCAAGGTCCCTCACCAAAGGCTATTAAGCAAAGTAAGCAGTCATGGGATAAGAGGGAAGGTCCTCTTATAGACAGAAAACAAAGGGTAGGAATAAATGGTCAGTTTTTGCAATGGGGAGAGGTAAATAGTAAGGGCCCCCACAGATCTGTACTGCAATCAGTGCTATTCAACATATTCATAAAGGATCTGGGAAAAGGGGTAAACAGTGAGGTGGCAGAGTCTGTAGACGATACAAAATTACTCAAGATAACTAAGTCCAAAGCAGACCGCAAAGAGTTACAAAGGGATCTCACAAAACTGGGTGACTGGGCAACAAAATGGCAGATGAAATTCAAAATGTTGATAAATGCAAAGTAATGCACATTGGAAAATGTAATTCCAATCACACATGCAAAAAGATGTTGTCTAAATTAGCTATTACCATTCAAGAAAGTTCTTGGAGTCATCGTGGATAGTTCTCTCTCTCTGCTCAATGTGCGGTGGCAGTCAAAAAAGCCAACAGAATGTTAGGAACCATTTGGTAAGGGATAGATAATAAGACAGAAAATATCATAATGCCACTTATATATTTACATTACACCCACACCTGGAATACTGGGTGCAGTTCAGATCACTCCATCTCAGAAAAGATACATTACATATATATAAAATATACATACACATAATATATAAAAAGCTATATTAGCTATATCTGATCTATTGCATACAGATTTTTACAAATCTCTTGTTTTATGATCTTGCTAGATCTCAGTCTTTATTTTCCTAGCTGCTGCTACATAACATGGATCTGAAAACATCAGCTTCCTACCTCCCAAATCCATTCTCTGATCAGTGCAGTGCAGCTTTTGGTCACATACAGTTAAGGCTAGAATTTATAAAATGAACTTCTGTAAACTAACTGATAAGAGTAGAGCCTTCAAGTCAAATTTGTGTAGTCCTGAGATTAGATTGCTTATGTTCAGAATCCATGAAGAATATGAAAGGTTTCGGATGCCACGCATGCCTTATCTTTATGGACATTCCTGCCATACAGTAAGAAAGAAATGCATTAAAAAAAGATCAAAAAGAAAAAAAATTAGAAAATGTTCCTCTTACCAAATAAACTGTATCCATCTTTTGAAACCCAATGACCTACTTGGTACAATCTATGCTGTCTGGTCCAAAACTGACAAAAATAAAAATAAAAAGCTTGTTAATTAGTATGTGCTTTTAACTGTTGCAGCTTTTCTCCCTCTCTGGCTAATAGCTATCACCTATTTGTATTACAGTAGTGCTCAGAGACTCCAAGCTCAGAGCTCCATGTGCTAGGCACTGCATGTACAAACAGAGTAAGAAGCAGTCCCTACCCTGAAGGGCTAAAAAATAATGAGACAAAAGGCAGGAGAGTAGCAATATCCCCATTTCTCAGATGGCGAGAAATGAGGCACAGATTAACTCTCTTTTCTAAGGTCATACATGAAACCTGTAGCAGAGTCAGAAAATGAACTCTGATCTAGTACAGTACCTTAACCACAAGACCATCTCTGCTTGGATGTCTTAGAAGGGAATTGGAGAGACTGAAGACTTTCTTCTAGGTTGTCTACTTTGAAGAGTTATCTATATTGAGTCAGTTTCTTAGTGCTAGTTCTCTTCTATAAGGACTAATAGTGCTGTAAGGAAACCAGATATGGTTAAATGCTCTGCACACATACAATTTTAACAAAGTATTTTTCTTACTCACTGTGCAAGCAAAAGTCTATTGAAAACTCTTAACTATGAAGTGTCATTTTATTCCATCTCTATCTTGATACTCCAGTATCTTGGCCAGAGCTGTTATTAACCACAACTTGCTATCTGCAAGCAAACTATACAACAATATTACCTTTGAAGAGTTTGGAGCACTATTAGAGAGAGATCCCTGCAGCCATTATTTGTTTCCTGTGGGATAATTTTTGAATGGGAAAAACAAATTCCATTGGCAAACAGTGATATTAACAAATATTTTTGACTATAACTTGAAGCAGTTCAGCTCTTCATGTTTCAGTGCTTGAGCAAGAGCGATACAGGGTATTTAATTGGCACTGTTGGACAATTATTTAATACAGTAGAACCTCAGAGTTACGAACACCTTAGGCATGGAAGTTGTTTGTAACTCTGAAATGTTTGTAATGCTGAGCAAAACATTATGGTTGGTCTTTCAAATGTTTACAAATGAACATTGACTTAATACAGCTTTGAAACTTCACTATGCAGAAGAAAAATGCTGCTTTCCCTTTATTTTTTTAATAGTTTACTTTTAACACAGTCCTGTACTGTATTTGCTTTTTTGCTTTTTAATCTTGCTGCTGCCTGATTGTGTACTTCCAGTTCCCAATGAGATGTGTGGTTGACTGGTCAGTTCAGAACTCTGGTGTTCGTAACTCACTCCGAGGTTCTATTACATCAGTTGTTTCATACTATAGCACAGTTTTCAAAGACTAGAGGTTCCTGTTCAAGGTTCTGTACTGCAAGTAAGGTGTCTGTAGGAGACTGAAAGACTATCATGAGGTCAACATGTTCAGAAGGCAAAACATTGAGCCCATTTTGAGGGGTGGGGAGTGAGGGAGAGCACTTATCTTCGCTCAGCAGCAACAAGAGGAAGCGGATTACGCAGTAGCATCAACTGATGCCAAAGGGAGTCCATCTGGTTATCTTTGACGAGAGCTTTGGTGGCAGTGATGCAGATTCTTAAACAATAAATTGGGGGGGAGGTGTGTAAGGGTTGGGGATACTTTAACAGCTTCATAAATATATTGAAAACAAAATGACTATAATTTCTCAGATCTGTCTCTCTAATTCCTGATTTGCAGACAGACCACATAGCTTCTCAGATAATAAATGAGGGTCACATGAATGGATTTATCGATCCAATTGATGGAACGGTGCATTTAGAAAATAAGGTTGTCCCTCATTTTTTCATAGTGCAATTCAAAATTAATTGGTTGAGCTGTTCTCTACAGCATGATCAAATTATATTTTAAAATGAGGATCTACTACTGGGGAGCGTTAAGGAACCAGCAGGCTCGGTGACCTCAAAGCAACTCTTAAGGACGTATCAACAGGATACCGAAATGGCAAATAGGGCCATTCCTAGGGTTGCCAGGTGACCATTTTTTGTTAGAAGTCCAGTCGTCAGCCCAGCAGGGACCCAGAGCTAAGGCAGGCTCCCTGCCTGCCCTAGCTCTGTGTGGCTCCTGGAAGTGGCCGCCAGGTCCTTCTGAGGCTCCACATGCTGCCCCGTCCCAGTGCCAGCTCTGCAGCTCCCATTGTCCAGGAACGAAGACCAATGGGAGCTGTGGGGGGTGGAGCCATCCATTCACCTAGGGGCTGCAGAGACCTGGTGGCTGCTTCCTGGGAGCCACGATAAAGCGCCATCGGGACCCCACAGCCCGAAACTCCTCCTGCAGCCCAAACCCCCGCCCCAGCCTGTAGCCCTCCCAAACCCAAACTCCCTCCTGGAGCCTGCACCCCCCCAACACCTCAACCCCCTGCCCTGAGCCCCCTCCTTCACCCAAAACCCCTCATCCCAGAGCCAACACCCCCAGCCACAGTCCACACCCCCTCCTGCACTCCAAACCCTGCCCCAGCCAAATGAAAGTGAGTGATGGAGGGGAAAGAGGTGGGGCCTCAGAGAAGGGGCGGGGCAGGGATATTTGGTTTTGTGCCATTAGAAAGTTGGCAACCCTAGCCATTCCTTGTAGATAGTTATCGAAGCCATGTTAAGTAGACTTGAATCTTTAACATGTTTGCCTGTATTGTTAGAGAATTAAGAATAAATGTTAAGTGAATTTGTCTGTGTTTACACGTATCTTGTTAGAAGTTTAACAATGTGATCTAATTAACCTGTAGATACTAAAATTCTGTTCCTGTCTCATAACGCTTCATGACTGTATTCTACAGAGATGGGGCTTGTGGTATAATAATATTATTGTCCTCATTTCTCTTTGAAACTTGTAATGCCACATAGTGAACTACCCGTGCACTATTTTAGTAATTTGAATGGTTATTGTTTAATGTATTGTTTGAGAAAGGACCTATTGAATGGAGATCAAATGGTCAGCTTGCTTTCATCAAAGCCCACGTGGTGGAATTACCTGTCACCACCTCACCTGCTTCAACTTTAAAGGAAGCTTTGGGCCTGATCCTTTTCATCTCAGATCTGCTTAAACTTTGATGGGGAAAGTCTAAAGCCACAAGACTGAGGTCTCCAGATTTACTCTGGATTTACCCTGGAATTCTCATGGAAGAATGTGAACAAACTCTGCACCTGGACTATCTATTGGACTGTAACCTTTTAAATTGATTCCATAAAGAAGGATTATATACACATTTGTATGTATATTGAGCTTTTAACTCTTTTTTTCTTAATAGATCTTAGATTTAATTAATAAGAATTGGCTGTAAGCGTGTATTTTGGTGAGATCTGAAATATTCATTGATCTGATGGGCAATGGGTCTGGTCCTTTGGGATTGGTAGAACTATAAGTATGGTGAATACGGTTTTCAATAACCCCTCACTGGATTGCCTAAACGGGACAGTATTTGTCTTCTGGTTAACCAGTGTGGTATTAGAGGAGTTGTTTTGTTACTGGCTTGGGGAATCTAATTACAGAATAAATCACCAATCTTGGGGATTGTCCGTCCCAGTTCTTGCAGTCTGCCCTGTGCTGGCATTCTCAGCGTGGCCCAATGGGACACCAGTCACAACTACATAAACCAAATAATGATTTGATTAATCAGTCACTTGTCAGAATACTCGGCATGGTATCACTGCTTTGCTGTTTTGAAAGTTGTGGTTTAAAAGTACAGGAAGAAGTAAAACCTGCTAACAAGATAGATTTTTGCTGCACATCCTGTTTACTAAACTGCTTTGTGGACTTGTCACTTTCCACTGGCTGTTGTGAAAATGTTCTATGTTCCTACGAGTTGTAATTATTCCAATAAAAAGAAAAAAAGAATGAGCCAACTAGATTCAATCCTATGATGCCTTTGTTTAAACGATCACTTGTAGTACTTCACTTGCTAGCAGTTTGAGTTTCAGTGTATGTAAACTGCAGTATAATTCTAATCTTCCAAGTTTCCTGTATTGGATTTACAGTTTAGACATCTACTACATCCTGGAAGAAAAACACCATTGTCTGACGATTCAAGGAACAGAAAAATAAGTTAACAATCGGCATTTATTCTGTCTTGTGTTCTTATAGGATGGCAGCAGAAATAGCGATGAGAGAATACAATAGGCCTAGAGTATACGAGCATTAGCATGATATTAAGAACAGGAGAATACTCTTTTCAAGTTTCAGAGTAGCAGCCGTGTTAGTCTGTATTTGCAAAAAGAAAAGGAGTACTTGTGGCACCTGAGAGACTAACCAATTTATTTGAGCATAAGCTTTCGTGAGCTACAGCTCACTTCATCGGATGCATTAAAGTGGAAAATGCAGTGAGGATGTTTTTATACCCACAGACCATGAAAAAATGGGTGTTTATCACTTCAAAAGGTTTTCTCCCCCCACCCCACTCTCCTGCTGGTAATAGCTTATCTAAAGTGATCAATCTCCTTACAATGTGTATGATAATCAAGGCAAGACAGCTTAGTACATACAGTGGTACTTGAGAAGCAGTAGTGAAAGTTAACACACATACATGCAAAGATAAAATTGAGGATGTTTCTTTCCTTTGACTTTTTTCAGCTAAGTTGTGCTTTGCAACAATCAAATTAAAATGCATACAGCACTTTCTTGAACTGTAAGTACAGCAGGCGGTGGGAAGACTCTTGTATATGGAGGCTGTACGACACACAATCAAGAAGCACAGGAACACCTGAAATAGCGGAGAGAAGAGTTTCACTCAAAGATGAGATTAATAATACCATTGGTTTTGTTAACACACTCTCCTGAAATTTAATTAAGTCTTACGCTGCTTGATTGCTTATCATTGCTTGTAGTGCAGACCTGTATATTTTAATGAATCCGCCTCAAATGAAGGAGGCTGGAGAGTTATGAGGACAGGATTTGGCTCTGAGTATGAATGGAAAAAAGAATAAATCAAACAGAAGAACTAAGCCTTTTCCTTTTGTTTTCCACTGCGCCTCTGAAATTCAGACCTCCTTCATGTCTTTTCTTTTTCCAGTAAAAGGTGAACAAGTATTTGCCTACAGTTTGGGAGCACTTTTTAAAAGCTCCCAGCATTGGCTTAATTTATTTCACTGAAGTCAAGGGGAATTTTTCCCCTGACACTAATGAGAGAAGATTTAGCTCAGCACTAGGTGCTTTTGAAAATGCCACCCAGGAACTACACTTTCTCCATAGTCGACACGATTTAGCTTTGTGCAAACACAAGAATCACAATCATGTAAAGTTCTGCTACATGGTAATATCCCACAAAGATACACCAAAAGCCTAATCCTGAACAAGTCAGTAAAGTCCTAGCAAACAAATCCCTTTTACAGGTGTGAGACTACACAGAGGAGATGACGGAATGGCTGTTCACCCCCACCTATTGCAATGCAACTGCAAGGGCACTACTAGAGCAGGTCTAGCTGTCTAATTCTTGGAAGGCAGACTAGGGGATGTGGCAGTTGCTTTCCTCCGCAGCTCACTCAACAGTAGAGCCATGTGGGTTCCCTGCGGCAAACACCCACTGGCCCCATTCCTGTTTGCATTTGACATGCTCTGTTCCTTTTGCCAGAGCCAGCCTTATGGGTGGGTGATGTGGGTGACTGCCCAGAACGCCATGGTCGGGGGGTGGTGTGGTCAAGAGGCAAGTAGCAGGGCAGGCCTGGGACGAGAGACCATGGAAGGGAGCTTGGGGCAATGGGGCATTTGTGCTACAGCATCCCGCAACTGCGGGGGTGGGGAGGGGAGCAGCTTATTGAGCACATGCCAAACATTCCGTCTTCCTGGATGCACTCTGTTCCAGAGGCCATGCTGATTGACAATCTCATTGTCCAATCAGTGTTCATCCCCTCCCTAAAGTGGTAAAATGTGCACTTCTAGTGGCTGATCCAGGGGTGAAGGTGGGGGGGAGGTAGCAGGGGCCAGGAGAGATGGGGGTATGGTGGGGGGTCCAGAAGTGATGCGGGGGTGGGGAGCCCGGGGAGCAGAGGAGATGGGTGTGGCACCCGGGAAGGCAGTGGGGGCTAGTGGCACCATAATACAAGTTTGCCCAGGATGCCATTTCCCCTGAGGCCAGCCCTGCCCTTCACATTTCTGTCCCACGGCAGAATTTCAAGTGCACCTAATGTGGAATGCCCACCTGCTACCTGTGGTTTACCAACAGGGCTCTCCCCCACTAACAGATGGTCTTTGCTGCTTTCTGGCCTTGCATTCCCTATCAGGCACTTTGCCCATACTCGTGATGATACTTTTCCTTTTAAACTGGCTTGTGTCACTAAGGTAACTCTCACTCGTTATTACTAGGGCCCTACCAAATTCACTGCCATGAAAAACACGTCATGGACCATGAAATCTGGTCTTTTGTGTGCTTTTACCCGATACTATACCTATTGCACTGGGAGGCCAGCATTTCTCAAATTGGTGGTCCTGACCAAAAAGGGAATTTCGGGGGTGTTCACAAGGTTATTTTGGGGCTGAGGGGGGTGGTCATGGTATTGCCACCCTTACTTCTGCACTGCCTTCAGAGCTGGACAGCCAGAGGGTGGCAGCTGTTGGCCACGCGCCCAGCTCTGAAGGCAATGCCCCACCAGCAGCAGTGCAAAAGTAAGGGTGGCCATACCATACCAGGCCTCTCTTACTTCTGTGCTGCTGCCTTCAGAGTTGGGTGGCCGGAGAGTAGCGGCTGGTCACTGAGGGCCCAGTTCTGCAGGAAGCAGCACAGAAGTAAGGGTGGCAATACCATACCGTGCAGCCGCCGGCAGCCACCACTCTCCATTTGCCCAGGTTTGAAGACAGCGCCACCACCAGCACAGAAGCAAGGGTAGGAGTACCACAAACTCCCTACAATAACCTTGGGACCCCTTCTTTGGGTCAGGACAACACAGTGAAATTTCAGATTTAAATAGCTGAAATCATAAAATTTTATGATTTTTAAAATCTTATGCCCGTGAAATTGTCCAAAATGGACCGTGAATTTGGTAGAGCCCTACTTACTGCTGTGGTTCTCTAACACAGAGTCAAGTAAAAGGCTTATCTGCTGCTTCCCTAAATGAATATTATAGATGGCCAACTTGGGGGCCCAAGACAGCTTCAGTTAGTAACATAAAGGGTGGGTAAAGCAGGATCTCCCTTCTGTATTAGATACAAATCTGTTCATTGATTGCATTTTCCATCACCTCTACCATTTGTCCCAGAACTAATTGATACATCACATCAGAGAAGCCTCTTGATTTATCAAACACTTACAAATATGTATTAAGTAAGTGACAAACCTTATTAGAATAGCCTTAATTTTTTCCTTTTGTTAATATCTCTCTTTATTTGACAAACAGAACACACAGGACACCACAGGATAATGCAGAAATCAGAGCAGATGGATCCCTGTTTAAAAAGAAAACATATTAAAGTCTGTCAACTTAAGATGTACATCTAACTTTTCATTGACTTTATCATATTGAATGGATTTAAACTCAGACTAGAATATAGGCTTTCAGTGCTGCCTTTGACTGGGATGACAGGGCCATTATGGGGAAAGGGGGATGGGGAGATACATTTTAGTTAAACTTCTTTTATCAAAGGATTTTTATCCCAGATTCATAGAAATTAAAAGATATCAAACCCTATTTGGTTATCTAGTCCATAGCCCTGCTTTTTACCCCAGTAAGCCCCTCCCTTTCCACACACACACCCCCAACAAAAAAGTATGTCCAATTACTTGCTGTAGGAGGCAGAGAGACAGGGTGCTGGTAGCAGGTTACCTCCTAAGACACCAAAGACTTTATTTACACAAATTAGGAAGCAGAGTTATCTAATGGGTGGTGTTTGCCCAATAACAACCATGCTTTAGCAGATGGAAACCAGACTGAGACTAGAGATTGGAAACTCTGCTAGATCAAGTCCGCCTACCTGTGCAGGATTGTTCCTTATAGAGTAACCTCTGGGGTTCTGGCCAGTTTCCATTTTAAATGTTTCCAGTGGTGGAATTTTTCAACGGGTAAACAGTTTTTTGCATTTAGGGTTAGGATGTAGTTTCTGATATTCAGCCAAACTATTCCTTTTCTTAACTTCATCCTTTTACTAGTCCTCACACCACTCCTTAACACACTGCCCTATACCTTTCAGGTCTTTGCAGTTATAGCCCCCACTGACTGTCAAAAACTGTACATATTTAGCTCTGAATTTTCCTTAACGGTCAATGCCTCCATGCTCCAAATTAGTTTCACTGCTCTTCTCTAATTTCCTTCCAATTCACCTGCATCCTTCAGGTATTGAAGATCTAGCAAGGAAAAAAATATGTTCTAGATAGAGAAATTATTGCCTTCCTGCTCTGACATAGCTCTACATTTTTAAAAGATCTTAGCTCCTAAGTGAAGTGACCAGGTTTTGAAGCTACTGTTGAGCCCTTTGGAAAATCATTTAGGTGCCTAAATAGAAGCTGAGGTTTGGTTTGTTTGTTTTTAATTAGCCTATAACATTTCTGTATAGATCCCCCAAACCTCCTTGGCTTTGTGTTATTATTGCTCTATTGAATGTGTAATCATACGTGTAATTTCGTGATCAGTATCACCCTGAAGCATTTCAGTGACATTCCTTTCCATGTCTTTCCACCCACAGAACATGTACACGTTTGCAATTTTTTTTCCCCTAGGGACATTAGGCTGAATCTCATTTTATAATTTCATGGCCACAGTTCTAACCTTCCTCAGTCCCTTCATATTATTCCTCTCTTGTGTTCGTAACACATCCCAATTCAGTGTGATCTATTCATTTAATTTTCATATGTTATCTAATCTTGTTTTTTCATTTCTTAGGCTTTTCTTTTATTTGTGCTTTGGCACAGAAGGAGTTAACTCCAGAAACTACAATATTGTAGCTTGAAAAAACACATACACAACCGCCTTGTTGATTGAACCACACATTTAGAATTCTGTCTACATTCTGCAACACCTTTTCAGCTCATCAGGAGAACCCTTGGCAAAGAGATTCATGCTGAGGGAGTAAGAGCCAAGATTTAGAACAGTAGTTTGGTCTAAATGGCGGTTGATTATCAGGTTAGTATTATGTACAATGTCTGCATTAGAAATTATCCAATATTCATTTAATTTAGATGGATATTTAAATGTAACCAATGCCTCATCAGAGGGGGTTCTCTATCTCAGGTACATAGCAAATCTCTGCTTTAAAGGGGCATCAATTAATAACGGATAATTGCACTTCTACTTTTCATGAAATTATCTCAAAGTCCTTTACAACAGTACCAAAGGAATGATCTATTTTACAGATGGGGACAACAAAGGAAAGAAGAGCTAAGGGACTTGTGCAAGGTTACACAGTGAGTCGGTGGCAGTTGCAAGTAGAACCAAAGTCTTCAAATGACCAATCCTCTGCTAATTTCTAGACCACAGTGCCCTCAAATCATAAGGGAAGACTCCTAGCAGCCATGTTCAGATGGGGAGGAATCACACTGGGTGGAAGCTGGCTAATGAAAATGTAGCCAACTGATCTGCTTAGATCAATGACATGTTGCTTTAAGGGCTGTTCTTTGAGCATGAGCAAAGCAAAATATTATTAAATAGTAACTAACAGGGATTCCGTATCTTGTCCGGTAGAGAGTCCTCATGGCAACGCTTCCGCCACAACAGCAGCATTCATTCATGTCACTTGCTACTTGACATTCAAGACAACAGAAACAGAATGCTCCACATAGGCCTGGATAAAGACAAACAAATGAGGCTCACTCAATGTTCTCCCCTTCATTCATGCAGACAGTTACCTTTCACCACCACTTTTAGGAGAGATGTAGAAATGGCTAGAAAATCAGAAGGAGAAAGTTAGGGACGTGCCAATGGGCCAGAGCTAGTGCAAAGTAGGGGAAGGTCATTGAAAGACCTATATAGTGATGTCTTGTGAGGCTTTAATAGGCAACTCTTCTCTCCCTCCCCCTCATAATGAATGAAGGCCATTTTTTCACTGCCAAAAAAGGTGTGTTTTTATAGTAAATTTGCACACACACGCTTTAATTGTCTCACTGTAAAATTCTAGTGGAGGCGAGGCATTGTAGTTTTTACCATGATGTAACTAAGCGAGGTGAACCGCAGGTGGGGGAGATAGAGTTGAACTTGTGCAGATACACCACTAAAAGCTACATGAGCACTTTGCCTCCACTAGGATTTTACAGCAAGATGGCTAACCCATGTCAGTTATCCGGCTGTAAACACACTCCTTTCTGGAGCTATGACCCTCAGCAGATCCGGATTAACTTTCTTTATGTGGGACTGGAGTACAAGTAGTTGCTTTGTGTGAGAACGAGTGGGTGATGTAGCCAACTAGTGACTGGCTCTCAGAGTGGATACAGGAAATACAACTACAAGCCACTCCTTTAAATCAATATAAAATAAACAAACGGGATTCCTCCATCCCCCGTTTAAAGTCAGACCCAGTAAAAGACTGGAGATATAATATTAAGCCAAACATCAAGACACCTGAAGCCAAAACAAAAATACAATATTTGACTATCCACTTACAGACTCCACAGTCACTGCAGCAATCCATCAACCCGGTCTGCCACAAGCTACTTGGTGCATTAGCCACAGTAAGTTGGGGCTGTACAACGATGACTTGGGGAGAGGCCATGTCTAGTTTCACCAGCTGAGTTCAGAAGTTTACATTCTCAAAGGAGAACAAGAAAAGGAACAGTTTTGCAAGTTGGTTAGGAATGTTACTCATATTTCTTTGTGATATGGCACCATGTTTCTCACTTCATTGGAAGAAATGCTGTCCATATGATAACTGGATAATTTTGGTGGACACAGGAGGCCAAATTGTTGTCAATGGAGTTGGACCAGGGATGAATTTAGCCCATTTTCTTAAGTCCAGGTTATGAGAGGGTGTAAATTTTCATTCAAAAGCACATTTCTCCTTAACATCACTTTGGGGCATAGTTCATTCCTGATTCAAAGGAAAGAGTGCCACTAACGGGATGGCAACAACATATCTTCCAGCAACACCTAATGGTTCCTTGGCCCTCTCCCAGGTGAGTTCTGACCTACTCTGAGCCTACTTAGTTTGTGTGATCTGAGAACATCACAACACAACACACTATGGATGTTATCGCAGAAATGGAAATCTCCCTGTTGCTGCTGTTCTCCAAGAGACCACCCTGAGACCAGAGATTAGCCCCCAAATAAGGATTTTCCTTCTGCAGCTAACCCTCAGCCCAATTCTGAGATCTCACTCAGTCCTTCCCTCAGGCAAACTTCCTTTGACTTCACTGATGATTTGTCAAAGTCAAGAATTATTCTGGCAGCAGTAAACAGCTTGTCAGATATTTTCAGAGAACAATGGGCAAGATTCATGAGGGGGACTTTGGTGCTGCAACACTCATTGTTGAAATACTTAATGTTCAGGCATCCTGCTGCCTCGGGGAATTCACAGCCCAGGCACCCAGATCCTATTTAGGCTAACAGATGTATTGGCGCATAAGCTTTTGTGGGTGAATATATGATCCAGCTGATCCACCCTAAGGACTGACTTCAATGCAACTTCAGCAAGTGTTTAAAGTTAAGCATGGGCTTAGGGACAGATTTTAAAGGTATTTTGGCCCTTAAAGACACAGATAGGCGCCTAATGCCCAACTCCCATTGCGGTCATTGGCAATTAGGCACTTGACACTTTTGAAAATCCCACTGGGCACCTATCTGCATCTTCAGGTGCCTAAACACCTTTAAAATCTGACCTTAAGTGCTTCTTTGAATCAGCGCCTATCAGTCTTTATTCATAGGGAAAGGAAACTAATAATGATCAATATGGGCTGTTTAAACTTAAGACCTCTATCGTGACCCCTTGCTTTTATTTCCAGATGAGCCACTATCAATTATTATAATGTCCCCTTTCTTTGATAATGAAAGAATGATTTCAGTAAATCAATAACAAGTCAACTCAACATTCATTGGTGTCAAAACAATAGTGTCCAAAATCTTGACACATTGGAACAGTTTATTGTGAGACTAGAACAGATTGGATTGCGCATCTGCATTTTGCAAGTGACACTTTTGCACACTTAACACGAGACACTCCCAACCGTGGAATCTTCCATAATAGAGATTTGTATTTTTAGTTTTCTGTGCTCCCTACCAAAACTCTTTTAAAAAATGAAAGAAAAACCCCCAAATTATTTGATTTATTGGCTATTATTTATCTTATCTTAAATTATAGTTGGATATAAAAGAAGAAAGACATTGATGATATCTATTAATATCTATTAGCTATATGTAACTTCTGACAAAGTGGGTATTCACCCATGAAAGCTTATGCTCCAATCCGTCTGTTAGTCTAAGGTGCCACAGGACTCTTTGCCACTTAAAAACTACTTGCTTACAAAATCAGACACAAAAAATGCAGAAGTGTCACAGTGCACTATGACTGAAACATGGCTGACTTTCTCATTTTTACCATATCATTATAAAATAAGTCAATGTGTGTATAAATATTGTACTTACATTTCAGTGTGATACTTCAGCCTGTCTTTCACTTGTGAGCCTTGTCTGAAGCCCAAGGTCCCAGGCAGTGGGGCTGAAGCATGTAACTTAGCTTCACGGGGCCCCCTGTGTCATGAAATCCTGGGCAATTCCCTGCTTGCCACCTCTTTATGCCGGCCCTCCACTTGCGACCCCCCTAAACCTATCCCTTGACACCCCTCTCGGCGGTGCAACCCCCAGGTTGAGAAACACTGATCTAGATGATTTGAGTACTCACTGGAAGACCTCTGAGTACCCCCAGGGGTACACGTACCTCTGGTTGAGAACCACTGCTCTAACCAATGGGCTAAAAGTTCCTGAGGGGGCACCGCCAACTCCATTTCTTATCAGAAATGGGTTAGGCACCTAGTTCCAAGAGATGGTTCATGGCTGTGAATCCAGAACAAATGGAACTGTCTCTGTCTAGCCTGGACTTAAGCCCCACTCTTCAAAGGGATCTAAGAGCCTAGGCCTCCCCACTCTTCTCAGTATTTCCCATTACCTAGATTAGGCAGCTCCCCACTCAGCATTCTGGCTTTCGTAGATCCCATTCTTAGGTGCCTAACGCTCCCTATGCATTGTATAGGGAGCCTAGCATCTAATGCAGGGCAGTGGATTCCACTGGGTGGCTAGGTGCCTAAAGGTAAGTCATTGCAAGGCTCAATGTTGCAATGCCTGAATCCCTTTAGTACATTTCTAAAAAAAGGCATTAAATAACCATCAAATGTATTAAGAATGGAGGAATAAAGACGAGTTATCTATGTCTTATCCTACATTTCCCTCATTTTAAGAAGGAAATATGCCTGATATGCAGTTAACACACTTCTAAAGTCTGTTAAACAAATGTACAAAGTATTAATGACAGAGGAATAAAGGAGAAGTGTTATTAGATTTCTATAGTAATCATGCATTTCCTCATTTTTAGAGAAAATTAGGTTTTATGCAGGTAGTACATTTCTAAATAAAGGCTATTAAAGAACTGCCCAAAGGCTGCTAATTATTAGTGATAAAGAGAGAAAATATAACCTTAAATTACTTATATTTTGCAAGGAAGGTGCTGGTGTATAGCCATCTTTCAGGGATCTCTAAGAAAGTTTTTTTAAAAGCACAGAAAGTAAAAAAGAGCAGAGCAAAAAGAGTCTTACCACAAAGCATCACCATATCAGCCAAGTGGCAAAAACCTCTCTTCTGGGAGCTTAAGATAAAGCAAGCCACATCACGTGAACCAATCAGAAGGTATTCTTTGACTATGTGACCTTTTCCAGACTCATATCTCACATATTAAATTACAGATGTTTTTCTTACCCAATCTGAAGGTTTTTCTAACCGCATGGTCTTTTATGGAATTATTCATTGTCGCATGTTAGAACGTAGATTAAAGGTAAAACAATTAAAAGGAACAAGCATGTGATTTCTTTCTCAAACTCCTTTTTTCTTTTTAGCATTAGCTTTCTTTGTTTTTTAGAATCATAGAATATCAGGGTTGGAAGGGACCTCAGGAGGTCATCTAGTCCAACCCCCTGCTCAAAGCAGGACCAATCCCCAATTAAATCATCCCAGCCAGGGCTTTGTCAAGCCTGACCTTAAAAACTTCTAAGGAAGGAGATTCTACCACCTCCCTAGGTAACACATTCCAGTGTTTCACCACCCTCCTAGTGAAAAAGTTTTTCCTAATATCCAACCTAAACCTCCCCCACTGCAACTTGAGACCATTACTCCTTGTCCTGTCCTCTTCTACCACTGAGAATAGTCTAGAACCATCCTCTCTGGAACCACCTCTCAGGTAGTTGAAAGCAGCTATCAAATCCCCCCTCATTCTTCTCTTCTGCAGACTAAACAATCCCAGTTCCCTCAGCCTCTCCTCATAAGTCATGTGTTCCAGACCCCTAATCATTTTTGTTGCCCTTCGCTGGACTCTCTCCAATTTATCCACATCCTTCTTGTAGTGTGGGGCCCAAAACTGGACACAGTACTCCAGATGAGGCCTCACCAATGTCGAATAGAGGGGAACGATCACGTCCCTCGATCTGCTCGCTATGCCCCTACTTATACATCCCAAAATGCCATTGGTCTTCTTGGCAACAAGGGCACACTGCTGACTCATATCCAGCTTCTCGTCCACTGTCACCCCTAGGTCCTTTTCCGCAGAACTGCTGCCTAGCCATTCAATCCCTAGTCTGTAGCTGTGCATTGGGTTCTTCCGTCCTAAGTGCAGGACCCTGCACTTATCCTTATTGAACCTCATCAGATTTCTTTTGGCCCAATCCTCCAATTTGGATAGGTCCCTCTGTATCCTATCCCTGCCCTCCAGCGTATCTACCACTCCTCCCAGTTTAGTATCATCCGCAAATTTGCTGAGAGTACAATCCACACCATCCTCCAGATCATTTATGAAGATATTGAACAAAACTGGCCCCAGGACCGACCCCTGGGACACTCCACTTGACACCGGCTGCCAACTAGACATGGAGCCATTGATCACTACCCGTTGAGCCCGACAATCTAGCCAACTTTCTACCCACCTTATAGTGCATTCATCCAGCCCATACTTCTTTAACTTGCTGACAAGAATACTGTGGGAGACTGTGTCAAAAGCTTTGCTAAAGTCAAGAAACAATACATCCACTGCTTTCCCTTCATCCACAGAACCAGTAATCTCATCATAGAAGGCGGTTAGATTAGTCAGGCATGACCTACCCTTGGTGAATCCATGCTGACTGTTCCTGATCACTTTCCTCTCATGTAAGTGCTTCAGGATTGATTCTCTGAGGACCTGCTCCATGATTTTTCCGGGGACTGAGGTGAGGCTGACTGGCCTGTAGTTCCCAGGATCCTCCTTCTTCCCTTTTTTAAAGATGGGCACTACATTAGCCTTTTTCCAGTCATCTAGGACTTCCCCCGTTCGCCACAAGTTTTCAAAGATAATGGCCAATGGCTCTGCAATCACAGCCGCCAATTCCTTTAGCACTCTCGGATGCAACTCGTTCGGCCCCATGGACTTGTGCTCGTCCAGCTTTTCTAAATAGTCCCTAACCACCTCTTTCTCCACAGAGGGCTGGCCATCTACTCCCCATGTTGTGATGCCCAGCGCAGCAGCCTGGGAGCTGTCCTTGTTAGTGAAGACAGAGGCAAAAAAAGCATTGAGCACATTAGCTTTTTCCACATCCTCTGTCACTAGGTTGCCTCCCTCATTCAGTAAGGGGCCCACACTTTCCTTGGCTTTCTTCTTGTTGCCAACATATCTGAAGAAACCCTTCTTGTTACTCTTGACATCTCTTGCTAGCTGCAGCTCCAGGTGCGATTTGGCCCTCCTGATTTCATTCCTACATGCCCGAGCAGTATTTTTATACTCTTCCCTGGTCATATGTCCAACCTTCCACTTCTTGTAAGCTTCTTTTTTATGTTCAAGATCCGCTAGGATTTCACCGGTAAGCCAAGCTGGTCGCCTGCCATATTTACTATTCTTTCGACTCATCGGGATGGTTTGTCCCTGTAACCTCAACAGGGATTCCTTGAAATACAGCCAGCTCTCCTGGTCTCCTTTCCCCTTCATGTTAGTCCCCCAGGGGATCCTACCCATCCGTTCCCTGAGGGAGTCGAAGTCTGCTTTCCTGAAGTCCAGGGTCCGTATCCTGCTGCTTACCTTTCTTCCCTGTGTCAGGATCCTGAACTCAACCAACTCATGGTCGCTGCCTCCCAGATAGCCCTCCACTTTTGCTTCCCCCACTAATTCTTCCCTGTTTGTGAGCAGCAGGTCAAGAAAAGCTCCCCCCCTAGTTGGCTCACCTAGCACTTGCACCAGGAAATTGTCCCCTACGCTTTCCAAAAACTTCCTGGATTGTCTATGCACCGCTGTATTGCTCTCCCAGCAGATATCAGGAAAATTAAAGTCACCCATGAGAACCAGGGCGTGCGATCTAGTAGCTTCTGCGAGTTGCTGGAAGAAAGCCTCATCCACCTCATCCCCCTGGGCCGGTGGTCTATAGCAGACTCCCACCACTACATCACTCTTGTTGCTCACACTTCTAAACTGAATCCAGAGACACTCAGGTTTTTCGGCAGTTTCGTACTGAAGCTCTGAGCAGTCATACTGCTCCCTTACATACAGTGCTACTCCCCCACCTTTTCTGCCCTGCCTGTCCTTCCTGGACAGTTTATAACCATCCATGACAGTACTCCAGTCATGTGAGTTATCCCACCAAGTCTCTGTTATTCCAATCATGTCTTAATTCCTTGACAACACCAGGACCTCCAGTTCTCCCTGCTTGTTTCCAAGGCTTTGTGCATTCATATATAAGCACTTGAGATAACCTGCTGATCACCCCTCATTCTCAGTATGAGGCAGGAGCCCTCCCCTCACAGACGTTCCTGCCTGTGCTTCCTCCCGGTATCCCGCTTTCCCACTTACCTCAGGGCTGTGGTCTCCTTCCCCCGGTGAACCTAATTTAAAGCCCTCCTCACTAGGTTAGCCAGCCTGCTCGCAAAGATGCTCTTCCCTCTCCTCATAAGATGGAGCCCGTCTCTGCCCAGCACTCCTCCTTCATGGAACACCATCCCATGGTCAAAGAATCCAAAGCCGCCTTCTTTAATTCTGGACCACAAATAAAGTTTCCTCTTTACACACAACTCCTTCAGCAATTGCCTTTTAAAACTCCTAATAAACACTGTTTGAGTTATATGCCTAACCTTTATTATAATTTCCCTTATTGTATTATTTAAAAGTAACCTATTTACATGGTTTGGTTTTATGAATATAGAAAAACAGGGCCCTATACACATCCCTGGAGTGCAGTCTCCTCTCACCTTGGTTACAATGAGGCTTTGGAAAAAAAAGCTACAAATGAACAGCTTGTTTCAAATGAAATTACTTTTGACATAAATTTGGGATATGGCCTCAAAAAGACTTTATTCTTGTGAAAAATTGCAAATGGAGGTTCCACCAATAGTGCTTGCATCTCAGACACTATCCCAGCTGATATAAAAGCTTTAAAAAAATGCAGTCTTTGTAGAACGGTGCGATGTGGAACAAATTGCCATAGGATCAAAAGGAAGACTCAGTAGGTGGGGTAAAACTAAGTTTAGATTCCACAGTGGAACCAGATCTCTGATAGGAGAGTTGTAGCTCATAGGACTAGCTTTATTATATTCACTGCCTTGCCTTCATTGCATTCTGACTTTATTATATTTAGCAGTAATGCAAGGAACCTACAGGCCTGTATCCAGGGCCGGATTAATCTTTTGTGGGCCCTGCCTCCGCTCTGCCTGCACTCCACCCCCACTCAGCCTCTTCCCCCCAAGGCCCCATCCACACTCCGCCTTGATGCCCTGCCCCTGCTTGGCCTCATTGCCCCGAGGCCCCGCCCAATGCTCGCATGGGGGGAGGGTGCAGAGAGGACTCAGGAGGGAGCAAAGAGGAGTGAGCGGCAGGCAGAACCTCAGGGGGAAGAGGCTGAGCGAGAGTGGGGCCTCAGGGCAGATCATGGGTGAAGTGGGGAGTAGGGCCTCGAGGCAGGTGCCAGGGCCCCTTCCCAGTGTGGGCCCAGCGCCACTGCACCATTGTGAACCCGGTACTGTCTGTAACCTGTAAGACATTAATTTCATCATTTTAGCATAGTTAGCACAAGGCTTGAGGCCTTTGAACAGAAACTTTAAACAAACAAACAGCCCAGTGGAAAACTTCAAGTGTTGGGGAGTTAAAAATAGAGTGTTCAAGAGTAAATTCTAACAACAGGAACATGAGTCCAACCACAAGAGTGTCATGGCAACGAATTTACATACATAAGAGGTGCATGGGTTACATCCGCAGAGCCTTAACCACAAGAGGGCCATGGCAAAACATTGATATACTAACCTATAGGACAGGTATTTTCAAACTGGGGGTCATGACCCTTCAGGGGGGTCATGAGGTTATCACGTGGGGGGGTCACGAGTACATGCACAAAAGACAGCAACTGCTATAAGAGGAACCCATCCAAATTCACGGTTCATTTTGGTCAATTTCACAGTCATAGGTTTCAGAGGGGTAGCCCTGTTAGTCTGTATCAGCAAAAACAACAAGGAGTCCTTGTGGCACTTTAGAGACTAACAAATTTATTTGGGCATAAGCTTTTGTGGACTAGAACACACTTCATCGGATTCATCTGATGTCAAGTCTCACAGTGTTGAACCAGAAAAGGGACATGTCTTGACAGGTACTCAGCAACAATACAAAATCCTCAGAGGAGACCCAAGCCAAAAACCGGCTCTCAGCACCACGTAGATGAAAGCTTTATTCTTCTTCTGTAGCAGCCTTGATGTCCTGACAGTTGGTCCGGGAGTAGGGTGACCAGATAGCAAGTATGAAAAATTGGGACAGAGTGTGGGTGGTAATAGGCACCTATATAAGAAAAAGCCCCAAATATCAGGACTGTCCCTATAAAATCAGGACATCTGGTCACCCTGTTCAGGAGGCACCAGGCTAATTAAATGCAGACTCACAAGCTCCAGTGTTTGTATCGTGTGAAGGAAGCTAAGAAAACAGATTTTGGTGTAAAGCTCCAAGTGGTGACCTCTAACACTGCAGTAACTATGGTCTGGAGCCAATGGCAGCAACCCACTGTAAGGGCACCTTTTGGTACACTGGTATTATCTTCAAAGCAATATGATCTCGTCCCCAGATGGCAGTACACAGAATCTGAGGAAGATTAATAATTAAAACATGGACAGTATTGAGTTTAATGCATGAACTGATATATAACTGACACTAGAACACTAGAAAACAATATATATCTAAAAGGAGCATATGTTAAGGGCATACCAGGTGTAAGTACAACACTTAGCTATGAGCTAGTGGATGTAACCATGTCACCTTTAGTAACCTGGGAAAAGGTCTGTCCTCTAATCAATAGCTCCAGAGTAGCCACATCTATACCAGGAGTAGCAACGGTTACAGTATGGCATAAGTTAGTCCTGCATACAGTATATACATATAGCACCATCCTATAATGTTAGAATTGGGAAAGGTCTCACATTTAATCAAGGATTAGCAGTAGCAAAATTGTATTGGTAAATACTGTTTTTAAAATATGGAACAGGAAAAGACACTTATTTTAATTCTTGACAAGTACCACCACTGAGAGCAGTTCAGGTACAGGGTCTGTGACACTCCACCCTAATTAAGACTCTTATTTAACTAAGATTACATCACTGCAAAACCTTGTGTGTCCCGGACACAGCCTCTTTGGTAGCTTGTGTGCAAGTGTGGAGGGTTTGTAAAAGGATATGAAGTGGCTGTTATATTTTACAAATATGCTATTCTGTCAGAGAAGTGATCTCAGGGTTTGAGGGTAGGGCAAATGCAGACAGCACCTGTCCATTACAGTGAAAAGGCAGAGTGAGGGTATGCATGTTATGGGCAAGCTGGGGCATTTTTCAAAGAGGGCGGAGTTAAGGCTTCATGGGCATTTACCTTAAATCTCTGTTTCCTGGTGTGAAAGGGGTCAACTTGCCATCGGAGCATCCCCTCATGGCCAGGCATGGTGTAGCGGCTCTATCCCCATCTGGTGCCCTCCCGCTGACATCTGCTCTGGTTTTACAGTGGTCTGCCTTTTCCCATGGCCCAGCTCTCCAGCCAGGTCATGATTTAAGTCCATCCTTCTGGGGCAACAAAGTCCAATAGAAAACAGCCTAGTGTCCTCACTAAAGGGTCTTCAGCCTCACCTCTAGACCCCGTGGTCCTCACAGCCTTCTCTCTGGGCTTCCCACTCTCTTCATCCCCTGAATCCTCTTAGAAAAATCCCAAAATAAAAGTATACAAACTCCCCAATTTCTACCCTCTTTGGGCTTGACCACTTATCCCTCTCCTGCTGTGTTCCTACACTGAGTGCCTCCCAGAACTTTCTCCCTAGCTGTTCAAATCCTGCCCTTTTATCAGGGCTTACTTCTGGAGGCTGTTCCATGCCCAGTGGTTGCTTTGTCTCTCTGCTGGCCTCTTGCCAGACTTCCCCACTCCGGAGACGTTACCAGATCCAACTCTCTCCCTGGGCTTTCTCCTCCCAACCTCTGTAGTCTCAGAGAGCCTGCAGAGTTCCTCCCTCTCTACCTGCAGCCCTTTCCTTTGTCTTTCTTTTTTTTTTTTTTTTGGCACAGCAGCAGCATCATACAAAGCTATAGCTGCCACCTTCTTCATTCATTTGCTTTTAGATAGCCAAACTTTCTCCCTCTCTCTCTTCTCCCACCCACCCACCCCCCCCTTAAGGAAACTCAAACAGGCTTTTTTTGCACATTCCATTCCCCCTAGTCCATTTAGGAGAAAATCTTTTATTCCAAGTGTGGTGTTTAGATGTTGCTCGTAATTATTAGAATTGGGAGCACTGGCTGTTGGAGGGTCTGAAAGGACAGGAAACAGGAAGGAGAGGAGAGGAGTTGAAGAGGCTGAGGGAGAGCTACTGAGGGTGCAGCAGCAGCTTGGAAAAGAGGTTTCCACTTTAAAAAATAAAGTCCTGTTGAAGTTTGTTAGTACCTTGCCTGGCTACTACAACATATTGGCGACGACGATGGATCTTCTGCCTCTGAACCCACCTGCACCCTTTCTACAAAGCCCAGGTGAGCCTCCAATTGCTTTTACTGCCTGGATCGATATGTTTGAGACTTATCTGCTTGCAATCAGTGCTACAGAGAGTTCTGAAGTAAGAAAGCATGCTCTGCTAATCCACTGCCTTGGAGCAGAAGGGTAGCATATATTTTATACTTTTCCCCTTGCGGACTGTAAATATGAGACTGCACTCAATGCATTAAAGAACTTTTTTGTACCAAAAGTGAATATAGTAGCTAATTGCTTCAGATTTTGCCAGCGTGAGCAGAAACCAGGGGAGACTATAATGCAGTATATTGCTTCCCTGAGGAGTCTGATTGTAACTTGTGACTTTGGGAATATGGCAGATGAGATGATTAGAGACCAGCTCATTGAAAAAACAACCATGCTTTGTGTAAGAGAACGTTTACTTCTAGAACCACAACTTACACTAGAAAAAGCAATAACCATTGCTACCCAGATTGAGTCAGCTACAGCTGAAGCCAAAACAATGAGCAAGGATACAGGAGGCACAGTCCAGGCTGTAACTCCTTTGCAGAAAAGTTCACTATCGCTGCAGACAAACAATTACAAGAGGAAAACTAATGAAAAACCACCAAACCAGCAAATTCAAAATACAGTAAAAGCATGCTTTCGCTGTGGATCCCCACAACACCTTGCAAACTACACAGGATGTCCGGCAAAAGTAGCTCAGTGCAATCATTGCAAAAAGATTGGGCATTTTGCTAAAGTATGTGGCAGCAGCCAGTTCAATCAACAGGTGCAGGCGGTTACAATACCAGATGGTACTGTGCGGAGCATGGACAAAATCACTACTGCACATATTCCAGAACAAATAAAGTGCATGGTAAACGTTTCCGCCATACCCTCAGGCAAATCACACTCTATTCAGCTAACGTTGGACACTGGCTCAGCAGTATCTATACTACCTGATTCCATCTATTTGCATTACTTTAAAGATGTGCCTCTTACTGAACCCAAGCTTCACTTGGTGTGCTATTTGAAAAACCGTATTCCAGTACTATTATGCCAGCAATAGTTACTTTTGGTGATTGCTGTCTAACTGCAGAGTTCTACATTGTCCACAAAGGCACTCCTATCCTTGGCAGAGATTTCTCGGCTGCTTTAAATCTCAGGGTAGTTAGTGGACGAATTGATCTTCCTCAGCAAAGCACTCTTGTGGTACACACACCAGTTTCAGCTGGGACTCAACACCAGGTTGAGGAGAAACTCGGCTGTGCTTCTGGGTTTCTGCATAAAGTTAAAATGCAGAATAATGTGATGCCTGTACAACAGAAATTACAGCACGTACCATTTTCAGTCAGGGAAGCTGTTTCAGAGGAACTTAGAAAACTTGTTCAAGAGGACATTATTGAAGAGATTAACTCCTCGGAATGGGTTTCACCTATAGTAGTGATGCAGATGAAGGGTGGAGGCATTCACCTTTGTGTGGACTTAAGGGAGCCAAATCAAGCTATTGTGATTGACAGCCATCCTCTTCCTCACATAGAAGAAGTATTTGCAGAACTCCATGGAGCAAAGATGTTTTCTACTCTTGATTTGCAGAGCGCATACCACCAGGTTACGTTGCATGAAGACAGCAGAGACCTTACAGCATCAACATGGAGTTCAGTGCTATTTGGATGATATTATCGTGTTTGGAAATACTTTGGAGGAGCATGACAATAGCCTGCAGTCTGTACTAAACTGCATCAGCAAAGCAGGCCTCAAGCTCAATAGGTCCAAATGCAAATTTAGACAAACTGAACTCTCCTTTCTGGGGCATACAATTTCACAGGCTGGACTAAAACTTGATCCGGTTCATATCCTGGCAATTTCAAATGCTCGTCCTTCAACAGATTTGCAAACCTTACATTCCTTCTCGGGTCTTACCTCCTGGTATGCAAAATTCATTCCCAATTATGCTTCTGTCATTGAACCGTTACAAGAATTACTACAGGGACGTTCAACCTTATTGTGGTCAACGGATGCACAGTTGACTTTCTCCCATTATAATCGCACCCCAGCTTCTCCCCAGCCAGGCTTCATCTCTAATTAAGCCACATACTCTCACCTCCTCCCCCCACAGGGGTGTCTCCAAGGAATATAATTGGCCTCTCAGACCATCATTAACTCTTTCGGAGCCTATGTGGGGTACTCCCCTCCAAATAACACCCTATTTTCAGAAGTTAGAGTTTTGCTGAACTCAGCGTTCCAGAAGGGAACAAACTATTACCGGGCATCCTTCACTTTGTGTTAATTAAGTTTTTGCCATTTAATTTCCTAGTTTTTTAAACAGAGAGAGAAATGTCTGTTGATAGGAGTAAGTGGTAATTTAGACAGTTGTAGTTCTCACTTAGGTTTACAGTGGATACTCTACTGTGGAGAGGTAATAAACAAAAGACCTAGCTTTTATATAGTGCGTGTCATCAGTCGATCTCAAATAACCCTATATCATTATCCCCATTTTACAGATGGAAAACTGAGGCACACAAAGAGGTGAAATGACTTGCCCAATGTCACCCAGCAGGCCAGTGGCTGAGTGAGGAATGATCCTAGGCCACATGGTTGCAGTGTGATTTCTTACTGCTCCTCCTGCATCTTGTACAATGTGTTATAGTGGAATGGGGATAATGGTCAAGCTTTGAAATCTTTGCAATGTGCAACTGGTAATAGGGTAGGTGAGAGAAATGGCACATGGTAATACCACAGTATAAAATATATAGGAATGATAGAATCGGTTGTGCTGGTGGGGGAGTGGCACTATATGTGAGAGAAAGCTTGGAGTCAAATACAGTAAAAATCTTAAATGAATCAAACTGTACAATGGAATTCCTATGGATAGAAATGCCATGCTTGATTAATAAGAGTATAGCAGTATGAATATACTCCTGGCCACCTAATCAGGATCGTGACAGCGAAATGCTCAACATAATTAGAGAGGCTACAAAAATAGGAAACTCATTAATAAGGGGTGAATTTCAACTATCTCCATATTGACTGGGTACATGTCACCTCAGGATGGGATAAAAAGAGAAAATTTCTAGACACCATTAACGACTGCTTCTTGAAACAGCTAGTCTTGAAACCCACAAGGAGAGAGGTAATTCTTGATTTAGTCCTAAGTGGTGCACAGGATCCGGTCCAAGAGGTGAATATAGCTGAACTGCTCAGTCTAGTGAGTCTAACGCTGGCCCTGCTTGATGGACCCACTGAAACTTGCTCCTGGGGGCCCCTGGATGAAAACCACTGTGCTACATGAACCAAATAAAACTTTCAAAGTGACTGTGCTTGGTCTTGCTATAGCCAGCAGATGGCAGAGTCTGTACTGTAAGTAGCAATTTAGCAGGTTTACTTGTTACTTACAAAACTGTGTTTAACAGCTTTTTAAATTTTAAGAGAACTCGTGTGATTGACACTACACAAAACAGGTATACCTGTGTTGCCTTTTTTAAAAACAGTCACTTGTAATACTTCACTCTGACCGTCTGAGTTTCAACGTATGAGAACTGTAATATAATTGTAACCTTCCAAGTTTCCCATGTTGGATTTGCAATTTAAATATCTAGAACATCCAGGAAAAGAAACAGCCTTCTCTTACAAGTCAGGTAGCAGGAAAATAAGTTAACTATCAGAACTTATTCTGCCTTATGTACTTGTAGGATGGAAGCAGAAATTGTGTGGAGAGTATTCAATAGACCTAGAGTAGGCTAGTGTTAGCAAGATATTGGGATCAGAATACTCTTTCCAAGACAGTTTTGTATGGTAAAACTCAAGAAGCTGTAGTAATGATAAAATTAACACACATCTTTTCACAATAAGTGAAGCAAAGACAAATTTTGAAGTTGTTTCCTTTATTGATGTTTTCTTACAAATATTACTTGGTAGCAATTACGTTAAAATGCCTACAACAGCGCTTTGGTAAACAGTACATACAGCAGGAGATGGGAAGACTTTTGTATATGGAACTCTAGGACACAAATGAATACAGGAACACCTGAAATGGGTGAGAAAAGAGTTATACACAAGGATGAGATTTATAATATTACTGGTGTTGTTAAGTAAATTACAGGGTAGTGGATTAAGTTTTGCTTGAATGCTTACTGTATACATCTGCCTCAAAGCAAGGATGCTGCAGGGGTGTGTGAGAACAGGATGTGACTTATTGGATATTATTGAAAAAATGAATAAATACAAGAGCTTGGCCTTTTCCTCGGTTTATACGAAGATCTTCAATGTGCCTGAAAATCAGACCCTCTGATTTTGTTTTTTCAATGCAAGGTGAACAAATATTTGTCTACATTTTGGGTGAGGTCTTTAAAAGCTCTCAGCATTTGCTCAACTTTTCACTGAAGTTAATGAGTTTTCCCCTTGACATTCAGAAGGAGCAGAGTTAGCTCAGTGCTGAGAGATTTGAAAATCCCACCTGTGAGCTACACCTTGACTAGAAGGTAAATAGAACACTCACATTATTGACATGACTGTAATTCTTGTTTTACATAGAGCTGAAGTTCAGATAGATGGTAAAATTACTCAGGCTAATCCTGAACAAGCAAGTGAAGTCCTACTAAACAAACCACTTTTACTTGCGGACAACACTGCAATGGAGTGGAGCTGAGGGAATGGCTGCTCACTCCACACATTGCTATGCAAGGGCACTGCTTGAGCAGGTGTGTCTGCTTCTTGGAATGAAGCACAGTAGAAACGTGGCAATTGCTTCCTTCTGCAACACACTCAACAGTGGAGTTACGCTGGCTCTCGGTAGAGCACACCCACAGGCCCCATTCTTCTTTGTGTTTGACATGCTCTATTCCTTTGTGGAGTCCCACTGCAGATGCCAGCTAGATGTGGACACTCTGCACCTTTGGTTTACCAACAAGGCTCTCCCCAAGTAATAGATGGCTCTTGCTGCCTCATGGCCTTGCTTTCCCCTGCCCGACATTTTGTTCATAAAAACCAATACACTTTTCCTTTCTAATTGGCTTGAGTCTCTAAGGTAACACTCAATCCTTGTTGCTGTGGTGTCTCTAACACATGTCAAGTACCTGCTGATTTCCAAAAAGCCATATTACAGATGGGTGGCCATCTTGGGCCCAGGAAGACTTCAGTTAAATATACACAGGGTGAGCAAAAGAGAATATTCCCTCTCTATCCTAATCAGACCTGTTCACTAATTGCATATCATTTTAATTGTACACTAACTTTTCTAACACATGAGCCATTTGTTCTGCAACTAACTTTAAATGAGACATTGCATTACAGAAGCCTCTTGATTTATCAAACATGCTTACAAATATAAATAAGTGACAAACCTTGCTAGAATATCCCCATCTCTTTCCTTATGTTAATATCTCTCTTCAGTTGACAAAGAGAACATGGAGCGCAACACACAGCAGTGCAGCAATCACAGAGGAGGGTTCCCTAGTTAAAAAGAATTAAAATATTATTACCAGCTGTAGACTTCAGAAGATGTACATCTAACTTTTCAGTGACTTTAGTACATTGAATGGACCTAAAATCAGGTCCGCATGGGCTTTCAATGCTGCCTTTGAGTGATGGGGACATTATGGGGGAAAAAAAATTAAACAACTTTTACCAAAGGATTTTTGTCACAATCACAGATAATAAGAGGCCAAGCCTTACTTGGTTATCTAGTCCATGTCCCTGCTATTACAAGCAGAAAAAAAGAAGTGTGCTCACAGCTGGCAAGCAGTTGCCTGCTGTACAAGGAAAAGAGATTAGGCTGCTGGTACCAAGTTGCCTCTTAAAAGGGCTGATTTAGGCACTAAACAAGCTATTTACTCACATTCGGAAGCAGATTTAAATAACGGGTGAGGTTTCCCCAATAACAAACACACTTTAGCAGCTAGATATCAAATGAGACTAGAGAGTGGAAGCCCTGCTAGGTCAAGATAGTCCACATCCCTACCTGTGCAGGATTGTGCCTTACAGAATGTTCTCTGGGGGTTTGTCAGTTTCCATGGTAATGTCTCCAGTAATGGGTTTTCAGCCCTTAAATTGGGACACTTCTCTACAGCCTACTTTCTTTTCACATTAGGAAGTATTTTCAGACACTCACCCTATGTTTTCCTTCTCTTACCTTCATCCTATTAATATTTCTTATACCACACCTTAAAATATTGCTCTACACCTTTCAGACTTTGCAGTTATAATCCCCTGTATTATTGTGTGGCCAAATTATATATATTAGCTCTTAATTTTTCTTAAAAGTCAGTGCCACTAGGCTCCTAATTATTTTCACTGCTTTTCTTGGATTTCCTTCCAGTGTATCTACATTCTTCTGGTATTGAAGATCCCACCAGGAAACAAAATATTGTAGGTGTGGGCTCGCTAGGATCGCACAAAAGGACTCTGGCCTTCCTGCTTTGTGACAAAGGGACAGGTTTTAAAAAGATCTTGGCTCCTAAGTAAAGTGGCTACATTATGAATAGTGCTCATCACCCAGAAGCTATTGTGAGCACCTCTGAAAATCTGGATAATTCATTTAAATGCCTAAAT
Organism: Chelonia mydas; assembly: GCF_015237465.2. Lineage (NCBI taxonomy): Eukaryota > Metazoa > Chordata > Testudines > Cheloniidae > Chelonia > Chelonia mydas. Next base: position 18,867,183 of record NC_057852.1, read on the forward strand.
AGAAGCTGGGCTTTTTTTGAAAAATCCAACCTACTATCTGTACAGATTCCAAAAAAAATTTCATTGGCCTTTTGTTGTTGCTATCTTACATTTGTGAGCTTATGTCTAATTTGCTGACCAGTTTCACCCCCAAAGTCCATTTCAGTGTTATTCCTTTCCATGTGTTTCCACCAACAGAGTATCTGAGTTTTGGATTATTCTTTCCTAGGGACATTAAGCTGAATCTCATTTTTCAAAATCCTTTAAAAACATGATTAATTTTAAGTGTCTTTGGGGGTCTACTGTATTACAAATGCAAAGTTTAGGTATTATTGTATTTTACTTCTTAGGGGAGAGAGATGACCAATGTAAACTTTGGGAAGTGCTGGAAGCTTCAGAAGACTAGACTGAACAATGTGCCCAGCAAGAAAGAACTTTTCGTACAGAGTTAAGTGGGTTTCTTGGGGAATACATGAGGGGAGGTGAATGCAAATTCCCACCTCTGGTTAGGCAAAGATCCGACCTATTGAAGCTACTGAGAGGACCATGGTCTGCTGACGACCTGTTCCCGGAGTCTGAAGCTGTATAAAGGAAAGTCTGAACTATTCATGGTTTGTGCTAGTTCTGAGCTTAGGCTGTTACGAACTTGTGATCACAGGAAAGCCCCTTTGTGGGGTTTGAAAGACTGGCCTTTGCTAGAGTGGGGGTGATCTCTGGTAAGCTTATTAGCTTGCTCGTATGCTCTTCTGTTTTAATAAGGTAAAATCATTACAGAGAAAACCTAAGAATAAGTATGCTTGCTTAGAAGAAGCTGTGTAGTAACTTACAACTGTGGGCAATTACAGCTGTTCATAGTCCCTAGAGAGAAAGCAAAGTGCAGATGCAGACCAATTAGGCAGTCTGCATTGCTGGGGATGTCACAATCTAGGCAGGGGACTGTGCGGCCTGGAAATACCCCAGTCAGGAAGGAGAGAGACATGTGTCTCCGCCTAAGAGAGATGACAGCTGGGGAGTGGGAAGCTTAAGAGTGGGTGCCCTTGATGGCCACAGAGGGGGAACACAGGTGCAGTTGCCATGAACTGTAACACTAATGTCATGGCCATAATTCTATCCTTCCCAAGTCCCTTCATGTTATTCCTCCCCTCATTGGTGTTCATCACACATTCTTTTGAGCATGGGCTAAACAAAGGATTAGATAGTAACTAACAGGGATTCTGTATCTTGTCCGGTAGAGAGTCCTCATGGCAACGCTTGTACCACAGCAGCAGCATTCACCCATATCTTTTGCAACTTTACATCCAAGACAACAGAAACCGAACGTTCCACATGCACCTGCATAAAGACAAAACAACAAATGGATATTTTCCCCCCCCCTTATGCAGTCAGTTAACTTTCACCACCACTTGGAGGAGAGACATAGAAGTGCCTAGACAAAGAGAAGGAGAAAGTTAGGCATGCGCCAATGGGCCAGAGCCTGCGGAAAGGAAGGTGGGGTCTTTGAAAGACCTCAGCAATGATGTCACATAAAGCTGTTACCTCAGCTGCAGCTCTCTCCCCCACAACAAATTAAGTAGCAGGTGACAGCCGCACATGACATCACGATTCAGGTCCCCCAGAGAATAGAAAGAGGGGATCTAATAATCTGATATCTCATGATGAACTTTAGAGAGCAAAACAAATAGCCGATATTTGAGTTTCACTCCATTATGTTTGATTGGAACACTAGCTGGTTTCGTTAGTATATAGAGAAGACTTGGTTTGTGTTTCGTTCATGTAGATCTTTGGTAAATATTTTGATTCTACAATAAACCACGATCTGTGTGTAGGACTGTTCCTCGGAAGAACAAAAGAATAATTGCAGAATAGTGGTAGCAAGTAAATTTAACCATAAATAAAAAAAAAATATAGATGTCATGTCGTTTGAGGGCTGAAGGTGTAGTGTGAAGGTTTCTCTTTAAAACAAGAATACCTGATGTGGAGTTCTCCTTTAACATAAGTAGTAGAGATCTATAGTTTAGAACTGAAAGACCAAAGTTTTAGCTCCACCTGTGTGTTTTATATTGAGCAGTTGTGTCTGTTATCTGCAGAGTATAGATTCATAACCAGCTGGTACCAGCCCATTAGATCTGTGGCCCTCGGTTGTCTGACTGGGGCAGAAGTACCAGTACTTGCTCTGTGTGTGTGAATGAATGGGTGAGTGTCTCGCCATCTAGTGGGTGGCTTGCAGTATGCATGTGTGACCATTCACTACAAGCCTTTTTCTTTTTTTAAATTTAAATAATAGACAACTATTCCCCCACCAACTATTTAAAAGTCACTCCCATTCATGAACAGAGATATAACATTAATCCAAAAAACAAGACACCACAAGCCAAAACAAAAATCAGATATTCACTTACAGACTTTACAGTCACTGCAGCAGTCGAATGTATCAGTCTGCCAGGAATTACGTGCAACAGAAGCAATACCAAACTGGGGCTGCCTCGTAACAACATGGGACGAGGCCATTCTTAGTTTCGCTAAATCAGTTTAGAAGTCTACAGCCTGGAAGAAAAAAATAAAAGGAACACGTTAAAAAGCTCTGTTAATGATAGCAGAGCTGCACAGTCAGGGTATCTCATTCATTGTGGGGGCGCAATGAGGGGAATGTTACTCACATTGCTTTGTGAAATGGCACCATGTTTCTCACTTCATTAGAAGCAATGCTATAAAGCCTGGATAGTTTTGGTAGACATCTTAGGCCAAATTGTAGTCAATGGGGTTAGCCCAGGGACAGCCCAGTTTCTTCAGACCAGGTTATGAATGGGTAAAGTTTCAATCTAAAAGCATATTTTCCCCTAACATCACATTGGGGAGTAGTTAATTCCTGATTCAAAGGAAAGGGTGCCCCTAACTAAATGGCCAACGTATTTTCCAGCAGCATCTCACGGCTCCTTGGCCATCTCCAGGTGACTTCAGACCTACACTGACCCTACTTGGCATGTGTGATCTAAGACCATCACAAGGCAAAATACTACAGACACCGTGGCAGAAACAGGAATCTCTCCTGCTGCTGTTCTCAAAGACAGGGATTAGCCCTCAAATCAGGGTTTTCTTGCTGCTGCTGACACTTAGCCGAACACTAGATTTCACGCAGTCCTTTACTCTGGCAAATTCCCTTTGCCTTCCGTGGTGGTTTGCCCTAAATCAGGAATGATTCTGGCAACCATAAACAGTTTTCATACATTTTTAGACAACAGCGTATAGTATTGTACATATGTAGAATATATTGTACCCATTATAAATGTACATAGGAAAGGCACACCAACTTAACAAATCACCTAAGTCTGAAAATGTTGCATGATGACAGTTACTCAGCTACTATTGTTACACATAACACCTAAGATTACTATCAATGAAAGATTAAACAAAACATTTTTCTCATATTTTAGTTTGCTTACTTTGTACATTTAATTGTAGTTGGTTTAACTGTTTCCCCTGTACAGTCAGACACTCACTTCCCCTTGGTTTTTGTGTGTGTCTTTCACTCAGTAATATAGGGGAGGAGCGCACGTTTAAGCAATAAGAAAAAGCGATTGATTGTAAAACAACAGAAAGTAGCGAGGGCTCCGAAACAAGCACTGGATCAGAAACTACGTTCAATTAATTTTGTAAATCAATTAGTTTTATAGTTAGTGTCCCTTTAGTACACCTGGATTTTATTTGACACCATATCAAAATACATATTTTCTTAGTATGTTTGAATGGCATTTATTACTGGGTTTTCACAAAGGAAAAAATGGTCACTCTCCTTCTCATAACTGCTGTTCTTCAAGAGGTGTTGCATATGTCCATTACACCACAGGTGTGTGCACTGGTGATGGAGAGTTTTCCCTGCTCGTACCCATAGGGGAGGTCCCACCCACAGCCAAGCTCCCTCCCGGTACTTCAAAGTGAGGGTATAAAGGGCAGAGCCACTCCGCCTCCTCCTCTTCCCCCAGTTCCTTTGCACCAGAAGCCAGTGGTAGACTCCGGTGCCAGGGAAGGAGGACGGGTCGTGTAATGGACACATGCAACACAACTCTTGTTCTTTGAAATATGAGAAGGCGAGTAACCATTTTTTCTTCTTTGAGTGCTTGCATGTGTCCGTTATACCAGGTGACTCCCCAAGTATTACCCCAGGACGTGGGGCATGGAGTCTCAACAAAAGAGGGACTGCAGGACCGCCTTTGTGTGTCTGTGTCCTCTCTTGATGCAGCAGACAGTGCATGACGTCTGGTGAAAGTATGAATGGAAGACCCCATTGCTGCTTTACAGAGGTCCATAACTGAGACATGTGCCAGTAATGCTGCTGAGGTCAAATGAGCACTGATCGACTGCACTCTGAGTTTTGCAGGCAGTGCTACTCCTTTGGCATCACAGAAGATTGTAATGCAGCTGGTGATCCATTTCTAGAGCCTCTGAATGGTAATCCGGTGGTCTCTCATATGTTCTGCATGAGAAACAAGAGCTCAGAAGTAACCTGAAAAGACTTTGTTCTATCTAGATAAAATGTCCAAGCTTGCTAAACGTCCAAGGTGTGGAGCCTCTGTTTGTCCTTGTGCATACACAGCTTCAGAAAGAAAATTGGCAAGTAGATAGACTGATTCAAGTGGAAATCAGACACCACCATCAAGAGGACCCTGCCGTGTTGTCTCACCTAAGCCTTGTCTTCGTAGAACACATCAATGTGTTCACTTCTCCCATCCTCAAGGTCGTGGTGATGGCCACTAGGAAGTTTATCTTTGCTGACAGGTATAGAAATCAGCACAATGTTAAGAGTTTGAAAGGAGGGCCCATTAGCACAGACAACAGTAGATTCAAATCGCAGGAAGGCATTGGTCTCTGAGAGATGGTTTCTGCCGATCAGAAACCTGGTCATGACTGAGTGACTGAAAACAGTCTTACCATCTACACAAAGGTGAAATGCCAAGATGGCTGCCAGATGTACCAAACAGAACTGAGGGCTAGACCAGACTCCTTAAGGACAGTCGAGAATTGATCGAATCTTTGTCTGAGTGGGGGATGCACTGTGGGAAGCTGCCCACATGGAAAAACATTTCCAGTTTTACTAAGCTAAGTACCTCACGCGGATGGCTTCCTGATATTAAGGAGCACATTCTGGACTGCTGCAGAGCAATGTGCTTTCTCTATTTTCAACCACTCATGAACCATGCCATAAGGTGCAGTGCTTGCAGATTCAGGTGCAGCACCTGGCCATGATTCTGTATCAGTAGGGCTCTGGTTACTGGTAATCGTAAAGACTCGTGAGTGGACAGTGTGCAAAGGTCCGAATGTGACCCAAGCTGAATAGCATGTCTGTCTTGGCCAGGCTGGAGCTATAAGGAACATTCTATCCTGAGCTTGCTTGAGCTTGAAAAGGACCCTAGGAATCAGGGACACTGGTGGGTGTGTAGATAGAAGCTCTTTGTTCCATTGAAACAGGACAGCGTCTGATATTGATCGCGGGCTGTGACTTGCCTTGGAACAGAAACAGGGACCCTTCCTGTTCTGTCATGTCATAAACAGATCTACAGATGGGAACCATCCCCCGCATATTGAACAGCCACGCTAGATCATTCATGTTGAGAGACCACTTATAGTCCAAACTGAAAGACTTGCTCTGACGATCTGCCAGGCCATTTTGAAGTCCCAGCAGGTGTGATGGCTTGAGAGTGACTGAGCTCCAAATGCACCCACTGCACAGCTTGACATTCTCCTGTCCAACCTGGCACCCCACTGTTTATTCACACAAACCAGGGCTGTGGGACTGGCGGTGAGCACCTGGATAGCCTTGCCCTGAACGTGAGGCAAGAACTGCTGACATGCACAAAATATTTCACATAATTCAAGGACATTTATGTGCAAAGTGGCCTCATGGGTTGTCCATGGTCCTTGAGCCTGAAGATCGCCAGATATACTCCCCACCCCATAGCTGAGGCATCCATTTACCAGTCATGATAGGAAGAGGGGGAGAAAGTGGAACTCCCCTGCACAGGTGTTCTTGTCTTACCCACCACGTCAGAGATGACAGTACCCTGTCCCGGATATGCACCAGCTTGTCTAGGTGATGAATATGAGAGTGATAAACTGATTTGAGCCATAGCTGCAAAGCTCTGACTTGCAGCCTGGCGTGAGGAGTGACACATGTACATGCTGTCATATGACCTAAGTCTGAGAGACTCCTCATAGTGGTCTGGGAATGGCTCATGAGCGGGGATGCACAGAGATCTCATAGTGTGTGAAATCTGGAAAGATGCAGGGAAGCCCTGGCCAAGGTTGAATCCAGGATTGTCCCCAATTAATTCCATCCCCTGCAGAGCCATTAAGGTCGATTTTTCTTTGTTCTGTTTCAGGTCCCGGAAGTTGAACAGACAGTGTTTGGTGTACAGTGGCCCATACCTGATGTACGTAGTGACTACGAACCAACCAGTCGTCCAGGTGAGGATACATGTGGATGTATCCTTTGTGAAGGTAGGCTGCCGCTATTGCCATGCACTTGGTAAAAACTGTAGGTGCTGATGACAGACTGAAGGGCAGAACGGTGAATGGTTGTCTCCTATGATGTACCTCAGAAACCTCCTGGGGCCAGGATGGATCACTACATCGAAATAGGTATCCTGTAAGTCAAGGGCAGCATACCAGTCTCCCAGATCCAGGGAAGGGATCATCATAGTCAGGGATATCACATGGAACTTTATCTTCTTGGTGTATTTGTTCAGGTTCCAAACATCCAGTATGGGCCTGAGCGCTCCTCTGGCTTTGAGTATTAAGAAATATCAGGAATAAACTCCCCAGCACCGATGACAAAGGGGCACCTCTTCTATCACTTCCAAAGAACATAGAGCCTGCAATTCTTGCCTCGGCATGGGCTCATGAGAGGGGTCTCTGAAGCACAGTTGCCAACTTTCACGTGGTAAATAAGCACCCTGACTTTCACAATAAGCCAAAAGTCAAGCTAATCCCATTTCAAAACAAGGCCAAAACAAACCAATCCCTAAGAACCCCAACGCCCTATGTGACTAGATCCCCACAATGTGCAGTCTGGGACTGCGGTGGGCCCGCTGTGCACCTCTGACTCTCTCCCCACTTGCCTCTGCTTGCCCCCCCTTACCCCTACTTGCCAGGAACCGATTAAAAAAAGAAGCAACAAGCTACAAGCCAAACAAGCTGCAAGCCAAAAACTAGCCAACAAGCAACTCCAAGCCAATTAAGCCAAAAAGAAGCCCAATTTCTGCATTTTTTTCACGGGTTTGGCATGTCTGCCCTGAAGAGGGATTGGGTAGGAGCATGGGGGTGGGATAGAGAGGAGTCTGGAGAGTGTAACCCAATTCCACCAGGACTAGCACCCACTTGTCCAATGTAGAAAATGGGACAATCTGTCCTGGAAAGGTGGAAAGGGCCAGTTGAGATCTGGGTCGGATAGTGTGCTGTCCTCAACATAAGAGTCAAAATGACTGCTTTGAGCTCTGTAGCTTCTGGAATGAAGAAGATAAGGAAGTAGAAGGAAGTGAGGAAGTGGCTTCCTCCTGATCGGCCTTTACCACCTCTTGGACAGATCAGGCTGGCAGAAGGGGTAGGATTGCTACCTGGACTAATATGGAAGGTGATGTTTTGTCCTCTTCATTGCTGGCGTATAAAGGCTTGGAGACTTCAACACCACTCTTGAATCTTTTAGCGTGTGTAGCGCCTCCTCTGTTTTAAATGCAACTAGAGCACACGCCGCAAAAGGGAGGTCCTCAATTGTTGCACTGCCCCAGGAATCCCAGAGGACTGCACCCAGGATGATCTGTGCATCGTCATGGCCCCGGCTGCAGAATCTGCCATGTCTAAACAAGCCCACAGAGAGGATTGAGACGTGAGGCATCCCTCAGAGACTAGAGACAAGAATTGCTCTCCAGAGTCCTCTGGAAGCTTGCCAGCAACGGAGCTACTTCCTCCAGGCCCAGCCTTAGGGAAAATGGCGCCCTAGGCAAATGTGTATTTGCGTGGTCTTTCTTTGAGTTTAAGTACAGATACGTAGTTCTGTCACACACCTTGAGTTTACTGGAGAAGCTTTTCAGTTACACTAGGGACTCGGTGCACTTACAGCAGAAACCACGGGGGGGCGGGGCAGCCTGTATGCTCAGCTCTGGCTTTTTGTAGCACCTGAGCCTCTGGCACTCTGCCATCACTAATACGACATACATCTTTGTGACCGAACAAGATGGCGGGTGAAGAGATCACTGCATCTTTCAAGAGGGCAGAAAATAGGTGAAAGGAGGATAGAGCATCCTGAAAACTGCAAGCAACATATGCCTTCTCTTAAAACATGGATAATTCCAAAACACATAGGATAGAAGTTTCCTTTAATTCTTCTGAAATCTGTTTCACAATCACAATACCATTAGTAAGATGTACTTGGTCTCCACCGGTCATTTTGAAATATAGGCAGCCAAATTTAAACTGTAGCAAAGTTCATTTTTCAGTAAAATCAGCCTCAAACTTTCTGGGAAATATCAATTTCAATATATTTGTACAATCTGAAGAGTGGCAGGCAAAAAGAACCAAACAAAAAAGACTTTCTGCTTTTCAGCTTAGATGCATAATTTTGTCAAATACCCACTAACAGGATTTACAGCATATTTCATTTTACCTTACTTGGTTTGCTGAACAGAAAACTAAACATTTACACATTTTACTAACTTCCCTTCCCAGAAATAATCAACTCAGCAGCTAACAGCTTTTGCAAGTTTTAATACATTGAACTTTGCCAAATTCTCTCTCAAACTAAACAAAGACATATGCACATACCACTTGCAGAGCAGTCTTGGAGAGAGAGATCAAGAGATCGGTTTTCTTGGTCCAACTTCAACCAAGTCCCTTATATATATATATTCCATATCCTACACAAATTGCAACATGTAAATTAACCAGGCGGCTTTCCAAAATTGCTATTGGCTACTTGTCATCAAGGAATTTAATTATAGGATATCACAAATTGACCTGAAAAGATATTTTGTAAGAACAGTCACCTGTTTTTCCATCACAAAATGACGTTTGTTAAATACAAAAGAAATTATGCAATACCAAGGGTGAGCTTTAATCTTGCAAAACTCAGAATTGAAATCTTTGTTCACATAGTAACTCAAGTCCCTTGTTATATTTTGAATACAAGGAGGACTTGTGGCACCTTAGAGACTAACCAATTTATTTGAGCATAAGCTTTCGTGAGCTACAGGTTAGTCTCTAAGGTGCCACAAGTACTCCTTTTCTTTTTGCGAATACAAACTAACACGGCTGCTACTCTGAAACCTGTCATTTTGAATACAGATTGTCAATTTTGCATATATACACAAGAAATATGGTTGAGTTACAGTTATTATAGAAAACGAAACTTAAAATGTCCTGAGTTTGGTATGATTAAAACCATTGTGAAAATTGGCTTTTTAATTAAAAAAAAAAGTAAGCAAGGGGTTAAAAAAAAAAGTTCCAACAGAGAAAGAATGAAAGAAAATGAATGGGAGAAAGAAAGGGAGAACAGAAGAAATGAGTGCGTAAACATAAAATGATAATCGGTAAAAATTTTGACCCAAGTGGACTGATTCTTTATACCATCAGTTTTACACTGGTTTGACTCTACAGCCTGCAGTATTACTCCCAATTTACACTAGTGTAAGTCAATTGAGAACTGGGGCCATAACGCTTACATTAAGCGCACATTTGTGATTAAAACAAAAATTAAAATTTCTGGAATAATTGTTACAGTCCAAAAAATAAAGACCGGTGCATTTCAAAATGTTTGTTTACCGTTTTAACACGTCTAGCTCCAGAGCTGCTACACTGTGTAAGTTGAAATTCTGCCGTGGAAGACCAAGATTTGGATTTTCCAATGCTCCTACATGACTTTCACAAGCACCAGTCCAACTGAAAGTCAATGGAACTTGTGCTCCTAAATCCTCTAGATAGTTTTGAAAATCCCAACCCAAGTAACCTGATTGTATCTGCAGAACTCCATGGGGGGGTTTACAAAGGAGATGGAATTCATCTTCCATCTCAGAAAGAGGCTGTGGGGCATTAATTCAGCCCCTTTGGAAGATTTCTGCACCACTACATACACAATCACAGATCCAGTATTCCTAATCCTTGAATACCTTATATATTAGCCTCCTCAGACCTAAGACATCTACAATCTCTGGCTGTACAAGGTTTACGTGGTCTAGGGGGGCCTTCAAGCCTCCATACCAAGGATGAATTTTAGACAGTTCAGCACACTGGCACTCTTTATACCAGGGTATCTACATATATACCTGCAGGATCATCATCTGGGAGAACAAGCAGATTTGTAGAAGTAAAACCATGAACTTCAAGGATCTTGAGATCCTGCTCCCTCCCCCTGCCACACCCACACCCACCATTACATAGAGAATAGATGGGGACAGAATAGTTGAAGCTGACCTTTAGGGTAACTGGGATCTGGTTTGCAAAAATGTATACATATGTTCTCTTACATACTTTTCATTAACTCTTCCCCCGACCCCCAAACCTTCTCCCTTTGAAGACTGCTTTGAAAATGTAAGTCTACTTAAAATTTTAAATCAATCAGCAGGGCTGAGAGCTCTCACATTTTCCCTAGAGATCACTGGTTATCCATGCCAGTACTGGCCTTTCAGGTTTGTAAGGCCACTCACACACCATGGTACCTTAACTACCTAAGCTGCATCTCTCATTACTGTCAAAAGGTACGGGATTAAAATCATGCAGTAACGTCAAGTTCTCATATCAAGTATAGCTGAAGATACTCCTTCAGCACTCCAATCTGGGGGTGCGGATTATATGTACCACCGGGAGAAGTTAATACACAAAAATCCAATTTTAGGAAAAGAGGGAACATTTTGGATGGATCTATCCACTTAAAAAAACCCCACCCAGCTGGTTTGAAGCTGCAATTTCAAGGATCTTCACATGAACACCTTCAAGCCACCCATCCAGAGTAGACTGCTGTATTTAAAACAATCCTGAGAGTACATGGACATTGTCAAAGACTTCATTTTGGGTTTGCCTACCATTCTTCATATGTGACAGGGTGTGGTCTGTCTTCTTAAGGAGCTAGTCAGATTTGATTTTGTTTTCCTTAAGGATTTAGGTCACTCTCCTGTTCGGAGTTTCCTTGTTCAGCGTGGCATTGGTGTGAGTGAAATGGATTGGAATGAGGTGCGACAGGTAGAGGCTTCTTTTGTTTCTTCCTTCTATTAGCTGCAGCAGCAGCAGCATGTCCTTTTCTTCTCACAGAGCCAACGAAAGTCGAATAGGACATGCACCGACGGACAAGTTATACTGATAATTACTAATGATTTGGAGACTGAGATGCAACACGTTAATAACGGAGAATCTGGAACTTGGGGAAACTATTTTTAAAAGGCCAGAATCCTCAATAAAATAGAGGCTACCAGAAAGCACTGGTCTAGATTTGGCTAGTAAGCCAAAAGTTTAAACTGGTACTGATAAATAAACAGGGGTTATGTATTTTGTTTTGTCCTTTTCCCCAAGATGAGGATGACAAATGAAATTCTCCACCCGCCTCCAGAATACCAGGGGGGTTTTGTTTGTATTTTAAGGAAAGAACAAACCAACTGAGCCACTCAAACTGTGCTATTACCTTAATGATATTCTTTTAATAGTTTTGTCTTTTCCTCCACCCCCCCCCCCCTTTTTTTTTTTTTTTGACAACATGGGAGCAAGAGGGAACCAATAGTTCTAAGGAAGCTAAAAGTTAACATAGCTTTCTCTCTCTCCTTGTTGGTGACCCAGGATCACCAATGACAACACCACAGCTCTGAGCAGACGGCTTAAAACCTAAAACCGCAGCTACCCTTTTATAGATGCGCACAATACCTTAATTAGCAACAGTTAATTTAAAGGCAGATCTAAAGTCTCAAAGTCCCTGATATCTAGAGCACACACCACTTAATATTTTAAAAAACACAGAATAGAGGACAAGATAGAATTTACCTAGCTTTAGAAAAAACTTTGCCCAAACAACTAAAAGCCACCAGGAAAAACAAAACTGTCATGAGTTGCTAAAATACACTGAAATACTTGGAGACATGTTATGTATGACTTGATTGAAAAATGCATCCTTAGTGAATAAGATTATTAATTTGTTTACTTTTTGCTTAAAATATTTTGTTTGTTCAAAGAGTAAGAGAAAATTACTTTGTTTTGAGGAAAAAATAATTAACAAAAGATTGATAAAAGTAAGATGGAAAACTTATAAAAAACGACAGTCAGGCCTAAGCCTGCAATGAACTCAGTGCAAACAGATCCGTGGACCAATGGGCTAGTGGTTTCAATGGGACTCTATGTGGGGGCAGTGGTTTGCCCACAAGAACTTGGTTGAGCGTGTGGTGCCTTACTTACAAGAACTGTCAGAGCTCATTACTTCAGGAAACTACACCTGCCTCATCCAAAAGAAATGCCAGGGAAGTGACTTAGCCATTTTCCTGTAATAGGTGTGTCTGCTGTTCCTTATATACAAACTAACTCCAGACGTTACACAGTACACTCTCTTTAGATAGTTTAATTACTGAGGGAATGACAGGCTGGCTGAGCAGCTTCACTTGTAAATCACACACTACTGAAAGTCACAATCAATGAACTTACTCCTGTGAGAGGCTGACCACCCTCAACCCTTTAACTACAACAGAATATTAACGCACCCAGAACCTTGCAGGATACAGCCCTGAATTAAGAGCTAATAAAAGAACTGTTAGACCACCCACTAAATTATGCAAAAAGAAAAGGAGGACTTGTGGCACCTTAGAGACTAACCAATTTATTTGAGCATGAGCTTTCGTGAGCTACAGCTCACTTCATCGGATGCAACGAAAGCTCATGCTCAAATAAATTGGTTAGTCTCTAAGGTGCCACAAGTCCTCCTTTTCTTTTTGCGAATACAGACTAACACGGCTGTTACTCTGAAACCTACCACTAAATTATGTAATTCATAGTAGAAACAAATAAAAATACTAAGTAGTTCTCACCTACATATTTGTCATCCCGTTATTACTTTTACTGTGCCCAAAAGCATGTTAGAGGCTTTACAGAACACAGGGAAAGACAAGTCCTTCCTCCGGAAATCTTACAATCTTCAAGGGTAATAAACACAAAGGTGTGAAAGTAAGACATGATTAGATTTGTAACATCAAACAACTTGAATGGCAATGTATGCTTTTTAATAGTTCTGCGCTATTTTGGCTTTGTTTTTATATACAGCCCATATTCCAATCACTAGTTCTTGGCAGATCAGCTCACTTTGTCTAAGCAATGCTGCAGAAGTTTGTTTTCAAAAGGGATTTAAAAAAGGAAAAAATTGAGGCCCATGAATAGATTCCAGGAAAGCATTTCCACATGGCTTTGAATGATAGCTGGCCAATCACACAGGGAACTACAGGAGAATTTTCCAAGTCATTCTTCCACTCATTACCCCGAACCAAAATATAAATGCTTCTAACTTGTCAGGATAAAAAATGATTTATTTACTGGAGCTAAATATTTCATGCAAAAAACTGCTGCAAAAATCAAACCATGAAAGCTTCACACAGCAGGGTTTTATTTTACATTACAAAATTACTACATTTTCACATGACCTCTGAGAAACCTACTGTGAGTGTTACAGACTGCCAGGGCAGTAGTCAATATTTTACAAAAGATTCCTTGCAAGACGAAGGACAGGGATTTTACAATAAAAGATCACCACAAGCAGCTGAGAAGCTTAGTTGTCAAGACCACTGCTAGTTCAGTCTTTAAAGTGTATTCACAAGGCACACACTAACAATAATTCTGTTTGCTAAAGTACCTTCTTAAAAACAGACTCTTTGGCCAAATACTTTAATTAAACAAAACTAGTAGCAGTTGCGGATAAGGTGCTTTTACTTTTGAATACAGTATCTTTTTAAAATGAAGACTAAATATCAGGGTTGATTGCATTCATTTCTTTGGGATTTTTTCTTTTCCTTAAATTTCCAGTTACAATCCCTATGAAAAGTAGAAGTCCAACTGTGCGGTTAGAGGTAAACTTCTTCCAACAGTCTTCAGGTTTGTGTATGTCCAAAGTGTAAATCTGTGAAAGTACAATATAATGTTCTTTTGTTATTATCTATAGTACCACAAAGATGCCAGACACTTCAGAAAAGACACAGGTCCCTACCTCAAGGGACTCACAACGACCTCCACACAGGCTAACTTCGGTGCCTGCACTGGATTAGATACAGACACAGAGGTCTGCCTAAATGCACTTGACAAATGGATGAAGATATATCAGAAAGGTACAGAGAATGAGTAACATGTATGGATACTAAGGACCAGATTTTTCAAGGTATTTAAGCACCAAAAGATACAGACAATAGGTGCATACTGTATTATCTGTACCTTTAAAAATCTGGCTCAAAGATTCAATACAAAACACACACATAAGAATACAAGAGTTCACAGGAAAGGGGTTCTCAAATTGTCATCCAAAGAAAACTCCCAGGAAACCTGCAACAGAAGCTGGAAATAAGGATTAGCCAGCCTAGTTGCCTCCACTGTGGGCCGCTGCTACTTAAAATGACGAGAGAAAACATGAGCTGCCAGTGGGATGTTCAGGGTACAAAACAGGATGACAACCAAGCAACAGAGAAGCAAGTGCAAGAGGAGGGCATGTGGGAAAAGAGATGAAAGAGGACTGAATGAATAGCAAAAGACTGCAATTAGCTTTTTGAAAAAGGTCATAACAGCTACCAAACTAAAGACAGTTGAATACCTAAATACCTTCCTAATATCACTTCTGCGTATGCATTTGCTGTACTGGGCACAGGGACAAATGATCAGTTATGTTGTTCTTGATAACTGTTCTATACTGCTCTCCCCACAGAGTCTTATGTTTTCATTCTCAAATATCCAAGACTACCTGGTCTGGAGAACAGAAGTTCTCATGCTGTGCCGACTCCCATGTAAGGGAATTCTGGCCATTCAATATTTGCACAATTAGAAAGAGGGAATTTAGTGCTCATGAAAGGTGCCAGGCCAGCAGTTAGAGAGAATGAAATCCATCCATAGAATACAGCACCGGTATCAGATGTGCAAGCTTCTTCACATCACCCCAATGCACCTCACAACCCTGATGTGGGGGAGATCATAGATCAGGCTCCACACCAATTATATTCTTAGCTTCTTGACTACTAACAAGGCTGCCAGCTGGGATGTGGACACTTCTCTATTACCAAGAACTACCTCTACACTTCTATTACTACCAGTTTACTACTGAGACCACCAGCTCATTTTCTACAGACCACTTACAATCACTACAAGCCAGGTCTGGATATGAACTGATGATTCAACTTAAAAATAAGAAATGTGAGTATATAAAAATGACACCTACTCATTTTGTTTATTCTGAGTCCTAGCTGCTCATTCTATTGATTTAAGTAAGTTGGATTTTTACTACATTTTACTCATCAGATCACTAAAACCAATATAGGTACGAGACAGCGAACTGGACTGTTTCCTGGCGGGCACTTACACAGAATTGTTAACTAAATTATAATTGTAGGATATTTGCAGTTGTTGATAAAGTGTGAGACAAAGGGAACCCAGACTGCCTTTCAGATCCCAGACTGAGTTTGCAGGGCTTGCAGTTAGAAAACATGTATTCATTTGTAAGCGGTGCCAATTTCATTGAGTTCCTGGGAGACAAAAACAACAATGCCATTTTTCCATGGCTGTTTTTCAGAGCATAACCCCACTTAAAGATTCTGCATCCATTGCCAAGCCACTGGGTCATTTAGTTTCCCCTCATTAACCTTTATACACCTTTTAATTTAAGCGAATGATCCTAATGTATAGTAGAACCTCAGAGTAACGAACACCAGAGTTACAAACTGACCAGTCAACCACACACCTCATTTGGAACCAGAAGTACACAATCAGGCAGCAGCAGGAGCAGAGGAAAAGAAAAAAGCAAATATAGTACAGTATTAAATGTAAACTACTAAAAAAATAAAGGGGAGGCCACATTTTGCTTCTGCATAGGAAAGTTTCAAAGCTGTATTAAGTCACTATTCAGTTGTGAACTTTTGAAAGAACCGCGATAATGTTCTGTTCAGAGTTACAAACATTTCAGTAACAAACAACTTCCATTCCCGAGGTGTTTGAAACTCTGAGGTTCTACTCTATTATGTACTCTAAGGTACGCATCCAGATGCCATGGTGATGGCTACATTAAACACATTAGGAGAGGAGAAAAAGCTGCTATATGCTTAGGTATATAAAGACAGACTTGCCTGCAGCTGTTATTGAAAAGCCGCCTTTTTGCTGCAGCAGTCTGAGACAAGATGGGTGAATATTTTAGGTAAACTGATACAGGATTTGTAAACTAGAGCTTCCACTTAGAAAAGAAGTACAGAAATAAGATCAAACCTGGTGAGCTAAGTGAGCACTGATGGTAGCCACAGCTGTGTAATAGAGGAAAGTCTGATCACAGTTTATTCCTGCCACACTCAGACCCATGAGCATTGCAACACTGAAGCCACTGAGCCACTGCTTTGTGTTTTCATTGAACCGTAGTGCTGTTGATTTCACACCAATGACCATGTCATCTTTTTTATCCTAGAATAAAGAAGGTTATTAGAAAAAACATAATACCCCTAGCAATTCACAAGTTGAGAAGTCATGGGTGGGGAAAGTAGTTTTAGGGATGTCATAGAAAAGGCTGGGCCTTAAGGCCAAGGTTTTCAAGAACAGGTGTCTAATGCTAGGCTCCTAAATCCATTTTAGGCCCCTAAATAAACAGGCTGGTTCTCAAAGCTGCCTAGCATTTGACTGCTGCTATTGACCGTGCCATACCTAGACATACACGGCACTTTAACACTAAGGGCTCTACTCAGGGACATTCATAAACTAACTTACACAAATAGTACAGTGAGCAGAAAAACATGGGATGACAGGGTAATTAGCGGGGTGAAGACTAGTGGATAAGAGAAAAATCTCTTAAAAGCATTTCTAGGTTTTAAATCTTCTGATTGCAGTGGGAAGATTAGTAGTGCCATGCAAGTCCAAAGTAGTGAGTTTTATACATAAATACACACACAGTGAGAAAGGTAACAGTCAATGTCATTACTTCACCTGATGTGCATAGATGGTGTCATATATCAACGTCCACATAACTCCAGAGAAGTACAGAGGCAAACACACGGACCAATCACATGAACCTTTGATGGCAGACCACCCAAGTAAGGCTCCCCAATTAAATGTAAGTCCTGTAAGTAACAGAAATAAGAAAAATATACAGAATTATAGGCTTCTAAAATGTAAGAGTCAGGAACAATCTAAATAATATTTTTCATCAACATTTGACACTCAAGCATCTGTGGGGTTTTTGATTTTTAATCCCTACACACTTACAGGATGGGGGACTCTCTCCTGGGAAGCAGTGACTCTGAAAAAGATTTGGGAGTTGTGGGGATAGTCAGCTGAACGTGAGCTCCCAGTGCAACACTGTGGCCCAAGGTCTAGTGCAATCCCTGGATGCATAAGCAGAGGAAACTTGAACAGGACTGGGGAGGTTATTTTAGTTTTGTATTTGGCTCTGGTGAGACTGCTGCTACAGTACTGTGTCCAGTTGTGGTGCCCACAATTTATAAAGGATGTTGATAAACTGGAGAAGGGGTTCAAAGAAGAGCCACAAGAATGATTAAAGGATTAGGAAACATGCCTTATAGTGACAAGCTAAATAGATTGAGCTCCTTGAGCTTAACAAAGAGAAGATTAAGGGGTGATTTGCTTAAAGTCTAGAGACTTAAGGTGGGTGAGGTAATATCTTTTATTGGACCAACTTCTGTTGGTGAGAGAGAGCTCTTCTTCAGGTCTGGGAAACTTACTCAGAGCATCACAGCTAAACAACACATATTGTCTCTCCCGCCAACAAAAGCTGCTCCAGTAAAAGCCATCACCTCACCCACCTTGTCTCTCTAATATCCTGGGACCGACATAGCTATAACAACATTGATGACAAGTACCCACGTGGGGAACAAGTATTTGATAACAGGCTCTTCAATCTGCCAGAGAAAGGTATAACGATCCAATGACTGGAAGCTGACGCTAGACAAATTCAGACTGGAAATCACAGCGTACATTTTTAACAGTGAGGGAAATTAACCAATGGAATCATTTATCAAGGGTCATGGATGGATTCTCCCTCACTGACAATTTTTAAATCAAGATTGTATATTTTTCCAGAAAACATGCCCTACAAATTATTTTGGGGAAGTTTTATGTCCTATGTTATATATAAGGTCAGACTAGATTATCACAATGGTCCATTCTGGTCTTGGAATCTATGAACCCAGAAACACTGAACTCTTACAGGAGGATGGGGGAAAAGGGAGTATTATTCTATTATTTTCTCATGGGAAAAGAAAGGAGTTATATGGGAAAACAGGAGTGCTGATCAAAGTAGGAAACATCACTCATCTCCCTTCTACCAGTCCCTGGGTTTCCATGCTCTTCTTGCATCTGCAGCAGAAGGAAAGTGATTAACACTCCAGTCTCTGAAATATTTGGTGAGAACACTGACAAGGACGCTGGCTAACTGCTTCTATTAGGGACAGTAACACAGAAACCATATGGTATCTGAAGGGCAGACAGCTGAGCTGTTATCAGTACATTGCAGTGTGCAATGTTTTCTCTTTTTACTTTTTTTTCTTCTTTTTTAAAATTTCAGAAGAGTGCAGTGAGCATTCAACCAAGAAAAAAACAAAGATAAGCCAAATGAATGGTTATAAAATCTTAAATGTATATCACATTGGGTTTATAACATTTATATACAAATTTTCAACAGAGTAACAATAAATCTAAGTACCACATATCACGCAGTATAAATAGCAACACAGTCTTTCTCTAAATTAACTAACAGACACACACACCCATCTTGCAAACAGTTGTAGATGTGACTAGTCCCAATGAAGTCAGCAGGACTACCCATATATCTCAAGTTAAGCATGTTCTTAAATGTCAGGCCTTAAGCTTAATATTTGTTCGCTCTAGAGAACTGTTAAAGAAGAAAAATGGAAGGAGAACAGAGCAGGCAACAGTGGTGGTTACTAAAGGTGGTAGATATTAAAAGTGGTTACTAAAAGTGGAAAAAATATATGAAACAAAAATTTTAAGGTAGGACACCACACTGGGTCAAGCTGGAATACAGTGCAATGCATCTGTTTACCCGAGTTAATTTAAATGTTTAAGATTGTTCAACAGGGTGAAATACATATTTAAGAAAAATTTCCGGAGGCTGAGAGAAAAACGTCCCACATCTCCCACTTGGTACTCAGGTGACAAATGGATTATTTCTCAGCACCAGAATATGGGGAAAGGAGGAACTACATGAGGGAAAGAAACTCCACATATTTTACTAAATGTTTAAGAAATGTGGAACATACCAATGACCTTATTTGTAGTTTCAGGCAACTTCATTGATATTTAAGTTCAACTATTACGATTTTGCCAGAACACTAAAAAAAAAAAATTACATCTGAAAGAAGAGAAACTAGCAATTTTGAAGCTCACCCAAAACCAACTGTGGCCAATACGTGATTCTCTTCATCAGGGGATAAGTGATCACAAGAGACAGAGAGGCTGCTCCTAGGGCAATACTGTAATGAAAGAAGTTCATTAAGATACTTTATATGGTTTACTTTAAATAATTCTGTTGTACTCTCTCTATTCCCTGGTCTAAGAAACAATACTGTGTTGGGTCGCCCTCAAAGTTATATAAGTATGATAGAATTATAATTATGTAGTAGCAGAAATAAAGATAGACAAAAAAGAGTTTATAGGTATTGTCAAAAGGTATGAACATCAGTTCCATGCTGTTGAATTTCACTCTGTAACAAATGCAAGGCCAAAGTGCTAATTATTTCAGGCCGGTACAGGACAAAGAGTCCGTGCTGGAAAGTGATAAGAACTTTGAGAAAACAATGCTGTTCTTTGAAGCAACACCCTGATGCTCTTCCCCCGTGGGGGCTCCTTGTCATGCCTATGTAAATCTTGGTATCCAAAGAGAGAAAAATAGATAGTGGGACAAAACTTGTTAAATGAATCAAGAGTCATAGATTGTGTTGTTAAGTAAAAGAATGAATGATGAGTGCATGGAATTGAGAGCCTGAAGCAGGGAAATAATTGGTTAGTAAATGGTGCCAGCCTAATCCTAAGAATTTCAACCTTGGTATCGATGGGCCGAAGAATATGCAAAGTGGAGATAACCGGATGACCCACGGAGACCCAAAACGCATCAAGGAAGAACAAGAAGATAACACCTAGCCATCATGGAGCCGTCATGAATGTACCACCTGCTGATTGAGCTGATTGATGGTCATCTCAATTGTAAATTCAGCATGATAAAGCAACTTCCATAGACTTGTATTGAACCAGAGACCTATAAAAATTGGGTCCATGGACTGTGCTCTTTGGTTCTACGACCACCCTCCAGGAGCATCGGATGCGCATCTGACAACGACTCGGCTCCACTCTCGTGTCCAGGCCACCTGGCCAGTGACTTGGCACGAGCAACGTCTAGGCTGGTAACTAACAACAGGTTTCAGAGTAACAGCCGTGTTAGTCTGTATTCGCAAAAAGAAAAGGAGTACTTGTGGCACCTTAGAGACTAACCAATTTATTTGAGCATAAGCTTTCGTGAGCTACAGCTCACTTCATCGGATGCATACGATGAAGTGAGCTGTAGCTCACGAAAGCTTATGCTCAAATAAATTGGTTAGTCTCTAAGGTGCCACAAGTACTCCAACTCTAACAACCTTTTTGTAGAACCTGTGTGTGAATGGATCTATATAGACATTGCATATAGGAATATTTTGTTGTATTTACAATAAACGTGGCAATTTGCCTTGACCCTCTTACAAGATCCTGTTGCTATCATTTTTATTAGTGTAACAACTGTAGTATCAGAGGAGTGACGCTGTAGTTAAGACTGAAAGTATTATTTCATTCTAAAACCATGGATTTGGTTGCTTTCTCAAAAAACTGCCTTGTCTGTTGAAATTCATCACACTTAGCTTTAACCTGGTAGTGAAATAGCGTAAGAATAAAAGGTCACATATACATTACCTATAGTAATTTAGACACAGAAGGACACACAAAGCCAAGCTAAGCTGTCCCCCAAGAAAAACGCAGGACTGAAAAGTTGAGATATCTCCAACAGCTATTGGTCGATTTGCTGTTCTTAAAACCTAAAAAAAGAATAGTTTCAATACTAAATCCAATACACTGAGTTAAAATACACATTATATCTTAATGCAAAGTTCTTAATGCAAAGTAAGGTGGAAAAATTAAGCCCACAAGTCAGGGAATTCAAAAGTTAAGGTTCCGACACCAATATTACCTCTACCACATTTCACATCCTGTATATGGTACATATTTATGAATAAACATTAAAACCTTCTACTAAAATATGGAGCATTTTAAAAATGAAAGCAGGATTATGTGTAATGAGGCTGAATTAGAGCTACTGTAGAAAGTATAGATTTGAATTTTATTATTTGTGTGCTCAGTGCAATATTGAGAAATTAACTTTTTGCACTGAATATCCCTATTTTAAGAGCAATTTTGTTCAAACATTCTAAGTGTTTCTGTACAAAGATGTCTGTAATAGCGTGCAGAGTAGCAGCCATGTTAGTCTGTATTCGCAAAAAGAAAAGGAGTACTTGTTGCACCTTAGAGACTAACAAATTTATTTGAGCATAAGCTTTCATGAGCTACAGCTCACTGCATCCGATGAAGTGAGCTGTAGGTCACAAAAGCTCATGCTCAAATAAATTTGTTAGTCTCTAAGGTGCCACAAGTACTCTTTTTCTTTTTGTAATAGGGTGGATGATTCTAGGATTATAAATAGTTACAGGGCTCCTTCTGTTGACTCATCCTGAATTTAAATGCTTGAACCCTACATAAGGATGCTGTATAGTCATCCCTGGTCATACAAGCAGATAGATTTAATTAGCTCCAAGCAGGCTATAGAAGGCAAAGGAACCTCTTTCAGGGGCAGAGAGGTCAGCAGGGAAAACTCTAGGAGCAACCAAGTTTGGGAAAGTTGAGGCTGAATTTACATTATTTAAATTAATAACACTAAACCCCACCTGGGGTTTGGTTTTATTAAGTTTTACACTTTATACAGAACAAATGTACTCTGAGAGCCAGGTAAGAATGCCACCTGCTTACAGCGCTCTAAACATTTATCAAGTGTTGTTTGTGCACACTTTAAAAATACTAAGTATTTTCCTTTAAGTTTGGCTTGATTTTCCTCTCTCAGTTAAGACTACAATTATGCCAAGTTAGAAATTTATAGATCTGCAGTTTAAGTGAGACACAATAAAAAAATATTTTGGGGGCCATAAAAACTATCTTCACCTTCATGCAACTCAAAAATGGCTGCACTAATTTAACTCTAACATTCAAGAAAAATTCAGCCATGGGTAAGACAAAGCAAGGGATGTTTTAGTCAGGAAATCAACAAAATGACCACTAACTAGACATACCACCACTAAAACACCCCCAACCCACTCTGGAAGACAGCTGTCTGAGGTTGTACTTGTAAAATAATGTTCTATATGAATTTTAAACTCCTTACTGTTAATCAAATCACATTCTTGTCAATTTCATGCAAGTTCATTATTTTGTTGTATTTAGGCCCCAATTGTACAAGTGACTCCATAACGGAAGCAGCTTTTATTACCACACACCAGGAACACAACAGTGTCAAATTATCCAGTCTTCTCTCAGGGCACTTTACAGCGCTGCAACTTTCTCCCTCAGGGGTGTGAAAAAACATCCCACTGAGCGCTGCAGGTTTTAGTGCTATAAAGTGCCAGTGTAGACAGTGCAACAGTGCTGGTAGCTACTCCCCTCGCGGAGGTCGTTTTTTTAGAGCGCTGGGTCTTAGAGGTCTCCCAGCACTCTGCCGCGACTACACAAGCCATGTTAAAGCGCTGTCACGGCAGCGCTTTAATGTTGCCAGTGAAGACGTGCCGTTAGTGTAAAATTATTGAGGAAATTGCAAGTTGGCATTACAAAAAGCTCATTCTTATCTAGGGTACATTATTATAGCCACCAGTTTAATTAAGGGAGTATAAAATCACCTGATAATTGTTGGATAGAGAATGGCTAGTGAGGTTAAAAGAAGCATGTCAATTGGTTTTGCTCAGTTTTTAGGAAAAGATTACTAGAAGTGGATTTATTTTGATTAAGCTCTGATTACATTGTAACTATCTGATGTACCTTATCCTACATACAAATTATCTAGAAAACAAAGAACCACTACTGCTTTACTACTTGTGGCTCTCTGTTATACAAAAAAGAAAGTCACCTTTACCCTTCAAAGATGAATGGTAAACATCAGATTACTTAGTATATGACTTCTGAACCAGGAGGAAAAAAAAAAAAAGATTACTTGGAAGTAGTCTTACTCAGACAAGCCTGTATTTCTACCAGACAAACAACCAGTTTCTCTTGGTGAAAGACAAAACAGGGCTTACTTCAATAAATGGCCAGCAATTTACTTACTCATCAAACATTAAGAGGAGTCTGTCTGTTCTTTTCAAGTCCATGGGGCTTTCTCTACCTTTTTGTCATAGTCCCGATCCCACATGTCATTAATTGTACAGCCTGCTCCACGCATCAGGACCGCTCCAGTACCAAACAGTGACAGCATATACCAGTCTGGAAAACAGCCTGGCTCTGCTGCCAAGCCTATACTCCATGTGCACGGCAAATACAACAGCCACGTTCCTAGAAAAATGAATTTGAAAGAGATTAGAAAAAGAGAAATTTTAAATGGAATTACTCTTTAGCATGCCACAAAAGGTAAATAAGTGTTGAATTACTAATTAAAAACTTCTAAAACTGCAACACCAAAGCTGAGAGACGGCTAAGATGGTTATCTGTGCAAGATGCTGCAGTTCCACAATTTGATTGTGCTCCTTTACTTTTCTTTTTCTTCTTCTTTTTGATTGAAATGTTGAATATAAAGACGCTTTATCTATTTTCCCAATAAAAACAGAAAACTCAACCATGGAGGGAATGCAGTGTTTGAACAGTAGCTATAAAATCAGCCATGACAGAGAACATAAGATGCGATGCATACTTGTTTGCTAAGTCACCTTGTTCCACATCTCTATTGAAACCAAATATTTAACTACCTTTACAATTGTTCACAAGGACATATTCCAAAATGGATTTGTCTCCTGAGTTTATATGAATTGTCTAGCCAATCTGTAAAATATTTTATGTTCCAAATGTCACATGACCCGCTGACTAACTGACCATTTAACCTGAACAAATAAATTGCAATCCTTCTATCAAGAATAGAGGATACTGGATTTCTGGCTTATTATAACAATCTATAAAACAACCCTTCTTTCCCCCTATCACTGGGGTGTGTTAACGGGCCACTTCACTTTAAAAGGTCCGTTGAAATGTGTGTTAACATGTTAGGCTATGTCTCCACTATGGACCTTACAGCGGCACAGCCATACGATTGCAGTTGCGAGGCTGTAAGGTCTCCCGTGTAGCCACTCTCCTGATAGCATAATTAAGTCACCCTTAACAAGCTGCAGTAGCTATGTCAGCAGGAGATCATCTCCCGCTGACATAGCTTTGTTCACGCTGGCACTTTTGTTGATGAACCGTTTTTGCACACCCCTGACTGACACAAGTGCTAGTGTAGACATAGCCTTAGTCTAAACTTGTGAGCAAGTTTCCCAGACCTGAAGAAGAGCTCTGTGTAAGGCCAGGTCTACATTACAGACCTATATTGGTATAACTATATTGCTCAGGTGTGTGAAAAATCCACAATCCTTAGTGAGCTAGTTATACCTACCTAATCACCCATATAAAAAGCACTATGTCAACAAAAGAGCTTCTCCCATCAACATAGCTGCCACCTCTTGGGGAGGTGAATTAGCTACCCTGATGGCAGAGGCTTCCACATGGCAATCATAGACATAAAAGATCCCAGGGCACTATATACAAGTTTAGAGATTTGCCCTACTGTCCTTGATAAACATTTTCCCCTCCCATAATTGTACAGTGTTGCTGGGCACCAAACTGTCAGCACCTGACCCTTTGAGTGGTGCTGTACTAGATCACCTGTAAACCACATTCAGGACAAAAGGATTGATTGTTTTATATTACTAGACTTCTGTTGCATGAAGTATTATTATAACATGATTTTTGTAAAACAAACACTGGAATTTCTTTTGTAAAGAAAAGTGCTCTCAAACTCAAAAGGCAGTTTGTACTTAATGTCTTTTTTGAGACTCAAACAACAAGAAGTTTTAGACTGCGACAGGATGAATGGTGGTTTTGAAAGTTGTCCACTGAAAAAAATTATCAGGGACTGTACAGGCTAGACACACGTATTACAGTAGATAGTTTAGCTTTGCCGCAGACAGCCAATCCAGCAGTCTCTTGGCAGGTGAATGCTGCTGAAACCCATTTTTATAGCAGCACTTTGCATTTCTATAACTCCTTCCCCCTGAAGGCCCCAGTAATTGCAGCAGCCTTCATTGAGTTTATCCTCACAGCATCCCTGTGAGACAGAGGCACATCACTCCCCAAGCAGAGGGGGACCAAGGCCTGCTGTAGAACATAAGAACGGCCATACTGGGTCAGACCAATTCTCCACCTAGCCCAACATCCTGTCGCCCGACAACGGCCAATGCCAGGTGCTTCAGAGGGAAGGAACGAAGAGCAATCGTCCATTGAGCCAGCCGTTGGCCACGGCTAGCTCCTGGCAATGCGGGGCTTTCCTCAGCCACCGCTGCGGACAGCGCTTGCGCCTGGCTGCTCGGCACCTTGGACAGCCGGGCCCGCGGGCTCAGGCGGGGCGAGGAGCTGAACCCGGGGCCCCAGCCCCGGCTCTGCCCAGCCCACACGCGGGAGCGGAAGGCGGCTGTCTGCTCCGCCCCGCCGTGACTCACCGATGGGCTTGTCCAGCCTCATGAGCCGCAGGTAGGGCTGCAGCGGGCCGGGGGCCGAGCTCACCAGCCCCGCCGCGGAGAAGCTCAGCGGCCGCCTCCCGCTCCCCGCCTCCCAGCCCAGGCCCAGGCCCAGCGGCCGTCCGGGGGCGCCGTGGGGCGGGACAGCGAGCGCGGCGGCGGGGCGGGCGGAGCCGGCTGGGAGGAGGCGGAGGAGCCCGGCGGCAGTTCCGGGGACCCGGCAGAGCCGCGTTACCAGGGCCGCCATACTGCCCACTCCCGGCGGCGGCGGCGGGGCGCGCGCAACCTGATGACGTCAGGTGTCGGGGCGCTCCGTCTCGGCGTCCATCCCGCCGTGAAGTACTGCGCGTGCGCAGCCGTTTTCCACTCTGCTGCCCGCGCCTGCGCCTCCCGAGGGGCGCGAAGACGCTCGGTCGCCTCGCCTCAAGCTCCTGAGACCCGCTTGGGCGGCTTCTCTGCCACCCCCCCAACCCCCGGCAACGGCGATGCTTCTCACCGTGGCCATGGGCCAGGCCCCCCCGCACGTCGTGGGTGGCTCGCGCGGGCGGTAGGCGCAAAGCCCTGGCCGCGCGCTGCCGCCTAACCGTCCCCCAGGCCTGCCCTGGCTGCCCGCTGTTCTCCGTGTCTCCTCCCCGTGCTCGGGGGGGGGGGGGGCCCTTAGAGCCTACAGCCAATACCTGCCTTCAACAACGCACTGGGACTTCGCACCTTCCCATGGCGCAGCCCTCTGGGCCCCACGGGCCCTTGGCCATTTTCTCCCCACTCCCCTCCAAGCTGGGACCTGGCTTTTGCCCTGGGAGCCGGGTACCTGTGCGTGGCCTGGATTGCAAGAGCTGGCCCTGTACGGAGAAGCCCAGCAATCAGTAAAGTTGCAGTAAGGTCACCAGTGGGCAGCACTGAATTCCTGCTTCCTGTGGGGAAGCTGAACCTGTATCTCCCTGCTATGCACCCTACTGCTGTTGGCTTCCTTCATCTCTGAGCTGGATTTTCCCCTGCCATTGCCCTGAATTCTTGGTGTCTCATCCTACGAACTTCCAGGAGTGAAACCTTCTGTCGCTGGCAAAGCCTATGACTGTGCCCACCACTCATTTCCATTTCTCTAGGGCAGGACAATGAGCGTCTCTCCGTTCTTAAGCCACCCCTTCCTTCCGTTACAAGTTTGATTCCCAAAAGTCTCCTGGCTACCATTAATCCTTTCAAACCAACGGTCACTTCTTAACCATCTCCTTTTCTCTTACTCTTCACCACCTCTGAGATGCAGAAAAACTGGCCACTGCCCCTGGCTACCACCAGCCACACCTCCTTTCCGCTCTCTGGCATTCTTGCGCACACACCAGCCCAATCCGCCTTTTCCCTTCTTAGGTGACCACCACCACCACCATCAGACTGACCCCCTGGCCCATAAACCCCTACATCCATACCTTCCCAGGAGCCCCTGTCTCCCCCACCCTGGTTCCCACTGTTTACTGCTCCGTAATAGCGAGCCTTGGGTCCATCTGTCCTGCTTCCCAATCCCATCTTTCCCACTGCCAAGAGGAGCAGGAGCCTCAGCCGCCGTGGTTTGGGCATGCTGAGGGTCCAGCACGCAGAGCAGGACCTGGGTGTGGCACTGGCAGCACTCCCAGCCATGTGACATGTGTGGTAGTTAGAAGTTTGCAGCACAGCCAGTTGTGCTGCTGCATGTGTGAGTAGGTGAGGACAAAAAAAACCAACTGCAACCAACAAGGCAGTAGAAAAACCATCCAAGCCAGTTGGAAACTGGCTAGATAGCAACCCTGTTACTAATCATTACTTATGGAATAACAATTGCCAACACTTTGAAAGAACCTTCTACCTGAAGAACTTGAAGTACACAAACAGTGAGTAAGGCTCACACCAACCCTGTGGAGTAATTATACATCATTATCCTAATTTATAGATGGGGAAATAGAAGCCCAGAGATTAAGGCTGGGATTTACAAAGGTACTTAGGTGTGGCAACACTGAAGGTTATGGTGTCTAGGAAGTCCCAGGAACAACACTGCAGTCCACCATGAAGACTTAAGTGCTGAAGCTTCCTATACAATGACTAGGGAGAGGTAGGTGCCTAAGGATGCAATTCACAAAAGCCAGCTTGCTAGGTGGGGAGCTGCTAAACTGGCCAATGGGAGGTGCTAACCTGAGTGGCGTTGGAGATAGATGGCTAAATCCTGGCTGTAAAGAGGCATCTCCCTCTATTTAGCAATCCACAAACAGGAAACAGCTGTCTGGAGTCAGGCAGGTTAGGCACCTCTTGTGGGATCTGTCTGTCTTCTCATAAAACAGCCAGAAGAGGAGGTCGTAGTGCTCACCTTATAACTTTTAGCCCAGTGGTTGGAGCACTCACGTGGGATGTGGGAAACCCAGTTTCAAGTTCCCCCTCTCTGCCACTGGGGGAGAAAGGATTTGAATAGGGGTCTCCCACCTTGTGGGAGTGTTCTAACCACTGAGCTCTGGGATATTATGATGTGGGGCTCCCTCAATCTCTCCTGCTGAAGCTGCTCCAGTGTGGATTAAATAATGAAAGAGTGATTGGAGCAGGTGGACTGGATTCAGGGTCTCCCATCTTCCAGGTGGGTGCCCTACCCATGGAGTCATTCCCCCTCTCTGGTCTCTGACTGTTCCACTGTTGTAAATACTTAAGTCATGTGGCCCAAGAGGAAGGGAAATGAATGACTCTGCATCCCAGTGGGTAGGGCACCTACCTGGGAGTTTAGGTCATTTAATCTCTTTCAGAAACTTCTCTTGAAGTTTGAAACACAGCAATTAAAAAAAAAAAAAAAAAAGAGAGGGCAGGGTATTTTGTACTATTCTACAGCCCCAGAAAGCTGCTTGCCCCTGACCGTTTGTGCCTAAAGCCCTTCACCAACACCCCTCCCCCATCCTTAAATAATTTCCCTCACCCAAGGTATATATTGAAAGATGAGGCTCTTTCTCTTCCCACCCCTAAGCAGTAGCAGATTTCACTAAGTATTGCCTTCCTCACGTGTCCATCAAGAGCAGTTGTAGGCTAGCCTATTCTCTAATTAGGAGAAAATACAGAGATCCCAGGAGTGACCTCTCTAACCTAGAGTACAAACAGTTACATTGGTATAAGGACTAAATCCGTGGAAAAACAAATTTAGGCCTAGTCTACACTAGAAAATTAGGTCAGCATAACTGCGTCATCACACAGGGGTGTGAAAAATGCATACCCCTGAGCAGCATAGTAAAATGACCCAAGTCCCAGTGGAAACAGCGCTAGATGAGTGGGCAAATTATTCTGTTGATCTAGCTAACACCTCTCAAGGAGATGGATTACCTGTGCCGATGGAGACCCCTCCTGTCGGCATAGGTAGTGTCTACCCTGAAGCACTATAGCGCTTTAGTTTTATTTTTCTTGTAACTATTTCTGACTTTAATGCCTCATTACTTGTACTCGTAATCCATCTCTTCATAGTTAAATAAATTTGTTTTATTCTTTAATTAAAACTAATTCAGTGTTGTGAATTGTTTGGGTAACTTCATTTAAGGTAGCACTGTTGGGTACTGACCCTTTAGAGGGGCAACAGAGCTAGTATATCTGGATTGTCCAGGAGAGGTCTGGACACTGCAAAATACACATGGCGGCGGGGGGAATTCAGGATGGGGAGTGCATTGGGGTCAGATTGCAAATAGTAACCAATGTTGCTGGAAGACAGAGTGTGGCTGATGTCTGCTAACAAGCTGCTGGGGTCAGAGCTGCTAGGCCAGGGCTGTGGCTTTACACAGCACTCAGGGTGTGACCTGTTGCTGGCAGGCTGATTGTGAGCAATCCAAGTTGTAAGCTATAACAGTGAAGCATTGTGAAGCACCCAAGGTTGCATTGCAGGGGTGACACAACTCCTTACTGGTCTGGATTGCACCCCAGAATGTCATATTCATTCCCCACTGCAGAGCTAGGGACATCAAACAGTGACAGATATTTTAACAACAAAACTTAGTCTCCATGTGTTTTAAAATTTCTTCTAGCTAAAAAGAAAAGATCAGGAATATGTTTCGAGTCCTAAACTAGCCTGATGGTGTTTCTTTGAATTAATGACTTGACATTTTAATATTTTGATTTTAACTTTAGTTCATATTATTTTCCTCTGCAGGCCTGGCCTGTAGTCAGTTTCTGTATCCACTGTAATATTTTCGCATATTCCAAATCTCTATATTGCATTTTTTTTAAAAAAGTAATTCTAAAAATGGCATGGGGAGGGAGGGTGTTTGTTTCAATTTCCACATCAGATAGACTCAGTCTACAAAAACAAAGGATATTTCTTTCTAACTAAATGCAATCCCTGAAAATAGTCAAGCTGGTTCTTTCCTTCTCACTCACCTCTACCATAGAAGTTTCTGCAGGCCAAATTATGTCTTCTGACAACTCTTCAACCCTGGTGTTGTCATGGAATTTGCACAGATGTAACTGATTGGCATATTATCTCAGAGCTTGTGGCACCTTAGAGACAAGTCCTCCTTTTCTTTTTGCGAATACAGACTAACACGGCTGTTACTCTGAAACCTATCTCAGAGTTTCCACGATATGCTATGCATCCGATGAAGTGAGCTGTAGCTCACGAAAGCTCATGCTCAAATAAACTGGTTAGTCTCTAAGGTGCCACAAGTACTCCTTTTCTTTTTACGAATACAGACTAACACGGCTGTTACTCTGAAACCTATCTCAGAGCTGTTGGCCCTGCAGTTTGAGAGGGAGTAAAAAGCAATACAAATGTACCTTGGCTACTGAAGTCAGCAGATATGACTGTTTACACAGAAGGCTGCATTTTGCTGTACAAGGTAGTGCTATTTTTACATTATGTTTCAGATAAAACTTCTAAGACCACACCTAGTATATTGTGTTCAGTTCTGGGCTACTCAGCACCAGAGACATTTAAGCAAATTGCAGTGAGTTCAGCAAAGAGCAATTAATTAGGGAACTGGAAAGATTGACTATAAGGAAAAGTTAGTTATAAATGTTGACTAAGAGGGTGGATATGATAGTTATCTATAATTGATATGAGTAAAAAGTCAGTAAGAGGAAATGTTTGAGCGCAAGGAATATACTGCAAAGGTAGTTAAAGGAACTTAAGAAAATGAAAATTTAGCTGAATATAGTATTAAGAAAAACTTCCTGACTCTGAGTTCTGTTGGACTGTGGAATTGTCCCCCAAAGATTGAACAAAACAACAGAGTATACAATGTAGAGAACAATCATGTATTGAAAGGAGGATGGACTAAATAACCTAATAGGTCTTTTCCATCTCTAATTTCTATGAACTAATACTTACAGAGTTTACATCTAGTCCCAAAACATTTTCTCTGACAAAAATCCATGCTTTTTGTGTGTGGATCTTTGTGCCTTTGCTGTTTATCTACCAATTGCCACCAAAGATAAAATCTCATTTCAACTTTTCTGCTAAGTGCATTTGGCAACATAAATTAAAAATAATGGGATTTATAAATTAAAATGTAAAGAACTTAAAGTTCTTTAATTACAGTACTTCACTTCAGCTATTTATCAAGGCCTCTTCTTACTACTACTTACTTAATTTAGTAGTATTAATACTATGTGATATTGTTTATGGAATTTTTATATATTCTGGTTTTGATGCCTAATAGATTTAAATCTTATTTTACAGATGACTTGTTTCAGATTATATGTGATAAACATTTTTGGATGTGGGCTGTCACAGCCCTATCTTGGTATTTTACTAATCTCCCTTTACAATCTCCCATTACAATCTGCATTCAGATTACAAAGAACATCATCAGCATTACCAGATCTTGTGATATTTCACATATTTTAAAGTCCCAGCTCCTGGAGGCAACTAATTACGTGAAGATCTCAGTTTCCTTTAAAAAAGTAAGTTTCAACCTCCCTGCGGGAGGAGAAAAGCCTGAATAAATCACCTGTGTGCACTCTAAAGGCTCAGTAACTGGAAGGCAAAATAAAAAACAAACTTTAAAAAAAAAATCTCATGATTTTTGGGGCCTGACTCCTGATTTTTGAATGCTTGGGGTTGACAGTGTTGCACTAGAAATACAAGGAGCACTTGTTATGAATTGAGGAAATGAACTTTGTAGCATAGTTTAAGTAATTGCTCCCTCTTGTGGCTAATTTCACTCTATACATTTATAGATTTGATTTTTAACCAAAATCTCGGCGTAGCTCATTGAGCAAGGTGCCTGCCTGATTTGGATAAGAAAGCACTTTACAGTTAACATTTTTGTCATGGGTGCATTTTTACTGCAATAGCTGTACTATGAATATATTACACATGGATAGCTCCTTTCACCCAAGTACTTCTCATTGTTTTTACAAAAGTAGGGAAATATTTATTCTCTTATGCAAACAGAGAGATTGAGCCACAGGAAGGTTAAGTAAATTGTTCAAGGCTACACAGTGAGTGGCAGAAGCAAGAATAGAACTCAGGTCTCGATGGCCATTGTGGTGACAAAGCCACTAGACAATTGCTATCTTGCCATTACTACCCATTGCCTCTGCAGCTATTCGGGACACCTGTTTTTGTGGACATTCTCTTCTTACCCCCAAACAAATGTGTTGAGTTCAGTCTCTTTCTATGCAA
The DNA here is from genome assembly GCF_015237465.2 of Chelonia mydas. Taxonomy (NCBI): domain Eukaryota; kingdom Metazoa; phylum Chordata; order Testudines; family Cheloniidae; genus Chelonia; species Chelonia mydas. The sequence goes on from NC_057852.1 coordinate 18,899,805, forward strand.
GAGGTTTACATACTGATTTAGCGAGAGTCATTTATGACAGGAGGCCTCTTACAAAAGAAGCTTCAGGTGACTGTGTAGTATCAGCAATCAAATCGTCATGACTCTGTGACCTTTGTACTTCTGCAGAAGGCTAAGTGGTGTCTCATGCCACAGCATCCCTCCCTTTGAGTTTGACAGACCTGACAAGTTCTACAACAGGGGTGGCCAACCTGTGGCTCTGGAGCCGCATTCGGCTCCTTACCTAGGCACTGACTCCGGGGCTGGAGCTATAGATGTTAACTTTCCAATGTGCTGTGGGGTGCTCACTGCTCAACCCCCTGCTCTGCTCCAGGCCCTGTCCCCACTCCACCCCTTCCCCCGAGCCTGCCATGCCCTCGCTCCCCTCCCCTCCCCTCCCCTCCCCACCAGAGCCTCCTGTGCACTGCATAACAGCTGATCATGGTGGGCGGGAGGTGTGGGGAGGGAGCAGGAGGCACTGATTGGTGGGGCTGCTGCAGGCAGGAGGCACTGCAGGTTGGAGTGGGGGGAGCTGATGGGGGTAGGGGGGCTGCTGACATATTAGTGTGGCTCTCTGGCAATGTACATTGGTAAATTCTGGATCCTTCTCAGGCTCAGGTTGGCTGCCCCTGCTACTTGTTGCAAAGAATCATAGAATATCAGGGTTGGAAGGGACTTCAGGAGATCATCTAGTCCAACCCCCTGCTCAAAGCAGGACCAATCCCCAATTTTTGCCCCCAGATCCCTAAATGGCTCCCTCAAGGATTGAGCTCAGAACCCTGAGTTTAGCAGGCCAATGCTCAAACCACTGAGCTATCCCTGCTCTACAAACTTAACTGGAAATCCATTGAAATTAAAACGTCTTATAAAGAACACAGTGATCCACTGGTGGAGTGAATGTCCATTTATAGCAAAATGAAATGAAAGTCTTCAATCACAAGCCTAGTTACTGTGTAATTCTATGGTAAAAAAGATGGTACGATGAGTTCCATTGTTATCCAGTATGTAGATATAATGGATATTTTTTTAAAGGATTGATATCTCTGGTGATCCACTATTAATCATGTGGAGTTACTATTACTGCATCCAGTCAACAATGTACATTAGATGTGAAGGGCCTGCTGAATCCTTTACATAATCAGAGAAGCAGCATTTATATGACAAAAGCCTGCTTTGCTCCAATTTCAATCCATGGTCAAACTGCCATTGATTTCAGTGATAGCAGTAGTAGACCGTGTGTGTTTATGTGCATAAAAAATTGCAGTGCATACATTTTTATGATCCAAGATAGCTAATCTTCAGAAACAGAGTTGCAGTAAATCTGGGCTCAGTAATCAAAGTTGTACTTTGTCACAGAATGCAATGTATCACAAAGAGATTTCACAAAAATGATAATTTCCTCAAGGTTGGATATTAGTCACAAGTACACTTGGAGCTCTACACCCTCAAATGGCTTACACGTCAGTGCAATGATCGGGTGGAAGCAGACACTCACAATCACTATAATTAGTCTCCATAAATCATTTCACAATGAGTTTGCGTACAAGTGCTTTAGATTTTCTGTTTATCATCCTTTCTTCCTTCCTAATTCCTAGTCATATTTCCAGCAATAATCACTGATTGTTCTTGTAGTGCAGTTTTGTTTATGCTGTATATTTTGATTTGTCTGTATCATTAGGTTTTGGGATATGCCTGAGGTCTGAAGATTTATTATTTGAAACTGTGGCAATGATTTTAAAAAAAGCCAAAAGATTAGCACTTTGTTCATCCTATGGTCCTAATCCTGCACACACACACACACTAAAATGTTTGCGGGATTGGAACCTAAATTAGCACACACGTTAAATTAACTGTCCAATTTTTTTTAGATTAACAATTACTTAAAGCATTATTTCAGATAGAGCGCCATTTAAATAGCATGCATGTTAGAAAATTCCTTTAACAGTTAAGGGTTTTTTCCTGCTTCCCTTTTAATGTTTAGATGGGCCTTTCGGGCAGTCCAGAGAGCAAAACCAAAAATACTCCAGTTCACTTTTTTTCTCTCTGCTCATACTGTGACAGACTGATAATAGCCTGGCCAAACTTTATGGAAATAAGATAAATTTACTGAATTAAGTTAGAACTTATTGAATTAGGTTTAATACCTTTGTGGTCTGTTGTGTTAAATATCAGTTGTGTATGTGTTATTGGAATTATATATAACTCCTCTAGGAGGTGGGGGATGCTAATCACATTTCTGCAGTTATCAGCCCTTTGACGCCACCCTCTGGAGAGATGAGCATATACTAGTTCAAACTGGATTCTCTAGGGACCAACAGAAAAAGAAAGGATTTCTGGATAAATAACCTGGTTTTAAACAGGTTCAGGACCTTCTTCCTGCAGCGGCAAACAAACTGGACCCCTGCTTCATAGAGGGTCCCAATCCTTAGGGAGGGGTTAGAAGGAGTTGGCCTACTGAGGCCCCGTAAGACTGGATGCTTTGTTCTGAGCTGAAACTCACAAACTTGAAACTACAGTGAAACTCCTTGGGTGGTGTTTTGAAGGACTGCTGCTGCCAAAGCCCACGATAGGGTTGGAGTGATCTCTGGCACAGGTGCCGATTCCAGGGTGCTCCGGGGCTGGAGCACCCTGTCAAAGTTTGACTCAGACTCACAATTTATCAGACCACTCTGTTTTATTAGCAAAGCTGCTCTGCTAATACATTTAGAAGTGAGCCCCCCAAGTGGGGCTTGTGTCTCTTAATTTATACAGTTTTTTGGAGAACAAGTTACAGAGAAGTTACAGACAAAAGAAGAAAAAGATTTTAGTCACCACCCTTCGAGATCCCTGAGACCAGTCACGTATCTTCAATTACCTGCCACCCTTAACAATCTCCTTTAACAGCTTCCAGTTAACTTAACTAATTGCCCTTCACACCTTCCATTCTGATGCCTGCTTCTTAGACGTGCTGGCTCTATCTTAATTGCTTCTCCATTCAAAAGCTAACTGTCCCTACGTGTGCTCCCTCAGATACTTTGTAACATGTTTTGGCATGCCCTCTCATTTACAATGTATCCAGCATGTCCCCTTATACAACGTTATACAATGTTATACTTCCACAACCCACAGGGAAAAAACGGTGGGTGCTGAGCATCCATCGGCAGCCCCCCATCAGCCTCCCCTCCTCCCGCAGTGCCTTCCCCTCCCTGTGCCTCCCAACTACCGTGATCAGCTGTTTCGCGGGATGCAGGAGGCCCTGGGGAGGAGCGAGGACACGCTGTAATCGGGGGAAGGGGCGGGAAGAGGCAGAGTGAGGTGGGGCCTGGGGCAGAGCTGGGAGTTGAGCGCCCCCCCGCACGTTGGAAAGTCAGCACCTGTGATCTGTGGTAAGCTTTTTGGCATGCATGTAGGTTCCTTTGTAGTTCTGAATATGTTTTCACCTTAAGAATAAAATAGATTTGCAGAGGAAGAGCTGTATGGTACCTTATAAGTGTGGGCAATTACTTTGTTGTTAGCCTTTGAAGAGAAAGTAAGCAGTCCTGGTTAGGTAGTCTGACTTTTGTAGGAGATATCAGGAGTACAGTCAGGGGGCTGTGCAGGCCCAGTCAGGAGGAAACGAGACCGTCTCAGTTCAAGAGAGGTGACGGCCAGGCGAGCTGGAAGCCTAGAGTGGATGCCTTTGCTGGATCACAGAAGGGAATACAGGTGCAGTTGCTCTGAACTGTGACACATACAGCTGGATACTGCTTGCTATTTGTTCATTTTAAGCTCCTCTGCTGTGACTGGTAAATGCTCTCTTTAAGGTCTTACAGAAAAAGCATGCACCATCAGCAAAAAGTAAACAAATTAGCAAAAAGAGGAAATAATGTTATAGTAATCTTAGAATTTGTAACAATAAGTACAAAAATTGTAGATGCAAATATGATTTTCAGTTTGACTATCATTTTATAAGGTACAATAAGAACTTTTGCTGTTCTGTTTTACCTGTCTCCACCCAAAGACATAGGGAAGTCTTCTGGACGCTTTCATCACATGGCCCACTGCTTCCAGTTTCAGAGTCATGCTTTCTCAAAGTTCCCAGCCATTTGGTTCTACAGTTTGGATTTGCATCCATCTCTATATATCATTTCTCCACTTCACATGAATATACCTGTCAAGGTTCCTTTCCCACTCTGAACTCTTGGGTACAGATGTGGGGACCACATGAAAGACCCCCTAAGCTTATTCTTACCAGCTTAGGTTAAAAACTTCTCCAAGGTACAAACTTTGCCTTGTCCTTGAACTGTATGTGCCACCACCAAGCGTTTTAAACAAAGAACAGGGAAAGAGACTACTTCCCCCAAAATATCCCAACACCCCCTTTCCTGCGGAAAGCTTGATAAAAATCCTCACCAATCTGTACAGGTGAACACAGACCCAAACCTTTGGATCTTAAGAACAATGAAAAATCAATCAGGTTCTTAAAAGAAGCATTTTAATTAAAGAAAAGGTAAAAGAATCACCTCTGTAAAATCAGGATGGTAAATACCTTACAGGGTAATCAGATTCAAAACAGAGAATCCCTCTAGGCAAAACCTTAAGTTACAAAAAGACACAAAACCAGGAATATACATTCCATCCAACATAGCTTATTTTACCAGCCATTAAACAAAAGGAAATCTAACGCATTTCTAGCTAGATTACTTACTAACTTAACAGGAGTTGTAAGGCTGCATTCCTGATCTGTTCCCAGCAAAAGCATCACACAGACAGACAAACCCTTTGTTCCCCCCCTCCAGATTTGAAAGTATCTTGTCCCCTCACTGGTCATTTTGGGTCAGGTGCCAGCGAGGTTATCTTAGCTTCTTAACCCTTTACAGGTGAAAGGGTTTTGCCTCTGGCCAGGAGGGATTTTATAGCACTGTATACAGAAAGGTGGTTACCCTTCCCTTTATATTTATGACAATACCATAGAAAAGGGAGCCGTCATTTTAAAATCTCTGGTTCTAATGAGCCCAACTCAGAATTTTGCTATCTTTTCAAGAGGAGGAATGTTGTAAGCACCATCCCTAAACAGAGAGGAGGGTGATCACATAAGGCAGTTAGTTGCTAACTGGTTACCCTGCAGTCGGAGACTCTAGCTCCATTAATTCATTCCTGGTTTTTTATGTCCCCCAGTCATTTTCTTTCACAAGTACCTCTAACATTGACATATACCAACCTGCTGCATTGTGATTAACAAAGCAGGACCCCAAATTTCAGTGTCTTAAAATTGGAAACTTCTTAGATATACTTTGCCTTCATTTTTTTCATACAATGTAAGGAGAGCCAGTCTCTTACCCTGCAGTCGGAGACTCTAGCTCCATTAATTCTTTCCTGGTTTTTTATGTCCCCCAGTCATTTTCTTTCACAAGTACCTCTAACACTGACATACACCAACCTGCTGCATTGTGATTAACAAAGCAGGACCCCAAATTTCAGTGTCTTAAAATTGGAAACTTCTTATACTTTGCCTTCATTTTTTTCATACAATGTAAGGAGAGCCAGTCTCTGTCCCTGCTTCATGCTTAAGGACATACTTTAAGTAGCTGAACTAGGCAAGTTCCTGGGAGCTCATGGGAAATACCCATCGTCCGGAAAATACTACTTTAAAACACAGAACTTTATGATGATTATGTTAACATTTGCTTAACCAAACCATGTCAGGTGTGTGAACCTGAATTCCCCTTCCTCCCAATTCTGGGGATGAGGAGAGAAGTGTGACATGCCAAAGCTGTTTATCTTTCCTGCTTTTCTCTCTTATATACGTCTGAAAAATACCACGAGTATTAAAACAACAAAGTAATTTCTTTGAAAATAATTAAAATGGAGACAGGAAAAATTCATGAGCTATGATCTCATGTACGTACCAATTACTTAGTCTGGATTAAATTCCTATGGTTTATTATAATGCCATGGGAAAAAAACCATAAAGTAAGCTGCTGAGGCAACAATAACGGTAGTGGGAGGGACATGGGCATAATCTAGTTACACGAGCACAGTGCTGAGAACCTGGGATTGTAATCCAGGCTCTGACATTGAACCCTTTGTAGCCCTGGACACATCATTTAACTTCTTTGCCTCAATGTCCTCACCTGTACAATGGGGCTAATAGTGCTTTCCTATTCATTATACAGTACTCTTCAGAGGGTGTTATAAAGATTAATGACATTGGTAAAGTGTTTTGAGGTTGAAAAGCACTATCCAAGTTCTAAATATCACCAATTGTTACCTCCATAATGATAATTATCTATTTAATAAAGAATATATGTTTAAAAATATACGTTTCATTTTTAAACATATCACACTGATTTATATGTTGACATTACAAGCCTTATCTCCGTGCTCCCTTGCATTTGTACTATCCCTTGTTTCATATTCATCTGGTTGAAACTGTAAAACCAGTGTTTGTCTGGTGGTGTCTCTTACGATGTTCCACAAAAAATATAAATCACAATAAAAGGTCGTGTGCTTCACATGAGATTCTTTTATTTTTTATCTCTTGCACTCTCAGGGGAAATCATAGAAAAGCAGCTGGAGGAGGTCTGATGAAAAAGAAATCTGACTATAATATAGGATGTACAATTCACAGATGTGAATAAGCTAAAAATGAACCTTCTAAAGAAAACCACAATTACTAAAGTGTGATATAAATTACTTTATTAAAAATTTGCATATATAAAAATATCACAACATTAAAGAAAACAATGAGGGCTGTGTTTCCAGTTTTTAAATTGCTTTTCTAAAGAAAACCACAATTACCAAACTGATATAAATTTTATTTAAAATATGCAAATATTAAAAAGTCACTATAAACAGGGTTGGCTGTGTTGCTGTTTTTTAAGAATGGTCCTGAAAAGCATTTCATCAGGCTAAAAAAAGAAATTTTATTACTTGTTTTTCAAAACTTTAGACTGTTACAACTAAGAACTTTACAAATCTAATTTATGTTTCATAATTTACGCTGTCTGTTTACTTCCATCTGAATTTGGAGAATGAATATTTTAAGTTGAACACAAATTATCTGGTTTCATTGCCATTTTTAAACAAAATGTCATAATTATATTTCAGTGATTTGTATGTTTTTGATGGTTTTTTAAAAAACAAAATCTAAATTTGGTTCCTTATTTACCTGATTGTGTCATTTAAATTGCAAACGGAAAATACAGTAATGTGAAACTTTCTTCCTGATATATCTCAAAATAAGCATTCACAGTTTGCATTGTAGCAGGTTGTATGTTTTAAGAAAATTAGGTACAAACAAATATCAAAGACAATATCTGTGCTTTAAGTTATATTGCTATTTGGTGTTTTGAGATTTATTTATATGAGAATAAATAGTTCCTGAGTAAAGGTATAGGAAGAATGCAGTAAGTTTAAGAGAAGGAAAATGGCTTTGAAAGATTGCCAAGAGAAGAGGACTCCAGCTGTCATTTACCTCTGCTGGTCCAAAGAATCTTAAGAGATCTCCTGAGTTTTATAGACTTGGAGAGGGCTCACATTTCTGACTCGGAGAAATCAGCTGTCTCCTACAGCCACGTTAGTTATTCTGAGCATGATCCAAAGCCCAGTGAAGTTTTATCTTGGACTTCAATGGGCTTTGAGTCAGACCCTTTGTGCCCTCCCTTCCTCATATGTATACAGTTAGTGAAACTATCCAGCCTGATCATAATTCAGGCCCTTGGTAGTGATATCAGGGGACTTCACGAGGAACTGTGAATATGCTCAGTGAAGTTGTTTAGAGGTAACTTCTTCCCAAACTGATAACATTCGTGAGCCAGGGAAGCAGGTTAAAAGGAGATCATAGTTATCCTGAAAAATCAGTAAAGCAGAGAGAGAAAGTTTTATCAGAGTGAAAATTCACACCCCTGAGTGATGCAGTTATACTGACCTAACTCCCCCTGGAGACAGCACTGTGTCTACAGGAGTGTTTCTTGGGGAGGTGGAGTACCTACATCAATGGGAGAAGCTCTCTTGTTGACATAGGAGGTGTTGTCTTCACTAAGCACTACAGTGGCACCGCTGCACTTGTAAGCGTAGACAAGCCTTAAGCTTTTTTCCTCTCACTCTGTTTCCCTCCTTCCATTTAGATAATCCTTCCTTTCTTAGTCTTCCTTTTGCTTGTTTTCTCCATCCCTTACCCCCAAGATAACGAACAGTTGAATACTGCAGCTGGGCTTTGGACATCCCTTACTGCAGGTAATGAGCGTCTGACTTTTTTGTGCATTAACTATTGGCAGCTTTCGCATGATTGTCTCCTGCTCTCCCATCATCTGTGGGCATTAAAGGAACAGTGCGAGTAAAAACACTGGGGGGGATACATTTTAAAAGAGCCCTCATGAACCTCATCTGCTCTCAGCAAAAGAGGCCGCTATAACAATTGTGCTTAAATTTATATAACCTAGAAGATGAGGGAATATCTAAGTCTTTGGCTGGCAGATCTGCAGACACAATGTAATCAGCTCCTGTGACAGAAGTGTGCTGAGTAGAGAAGAACTTGCTGCTAAATGGACCACTGGGGGCCCAAGAGAGGAAGGAAACAACCTTCCCAAAACGTGGGGAAAAATGTTCTTGCAGGTTTACATCAATATGGTTCATATACACAGTACACAATACGCATTTATGCCCTCTCTTCCCCCAGCTTTTGCTGCCACTCCAGCAGATTTGCAGCAAGTTTGCCAGAGTTAATGCTTACTACAAAAACGTGACCCTCTAGTATCAAACTTGAGTTTTAGCCACTATGCACGTGCAACCGTCCTGTGAGGATGTGTTCAACATTTAAATGCAAGCAATAGCTTTTGCATTTTTTATTACATAAAATCCATATGAAAAGGCTGGAAGGCCAAGAGCACTCCCAGGATGGAGGGGTTTCTTAGTAAGTGCTGGCAATGTTTTGTTGTCCACCATCCTTAAGACATGACCATTCAACTGAACAGACCTGCATGGAGAGAGGTTGTTGGGTTAGTTATGTTTTGTGGACCATCTAACACAAAGCTCACTTGGTGTGACTGGAAGAAAGAAGGAAAGTGCTGACATTAAGGCAGATTTATGTTGCTTTAAGGTAGTTAAACCACTTCCACCCCCATCCTTACAGACTGACAAGTGTACAGGATACTGGCAGCATGTTTACTAGATGTATTAAGCTGCCTGCAAGCTACATGTATTTATGTACATGATATATACACACACATTTATGTGGGGTAACTTTAATGAAAACTGAAAAGTAAAAGTTTTTTGTTGTTGAACTGTTCACAATCACAAGTTGCGTGGAGAATGTACTTTGAAAAGCACAGATAAGCTTCTGTTTCTCTTGAAACTGTTAATACACCACTGACACCCAAAGAGGTGCACTCAGACCAGATGATCACAGTGACCTTAGAATCTAAGGAGGCAGATCCTTACCATTTTTATGTGTTAGTGATATTGTCGCTGTTAAATACAGAGGGCCTGATTCTAATCTTACTAAAACCAGTGTAAATTAAGAGTAACTGCTCTGAAATCATCACAGGTAAACCTGTGTTCAAAAACATTCTGAGATTAGAATCAAACCTAAAATATTGAACCTGGATACAGGCAGCCTTTTGATTCATACATTTTTGTGATGTTCCATCACTCCCGTGTTCCATATTAAATGCAGAAACGGATCATCAATAATAGTCATTACATGTCTGCTGAGCTATCATATCAATAACATTTATCAACAGTGCCTAGTATTAGGAGACCAAATTTTATAAGTAAGCACTTACGAAAAAATAAAACATAAAAGTAACTAGTTTTTAATCCTAAAAAATTGAAAATAGAGACCTGTTTTTATAGCTCATCTACATGATAGTGAGGGTACAATTTACAATAAAAGAAAATGTATTCTTACCTGGAAAGTATGTCCTGTTCCCCATGAGGTAATAAAAGGTATTCATCTATATGCTTATTAGATAAGTTATGGGGCAACTGCACATGTTTGGTGACATTATAGAGGTTTAAAAGAAACAGAGTAACATCCCCTTCTTTGTACATTGGGCTGAAAGGGAAGAAGAGAAAAGCACATTAACAGTCACATATTAAAAATAAATTATAGTATTTGAAAGGAGTTGTGGTCACAATTGGGCAGATCACATTCCCTCTTCACCAGAACAACTGTGGTTCCTCTGCCCAGGGAGAGGATAAATGGCCAAACTCCTTGTGTGTGTCTGTGCCCTCAGCGCACCAAGAGAGATGAACTGCTCACCGTGTCCCAGAATACAGGGAGACACTGGGGATGGGCTGCTGAATCTGCAGCTGTGTCTACACCAATAGCCCCAGTGCCTTAGCCACTAAGGGAGCAACATGGAGGACAAGGAGATGACGTAAAAGGTTGCACCTGCAAGTATACTGTTCTCATTTCCTTAGAATTAGTTCTATGGAGGGTAACTCCTTCCAGAGGCAGGATATTGGAGTGGATGGACCCAATGGTGGTGATATTTTTGTAGTACAGTAGCACCTAAAAGTACCAGCTGAAATAAGGGCCCCATTGTGCTAGGCACTGTACAAACACACACACTCACACAGAAGCAGTCCCTGCCCCAGAGAGTTTACAGATTGAACAGGCAAGATAGACCAAAAGGGTGTCGGGGGGGAAAAAGGAAATATCCCTATTTTACAGATGGGAAACTGAGGCACAGTGAGATTTGGTGACTTCCCAAAGTCACACAGAATGTCTGGAGCAGAGCAAAGAATAAAACTCAGATTTCCCGAGTTCCAGCCCAGGGCTTTAACCACACCATCATCTATACCTTCTCATATAATTCACTACAGCAATTCTTATGGACCTAGTTGTTGAAAGTTTCATACGAGACTCCTGAATGTTTTTCTAGAACTCCCCTCCCCATTCTACATGTTACACTGTGTAATGGCCGATCAATCGCAGGGCCTGATCCAAAGCCCCGTTTAGCCTGTCAGAATGTTTCCATTGGTTACAATGGGCTCATTGTGCATTAGGGCCTCTGTTTTTACTGTATTCATTTGTTCCTGGATGTTGTGTTAAAATGCTTACTTGTGGTTATTCGTGCAATGAAGGTACACTCGAAGCCTCTTCGGATCTGCTCCTTTCAGGCCAACTTTCAGTACCTTGGTACCGACCAGTTTTTTGTACAGCAGAGAAAGCCAATAATCCTGTGTTGCATATAAAACAAAACATTTTTCCATATGGCAAACAAGGTATTCTAGATAAGAGGCAAATTACACTCAGACACTAGAATACAATATCACCATGCTCTGTATTAAGGGTGTCCAAAATGTGACTAACAAGGTCCAAATGATAACAAGCCAGGAGCTTGAGGGCTACATCCAGTATGCATGTATCAGGGCAGGCTGCAGCCTCTCATTTTTAATACCTAAGTGCAGACTCCTAAAACCACTAGATCCACCATCCAGTGCTGGATATGGAGCCACGCTGGGCTCACAGTCTGCAGTGGCCATACCACCCGCCCTCCATTAAATTGAAGAACTTGGCAAGCCACGTTCGTCACTTACACTGTATGTTCTCATTGTACATTCACTCTGCTGCCACCCTCAGGTTGTTGGGAGTGTGAATACTCTAACATGCTGATGACACAGAATGACTAAAAACCCGGTAACTGCATCTGCTCGTGCAGCTTAGAGCGAACGCAGTATATGGTGAGGGACTCTTTTGTTTAATTAAGAGAGCTTTTCTGCTCTCTTTTGCAATGTCTTTCATATCAAATTTGTTCAAGTTCACAACAAATAATGTGACAAAGAAAAATCCTGTTTCCGCTTTGCTGAGTGTAGAAGGTATAGTTAGAGCTATTTTGCTCTCCTCTCTTCGTAGGTGGATACAGGAGTCCTTCAAGTGGGAGATGCAGGTCTTGATCCTGCACGATGATAAGCACCTTCTGCAGAGTGCCGAGTGCCCTAACCTTCAACTGAAATCAACAGGAGTTGAGCTGCCCTCAGTACTTCACTGGTATGGACCCTCAATTAGCTCTAACTGTGCCCTGTTTAACTTGACCCTTTGAACCGCTAACTCTTTTCCAATAAAGCGGTTTTATAAACATCAGGGGATTGATTCTGAACTCGGGATTGATTCTGAACTCGTTCAACTGAGAGAGTCAGGAGTAACTCCACTGAAGTCACTGTAATTATCCTAATGCAAAAATGCTGAGAGAGCAGGATCAGGGCCCCATGTCTTTATATTGCTGCACTGTCCCTTTTTCTAACTTGGTTGGTTTTTTTAAGGGGAGACAGAATACATTGCAACTCTCTTTCTGCTAGAATAGCTCTGTAGTTCTAACATCAGGAGAAACATGGACTTTAGATAAGCTTGGTAAATATGGCTTGGGAAACACATGGGGAAAAGACGAGTTCAATTTTAGCAGACTCGTTTCTTTCCCCATAACCATATTTATGAGGACCATGTGAAGTCTGACTGGTTCCAAAATGAGCCTGTTATAGAAGTTCTTTTTATTTTTAAATTTCCTCTGGATCCTGAAAGGTATTTGCCCTACAGAACAAAGGCTGCTATATAGAAAAAGATCTAAATTTTCAGATGAGTGATTCACCAGCAAACCCAGAGAACTGGTTTTATTTATAGTCGTATACATTTCCCACTATCTACTCTAGATTAAAGAAAACCAGAAAGAATACTAACTCTTAAATCCCCCCACAGCCCTGTCCCATGGGGACATCTTACAATGAGCAGGATGCATAAAACAGCATCATAGTTATATACACCAGTTTCCATTATAAGCCCTCTTTTCACAAATTTGTAGCAGCCATAACTTGGAAGCAGATTAAGTGTGGGGAAGGTAGGAAAGAAGGATGGGAACGGTTACTCCTCCCCACGTCCATGTATAATTGCCATTAGCACTAATGAGAGTTCTACGCTCATAGAAAGAGTAGAACCTTTATAGTTACTCCAAATAAATCTGGCTCCTTATGTTATAAGGAAATGAAAAAGTGTATTCCTTTCTGTTGCTTTTTTATCTCAACAATTAGGACTAACAGCTTTGTTCTTAAAAATAACATTCTTATGCTATTAGCTCATAACATAAATAACTAAGTTGAAACATCTCAAATCATTAACACCTGAAAATCATTTACCACTCTTTAGAGAAAACCCCAAACTAAAGCGTGGACTCCTCAGAAGACTTGGGTAAGTTTGTATCTGGATAGAACATTGTGGCTTAGGTCCATCTCTGCTGCTCAAGCACATAATTTTTCCCTTATTTTTCTTTAGCTATTGTGTTCTTAGACTGCATGTGATCCACATTCAGAACTTAATTGATTTTAGATACATGGGTACTGTGAGAGAATGTAACCCTGTGATCACACCTACACGCCACTGTGATCAATTTTGTACAAGGCATGCCTTGTAAGGTATCATTTGAAAACTCACAATTTGCTGGTCAGTATAGTCCTGATAAAATATGTGTGGGAGTTCCCTCTATGATGTTATTAACACATGTTCCACAGCCCTACCCAAACAGAGCTTGGCGAACAGGTCTGTCCTAAACAAAGGAATGTGTGCTCTGCTTAATTTGCATTTAAGTAGTAAACAGAGTCATCAAGCAGGAAGGGAAACAAAGGAAGCTCAATCAGGTGAGAAAAAGCCAGCAGGGAACACCCCTCCACATAGATTCTGTCTCCTAGTGCTCAGCTGGAAATGTTTTTCAAGAGACGGACTGAAACTATAAAAAGGAGGGACAAAGACCCCAAGGCACCACTCTCTTTCCCTGCTCATCACATTCACTGTACCTGAAGGGACAAAGGAAGCAATCGTTGGACTCTGGGGGGAGGGTTCCCATCCCACAGTTTGGTCAGTAAGACTGCGGTAAGCAACGTTTCTTCAAACGTTGCTTTAATCTGATATAGGTAGTTAAATTAGGTGTTAGTCTTATCTTTATTTTTCTTGTAACCATTTCTGACTTTTATGCCTTATTACTTGTACTCACTTAAAATTTCTCTCTTTGTAGTTAATAAACTTGTTTTATTGGTTTATCTAATCCAGTGTGTTTAAACTGAAGTGGCTGGGTAACTCCACTTGGGGTGACAAGTTGCGTGCATATTATTCTCTTAAATGAACAACCAACTTAATATAATTTGTACTGTCGAGGAGAGGGCTGGGCAGTGCAGGACATACATTTCTGGGGGGAAATCTGGGGATGGGGTTGTGCTGGGGTCACCTTACAGCATAACCAAGGCTCGTGAGAGCCAGAGTGTAACCCAAGTGTGGCTGGCAAGCTACAGTTACATACAGACACTCAGGGTGTGGCTTGCATGCTAGAAGGCTGGTTGTGAGTGGCCCAGGTGGGAGCTACTTCAGCAAGGCATTGTAAGGCACCCAAGGCTGCAGGGCAGGGGTGACACACCTGCTCATTAGTCTGGATTGTACCCTGGTACGTGACAGGAACCTACATGTGAGTCTCTTTGAGGAGGTAAAAATAGCTGGCATCTCTTTCCACCTCACGTTTAACCAGAATACAAATATATATGGTATGTATGATTATTATAAAGGCAATGCTATTGTATACGCACAGGCAAAGGTTCAAAATTTGCATCCACCAGGTGATAGGTTCCTGCTCCATAGAACACTTGTCTCATCACCACATCAATACCCATTCTGGCTGACAGTCCTAATTTGTCCAACCACCTGCCAGAGAACAGGAGACAAAAAAAGAAAAATGGTAATACAAACATCCCCAAAATAAACAGGGGAAAAAACTGCTGATCTAAACTGTTAATGCCATCTCTGCTCCCTTGTACATGAAACGAGAATTAAAATAAAATGATAATGCTAAGCACAAAAAACCCATGAAACTAAGTCAAAGTACAGAAATGACAGGCGCCTCTCTGAAAATCCATTTCACATTCCATCTGACGAGCTGTCTGATTCTACTGTGCTGTTTCCTTAAACTCTCGTCACCATCTTTGTCTTGGGTAAAGAGAGGTGGCCGCCTGTGGAGATTAAAAGGCTCAGCATGTGATTTTGTCCTGAGCAGAAGCAATAAGGTTCAGATGGAGCCTCACGTGAAGAGGTCATCTTGTGCTCTAGCTTTTGACTTTCCTCCGTAAAAATAATTCTCTAGATTTTTTGGTTGCTAAAACGTGAACCATACGTGAACCAATGCAGTTATGTCTGCCTGAGTCTGCAGACTGACTGAAATTAAACTTCTGAGAAAAGCGTAAACACTGTCCTTTCATTTCAATGAACCATTAACATTGAAATCCAGCGGCAACAATTTAAACATCCGTGTGGTGAGTTATTTCACTGTCGGCCAAAAAAAGAAATACAGACAAACATGTGGTGAAGATCTGCTCTGTCAGTCGCATCTCATTTTGGCATCACAAGTGGAGGGAGTGCCAGCTATGGATGAAGCTAGGGACAATACCAGAACTTTTTTCCCAGTATGATCTGTGTTAGTATGCGGAGACCTGTAGTTTCGCTGGGCCACACCTCCACTTACCCATGAAGCAATGGCCCGAAAGAATGCTACGATGGTTGCACCACGGCAGTGGTTCTCAAACTTTTGTACTGGTGACCCCTTCCACATAACAAGCCTCTGAGTGTGACCCCCCCCTTATAAATAAAAAACACTTTTTAATATATTTAACACCATTATAAACGCTGGAGGCAAAGTGGGGTTTGGAGTGGACGCTGACAGCTCGCGAGCCCCCATGTAATAACCTCGTGACCCCCTGAGGGGTCCCAACCCCCAGTTTGAGAACCCCTGCACTACGGTCTATAGGCCACACTTATTTTAGCCACCCTTTCTATACAGTGTTAAAAGTTAAGCAAACATTTTCCTGGCCAGCACTTAACATAAAAAAATGTCTTTGGCTAGATCCCTCACACAGGGAATGTTTTGGGATCAATTTTCTCTGTTCCTGGGGACTAACTTGCATGAGAGTGACCACCTCAGGTCTGCATGCAGAAGTATTATGGGGCTCCAAAGAAAGCCAGTCCTACTCAGACAGGGAAATGTTGCTGACATGCTGGGCATTTAATGGTGGTCATTTAACTGAAGGAGTTCCTGAAAAACCCAGAGCCCTACAGAAAAAAAACGAGTACCAGTAACTTTGAATACATGTTGTTCTACTTACATAAAGCCGGCAACGTATGTATTAGACAGTCTGGGAGCTCCACCTCCATAGGCTGAACTTGTTTCTCCTAACCACACCTTTTTACCAGGTACAGTTCCATCAACAATCTAGAGAATGTTGTGTCATTCGGATAAAGAGAGGAAAGTAAGTACATACATGGCTGTGCCTAAATAAATAGTCACAATTATGCGCTTTAGAACTGATCTCTAGAGAGATCATATGACTTTCAGGGCCTCCTAATATGACCATATTTAATGAGGCAAGGCTCCATAAGATTTCTGATTAACAGGAGTAGGGGAAAGAAATAACGTGGTTTTTTTTTTAAACTCACATATATTAAATAATAGATTCCCAAATCTAAATTAATCAGGACCAGACTCTGCAACCCTTACTCACACACAGTATCTTACTATGTAAGTAGTCCTGTTGAAATCAGCAGGAGTACTCTGGGAATAAGGTACTACTTAGTGCAAGTAAGGTGACAGAATCTGGCCATAAATGTCATCTCTGGGGCTATGATGGCACGAACAAATAACTATAAATTCATTTTCATGGTTTATAACATGTTCAATCTTATGCTTAGTAGATACCAAGGCCTCGAGATCAAATGTTGTTGGCATTTTTGATATTTGTTATATTATTTACAATGAATACGGCATCTAAACATTGAGAGTCTTTAGCTGTATCGTTAGCCAGCAATTTCTATTCTGGTTCTTATATGCCCATCACCGTGGTAGCAGAGCGCACAGACGATTTAACATAACATTGTACCTGAAGAACATCTTTTACTGCTGTAATAAAGGTTTCCAGCACTTCAGGGCTCAAGAAATCCTCTCTGGTAGCGCTTCGTCCATTTACGTAGTAACTGAAAAGTTAAGAGACACCCCAAGCAAGCAAAAATAAATGACGCAGCCAAGATTACACTGCCTCTCTTACAAATTACTTCTCCCCATTCACACGGAACCTGAATGTCCTAAAATATTCCAGCAACACTCCCAACTGTAGACGAGTTCTGTATCAAAATCACTTTTCTACCTTAGTTGCCGGCTCTATTATTAAGGCAGACTTTTTGCATATAGTGAAATATTATTTGTCTATCTAATTAACTTAGGAGGTTCATTTATGTAGAGTTGTATTAATTAGTTTCTTTATTTTACAAACCTTAATCAAAAAGGTTTTTTTGAAGTGTATTACATTTTAAAAATACATTACAGCTCTATAATATTATGTGATAATGACCTGGGATCTTGAACAATATAGACCCAGAGTCAGGAAAGCGTCTCTATTCAGGAAAGCACTTAAGCATGTGTTTAAGTCCCACTGGTGACAAGGAGACCTAAGAACATGCTTAAAGTTATGCACGTTCTTAAGTGCTTTCCTAAATTAGGGTCCTATTTTATAAAGCTTTGCCCATATGTCAACATCACTAGAACACATACATGGGAACTGGCAATTCAGATAATATTTCTATGATTTGCACACTGGGTTGGGTCCCAAGGAGAGTTAAGACTATCAGAGGCACATTGTCAAACGTGAATGGGAATTTAACCATGCAGCTGAAATTGTATTAATGGTAATCGCGTGGGCAATTCTCAGAGTGGAAAAAGTTAGTCTTCAGCCTGAAGGGGTTTTGTTTACACTAAACTTGAACAGGCACAAGGAATGAAGAAAAATGCAGAATGTAAAGCACCAACCCATGTTGCTTAACACTCCTGTTACCATCCCTATTTACACACTACATTGGTGGCATTAGTTTGTGCTCTTGGTGATGGTTTCCAGAATTTTCTCTAGACTAGTTTCTCTCTGAGTGAGCTGAATTCTCAGTAAAAGGAAAAGGAGTACTTGTGGCACCATGTACTGCATCTGATGGAGTGAGCTGTAGCTCACGAAAGCTTATGCTCTAACAAATTTGTTAGTCTCTAAGGTGCCACAAGTCCTCCTGTTCTTTTTGTGGATACAGACTAACACGGCTGCTACTCTGAAACCTGAATTCTCAGTCGCACTCACACAGCACGACTGACTTTAATGAGGCAAACTGGTGCAACACAGAATATGGCTCAGTTCCAGCACAGATCTCCTATCTACCGGGATGTTTAAAATGGTAATTGACCATGAGGACAGTGAAGCGATAAGCTAATATGTGCTCCTTTTGTGGCAAGGTAGGGCAGGCCAATTTGACTTGGTCACTAGGTCTCACTCTCTCTAATGACAGACCTCCCCATGGCCGGCGGGAGAGAGGAGCTGCCGCCGAATTACCGCTGCCGCGGGACATGGACTGCCGCCCCTTTCTAGCTGCCCCCCCAAGCACCTGCTTGGAACGCTGGTGCCTGGAGCTGGCCCTGCTCTCCAGAGCCCCAGCAATAGCTGGACAGGAGCATCCTTTGGCACCCCAGGGCACTCAAACTCAGGTAGACCACTTGGGTCTTATCCTCAGGGATATGGCTCTCCCCTTTCCTCTCCCTCAGACTTATTATCTCTACTAGCCAAAGCCTGTGTGGCAGCCAAGGGGCAGCTGGATCATGTTTCCACTGGGGCAACAGATAAACTTCCTTGAATTGCAAATGGTGTTTTTACAATGAACAGTACCCATCCCTAATGCTCCACTTTCAGTTGTTAAGCGATTTGCATAATTAGCTACCCTGTGGCATTACTCTCGTTTCTGACATGGCTGTTTCATCTGGGACAGTTCCTTGTGCTGTTTAGAGTGAAATATTAGCTAGAAAGTGCAAATTACTAATCAAAGGTGAATAAGGCTCTCTCTTCCTCCTCCTTTATGCCCGCAAAGCCCCGTTCACCTCCCAGTCGGAAAGTCTATTCTGTTACAAGTTCTGTAGCATTTGTGGAGCTTTGAGACAAACTGTGCTGCTGCTCAGTCTGCATATGCCATCGGCTGTGCCTGTCGAAGTGCTACATACGCAAAAGCCCACGAGACCTTGTCTGTTGGAACACCACCCTTTCCTGGTCAGAAAACCTGCTTAACTCCCTGCATTGCTTTGAAAAATGTACCTGCTATGACTTCTTGGCTCCCTGTTAACAGGATAGGAGGATCTCTCTTGTGATCATTGCTCACATAGGCTTAGTAATCACATGGAGCCCTGTGCACAGCCACAGTGAGTAGACTCTTGGCTATCCTTAGATTATAAAATGCTCAGGAATGCCACTACATCTTTCCACCTCTATTGGAGCTGCACAGCCATTGATCGTCAGCGATATGGGGACTGGATAGTAAAACTGGTGTGCCAAGAGGCCTGTTCGACAATCCTAACATTTTAAAAATCTCTTCTCTTGATATATACTGTTTATTCAGAACAGGGAAAGGAGAGGTAAAATCATGGGGAAAACTCCATGCATAGCATTGGAGGAGTCATGGGATACATCAGCATGGTGGGAAGGAGAAGAAATAGACTGGCATTTTGGAATGACACACAAAATTTCCATTCAGGAATTCTCAAACGTCTGGTACCATAGAGAATCCTCATCAACACCTATCAAGCAAACCTTATAAAAATTGAGAAAAAAAGTCACAATCTGTGTTTACAAATGCTGCCAATTAAATCCTTCACTGGCATTTTAGCACTAATATTTCACCTCCAACTACATTCCACCCTCCCTTCTCACATGCAAAGCCAAGAGACTTGCAGAATAACACTGTTGCAATATGCTGTATTGCTGAATCATTTTGAAATATGAGGACCTTTAGACTAGTCAGTTTTTAAGGTCTGATCCTGCAAAACCTGCTTACTACCGTGAAACCCCCCCCATCCCCATGTTCAGTTGGGTTGCAAGCTAGGGCCCTACAAGATTTCTTTTGTTGTTCTTTTTATTAAAAGCAAGATAGGTGTAACACCCCATAGGGTTGGTGTAACATCACGCTGCCAGGTGAGTAACTGGCAGTGGGGACTGAACCTGGGACTTTTGTTTCTAGGAGCTTGTGGCTCTACTGCATGAGCTAAGACCCCACTTTGTATGCAAATTCATCCACCTCTCTCTGTGTCCTACCCGCCACTCGACGGGGACAGAGTTCCACAGTGAGCGGGTGTGCGTTGAACTGCTGTTTCAAGTGACGTTTTTCTACTTTCGCCATCACGGTATTTAAAATCAATAAGGTTTCACAAAAATCTGTATCTATTAATACTATAGCAACTGAGTAGATACTTAATACTTACTGATGCCAGGTAACAGAATCAATTACTTTCCCTCCTGATTTCAGGAAGCTGTCAACAAACAAAAAACTCCATTATTTTGTGGGGCTATGAGCACAAAACAGAGTTGCAGAAAACTAATCCTGCCTCTGAGAATGACTAGCTGAGTGAGCTTGAGCCTTTCTGGGCCTCAGTTTACCTCATCTATAAAATGGGGTTAGTAGCATTTACCTACACCAGTGGACTGTTGAGGGTTATTTAATGTTTGTGCAGTACTTTGAGATTCTCACATGCAAGACACTAGTTAAAACTTTTATTTAAACAGGATTTAGCGACAACAGCAGAAGTGGATTTGGGGCTTTTTGATTGGTATCAGACAGATGTATAAAAACCTAAAAGCACCAGCTTTCCATTATATCAAATGCTGCAATCTCACTGATGCTTCATGTGTTTTAGACACCCTAATGTAAATTTAAAAAAATATTCATAATACCCTGCCCTACCTTCCTCCTTCCCTTGAGTTTGTTTCTAAAATTTGCTGTATGTATTATACTCAATTTATGCCACTTATTTCTGGTAATATTTCACAGTACACTAGATGTACTGAAAAATATTTTGCAAAAATAATGAATAATAAAGCGGTAAGAGACTGACACAGCATTTCTTATTAAATCATTGCTGAAAGGTGGGGACTCACTTTTCTGGTGCTGACTGAAAGGTGTGTGGGTTAGTGAGTTTCTGCCACGCCTTTAAGGCCAGAGCTTCTGCCATAAATCAGAGTAGCTCCATTCACATCAGCAGAACTGACCCAATTTACACCAGCTGGGATTTAGCCCTTACTCTCTGGCAGTGCAGTTATGATTTCAACCAGACTCTGACAGGCAGACAGTTGTTGGCTCTAGTTTTCCATAAAACTAAAACAGAATTCATTCTCAATCAAATCTAATCTTTCGGTATCCTAACACCTTAGGCATGGTCTAACTATGGAACCATCAGACCCCTTAAATTCTCAGTCCTCCCTCCCGTACACATCTGCATTCTGTGCTCAGCACATTGTCTTCTCCTGTGATGGCAGGTTTCTGCTTTGCTACCTCTTCAACAACTTCTGAGTATTTTTCCGTGGTTGACCAACATCAGGGCCATAAAGTTTTGAATTCTTGTAACTGCTGTAGGTTCTCAGAAGGTGATACAGATGAATAAAGTCTTGCCCTAGTTGGGAACCATCAATATAGATGCCAGACTTCTTCCTGAAACTGTTCGGCTCTGAAAAAAACCAAACATATACACACAGACTGTTTGTCAGTAGCGCACCGGAACAAACATATGACTCATTCAAAATGGGCACAGCGGTAACAAGCAACCAACTTACAGAAAGTTAACTACACAATTGGGCAGTCGATAAGCTATGAAAAAAGAGACGGGAGAGACTATTACATCTACAGGAGGCCCTCCCAGGGAAGGATTGTTCCATATAGTATGTTTTCCAGACCTCTGTCCAAATTAGTTTGAATAAGTAACGATGATGATATTTTGCACCTCTGTAGCACCTTTCATTTGAGGATGCCAAAGCACTTTACAAACAGTGAATTGATTTAAAACAATTCAAGCAGTAGGTCTTCCACTGCTTCTCTTAGTCATGATTAAGATCTCACCCATTTCCCCCATAAAATATGCCCTTATTTGGATTTGTATCAAACAGAGCTGTTCCTGAAAATTTTTCATTGTAGAAATTAATGGCCAATGCTATGTGGTAGGAAATATTTCCAGTCTCACCTTGCTCTCTCCCATTTCCTGGCCTGCTACACCTCTCTTCTCAGCCCCAGAGAACCTCCCCCTATCCTGTTATTAGAGACTTCTTTTGCTGTGTTCCACTACTTGTCTCCCTCTTGTCACCTGAATCCAGAGTCTCTTCTCCAGCTCCTGCCTAGTATAGCCTACTGCTAGCCAACCCATTCCCAAAATTGGTATACAAATGCTCTTTCCCTCTACTGCATTACCAGAAATCCCCTCCCACTTAGCCAGTGCCCCTTGGTCACTGTTGTTGATACCCTGCTTTTCCTGACCCCAGAACTGCTCCCTGTAATTTGCTTTCTCCCACTGTGGCTCCCTAATGGATTGCAGTTATTGATGTTCAGGATAAGAACATGAGAGCTGCCATCCTGGATCAGAACAATGGTCTATCTAGCCCAGTATCCTGTCTCCAACAGTGGCCAGTACCATTATGGATCTCTAGGGCTCCAACCGCCACAAAGTGTTACCTGGATATCCCAAAATTGTGATTCATCCCATCTCTAGTTGTGGAACAATCTGACAACTATTAAAATTCCAGCTTTATGGATCAGTTCGCAAAACAGTGTGAGATGCAGGCACAAAAATCTGCCATTGTTTGACAGGGTTTCTGCAGCCAAGAGTTTTCCACAATTTTGCAGCAGTGGAATGTACAAAATACTGTGGCCCCTTTTCGATCCAAGCAGCTACTCAAGGTTTGGGGTCCTGAGAATGGTCCAGTTGTGAGCAGAAATTGGTGAGAGTGGGGTATTTTCTTTGATGCGATCTTGTTTATTTACAAGGAACATACAAAGTCCTGCTTCACCGAATGCAGGAGAAACCAAGAACAAAAGGAGCAATGTCTTAGCTTACAGCCCCAGGCCTCTTTACCCAACAGACTCAAAAGCCCTCTCTCTAGGGTCACACTATGCTCACCGGCTATAGCTTGGTTTTCTTGCTTTTTGCCTCTGCCTCCCTCTCTGTTCTGTCCTCAGTTTCTGTGTATTCCCTCTTCCCTCAAACACACCCCCCTATCCAAATACTCAGCAAAAGCATTCTGCCCACTCGGGTCTGGTCTACACTACAGAGTTAGGTCGACCCAAGACATCTTATGTTGACCTAACTATGGAAGCACCTACACTTAAATTTTGCTCCTGCCGATGTAACTGCCCCGGTACGCCATCTTAACTCTACCTCCACGAGCGACATACAGGCAAGGTCAACGTAGTTAGGTCGACGCAGTGTCAGTGTAGACACTGCATTGCTCATGTCGACTGTTAGTGACTTTCAGGAGTCATTGCACAATGCCCTACCCTGACAGTAAAATCGATACAAATGTTCCTGGTGAGGACGTGCACCTCTGACACAAGGAGCAAAGCACAGACACACACACGCAATGTAATTACTGCAGCGGCTGTATGCTGATGTAAGCTAGGTTGACTTAATTTTGTAGTGTAGATATGGCCTCAGTCCAGACTCCCAGAAGGTTCACAACCTCTCTGTGTCTCGGGTGAAGGGGGCTTCTGATTAACTCTTCCTTGTGTTAAATGCTGGGTGAGCTCACATTCAATCTCAGAGATTTGTGATCGATGTAGTCACCAGTACCTCTCAGCATAATATCTACTGTGACTACCCTAACACACACACCCAAACACACACCCCTCTCATGCTCTGCACTTACCATTCCCAAGTTCCCAAGACATGTTGTAACGTTGGGAAGCACAATAATCCAAGAGCAACTGAGCATTTGAACTATCCCACTGCAAGCCACCTTTTCGAAGTAAGGCATTAAGACCAAAGATCAGATCCAGCTTTGAACACTTTGCAAAGCTATACAGAATGTCCACTGTACTTTCTGTAAGAAGAAAGGAGGGGGGAAAATGAATTATTCTCTTCAAAGTTCTGAAGTACCAATTGACTTAAAACAAATAATCATCACAATGAGTAGGCTGTATATTTGTTCTATTAGTGCTGAAGATGTACGTAGCACTTACAGCCCCACCAATCTTACAATCTCAAGACCTTATCCTGTAAGATGCTGAGCATCCGCTCAACTCCCATTGCAACTGACAAAATACTAAATCAGAAAACAGACCCCAGTGGCAAACTTTCAAAGTTGTTATAGCCACATTGGTCCCAGGATACTAGAGACAAGGTGGGTGAGGTAATACCTTTTATTGGACCACCTCTGTTGGTGAAAGAGAGAAGCTTTCAAGCTTACATAGAGCTCCAGACCTGAAGGAGAGCTCCGAGTGGCTCGAAAGCTTGTCTCTCTCACCAACAGAAGTTGGTCCAATGAAAGGTATTACCTCACCCACCTTGTCTATGTAAACTTTCAAAGACATTTAGGAGCCCAATGGTCAAAGTCTCTTTTGAATATGGGACTTATCTTTTGAAAATTTTGCCCTAGAACTCAAATAGGTTTGCAACATCACAGTTGCAAGTCACAGCACAAGAGTGACCTTCCAATTAACAGGTATTGTCACAAATATCTTACTTGTAATGGTGGTGTTTTTGTATTTTTTCCTGTACTGTTCCTTAAGGAGTATCTTCTCCTGGATGGGCCACTGAGATAGCAGTAGCTCCTCCACAGCAGTAGGAATGGATCTTACTCCACAAATACCTGCAGGCCAAATAAACCCACAACATGTCACAATAATAAACTTTTCATAGTATTGTGCTTAGGTTACAATAAATGGAGGATTGTATTCCACATAAAGAAACATAGTTAAGAGTTTAGAAACATAGTTACAGAGCCGCTCATTCATGCATTTCTGTAGGCTGAATCCTCCTGCCGAGTTCAGTACATTAAATGTTAGAAAGAAGAATGATTGGGTTGATATTTCTGCCCTCTACAATCAAATAAAACCAAGTGTCTTATCAACAGCTAAAAATACTTAGCATTTACAGTGACAGCACTCACTGTGTTTCTACTGGTTTTAACATCTTTGCCAGTTCTAACAAAAGTATTCCCATTACAGGAAAGCACTTTAATATGTGCAAAGCACATTTTATCTTTAAAACATTTAGAGTGGGGACCGACTGACCGTGTTGGAATATGATGAATATGGATTATGGGTGGCTATAATTTGATACATTGTTTGGTTATTGCTGGAGACAGTTCTCTAAGTTATCATGCTAAAGTCTTTAAATCTTGTATGCAAAGCAACTAGACAGACAATGTGCCATTTGAATAAAGAACCACAGTCCAGGAAGATGGCAAGGTCAGCAGCTCTCATTGTACAAAACAGGAAAAACCCATTTCCTGGTTGATGCAGTGAGAACTGCTGATCTCATTATAAGAGCGGTGAGGAAAAGGCTTTGGCAGAAGTTCTGGAAATGTTAAGTTTGTTCTTCAGGCAGTATTTTTTTAAAAATGACTGAACCCATAAACCACACACCGACACTGTCAGACAGTAAACTGAGGAGGACGTACATTCATAAACACTGCAAGAGAGCAGGACAAAGTACAGGGAACATTTCAATTTAACAACACCCACTAGTAACACTGTACAGATTGCTTTTTCAAGGCTTTTCATCAGCGAACCCAACTTTATAAATTGTCAGTGAAATTCATCAGATGCTAAAACTTGGCATACGCAAGCCATCTGTCTAAAAGCAAAGTGTGGGATATTTTATTTAAAAAAAAAAAATGTATATAGGCTATTTAAATATAAGGGTAGGATTTTTCTAGAGCAATCAATGTTGTCCTAACTCTGCTCCCCTTAATTGGGAGTAAACCTTGGAACATCTAGTAAGTTGCTGCCCCCTAAGAGCCTTTTCCAGAGGGACAGCCTTGGTTCATTCCATGTCACTGGAAGCTGACAGAGTGGATGACAAACCTGGACATTGATCTTTAAATGTTGCTTTTCAAGTTGCCCTAAGAAAGAAGAAAACCATTGTCTTCAATGGGATCAGAGATAGGCCAAAGACGAGTGTTTTTGCAAATTCCCCCACGAAAATAAAGCAGAATAATCTCTTCTCTTCCACCTAATTGTTTTTTTCAGTTAGTGCTTTATTGTTAAGATATAGCTGCAATTTTCTAGCTCCTATTGGTGAAAGCAGAGGCTGGGAACACTGTTCTGATGACATCGTATGGAACAGCAACCCAGTAGAAAGGTAGATTTCCCAACTGTTAGGTGGGGATTCTGCCTGTAAAGTAACCGGTTTTCCACCCTGCATCTCAATTGTCATCATTTGTTTTTTGTACTCTGGTACCAGTCAGAACACGCTAGGCTTTGTTCACACAAATAGGCCCTGCAAGAGCTCATAATGTAAAGAAACCCAGGGAAACAGCTGATGGGGAAAGGGAGACTGCAGACTGTTAAGTACTGGGGCGGTGGTAAGAGAAGAGACAGAATAGAATGGAAGGGGTAGGAGGGAAGATGCTTCTAAAGACCTATGTAGAGAAGAATCTTCTAAACAGCCCTGACCCACTAAGTTGGAGGCTTCACTTAGTGGTAGCTCTAGGGCAGGCTCCACTCACCTGTGCTTTCCTCTCCCAGCAGCTAGGAGATAGTCCTGCAGGAAATGGGACATGCCTGTCAACTTCAGGCAAGTCTACTGACTAGTAAGCATGGACTGGAATGCTTTTCCCTGTATTTACTGTATCTGTAGCATGCTTTAAAGCACATTTTAATTAATTTAAATCAAAGACATTTTCATGGTTAACATGTTGCCATCAGTTTTACCTTGATTCACCTGTGGTTCCCAAAAGTCTCTCTCTTCTAAAGTTGAATCCTTCTCTGGATTGAAGATCAGGAAGTCGGTTCTGGTGCCACCAAATCTCAAGAAGCCTGGAGACAAACCTCTTGCTAAAGTGCGCAGTTTGCGAGAGCTGGAGAAGGGAGTATTGAAAAATGGAACAAACATCTTCATCACAGTCAAGCTGACCATAATTAGTTGTAGAGATGGGTCTGATCATCAGAAACATTCAGATCCAGATGCAAATTTTGCAGCCTGTGGCCTCAGGGGGTGTGGGGATTGCAGGAATTCCCCTCCCTTTCCTCTCTTTATACCTCCCCTTAACCATATGTCACTCTTTGCCTCCTTTTACACCCATGGGTTGAGCGTGTTTCCTCCAGCACTCCCAGATCCATACATCAACCCCCTGCATCATATAGCAGGGCTGCCATTAGATCATAGGGTTAGCAGATTTCTGACTAAGTCATCAATGATTTTGTAGGTCAGGCAGCTGCTCTCCACGGAAAGTCCTCACTTTTGCTGAAAATGGTCAATGATATGACTGGGAGTATCCTTTGCAAATAAAGGATTTTTTCTATGTTTTGTTGTAGTTTTCCCCACCTTCGCTCTCCAAAAATTCCAACAATTGGAAAGGATGACAGCACTTTAATGTCATGTCTGAATGCTGGGGGGATTTCATTTGGTCTGCCTCTGCTTCTCTTTTTCTGAAATGAGGAAGCATTGTAACCAGCAGTTTCGAGTACACCAGGGCCTTACCTACATAAGAAAGTTGGGCACTGGTTTAACTTAAAATTACTTTTAAATTTTGATTCCTAGTTGACCTAAGCAACACTGAAGCCAGTCACTCTTAAACCAAAAACAGAGTCCACACAGGGGCTAGCATCAATTTAACTCAACAGATGAAAAAACCTATTTAAATTAAACTGGTCTACACAAATACACACAGATTGCACAAGTTCTCAGCTGGAGTAACGTGCAGGGAACAGGCTCCTTGAGCCCAGCCACTGCAAAGAAGGAGACAAGACTGCCCCTCTTCAGTCTGACCTTGCGGCAGAGACAACAATGTTGTGCTTCACCGATGTTATCTGTTATGGAACAACTGTGCAGGAGATTATCAGACACCAATTACTTCCTCTTTGTGGCAGAGCCTGAATCATGAACTCTCTGATTAGACGTTTGTCGTTCATTCCACTTTCACTTTGCCGTTGATTGTCAGAGAGGTTAGAAGTGTACTAGGCCATGGGCTGGGGAATTATTTCCCCATCTCTGAGGCAGGTTGAAGATACCTTCCCTTCCCGCCCCCACCCCCTTGCTGCTGGGTGCACTGTCAGTAGAAAAAGGATGACTGCCTGAGCAAGTGGCTCCAGGCTCTTATTCCCAGAGCTCAGGCAGTGGAAGAGAAGGGCAGACTTTCTTTGCGGCTAACTAGAAGGAAGACTCCCACATCATGGGAGACCATCTCCAGTGGCCAAGCAACAGGAGGGATCCCAAAAGATGGCAAGGCCCAAGCTGTGAGAGAAGAAAGTGCTTAGCAAGTCAAATACTAACACATTAATCCTCAACACCCCTGTGAGATGAAGGTAAAACTGAGACCGAGCAAAGGAAAATGCAACAGAGGGGCCAGGAAAAAAAAAAAAAAAGATGAGTGAGGCAGCGTGAGGGGGAGAAAAAGAGAAACAAAGGAATGGGGACTAAGAGTAAGGGGATGTAGAGAACAGAAATGAGACAAGGAGGATGAAAGCAGCTGCAGGAAAGAGGAAGTCAAAAGACAAGGCGAGAGATAAAAGGGACAGAAAACAGGCACGTGGTAAAAAAGAAAAGATTTGTGGACGCAGGAGGAGTGAAAGTGGGAGAGGGGAGCAGGAACGACATGGAGAATGAGAGCAGAAGGAAAACAGGAGAAGGAGGAAAAATTCAGGTGAAGATTAAACATGGGTTGGTTTATTTGGTGTATTTCCTTAGAAGGGCTGAGTTGCTGAGCTGGAGGACTGCATTTTCCAGCAGGTGCAGATTCAGCCTCGGGCAGTGACAGAGCATCCTCCACTTGTTTCACTCCATTTGAAGCAAAAGACATAAGTGGGAGGAGAGTCCAAAGCTGCACCAGGAGTGGGAGGTCAGCTCACGTCATGACCCTGCTCGGTGGAGGAGCTAGAAGGCTGTGAGTTCAGGAGCCCCTCGATCATTGGGCTCAGCTTCCTCTGTGTTGTGGTGTTTGGCCCTCATCCGACCCTTGGTAGCTGTACTGTTCTCCTGTCAGTGTACCTCAGCCCTACCTTTTTCTCCGCTCAGTTCTCCTGCTCTCTTTAATTCAGTTTAAAAAAAATCCTGTGGGATTTTGTGCTGATGAAAACGTGCTGTAACTCCAAAAGCTGTTGGAGTTACAGCCCTGCAAGACAAAGCACCTTATTTATCCTCAAAACAAGTATAGCATGGGCAGCTGTCCTGTGAACGCCCTCCACCCTGTGTTCCTGCCAATGGGTACGTCTACACTGCAACAACACACCCATGACTGGCCCTGGACAGCTGACTCAGGCTCATGGGGCTCAGGCTGTGAGGCTATAAAACTGCAGTTTAGATGTCCTGGCCCAGAAGACCCCATTAGGGTCTACTAAAGAGTTTAGTATAAAGAGCGGAGCCTGAACTGACATAGGGCCTTCATCTCTTTTTCATTCAGGAAATGGACAGGATTTTCTGTCCCAGAGTACCTCCAAGCCTTGCAGAAGGGCTGGAAAAACTTTGGGCTAGCAGGGCCCCACAGGTCGGCTAGGTGACCTCGGCTAAGCTTCTAGCAGGTGGGTAGGAACCTCGGCTGGTTTTCACACGTTTCCTCTGGAACGTTACTCCCTTACGAATAAAGGTGCTTGCTTAGAGGGAGCTGGGTGGTAGCTGGCCCCAGGCTGTCCCGCGCCCGGGGAGAGAAAGCAAAGCACAGACGGGGGCTACCACAGGGTAAGGCAGGGGGCTGGGCCGCAGAGAGCCGGCAGGGTCCCCTGGGCACCTGGCTGGGGCGTGTGTGTATGTAATGGACGCACCCACCCTGGGACTGGCAGGACCCTTTGGACCGGGGGAGGGGAGAGGACGGACTCTAGCTCCCCTCTGACCTCGCCGGGCTGGCGGCTGCAGACGTGGGGGGGGTCACAGCCGCTCCCGCCCCTAGCTGGCCCCATCTTTCTACCCGGGGGGAGGAAATCGCTGCTCCTGTCCGGGAGGCAGCGGGGAAGGGGGCGGTCACTTACCCCAGGACGGGGACGAACCTGGGGTCCGCGGCCAGGTTGGCATCGATGGTGAGGGAGAGGAAAGCCGGGCTCACCTCCCGCGCCGGCTCGCCGCGCAGCTCGGCGCTCAGCACCGCCGGGCCGGCCGCCGCCGCCGCCGCCGCCTCCCCGGCCAGCAGCAGCCAGAGCAGCCGCCGCAGCATCCTCGCCCCGCCGCTCCCGCCCGCCGCTGCCTCCCGCCCGGCGCAGCTCGCCGCTCCCGGCCCGCGGGCGGCCCCAGCCCGCCCCCTGGCGCACGTGCGCGGCGGCCGGGCGGAGCCGAGACAGCCCCACGTGGCGCTCTGCGGGCGGGCTGTGCCCCGTCCCCCCGGGGCTCACGCTCTCCAGCCTGGGCCTGGCCCCCGGGGGCAGCGCTGTCGTGGCATAAGCGGCTCTCTGCCCCCCGCCCCGCCCCGCCGATGTGGCTTGCACAAGGGATTGATCCGGGCTCATGGTTCCCCACAGGCTGTTCTGAACATGCCCGGGACCATGGTGCGGGATGCAGAGGACGGCTAGGAAGATGTGCTGCCCTTGGGAATCCAGGCCTCTTCCCATCTTAAAACGAAGTTCTTGAGCCAGAGGCCTTTTGAAATAAGCCTTAGTTCGCACCCGCCCCTGCGCTGCAGGAATTCAACACTTCTTGGAGCAAAGGCAGGGAAACCGCAGGCCTCGGGCTGGCACAAGCCTTCACATGTTCCTAGTCAGTCACCTCCCCGCTGCAGTTCAGCAACGGAGCAAGACCCACCAGAGCAAACTAACCCACGTGTGTTGACAGCCTGGGTCAAATCCATTGCTCTCCCAGCATAAGAAGATTGTTAATGGCTCTCCAGTCTTTGCTGGTCCTTGGGTTAATACTATGGTTCCAACGGCAGGGAGCCTATTAATGTTGTATGGATACACTGGGCAGGGCAGGAGGGAGACACTCTGTGTTGAATAGCTGCCAGAGTAATTCACATTCTAGTAGTTGACTGGAATGTGGTAAGGGTTACCCAACCTTATGAATGAATCAACTGCTTAAGGATTCAGTGAAGTACAGGACAATTATTACAGGAAACACAAAAGTAAAGTCATTAGTACAGGTACAGAAGAGGCAACTACTATTTGAGTTTAGTTATGGCCCGTCAGTGTTTGTTTCCAGATCTACCCTTTGCCTTGCTGTGGAAGTGCTCACACAAGAAGAGATTCTTTGTACTTTTTCCAGCATTGTTCTCTATATTTCCCTAACTCACCTAGTCACACTATTTACCTTCCAGCTTTTGAGCTGAGTGATTGTCGGATTGCACACTGAATCCAAACGTGGTGGACTTTAGCTATGCAAGTCCTAGACTCCATTGTATCTTTAGTAGCTCACAAAACCTTGATGCTGAAGATAAGCGAAAAGGCTGCCCGACCAGAGCACTAGGGCTCATTATAACAATTTACTGTACTTGCCATTTTCAACTCGCTTTGCAAACTTCTTAATGTTCAAAACTGGGAGACGGGTCTGAGGGCACTAGCCCTTTTTTCTAGATGAAAAAAAGGAAGGCAGAGAGTATGTGATTTTCCCAAGGTTACAGGCATCAATGTCAACCAGGATTAGACCTCCTGTGTGCCTTCATCCCAGTCCCATTCTCTGTTTTCCTCATTTCCCCAGAGCAAGGGTGGCCAACCTGAGCCTGAGGAGGAGCCAGAATTTACCAACGTACATTGCCAAAGAGCCACAGTAATATGTCAGCAGCCTGCACATCAGCTCCTCCCCCTGCTCCCAGTGCCTCCTGGCCACCGGCAGCCCCACTGATCATCTGTGTTCTGTGGCATGCAGGAGGCGGGGAAGCGAGGGCACTGCAGGCTCAGGGGAGGGGGCGGGAAGGGGTGGAGTGGGGGCAGGCCTAGGGCAGAGCCAGGGGTTGAGCAGTGAGCACCCCTTGGCACATTGGAAAGTTGGCACCTGTAGCTCCAGCCCCAGAGTCTGTGACTATACAAGGAGCCGCAGGATGGCCACCCCTGCCCCAGAGGAACCCACAACTGTATGAGAGGTATTTAATTTCTTGGAAGGGGTAATCATGATATTGCATAGTCTAAGCATTTCACGCTAGTGGTTGTGTGGCCATTACAATCAACTCTATTTCTTAAAACTAGTGTGAGGTAAAGATAAAACAGTCTAGGAAATTAAATAGCACCAAGAGGAAGTGCCGACTTATCGAGGGAAACGAAGTGGACAATTCTGACCACAGCTAGTTCTGTTTCTTGTAAACTGAAAAAGTATCATGCAAAGCCAGAAAAACACCTATATATTAAGGAACTTAAAAGAGTGAAGATTTTCAACCCATGAAAGTCAGGAAATTCCAGTGACATTTCCCACACAGCATTAACTGAGTCACATTGAACTGTATTACAACATACTGCCCTATTTTACAGTTTAGTGGCTGACTGTGTAGTGTACTGTATTCCTGCACAGAAAGCTTTGGCAAGGTGAAACTCAGACTGTAGGCATAGCTCGGATTTATTAGGTCCCCCCCCCCCCCCCAACAAGAATTAGAAACCCAGAAAACAGTCAAGGTTGCACTTTTCAAAAGAGCCCCCCAAATTATCTTAACACTGCCCCAGATGCCAGCTGGCCATCCTCCCTTCATCTACAGGGTATTGAACATGTGCACAACAAAACACTGGTTTTTTAACTAATTTAATTCACACATTGTCAACGCCAAATAACCTTTACAAGTTGCATATGAATGCTCCAACTTCACAATTTGAGCATTCGGGGGTCTATACATTTGAATGACAGATAATTGGCTGGCATATGTAATCAGAAGATCTGAAGACCCTTCAATACCTCATAGGACTGGGCCCTTAATGAAGAGCAGGGAATGACTAATCACACGGTTATTTGTCTGATCAAGAGGCAGAAGGACAGCGTGATTGACTGCAGGGGTTCCCAAACTTTTTACTCATGTGACCTACCAGCTGCATTTAATCTTTTATGGGGACCACTATTACATATGTACTGTGTGTATTTAACTACTATTTGCTATGTTTTAAATCCAGTAACTGTGCAATGGCAATACTGATTTTGTATTAACTTCATAAAAACATTACAGTATTGGATACACTGCTCCCTCTGCCTGATGCCCAAGCCCAGTGGAAGTGAGAGTGCAGGGTAAGGAGTGAGGTGACCCACACCTAGACCCTTCCCGCAACCCACCATTTGGGAAACAAGTGTAGTGGAAAGAGCACTGAACCAGGACTGGGAGACCTACGTTCTATCCCCAGTGCTGCCACTACCCTGCCGTGTGAGCTTGGGCAGGTTATTTCATTTCTCTGTGCTTTGGTTTCCCTTACCACTCATTGTCTGTCTAGACTGTAAGCAATTGGGGTCAGGCATATCTTTTAATGCTTAGCACAATGGGTCCCAGACTTGGTAGGAAATATGTAGGTGCTAGTATAATGCAAAGTAAAAGCAGCATGGTCACTACATCGTTCTGGTTAAAGCATTGGAGTTTGCATCATCGCTGATGCTTCAGACTCCGAGATGGATAAGATCCTCTAACCATCAGCACAACATTCTATTTTTTTATTTTTAAAACACAGTTCTCCTCCAGCGGAAAGTACCAAGTGACCTTCTGGCTTGCACAAAACACACACCAGCTGTGACCATGGAAGCCCACAACCAAAACATCCCTATGGTTGCAGTTTGCATAGCTATCTTCTACCCCGCAGCTCCCTCAGCCAGCCCTGCAAAATTCTGCTTACCCACTCACTCAGGGTGAGTCAACGATCACGTGTAGCAGCAGTGTCGGGGGGAGGGCTTGGGCCTAGGTTAGCCATCTTTCATGACAATTTTGCAAGGCTGATGTTTCTTTTTGAACCTTTTTTGTCCCACAATTTGTAGCTGAGCATCAAATGGGAGTTACTGCAGATTCAGCCCACAGGATTCTGTATGATAGAATAAGAATAAAATGGAGAAGTGAAACAGACTTGGTGGTTTGTTTTCTATGCTCAGGCTGCAAACTTGAGTGGCCAGGGAAGGTTCTGGTGTAACCTTCTCCTCTCCCATCCCCACCCACTGAAATTTTGCAGCTATGCACTTTCTTAGGGACATGGTGAATTCTCCATTTTCTGAGTAAAAACTAGAGGTCTCTTTAAAAGATATGCTGTAGCTGCAACAGAGGTTATGCGCCTGATGCAGAAGTTAGTGGGTGAGGTTGTGTGACCTGTGTTATGCAGGAGGTCAGACTAGATCATAACAACAGTCCCTTCTGGCCTTAAAATCCATTAATCTATTCTTGCCTGTCCATGATAGAGAGGACTTCTGGACCACACACCTAACTGGTGCAGTTCAGAACGTCTACCTCTATGAATACCAGAAGTAGTTAGGGGGTCAAAAGGGAGGAAACTCCCTCATTTTTCAAAAATTCAAGGAAGGAACTCTTATTTTAACTGTACTGACTGACCCAGATCTACTCATAATAATTATGGGTAGACAAAAAACCTACTCTCCTCAACCTCCAGAACCATGAGGTGCTCTCTGCTTATAGGAAAATTTTAAACCACCTAATCTAACCTATTTAGCTGAACCACTCTGCATGTAATACAGCTCAAAACTTCTGTATTAAATAGACAAATTGTGGTGATCCATTCTCCCTTCCATCCAAAAAAGCTTCCTCACTACGTTGGAGACCAAGTTAAACATTTTTAATTAAAATGCTGCTGGAAGGCCATTAAGCATGTTAGTGGCTCTAGGAAAGACTTAAGCATCTTGGAAAGCTGAACAATGACAAAATGTATGATTCTGAGTCTTGATTTTCACAGCCATATTTTGATTAAATGAGTGGTTTGGGTAATTTCCTTTGTTACAGAAAAATTCAACACAATTAAGCTCAGAAACAGCTGAAATTCCAAAGAAAGGCAAATCTTTCCAAGCCTGATTCTAAACCAGCAAGCTGATCTGGTCATGTACACACAGACAATTCCTGGCTAGACTTACTCAATCTGCTAGTTTCAGGGAGCTGTGTGGTAAGACAATCCTTCACTTAACTTGCTGCGTTTGCTTAAACCCAATTTCTCTCCTCCTTCTCTGATTTTTAAACTTTCTTCAGTGTTTATTTTATTCACAATTATGGACAAGAGAGGAACATTTACTGATGCTATTCTTCAATTCCCCGTGTTTCACATGGCTTCATAAAGAGAAGCTGCAGAAAAGTCATCAGAAGCCACAGGCTTGAAGAATAGCTACTTTTAAAAGCTTCCAATTAAAAATAAAGGCAACTTGTGATTTTAAAAATAATTCAGCTATTCATTGTGACGAATGAGTGGCATTTGCAATACAGGGAAATGTAAGAGGAAAAAAACAGTAAGATCAAACAGGAAACATTTCATTGCTGCATAGGAAAGTTAGGTTTGTCATGCTGCCAAAGGGTATGACTTTGTTGCCATTCAGTGGAATGTAAATACTCTCCAAGGAATACACAACAACTGGCAACTGTAGATAATCTGGGACCATTACGCAGCTCGAGACATTGAAACATCAGAAGAAGAATAAAAACTAAATGGTCACCTTCTTACAAATCGAGTCACAAAAGGCAACACATTTAACTTGAAGTAGGTGGCTTATAGTCTAGGTGGAATCCATAGCTGACACAACACTTAAAAAAGGTAAAATTAAGGTTTACAATATGAGAATGGGCATGCACTAGAAATGCCTTCTCAGAACTAACTCACATGGAACTGGCTTACAAGGCCACAAAAAAAAATACATCTCACTTATAGTGGCTGTGATCAAAACAGCAATTGAAGCCTGGACTCCCCTTTAGAAGTAGCTTTTGTATTAGACCAGTTTTACAGATGGATAAACTAAACTAAAAGGCTTCCCTGAAAATCCCAGTGCCAGCCAGTGGCAGAGCTGGGAATCCTGACTCCAGACCCCTGCTTTAGCCATAGGAACATGCTGAATCCCTTTTGTCATGTTCACATGGAAGACAGACCTGCCAGATCCTTTTAATGAAGGAAAAAATCCTTTTACTCTCCTCCAAAGTTTACGAAGCCATCCTGGGGTGAACTTTTTGACAGCAAGATATACCATAATAGGCCATTTATCATCAGTGGGTAATGAACACCCAGTTTTACACCTTGAATTGACTGGCTTGTTTTAATCAAAGACAAAGTACAAGCTGGCTGTAATGTAGTGTTCATTTCAACTGCTGACGTCTCAATCACTTCAGTTCTAAAGAGAGCAAAGCAAAGGTCACATCAGAGAATGCCTGTGGGAAACAGGATCATCCATCTGGCACTGCCCAGCCTGCAGAAACAGCAGCAAAAATGACAAATGCCAACCTAAATTTCCCCCAGACTGGGATTTGAGGAATTAAATGCATTTGCTTGTTTCTAACACATATAACCCTTTGTTATGTCTTTTGAGGAGACCTAGGTTTTGTGGCCTTTTGGGGACCCTTCACATAATCTCTACACCTATCATCATGATTAAACCCCATCTTCTCTGGTAGCAGCACTATCACACCATTTTGTACACCAGAAAACCAACAAAGCAGTGTGCACACAGGGGAGTAAGCGACCCAAATACCACCTGCTGTTAAAGACCCATTTCTCTGCTGTTTAGTTTCATCATGTAGGAAAGATCATATCAAATGTTTACATTAAGAGTTTACAAATCAATAAAAATAGCCATTAACAGATCATTAGATTACCATAATAAATTAATACTTCGCATAGCTTAGTTACTTATATAGGTTTTCCTAGAACATTAATTACAGTAGTGGAGTAGTGAGGCACCAATCCTGAACCCCTAACAGTGGTCTATGAGCTTTCTCACTGTCCTTGTGAGTGTTATGAGAATCCAAACACTCCTATCCAGCCTTTTGCCCCTCAAGATTTGAGCAAAACCAGGAAGAGCCAAACAAACCTACCAACATTTAGATCCACCAGTCCTGACAAAGGCTGAAGACATGACTAAAAAGGTCCCCTATGAAGGTTATGTCTATTGTTCTCTGTTGGAGCTTTCTCCTGATGTACTTAGCCCTGTGATTCCCCCACCCCCTGCTCTTCACATTCTAGTGATTGTTTGAAATATCGATCATCATAAATGAAAACTCCAAACAAACAAATTAATTCTCTATTTGCAACTAGTAGATTTTTTTTTCATATTAGCCCTACTTTGGAGAGACCTTAGTGAGCAAGAACCATTTTCAGCAATCTCTTTACCAACAGAAAGCACTAGGGATTTCTACACTGGGCACAAGGGACAGCTCTGAATACTTAAGGTATTGTAAATATTACTTCAGCACTTTGGCAATGGCTAGGACTACATATTTATTATTTTTAAATTTAACTTGGCAATGTGTCTTGATGCATCCAAAAAAGGGCATTCTGTGTTATACCAATAAAATAAAAACCAGCAGGATCTTATTAAAGGGAAAAAGGCAAAATACCACATTTATTGTGAATACAGAAAGAATCATAGTAAGCAGTTAGTTACAGCTGTAACATTCCATTCAATCTCATCTTTATTCACACATTCATTCATACACACACACACACACACACACACACAGGTTCTGCAAAGTTATTATCATAGTTACCAGCCTTAGAGTTGCTCATGCCAAGCCACTGGCCAGGTGGCCTGGACACGAGGAGGGAGCAGGGCCTTGTCAGATGCTCATCTGATGCTCCTGGAAGTTGGTTTGCAGAATCAGACCCCAAAGTTCTCACTTTTTAGAGTCTATTTTTATAGGAATTTCTTCCTATGCCAGTCTATGGGAATTGCTTCATCATGCTGTTGCTGAATCAATCAGCAGATAGCACATTCCTGACGGCTCCAAGATGTTATCTTGTTCTTTAGTTCTCCCATTCTTGAGGCTGTTGGGTGGATTCCAGTCTGCCCTCCGGAGGTCCTCTGGTTATTTCCACTTGACGCCTTCTTCAGCCGATGGACACTGGATTCTTAGGCTGGCACCTCCCTGATCATTCAGTTATTATCCACACCAAGCATCCATCCACATACATCCTCTATCTCTATTTCAATCACAATTGTTAATACAACAAAAGGGCGGGGAGTTTCTGGGTGCTGTTTCTGTTGTTAGAGTATTGCTTTGAGTCTCTCTCTCTGTGAATTGCTTTGAGAACAGACTCTGTCTTAGAATGTACTAACACAATTAGCAGCTTGCAAGTTTCACACACAGAGGGAGAGAAACAGTACCAAAAACCAAGAGACCTCTTAATTAGTAATACCCTGGAATTTAAACTATGGGAAATCAAACTCATTTGTGATTTTAATACAGAACTTCTTTAATATGATCCAACATAATCCCCCTTTTGACACTAAGATTTATAATCGTCAGTGTCACTTTCTATGTAGCCTATTCAAGAGAAGGTACTGTGAGGCAATTTGAGTTTGTGATTCCAATTCATGCCACATACACGATCCTAGTGATGTATCTTTACTACAAGGTTCTGGGGCAACAGGCAAGGTGAGGCACACCCACTTTTGAGGAGTCCATTCGGTACAACCTCTAGTGTCCAATAGCTTCCCTCCCTCCCCAGCCCACTGGCTCAAGGTCCAGGGTAGCCAGAAGGATCCCATGTGTAATATGGGGAGTGGGTTAACCTTCAATACCTTTGCCTCCAGGGACTGTTGGTGTGCAATTTTGACAACAATTTCTCCCATTAACAAGTCTGGTTTACAATACTGGAAACATATTGCATCCATTCATATTGATAAGTGTCAAACAATGATCTCTTTCTTTTTTAACAAATGCATCAAACCCTTAATATTTCCCAATATGACCCAGAACATTTTGTGTTCCAAAGTAGCTAGTGCAAGTATCTGCATTTCAGTGCGTCCCATAGCTATGGCTGTGGAGTTTCCTATTTCTAATATTTTTTTTTTCTTATGGATTAGCCATGTGGTAGTATTAAGCCATTACTAAAGATTCCATCGGCCTTTTAGGTTACCCAGACCAATTTGGACCAAGTCTACATTGGCATGTACTTGTTTTTGTATCAGGCTGTCCTGTAGTTGGGACAGAAAGCTTAATTTATTTTTAAGTTCCTGCAGGTCTTCAGTATTTTTTTTTTTAAACACACAACAGTGCTAGCGACAAGACAAAACACAAGACAAAACATAGAACACAAAACACAATTTCTATTGTGACAGTAGGTTCATGATATTGGGTTGCTTTTCAGCTGGCGTCAGCTTTTCCTGATTTTCTGAAAGACAAAAAGAACATGTTTCTACCCCTTTTGGGGTGGCAGATTATTGCTTAAAATATTTCTTTTACAAATACCCTTGCTGATTGCAGGCAAAACAGAGGAATTCCCTCACATTTTCCTGTTTTTGTTCTATAGGCAGGCCAGGTTTCAATGGCTTTTATCTTTTAAGGGTTATGGGGAAATTATCCCACTGTTTAGTCATTAAATCCCTGAGTTTTCCTTCTTATACAGCAGACCAAGTTTATAATGTTTTTCCTGCTGTGTTAAGCTTTAAGTTTTATTTACAGGTAATAACTGAGAAGCATCATTACCATACGACCTTAAAGGGTTTTTCCAAAAATCATACACACTATACGTTGTTACAGGGATACTTATCATTAAATTTATTAAAATTATCTTATAATCCCATGCCTTTTATTTAGACAATTTGTTTGCTGACCAGGTGTGTCCTTTATCTGCAGCTCCTTTGTGCTGCTAGTTCTTTCCTTCCTTTAACATTTAGGTAATTTGCATTTTCACAGAAGCTTCCTGCTTTTCGATTTAAAGCCATTAGCAGCTCAGAGACTCTATCTTAAAAGGGACACAATCAACTTTCACCAGAGTTTTGATTACTTTTAACTTCTGCTTCCAAAACACACAGCAATCTGAAAAAGAAAACCCAACCTATTGTGGCTCCCTTTGGAGCCCTAATAGCATTTTAATTAAGTAGCATGGTATGTTTGCATTTCTTTTGCCCCTTCTACAATATACCCTGCACATGTTCTGGGGCAAATGCACATTCCTTCCATAGTTTAACTTCTATAACATTATCCAGATCCATTTTTACATAAGGTGTCACTATTTCTTTTTTTTTTTTGCTTACAGAGTTTTCATGTACCTTTATCAAAGTGACAGTCTGATTACTCAGAGCCATTTTAAGACTCATTGTTTCTAACATTGCTTCTTTTTGTTTTGTGCACCTCACCTCTGCTGTTGCTTCAGAGAGGCACTGTCTTTTTTAATTTTTTTTTTTTTACTACAACTCTCATCTGCTATTTTGTTACAAAAACAAACAAACAAAAAAACAAACAAAAAGAATCCAGAATTTTTTTTTTTTAATATTCTCCTGATTTTGACTGCCCTGCTGCAACCACAACTTAAAAACATTTTAAATTTTTTAAAGCATTGAGTTACCTTTTAAGGGTTAAATGCCAAATCCCAAAGCCAAACAACACTAATTACCTGTGCCTAGCAAAAAGGTCTGTCAGTTTTGCAACTTTGAATTAAAGAGTCAAATGGATTTTTAGTGGCATTATTTAAAACAAAAACAAAACCAACTGGTCCTTAGAACTTTACATATTTACACACACACAGATAGATACATACACATTTTCTTTTCCTTAACATCCCTTCCACACTGCTCTGCTATTTTTTTTTTTTTTTTAAAACATCTTACATTCCCTTTATACATTTGAGGCAGCTAAGTTCCAATAGAACCCTCTTATGTTCTTTTCGGAAATTTGACTAAATTGTCCAGTCAAATGATTTTAATCAGAGAGTTTATTTTTGCCTGGCTAATTTACAGACATTCCTATGGAAAAGGTCCCATTTTTCTTTCAGAATGGCTGCAAAGAAACCAAGAATGCTCTAACACTTTTTTCCTTTTTAACATTTTCACAAAGTTTAACTGCTTCATTCCCTCCAGCCTCTGCAGAGTTAACTTTTTTTTTTTTTACTCTCTTTTCTCTTTGTAATTATGCCTGGGGGTGCCGTACATAGGACCTTCTCCCCCTTTACCTGCCTCCCTCCAGCCTCTGCAGAGTTAACTTTTTCACTCTTTTTGTATTCCTGGAGTGCCTCTTTCACTATTTTCAGCTGGCTTTGGGTATTTGTAGCCAGCACCTTCCAATTGTCTGCTCCCTTTTCCGTTTGTGCCTTTTCCTTTTTACATGAAGACAAGCAGAGGGAAGAATCCTTACCTGCCTCCCACAACAACCAAATTGCTGCTGCATCTCTTTTGGCAGCACTAGAAGGTTTGTATATGAGGATATACTGAGCCAATCTATCCTCTAGGTCCGAAATAGTGCAGACATCAGCTAGGGCTTGTTTAGTCCAAGGACTGTGCCCAAATTTTTGAAGGATTTGTTTAAAAGGTGTAATTTCTTTAACAAAAGGTGAGGTTGGAGTTCCTTCTGACTCCATTCCTCCCTCTGGTACTGGCTTACCCTGTTTTCTTTTAAACATCTTAACATGGATATTTCAATCTCTTTGTCACTGCTGGTATTACTTAGCAAGTGACACAGCCTAGATTCTGAAATCATAGCTTAATCTATGCGTTTTTCTCCTGCTACCTTCCCGGAGGCCAGCAGGTCCCCTGCTACCTTCCCGGAGGCCAGCAGGTCCGGTTAACCTATTTCTCCCTGCTACCTTCTCGGAGGCCAGCAGGTCTGGTTAACCTATTTCTTCCCTGCTACCTTCTCGGAGGCCAGCAGGTCCCCTGCTACCTTCTCGGAGGCGAGCAGGTCTGGTTTAATCTGTTCTTCCCTGCTACCTTCTCGGAGGCCAGCAGGTCTGGTTTAATCTGTTTTCCCTGCTACCTTCTCGGAGGCCAGCAGGTCTAGTTTAATCTGTTCTTCCCTGCTACCTTCTCGGAGGCCAGCAGGTCTGGTTTAATCTGTTTTCCCCGCTACCTTCTCGGAGGCCAGCAGGTCCCCTGCTACCTTCTCGGAGGCCAGCAGGTCTGGTTAACCTAATAGAAATGCCTAGCTCACTAGAGCTGGTGGTGTGCACACCAATATTTAAAATAACTGAGGTTTTTTACCAATATTCCCCCTTTCGCAATTCTCCACCAAAATGTTATACCAATAAAATAAAAACCAGCAGGATCTTATTAAAGGGAAAAAGGCAAAATACCACATTTATTGTGAATACAGAAAGAATCATAGTAAGCAGTTAGTTACAGCTGTAACATTCCATTCAATCTCATCTTTATTCACACATTCATTCATTCATTCATTCATTCATACACACACACACACACACACACAGGTTCTGCAAAGTTGTTATCATAG
Source organism: Chelonia mydas (assembly GCF_015237465.2). Taxonomy (NCBI): domain Eukaryota; kingdom Metazoa; phylum Chordata; order Testudines; family Cheloniidae; genus Chelonia; species Chelonia mydas. The sequence continues at coordinate 18,942,012 of NC_057852.1, forward strand.
TTACCAGCCTTAGAGTTGCTCATGCCAAGCCACTGGCCAGGTGGCCTGGACATGAGGAGGGAGCAGGGCCTTGTCAGATGCTCATCTGATGCTCCTGGAAGTTGGTTTGCAGAATCAGACCCCAAAGTTCTCACTTTTTAGAGTCTATTTTTATAGGAATTTCTTCCTATGCCAGTCTATGGGAATTGCTTCATCATGCTGTTGCTGAATCAATCAGCAGATAGCACATTCCTGACGGCTCCAAGATGTTATCTTGTTCTTTAGTTCTCCCATTCTTGAGGCTGTTGGGTGGATTCCAGTCTGCCCTCCGGAGGTCCTCTGGTTATTTCCACTTGACGCCTTCTTCAGCCGATGGACACTGGATTCTTAGGCTGGCACCTCCCTGATCATTCAGTTATTATCCACACCAAGCATCCATCCACATACATCCTCTATCTCTATTTCAATCACAATTGTTAATACAACAAAAGGGCGGGGAGTTTCTGGGTGCTGTTTCTGTTGTTAGAGTATTGCTTTGAGTCTCTCTCTCTGTGAATTGCTTTGAGAACAGACTCTGTCTTAGAATGTACTAACACAATTAGCAGCTTGCAAGTTTCACACACAGAGGGAGAGAAACAGTACCAAAAACCAAGAGACCTCTTAATTAGTAATACCCTGGAATTTAAACTATGGGAAATCAAACTCATTTGTGATTTTAATACAGAACTTCTTTAATATGATCCAACATCTGCTAGGTAGTGAAATGTCTAGCAATGCTTCCTTTGTGTAAATGGAGCTTCCAGGAGCTGAGCTGTCTGTGGTATTTCTGAAGTGTGAAGCTTGAGTTCATGATCAAGCTTTAATAGGGAGTGTATAAAACTGAAGCAGCGCTGACTTAAGTACCTTATACAATAGCGGCAAAAATACTTACCAGAGTTGTAGCACTAGCAACTTGGCTGGTTTAAATGAAGCCCTGCCACAGATACTTTATTCCATGGCTGACTTGGATTTCCCCCATTCAGCAGTCCAATAGTAAATAAAACTCAGTTGCTAAACCATTAACAGCTTTGACCAGAACTGATCAGCCTCTCCCCACCTTCCGAGTTGGGAACATGTTCAAACAAATCAAGACATTACTAATTTCTATTACAATGTGCATTAAACAGCCCCCTGATGCAACATAAAATCTATGTTCTATGGACTAAAGGATAGTATGTCCATCCAAGACCATCTACAGACCACAGACATGATTAATGCTGAGGGTGGAATGGGTTAACAGTAGCAGTAATGTAGAAGAAGAATATATGTTGGAAAGTCTGTATGGAACAGGAAGTGCCAGCGGATTTTGCAGAGAAACTTTTTCGTTTTTAAAGTTATGCTTAAGCTTCACTCCGTGCTGAATACCACCCACAATGCTTTGTGATTTTGTCCATGGCTTCGGAATTGTTCTGAGCCTTGTGTATAATTTGTGTTGTCCAATAAAAGCTATTATCTACCTTTCCAATACAGAGAAGTCTAACCTATAACAGCTGAACAGAAACAGCCATCTTAACTTACAGCTACCTCTTTGCCAGAGCAGTCTTGGTACAGATATCTTTTTATTAGCATCCTAATGAGTTTGTCTATGGAGTTGTGGGATGTTGAGTCAGTTACTGGAAAGTTAGACCCTTGCCTAAAACCTTTCACCTTCCAATTTCAAAATCACCTTAAAGATATTGATAGGTAAGTTCTGGAGAACCTTTGTGTTAGTCTATGCATGAACACTGTATCTGCAGAGAATGGGATCTGCATTTAGCAACAACAGACTATGAGGGAGATATTATAGAAACAATCAGAAAGGTTTCTAAACCTTCCCAGGCAAAGTATACGTCAGCACAGACAGTGTGAATTTGATACTGACCTCATGACAGTTAGGTAGAAGTAGTGCTTAAATTAGGCAGTGTTTGTACAGGTACACAGCTTCTGAATCATGTTCTAGTAGTTCCTACTTGAAAACAGACTGAATACATACCACAATTGTGAGGTAGTTTAGTCATACAGATAAATATCTACAAGGGGACTAATAATGGGAATAAACTAATTTTCATGTGTGTCCAAATTAAACGTTTACCCTTGGTCTCTAGTGATGGAAGGCTATTCACCGAACAGTCAACTAACATTCTACCCACAATTCCATGCAATTGGAACAACGCTACCTGCATTTATAGAACTGTGTATCTAGTGCCACTTTTTGATTCTTCCTCCTCAGTCATTCAAGAGATCCAACAATCAGACCATTCAAATGACATCCAGAGTTACAAGAGCATTCTGATTTCAAAATTTACAAAAACTGAGGTATACAAAAAGGGTGTTTTGAATATTTATTATGAGAACAGAAGCTTAAGTTACACATATGTACATTAAAAAGAATTAAAATTATTTTAAGAGCTGAAAATTCATTCCACTGCATCATGGTTTTTTATGGCAAAGTTGTTAGGAGGCCCTCAGATGTATCTGTAGGCACCTTCAACAGTTCTTCAACCTCTTCTTGTAGAGCCTCAGCTTTTTCCCTCAGCAGCATCTGCAGCCACAAATTAAATGATTAGGAGACAGTTCACAAACAGATGCCAGTGCAATTAGCAGTAAGATGAAACACACCTCGTCATTCAAACACAAACTAAGAAGAAGAAATTAGGTTATTAGGAACAAAATTACTATAATATTGACTCAAGAATTGCAAGTCACTAGGAGGATTTTCACATTTAATATATCAATATGGCTTTACTGCTCACAGAAATCTTCTTTATATAAGCCTATCCATCCTACTTCAGTTTAAGCTTGATATGTCAAATCTAGAAGACTAGAACAAAAATGTCACAGCATGTACAGATCACAATTTTTATTCTGCAGTTCTAAGAAATGAGCATAATTTCTTCTTGTTCTATTAATACAGTTATATAAACAGCCAAATTTAGGCCATTTAAACATTACAGTTTCACAAGGTTTTAAAGTGTTTTTGTTAAGAAGACCACTTCCAACAATAGCCACACTTTTTAAATTGTAAAAACAAACTCTGAAAGGAAGTTAACATTAATATGTTGACCACAAAAGTAAAAACAGCAGATGATGATTTCCTTGCATTAAGCAACAGTTGTATGTCTAATATTAAAACCTTAAACATATTATGGAGAATCACAGTAACTCATGAATGTTTTGTGGCATCGCAGTTAGTTTGTTCTTCAGATTTCACAAGTGTCTAAGAATCCAGTGGTAATAATATAACATTATCCAGTGTGATGTATTGTTCTTATTTCTTGGGGCTGTACTTGGAGTCCCTGGCATAAACATATCTTGGAGAGAAATGCCCGATGCAAGCTAAACTGATATAAGCAGTTTTAAATCAGCATGAGTGTCCACAGTAGAACTTTGTTAAATTGGTGCTAAAACTGTGTAAACCAGCCCTAATTTATACTGATTCTAAGGTCTTCCCTCATATTATAAACTGCTGCTGTTTCACAAGGCTCAGTAAATGACTTCCCTCTGCTGACTTGGTTGTAAAAGTAGAACTACTTCCAGTCATTCTGACATTGTTGATGCTTCAACACAAACAAGGACACAAACTAACTGTGTGAGGGAAAAATGCTGTTGACTAGGAAGAAAAAGCAAATGCTGCTTGTAATTTTTGCTCTGAGATTAGCTATATTTATTATGATCTCTGTTCTCTGTATATTTATCTGTATAGCATCCACCATGCTTTACAGACTGATACAAAGCCAAGGTCTTTGCCCGAAGGAGCATGTGTTCTAAACAGATGACAAACAAAGTAAAGAGAGGAATAGGGAGGTAGTATGACCAAAAGCAATGTGACGACCACCAATGTGAAGTTAAGCACAGATCTTGTTAGTTCCACAATTTGTGAATAGATTTTTCATGCACATCTTCTATAGTAAGTTGGCAATTTTTTAGGGGGTTGGGGTGAGCAGGCAGGCTATAATTTATAGACCGAAGAAATCTATTCTCCCCAGCCATGAGCACCGCTACAATTTCTAGATGTTAAATTCTGAGGCACTAAACTGCCTCACCAGAGCGGTGCATGTGCAATTGTGATTACTGCATGGGACTAGAAGTCAGGTCACTGATTCCCTGCATGACTCCGGAAAGTCACGCAACTTCTTTGCCTCAGTTTTTACACTGGTAAAATGAGAATACTCCTCCTCCTTCACCATCTTGTAAAATCCTTTTAGATCACTGGATGGAAATAATAGTTTGCACCTGCATAGCACTTAGCTGCTGTTGAGGCAAAATGGTCAGCAAGGGTCTCCCTCATTCCTTTTATAGCAATATGAAGGAAATACTCTTAGCCTCCCCACAGTGGTATGATTAGGGATCTATTACAGAAAAGCTTCATCTTGAATGAAAATTACAGGCAAAGAGGTTTTATATATTACACACACACACCCCTGCTTAATACATGGGAGATTTAAGTGGGAAACTCCCACTAGTAAATTTTGCACGTTGATCCTAGCTAGTCACAAATTACCTAAATCAATCTATTGGGGAAAGATTACTAAATGGAAAAATATTTAGTTAACTCAAAGTTTTCACCCAGAGTTCCATGTTTGCCAATATCCCTTTGACAGCTCAAATAGTCAAGTTTTGCTCACCTTTGCGGATGAAACTATTTGTCTGGCTTGACGTCGTGACAAATGCTCGATCATCTTCACCAGTGTTTCTGGATCTGCATTAGCTAGGTGTGCTAGAGTTTTGTATCCTGAATCATACAGCTGTTTTGCTCGAGACTGCAGGCCAAAAATAAAGCAATGTTAGAAATTAGATTAGTAAATAAGAAGTGCAAGGAACTTGTCAGTAAGTCCAAATCTCTGCTCTGACCTCACAGTTCTTTCATATATCAGCTAATTTCTGATTACTTCAAATGGCAGAGTGATACTGTATGTACATGAAGTCCAGTCACTGTTACAAAAGTTTACTTAATAATTAAATTTGTTCCTGAAAAGCCATTATTTCCTCTCTACATTCTTGTTCAGCTATAAGTAACCTTTCTGCCTCTTCCACATTATTTCCTCTAAAGAAATGGATCAGTATAGACCTGTCTTTCCTCTTATTGTCATCTCTCTCTCAGCACTCGTCCTCTATTTGAGCTGAGCACATTTGAAAAATCTGGTCACTTCATTTAAGTGCCTAAATGGAAGCAGCTGAGTGCTGAGTTCTTTTGAAAATCTGGCCCTTAATTTTTGAACCTCTGAGGACTGTCACTGCCATGAAATCAGATGATTAATAGCCACACAGCCTCAGACAATAAGCTCAGAACAGAAAAGATATTTTAATTTTATAGCACACAAAATGTTTTATTTTTCTTCCAACATCTGAGTAATACCACCCTTGTTTACTTTTGTATTGGGTGCAAAGCTGTGACTGTGGACTCTCATATAATGAATGGAGAGGTATAGTACTTAAGGAATAGGATTATTATTTGTTTGGTTTCCTTTTCTCAGGCATTTTATTAGAGCTCATACTGTTATGATGAAAAGAAACAAAAGCAGCCAAAAAGAGATACTTATGAGAAAGATCTTTGTTGCAAAATTAGTTGTGCTAGGTCTTACACTGTTTAAATGAAAACCATCTCCAATCTGACCATGGATGTTATGTTTTTCATACAAAACAAGGTTAACAAAGATTGTTCTATAACTTGAGATATACAAACAGCTGAACTTTAATGCACAAATGCTATCCTCAGGCTTCACTGAACTGCCTTCCAACTTTTTTTTCCTTCTCTTGCTTAGTTCCATGAATTTTCTTCTATTTATTTGGTTCTAGCTGCTTAAAGTTTTCCTCTCGATAAAGAAACCAGCCTTAAAAGATCTAGAGACTTTACAATGTCCTCTAGAGCAGCCATGGACTAGAAACGTTTAGCCATAGGATAACAGGGCAGTAGTATGCTGACTTCGTAGAAGAGTAGCTTGGTAGCTACCTGTAACTACCTTCATGTAGAAAAGACTGCATTGTACAGTTGTTTTATGTGCTTGATAATGATAGTTTATTTGGGTGGTCCAGAGTACCTCCAGGATAGTGAGTTCAGTCCTACAGGAGCTGTTTTATTTCATTCATTTGAAAATATTTTAGAGAATGGGTACAGTCTGCAATGTTTGTCCATCAAGCGCTTATGTGTAACATTGGTCTTAGTAGTGTTTCATTCACAAAATTCCATAGGAGTCCGGCCTGCATAGCATTGTTGGCCACATACCACATTCAACACCTTTGAAATCAGTTTTGATAGCAGTAAGGACACATCTTGGGCAGCAGCCACTAGAAGGTAGCAGTCATACTTTATGCTGACAGCTGTAAAACAAAACTTTGAAAGAACTGTACAATTCTACTCTACTTCCCTCTGCAGATGACTCCATTTAAAGAGCAACTGAAGAGGTAAACAGACCCTGTTTCCCCTTTGCATCAAGTTCAGAGAAAGGGTTGGCCAGCAGAGGGAAACTGATTAGGCTACTAGCTAGTTTCCCTTCCTGGCGAAAAGCACTACTACTGCTGAACCTGATAACGGTAGCAGCATTTGTCCACAATATGGTCTAAGTGTGGAGTCATTTAACTTTGAAATGAGGTCAGAGAATGCACATGAAATAGCACTGAGGGCAGTATTTACCAAACAGATTCATTTGATATTTGAACAGCCTCCTTCAGATTAGAGACCAACATGATTCCCTCCTCAAAGTGTGGGCTTCATCAGAAAAGTCTCTGTAAAAAAAATGGTAGCTTCCAACTCAAGATAGGTGCACAAAGTAGACTCTCTCTTGACTAGAGTGATGAATTAAATTACTATACCATTTTTTACTCCTATTAATTCCGCAGAGCCACCAGTACAACAAAAGAGCACATAAGATTCTATTTCAGCTTGAGCATCAGCAGAATTGGTAACCAGTGTACTATTGTGACATTTTTATTGTTGCTGTTGTAGCAGCCAGAAGGAAAAAGCAACCTGAATGCAAAATTTGAGTTTGAGCTTGCAGTTCTTACAGGGAAACAGTTTGTTGATAATTTGTACAGTCAATTGCTTGACCACACTTTGGTTTATTATGAAACATATTCAAGAGACCAAATAACCAGTATCAGTCAGGTTTATTGCTATAAGCAAATAATAATATAGTACAGGGAAAAGGTTCAATACAGTACCAGTCTATGGGAAGCCATCTTGAGCAGCATTATAAAAAGGGATTGTGTAGATCATCTGAAACTAGACTTAACCAATCAGCTTTCTACTTTGTTTTTCTGGTACCATGGCATACCCCTTATCTCTTTATTCTGCACACATGAATTCCAGGTACCCAGGGCATGAAGGCACCTTCTAAGTTTGTACTAGGGTACCACGTTCACATGCCTCGATCCTGACAGTTTCTCTATCTACTTAAGCCAAAGCTTACTTCAGCAAATGCAAGATGTTATGGGATACTTAGCAGAGTGAAAAGTATTATAGTAAAGGTATAGTCCATTTTAGGCTATATAATTGCAATTATGTTTGTGCTTAATGCATGAAAATATGTATCTGGCACAGACAATATATATTATTAATATGGGGTATATATGTAGCCGGCATATATTGGTCAACACTTTTTACTTATAAACTAAACAGATGAATTATGAAAACCACGGAAACACAAAGATGGCCCTCCACATTTAACAGAATTAATTTTCTTTTCATCGTAGAACTTGCACCCCAGAAAGATTTAACAAGATTTTAGCAAAATGCTAGATTCTTTATAAAAATGTTTTTTTGGCTTCTTCCATAGGCACTTGGGGACATCATGGTTGAGGTTAGTATAAAAGCTTGGATTTACGGTTATCCGGACTCCCAAAGTGGGTACACTAACCTCTAAAACCCCTGCCACCTCCATAAGAGGGATGAGTTCTGCCTTAACACAATAAGTCAGTCGCTTCGTAAGTTCTGTCAGCAGGGCTTTATAAACCCAAAATTCCTCCAACTCCTGCAGAAACAAAGGATATTAAAGTCTGTAAAGTAATGTTACAAGTCTAGTTAAATTCCTGTACTCTGGGCTAGTATTCTGGTTGGAGCATTGCCAAGGCAGCATATGTGTAGCCTTGGAAGAGGGATTATACCATTCGTAGTAATCCTTCTGGCCAGTTCCAAGAGTTGAGTCCAGCATTCCTCAGCTAGTCACCCCAAAGTTGGGCCCTTTTGAAGGATGAGGCAATACTTTAGGGATCAGATGTTCTTTGGAAGTCATTTTGGATTTTCTGAATTTGGAAAGCTGAAGTACCAGTTGAAGCTGCCAATGCAGTCATGTTTCCAAGAAGTCACCATGCGATTAGATGACCTCTAAAAGGTGACACCATTTTAATGTACAGTAGTAAGTTCTAAAACTCTACAGCAAAAAGTCACCCTTTTCCTCAGACCCTGATGAATACATTTTTATACTTTACATCATGTAAAAGCAAAAATGTCCATTTAAAATATATTACCTCAGAGAAGTGCAGCACACAGGAGGCAAATGAGGCAGCAGAGTTCAGGAGATTTTGCACATATCCTCGAGACATGTTAAATTTTTCTGAAACGTTCCATATGTTGGTCTCTTTCAGTAGGGCATAAAGAACAAAGGACAGATACAGCCTATTTACAACACCGTTGTCCACATCCTGGGAAGACAGATGCACATGTTCAGTTAGAACTGTAAGCGAGGGTCCAATAGATAAAACTGAAAGAATATCAGAGAAGAACTCTACATTACTAGGGGGACAGACTACCATCAGAATAGGGCTTTTCCATCTCTAAACCTCTCTAATCCTATGAAACAGTCAGATGTAGTAGTGTTGCATTCAAGAATTTGTGAGGTAAGGGAAGAAATAATGGGAAGCACTTTGGTGAAAACAAAGATTAGTTCAGCCTACTCTGACTCTGTACACCTCAATCTGATTTCTGTTTCTGAAAACTACAATAATTAAGCTGTATGTTTGCCATGGCTAGCATGAGAGTCCTGGATCCTACTGTTTCCATGGCTATACAATAGAATGCACTTTAATAACTTCATATGAGAAAAAATAATTAACAGGGCATCATTAACTTGAAAAATCATATTTCTGTCTGAAAACTATGCATTTCCTAGTTACAAGTCACCCCTAAAATTACCATAACTGTGAGATTAGAGAACCCCAATTATTAGCTGCACTATGAAAAACAATTCAATTGACAAGATTACAATTCTACTGTTTTGTCTTTAAATAAAAAATAATTTTCAGTCTACCTTTTTGATGGCTTGTCCAGAAGCCTTTTTCGTAATAAAACTTTCAGGGACTCCCACAATAGCTGCTACTTTCTGTTCTACTGAATTTAGCTGGCTGAACTAAAAAGTAAAATTAAAAAACCAACACTGCAGCTCAACACACTTTCTATATTAATCAAATGCAAAATACCTTTAAAATATTATATCTTGTAACTCCAATACAGATATAACAGTTAAAAGAGAACTTCAAATACATAACATTTTATCCCTTTAAAAATGTCATAAATATATACATTAATACAAATGAACCCCATCTCCCCTTCTGCAACACACCTGCATGTGTACAAGACACACAGACAGTGAATCACTTCCCCCTTATGTGTAGTATAGCTATTTAAGTGGGCACAAGCATCGTTACATGATAGTTTTTGAGCTGCAATATCTGTAATTTTGTTTATTTGTTTATCACTGGAGATATGCAAGAAGGCAGTGAAAATTTGAGAGAACTCATGTTCAAGCTGACCACTATCAAATTCTAAAACTTTTTAAGCATACAAAAAAAGTTTTCCTTGAATTTTAGTATCTTTGCGTATAGTTTTGATAAAATATATAAACAATACTAAGTAGTACACCAAAAAAGCCAATTTAAATTAAGTGCTTATCAGATGTCTGGCTCTGTAATCATTCACAGAAGCAAGCTATGGAAAATTTTTGTGTTACTGGAAGTCAGCGACTATTTTCCCTTTTTGCCAGGATAAGAGTTGCCATGCAGAGGTCTTTGGAATGCTTTATTTTACTTTTCCCCTATGTTTAGTACTTTTTATGAAGGATGCTCAAGAAATAAAATGTATTTTTTATAATGTAAACAGAGTACAAAATGATCTCTTAGTCTTTTATTAACCTCTTCAGCATCAACCAATTTATTTGGTTTTACCCAGAACTCAGCAGTTTCCTTGGCTACACTTTGAACTGCCTCTGACTTCAGACTTTCCAGTTGTATCTTGGCTTTCACATCAGAATGGGATTTATACAAAGCAAACCATAAGCTTTAGGGATTTTAATGTTATCATGGGCATATTACACTTTACGATCGCTGTCTAAGGGTATGCCTACACTGCAACTGGGAGTATACTTCCCAGCACAGGCAGACAGACACACACATACTAGCTCTGCTTGATCTAGAGCACTAAAAATAGCAGCGTCGCTGGGGTAGCACAGGCAGGATCTCAGGCTAGTTGCCTGTGTACAATTACGTCCGGACCCCCGCCTACCTACTCCCATGGCTAGCCTGAGCCACTGCCTGTGCCACCTTGGCCACAGTGCTATTTTTAGCATGCTAGCATGAGTGGATGTAGCTCACCCGTCTAGTCGTGCTTGGAAGCACACTCCCAGCTGCAGTGCAGACATACACTGAGAGAAGCTTTACAGTTCAGAGATCAAGCCAGACCCAGGTACAGCTAGAAATCATAAGATGCCAAACTACATCTTAAAACTACTTAAAACAAAACTACTGTTTTGTGCTGTGTTAAGAAGCAGCTTTGTTATATATCTCAATTTTCCTGGCGAAGAGCTCATTGGATTACACAGTTCTAATGAGTGAAATAATAAACTGATTTAGCATATAATTACATTTGAGTCTTAATGCTACAGTACTGGTTACAGTTACATTTTGAATCAATATGATTGTTTCCCTTAGTTTCTCTATAATAAATGTTCATGGTATATTAGCTTGTCCCTTTTCTTTAACTTATTAATTTTAGCTGCTAGGTGGGGCTAGTAGTTCAAAAGGTTTACTCCTGGGGGAATTTTGCGCCACTGCGCAATGCAGAATTTTGCAAAAATTAATGTTGGGCATGCAGAATTTCCTTTTTCCCCTTACAGAAATGGGCTGCAGAGATGTTGGCCACCACTACAGGCCGCAGGACCCAGCAGAGCCCAGCTCACAAATAGAAGACAAGGTCAAGGGGAGGGGGAGGGAACTGGAGAGTTCCCAGCAGTTGTAGTTCCCAGCACGCCCTGAAGGAAGGAGGCGGCAGCGCACAGGAAACTCCGTGCAAGCCTGGGACCCAGCATCAGGCTGTTTCTCCCTCTGGATCCCCGTGCTCTAGGTGGGTAGGGTCTGAGAATAGCTGGGCTCTGGGGGGGGTAGAGGGTGTGAGTGTCTGGGATGGTGGGGGGGAGGAGGGCCTACAGCTCGCCTCTGGGGGGGTAGAAGGTGTGAGTGTCTGCCCCGAGGTGTACCCACAGCTGGACCCTGGGTGGGAGAAGAGGAGAGTGTCGGGGGAGGGGGAGGAAGAGAGGGAGTAGAGAGTGTGAGTGTCTGGGATGAGAGGGGGGGCACTGCTGGGCTTTGGGGGGGGTAGAAAGTGTGAGAGTCTGGGCCAGGGGGCCTCAGCTGGGCTCTGGGAGGGAAAGAAGTGTGAGTTTCTGACCCCCCTTGCTGGGCTCTGGAGGGAGAGGGGGGCAGAGAAGTAGGAACTGGATTGTTGTAGGTGTTTCTTTAATTCTCTACTCCTGGGAGAATTTTTGTGTGTCTGTATTGTTACAGACATGCTTGCTGACAGGTATTTTGAAATATATTACCAAAATAATTGAAACTGATGTGATTAGAGTGTGTTATTTTGACAAATACAATTTGCAAAATTTTAAAGTATTGTGCACAAAATTAATTTTTTTGGAGCAGAATTCCCTCAGGAGTAAAGGGTTACAAACCCAAGTGAACCGATAACACAGGAAACAGCTATATAACCCAACCTATATTTTTCTGTGCAGGACAGCACTTGCTGTATGGGTGGAAGCCGTGTCTTACCTGTCTAAAATAGATCATCCAGTCTGGTCTGCAGTGATCAGTCATGTCATATGGAGTTGTCAGATAGAGAAGGTGAAGGCAGCTCTCAAGAACCAACCCCTCAAGACCTTTCTTCAAGTCTCTGTAGAGAGCATCACAATAGGCCAAGTCTATAGAGCCTAAAATGAATTAGTGTAAAGATACCAGTTTATATAACAGTGAGAGTTAAGTATAATATACTGTATCATATGTAATTCTCCCTCTGTTCTTTCTTTAGGGACCTTTAATAAAGCCCCTATTTCAGTAACCAGCACGGTGCCAAGGACTCCCAAGTCCAATTTGTTAAGTCAATAAGAAATGTATTTTACTACCCCAAAATTGCAATACTGCATGTGGATGACACCCTGGAGAGTGTTACTACAACAAAGGCCAAATATACTTAGAACTCATTTGTATAACAGAAAAAGCAGTTAAAATGAAGAAAGACACTTGGTCTCTATTTTTAATGGGGGGATATTTGAATATTAGAACTCAGTAGTCAAGACAGGAACATAGGAACTGCCATACTGGATTCGATCAGTGGTCCTTTTAGTTCAGTACCAGATGCTTCAGAAAAAGGTGCAAGAAGGTAGACAAATGTGGGCTAATCAGTCTCCCTCATTATATGACATCCTGACATCAACAGTTAGAGATTGGCTTAAATCCCGAAGCATGAGATTTAACATAACTTCCACACTTTTTATTATTGAATATAGCAAGTCTTGAAATTCTTGATATCCATATAAATGTCCAATCCCTTTTTGAATCTTGCTAAATTTTTGGCCTCAACAATTTCCTGTAGCAACAAGTTCTACAGTCTAATTACATGTTGTGTGAAAAAATATCTATCATTTTTCAGCTTCCCATTTTTAATTTCATTTAATGCCCCTGTGCTCGTGAGTTCTGAGAGAAATCCCTGATCTAAAGTCTCAAAAATTGCATACACTTACATTATGTCCCCTCTTTTTCATTTATTTTCTACGGTAAACAATCCCAATCTTTTCACTCTCTCTTAATAGGAGTTTTTCCTTTCCCTTGATTATTCTTATTACCACTCTGAACTCTCATTTAGCAGTATACTTCTTGAGATGGGGAAACGTGCATTGCACACAGTATTCCTGATGAAGCCACACACTGATTTATACGAAGGCATAATAATATTGTCCATCGCATTCCTCATTAATCCTAATATCGTTCACTTGTCACAAAGTGGTTTAGATTAGTCAGTAGCTACACACCAAGCAGATATCTTAATCTTCACTGAGCTGTCTACAATGATGCCAAGTCCCTTTCCTGAGTTGATAGAATTAATTTAGAAATCTGAAAAGGTGCACAAGTAATTTACATTTCCCCTGACAATGGTCACTACTTTGCATTTATACACCCTTTGTTTGTCATACTATTTCCCAATCCCTAGCTTATTTAGGGTTCTTTGAAGTTTCTCAAAACCTCTCTGGTCCTGACTAATCTAAACCACTTTGTGTCATTTGTAAAACTTGCTACTTCACTACTCACCCCCCTTACCATATGCTCAATTAATATATTAAACAAACATGGCACCTACTACAGAACCCGAGACACCTTGCTGTTATCCTTTTGCCAAGATGAAAATTGACCATGTAATCCTACTCTTTGCTTTCCTGTCCTCCTACCCACTTTTTGAGCCATGATAATTCTTTGCCTCTCGTCTCATGACTACATAGCTTCTTTAGCAGCCTTTTATGCAGGACCTTTTTGAAGTCTAAATAGTTTATGCTCACCATTTTTCCTTTGTCTACTACTTTACTGACAGGTTCAAAGAATTGTGAGACATTAGTGAGACATGATTTTCCTTTAACCAACAGTGCTGGTTACACTCTATTATACCGTGATCTTCCAGGTGTTGTTATTTTGATTTTAAATTATTGTTTCAGAAAGGAGATAAGAGGTTGGATGAAAGTTTTAAGTGACTGTGAAGAAAAAAAGGCCAGATTTTAAATGTTATTGTGAAAAAAAGTACCATGAAAATGAAGAAAACTCTCTCACCTTTGTAGGTAGCTTGACCCAACTGTGTGATCTCTAGATTACTTTGGGATTTTTGTTCCTTTTCACAGGTCATTTTTCCTTTTAGTAGTCCTTTTTCTATCAAACATCCCAGTGCTTCTCTAGTTATATCTGAGAGGCTCTTTTCTTTAGACAGAAACTGTTGCTGAACACCAAACAGTGTGCCACACATAAAGTGGTAGATCTCTTCAGGGTTTCTTGCAATCTATAACATTTTAGTGTGTGACTGTTTAAACATAATGTTGCAATCTGAATATTGCTACGCGTAGCATGAGAGATAAGTGCCAACCTACAATCTTTGTCTAAGTGAAAACATTACGCTTACTACTGAAGACATAGGGCAACACTGTTAATTTTATGTTGCTACAGAACTGTGTGATACCTCTAAGTTATACTACAGACATTCTGGCTGTAAGAGATCTGATATAACACTACATGCCATTCTGCTCTAACATTCCAGCTTTTAGTGTATTACTTTTCGGGGGGTTGGGGGGTCTCTTTAAGGAGCGAGTAATACTAGAACATGTTTAAAACCAATGCAGAAATAGAGCAGAAACCACTTGGGACTTGTCTAAATTAGGAAATTTTATCATCATGTTTCAACATGATTTAACAACTGAATTAGCTAACACAATGATGACCTCATCATCATCATTCGTGTAGACAAGGGCAAGCTGTGCTCAGCGTTGTGCAAGCTAGTCATGGTTAAACTCGAGGCCTTAGTGAATACTAATGTAACTGATCTCCATCTTAGTGAAATGTACAGTTATTCTGTATCCACACTCCTAATATCAAAATGCATCTCTTTAGTTGCTCACAAAAGAATTAAATTGTTACCTTTAATCCAACCAAAGACAGGAGCAGGCTTTGGATTCCCTTAGTGAATTCAAGAAAGAGGTTGCTGTAACAGTTCTCCAAAGGACTGTTTACTAAATCCTGAACCTAAAAAACAAAACAATGGTTATTTACACCTCGCATTCATAAACTCTCCACAGGTGAAAATATTCCATTTTCAACAAATATCTTGAAGGTTTTTTTAAAAATCAAACAAGTAAATAAGAAAATTGCTGGAGATGTACAAGTTTTAGGATTGACCTCTGGAGATAAACTCTTGTGTGAGAGACTACATATGCTGCAGAGAACAACTGGTCTCCAAAGAGACTGGAAAAGGGCTCTGGCTGCCCTCATGATTGCAGAAAAGGGTCCCACAAAAATAATTATTACAAGGAGAGTCAAATAGTTACACAAGAAAAAGACTGCTGCTTTCAAATGAAGAGTTGGGGGCAAACAATTCAAATCCTCTTCTCCCCCCATCAACTTCTTCTGATGACTCAAGCTATCACATTTTTTGAGTAAGTTACCAGATGTTTGTCTTTTTCTTGCACTATAAGAATACTTTCACCAGCATTGTCAATGCCAGCTCGACCAGCTCTGCCAATCATCTGCTTATACTGGTTTTTCTTCAGGAACTTTGTAGCAACATAGGGAGCTCTTAAAATAACCCTAAGAAAAAAGAAGAGACTTTGAAAAAGCTATGTTCTGTAGTAAGAGTACTAAAACATCAGTAAAGTTATATTAAACACAAAGCCCTCCCCAAGAGAAAAGTTTCTATTTGCCTCATGATACAAGTCTCATTGTTAATGAGAATTGTGCATGCCTGTCAAATACAAAACATACCCCAACAGGTCTATTTGAAAATCAAGAGCAATACTGAGCACATGGAAAGAATCTTTGATAAAATATGAACAAGTGCCAAACTGAATTTTGTATCTATCTTAGGGACTGTATCAGCTCCAATCACTATAGTAGTATCTAAGCACCTTATTAGTATTAAAAACAAAACAAAACCAAACCCAAATAAGCAACTATGCCAGCCTGCATTGCTCAGTCGTTAAATTTTCAAACAAACACCTTCATGCTTTTTCCCAGGCTGCCCTTCACACTCTGGAGGAGCTCCCCATAAACATTCGCAAAACTCACTCATTCAAAACACACTTTCTCCAGGATGTCAACAAAAAAACTTGACGACGGTTAGGGCTGCTGGTGTGCTGAGACCACAGCCTTGCACACTGACCAATACTGTCTCATTGTTTCCTTGTATCCTCCCATTTGTCTGTCTGTATCCATCTGTTGTCTCATCCTATACTTGGACTGTAAGCGCCTTGGGGCAGAACTCTTTTTGTTATGTGTTTGTACAGCACCTAGCACAATGGGGTTCTGGTGCATGACCAGGTGCTACAGTAATACAAATTATAAACAGCACCACTATGTCATCAAGGACTTCTACAGACAACCCACAAGTTGCCTCCCCTGCATCTTTATACTGTAGCATCTTCTACAACTGTCTATATTTTTAAAATATTGATTTGATTCAATATGACATTCACCTCAACAAACAATTTGGACTTCTGTCTACACTCTACAGAGTTTAAGTTTTTATTTAAATTGAGAATGTAGAGCAACAGGAGAATTATTTAAATTACCGACATGCATATTCCATGAACTGTCAAATAAATGACAAAAATGAACTTATTTTCAAGCCCTCAAATCTCCGTAAGTAATAACTCTATTTAGAAAGGCTATTTCTAAAGAATTCTACTCTGAAATAAAGCCAAAATTGCATTTAGTCACGTTCCAGTTATATTGAATAACAAAAATCTAAATTTAACAAACAAGATTAAACACAAACTCTGTCTCTAGATCACAAAACTAATATAAAATACTAAAAAGGAGCCAAATCTGTTTTATACTGTCAGATTATTCAGTAACAAGCCTACAAAAAATTGTGCCCCATCAGATTTACTAAAACACAAACACTGCGCTTTAAATCATGCAATTTAAAGGCTGAGTCAACCTGAATGTAATAACTTACAAAAGTAAGTTAAAATTAGTTTCAGGTATCAGATGCCTTGAGCCCCCTGCCAAATTTTTGTGGTTTTATAATGACGTTTTCCTTTTTTTTAAATTGTTTCTCTTTTCCCTGGTTGCTGCATGAAAAAC
Source organism: Chelonia mydas (assembly GCF_015237465.2). NCBI lineage: Eukaryota > Metazoa > Chordata > Testudines > Cheloniidae > Chelonia > Chelonia mydas. Next base: position 18,959,100 of record NC_057852.1, read on the forward strand.
CCCCACAAGTAGGGAAAAGAGATTTCCTACAAAATGCTGACAAATGCACAAAGACAACAAATTGGAATTACATTTTTATTCTCTAATCTTTCAGTTATAGGTTATTTACTATTGTACATTGATGAGTTAAGACTGCAGGCTATCAATAACCAATTTATCCATGAAAGTGTAATTTATTTTAAAAGCTACTTTTGGATAAGCCCCTTTGTCTGAAGCAGGCAAGAGGCCATTCTCCAAGCCAATCACACTGAGAAACAATATGGCAATATCCTGCCAGAGTGTTTAAGTGTACCATTTTTGAATAGTAAGACAAGACCACGATGAGTAATAAATTATAGCATCCTAAATTCAAGAATGTCATTACATTAATTCAATCTTTGTTTTCAATAAATGCATCAGCATTTACACAGCAACAGGTCATTTGGACACACTGCTGTAACCACCACCATGACCTCAAACATACAGACTGAACAGATGTGCTCTATGCTAGTACATTTTTGTGTTGTCTATACTTTTCAATCATCTCTCCAAATAAAAGGACCATTTTCAGTGTAATTCCACTTTGAAAACTGTCTAAAAATAACATTGTTTGTTTCCTTATTTACTATCTCAGTGATTTAATATAAAATTTTCTCAGTTTATAAGTGATGGTTTTCTTAATTGCCAGCTCTATAGATTCTACCTGAAAGCCAAGACGTGTTCTTACTGTCCCATGCACCATCGTAAGTAACAGATTCTGCAACCCAAATTCTGCCCTCAGTTATGCCTGTGCAATCATCTGATTTGGTCCTGCAATTGGAATTTAGTTACAATTCTCTAACTTATACTTGAGTCAAAATAGAAAGCATCTTGATTGTTCAGAAGGATTCTGGCTCAGCAGGGTTTCCAGGGGCAAAAAGCAGAAAAACTAATCTTTGAAGTCAGCAGATATGACTAACAACACACAAGGAGAACTACTGAGTAGATTGTGCCACGTTTAATCGCAACTCAGAGTGGAACCTCATTAATATAATGTTGATATCTCCAACTTTAGACAAAGCAGGAGTTTTGACAATATAGGGTTTAAATGAATCCTCACAAATACTTTTGCATGACTAACCTTCGAGCTGGCAGGTTGACTCCAGCAGCTAGAGTAGATGTGCAAGTAAGAAGGCACAGGACACCTGCAGAATAAGCCTCTTCTATACGTTTCCTTTCGTCACTGGTAAGGCCGCTGTGATGGTAGGCAATACCAAATGGAATGGTTCGCTTTAGAACAGGACAGAGACTTCCCTTACCAATATTCTTCAAGTCCTTAATAAGATCTTGTTTCTCTTTTTCCCTGTGATTTCTATATTCCCTTGAGAGGGTTGGGGGCAAACAACACAAACACCCTTAACATTTACATTTTGACAATTCAGTAACTACGTTAAAAGAAAAGGATACTTCTAATTTGCTCCTGCCCATTCTCCATTCCTACAGTAAGAATATGTTCACCTCAACCGCTGAAGTCCGGAAAACATTTTCTAGTGTTTCTAATATTATTATTACCAAAATGAGAATCAACGTTAGTCAGCAGCAAAAAAATCAACCTATACTCTCAGTCAAGAAAACAGAAAGGATCAATAAAATGGTAAATGTTCTATTTCAAATGCACTGAGATGAGTGACGAGAATGATACAACCTGCCTACAAGTCTAGTAATAGCACAGATTCTTTTCCTCATAGGCTGCGATCACAATGATGGGAATATCAAGTACTTAGAGATTTCAATTTTCAGTATTTATTTTGTTAAAGTAATCAGATATACACACTGAAAATGAGTCTAAATGCCATGTAACTTCCTAGAAACATCATTTCTATAGATTTTTTTGGATTATTATTAGATGAATTATTGCATGAATCTGAGCAGATATTGGTTGTTTCATTGATAATGAAATAAAACGTTAAGATATTCAACTAAAAAAAAAAAATCAAACTTTTTGTTTGCATCTTACATGCCCAGCTTATGTAACCAAACACAAAGAGCTGCTTAACAGGCTACTGTTAGGCATGACCAAGAAGAGAACCACTGAGAGCATGAATGGTAAACAGCGAGTGCTGTAATTTACACAGAACAGCATGAACAAGATGTGAATTCCATTGATGGTCTCTAAAGGAACTTTGCTATTTTTGCTCTTTTTTCTTGTTTATATTTTTTAAACTGATTCTTGAAAAACTGTATTTTAGTGCCTGTTTTTGTTTTAAACCAAAAATGGACTCTGGAACAGGAGCATTCCCTTCAAGCTATCCTATAACTCCATTCGCCCAGGGCAAGTTAATTTTTTTTGTTTTTCGTCAGGCAAGTATTTTTTTCATCATCATTACCACCATCACCATTGGAAAAGGCAGGTGACTAGTTTTTGTGCTAAAAGAACTCAACAGCCAAGGTCAATCTGGCATTTCAGGTGTACTCTAAAATAGTAATGAGAGAAACATACTTGTTCAGGTACTTGCATATCATTTCAGCTACATTTTCACAGTTCTTTTTAGTGGAACAAAAGACTAGGCAGGAATAATTTGGAATGACTTCTGTCACCAAGGCAATAAGGTGGTCTGGGTCCATCTTCTGCAAATTACTAGAATACTGAAATAAAAGTGGAAAAAAAAGAGTTATCACACACTCTACTTGTGATTACTACATGAATTAAACCGAAGGTCCTGACCCTGCAAATCAATTCTGAATCTCCTTTCGCTTTAAAAATGCAGAACTTTAAGGGATGCTCAGAATTTGACTGGAGGGAACAGAAAGGTGTGAATGGAATATTTTGCCTCTTTACTACCATTGGAACTCATTGGTAACACTGGTGCTACATGTTCTATAGTATTGGTAGTCACTCTATCAAAGGAGAAGAGTACTGGTCTAGAGATCAGAAGGTTTTTTGGGGGTGGAGGCACAGTAAAAAGTAGGTAAAGACAACAAGGAGTTCTGATTGTTACATTACGGTTGTGGGCATAGCAACCTAGAATCAAGAACAGAGACCCATTACCTTCCTTCCCCCACACTTCACATCTGGGCACTCAAGTATATCAGGCCCCAAATTTGATCTACTTTAAGAATAGTTATACCAGACAAAACAAAAATTTCCAGAAACCCAGTAGTCATAAGCCAATATGAAAGAGAAGGGTATCTCCTACTACCACAATGCAGGGGCAATGCCCTAGTGTGAAAGCCTATCACCCATTCCCAGCTGTCGAGAAGAGAGAGGGTGCTGGGATACCTACCAAGGTGGTTTTCCTGGACCTTGCTCATAGGCTCTACCCTTTTTGTATCAGCTTCTGGCTAGGTGTCTGAAATTTTCAAGCACCTCGCTCCCCCAGTCAGAAGGGAAAATAAGTTCTCTCCCTTCTTCTCTCCTGTACAGCTGGGAATAAAATTAAAATCTAAAAAACACCCCTCATTTTAGTATTTGGCCTTCTAAAGACCACTTTTCCATTGATATTCTTCCCCTTTATCATACTGTATATTTATGAACCAATGAGTCCTAATAATACCTTAATTTACCTTAAGTTTTGAATACTGTATACCTAAAGAAACGAAAAGTTTCATACATTTATCTGTATTACCTTGAAATTAAGAAGACGTGAAAAAGTAAGGCCATTCTCTGCTTTGTTGTCAACTTCATAGACACTATCTTGTATTTTAACATACTCCTTTAATTCTACCTAGGTTGGTTTAAAAAAAAAAAAAAAGAAAAAGAAACGATATATTAACTTTAGTCAAATTACTGTCTGCATCACTACAACTTTAAAACTATGAGATCTCTTGGAAATACATTTCCAAACTCCAAAAAATAAAGGACCATTCTTATCTCTACACCCAAGAGCTGGCACATGGCATTTACTTGCCTGTTCTTTACCTCCAAGAATTCATTACCTCAAGACAATACACACCTTTCCTACCAACTGGTAAAGTACAGCTTGGCTGATGCTGTGAGCTTCAGGGCTAGTGCACAAGTAATTTACTTTCAGTTTTGCATGCTATTTCATCTAATGTTAGTTAGCTTTACTGATTCCCTTCAAGGTAAGTATATTTCTGAATTGCAACAGTATAAGTTAAATACAGTTTGTATTGTGTCTCACTTCCACTACTGCCACATATCTTTTAGAAAATAAATGTGATTTGACCCTGGAAATCTAGGCAAGCCAAACAACGAAAGACGTATGTTTTTAATTCTCAAAGCAAAGGAACACTTTTTTAAACATCTAACTGTATACACTCTTTTCTCTGCCCGGGTAGAGAAAACAAATGAGAAATTTTAGCCCAAAGGTTTTTTTGTTTGTTTGTTTTTAAAAGGTAACTGAAGCATCTGATTGAAGGAACTCAGAATACAAGTGCCTTCTCAATCACAAAGAAGGGCTGGTCTACTTATAGATTTTGTACCACCTTAACTGAATTGATTTAGAAACCAACACAGTTAAAGCAGTACAACCTCCACCTGCAGACACAGTTATACTGGTATAAAGGTGCTTACATTTATGGAAATAAGCTGTGCAGATACAAGCACCTTTATACCAGTATAACTATGTCTGCACGGGGAGGTTGTACTGCTTTAAACTAAGTTTCTAAGGGCACGGCTACACTGGAAACTTCAAAGCACTGTCGTGGGAATGCTCCTGCAGCAGTGCTTTGAAGTGCGAGTGTGGTCACATGTGAGCGCTTGGAGAGAGCTCTCTCAGCACTCCTGGTAGTCCACCTCCATGAGGGGATTAGCTCTGAGCACTGAGAGCGCGGCTCGGAGTCTGATTTTTCACACCCCTGAGCCATCAAGTTAGAGCGCTATAAAATGTAAGTGTAGACAAGCCCTCAATCAGTATAAGTGGTACAAAAACTGTGTGTTGAAAGCTCAAAGTATGAAACTAGCAGTCACTTTTAACTCTAAAAATAAAAATGTTAAGCAATAGTTTTCCCTAGTCTTGAACACGTACTGGTCTAAAATTATTAGCGTAATACTCCGCTTGCAGGAACTGCTGCAGGTCCCCAACATTGTTTAAAGTTGCACTCATCCCAATGATTTGAGTAGTTTCTATAAAACAGAAAATTAAATGTTGAGTAAATTAGAAGACACAAAATGTTAAAAATGTCACAAGATGTATTTATAGCCTTATATAGCACATATAAAAAGAACTGAATTCAGTATCTAGGCAGCTGTTTAATCATGCCATTTTTTTTTTAAAAAGGCCAAGCAAAGGGGGCCACAGACTTTCGTACCTATTTCAGTGCGAGTTATCACAGCACAAGCAAAGTTCTAGTTAACAGTGAACATATTTTAACACAGTAGTTGCCATACCAGAGCCAACTGCTGTAAGCCCAACCTAACTCCGTTAATAAAGAAAACTTAAGGGAACAAGAAACTTTACTACCTGTAGAGGAATTAAAGCTCTCACAGTGGTCATTGGGTTAGACCAGAAGTTCTCAAACTGTGGGTTGGGACCCAAAGTGGGACGCAACCCCATTTTACTGGGGTCGCCAGGGCTGGCTTAGACTTGCTGGAGCCCGGGGCCAAAGCCAAAACCCGAGGCCCACAGCCCAGGGCTGAAGTTGAAGCCCAAGGGCTTCAGCCCTGGGCAGCAGGGCTCAGATTAAAGGTCCCCTGCATGCAGCTGAAGCTCTTGAGCTTCAGCTTTGGCCCCACCCAGGGCGGCGTTGCTTAGACTTTGGCCCTCCCACCCAGTGGGGCTCAGGCAGGCTCAGGCTTCAGTCCCCCATCCTGGGGTCATGTAGTACTTTTTGTTATCAGAAGGGGGTCACAGTGACATGAAGTTTGAGAACCCCTGGGTTAGACTTTTATTTAAGGCTTTAATTTGGCAGCTCTCAAGGTTCTCAATGAAACAGTTTAACTGTTCACCATCACAACCATCCACTAGCACTCACCTCTGACATGTCAAGAGAAGGATGTATTTTTGAAAACGATGAAGGTAATGGAATTGGAGAGCCACATGACAGAACAGCCTTAGCAATGGTTTTATAACATACAGGGCTCCAGACTAAAGGGCTGAACCAGGCCTGAGAGGCTGCCCAGACCAGCAGCCAATCAGAGAGGGCTGGGGGAGAGCCAATCAGAGCAGGGAAAGAGGCAGCCAATCAGGACAGGGCTAGGTCCTATATAAAGGCTGCCTAGCAAAGAAGGCAGTCAGTTGCTCTCTGACTAGCAAAGGAGAAGGACTGGCTCCTGAGCTAAGGAGCAGCATCTTAGACAAAGCAGTGCTGGGCAGGCTTGGGGAAGCAGAGCGGAACTCTGGCCCAGATACCTGCCAGGCTGCTGTCCTTGCCAAGAGGGGTTGAGAAGTTGCATCGGGCCAAAGGGTGTGGCCCAGGAAAATAGGGAGACAAGAGGAGAGAGATAGAAGGAGGCTGCCGCTAGAAAGTCCCTGGGAAAGGACCCAGAGTAGCGGGTGGTCCTGGGTCCCCCCGCCTTTGCACTGTCCCTGGCCATTGAGGAGAGAGGCCGAGACAGACCATGACCTGCCCCTGAGACAAGGGGCTAGACTTTAGGGCTGTGGTTGGCCATGTAGGCAGGGACAAATGGAAGAACGACTGTTAACAACACCGCCCCGGAAGGGGGTGAGACCAGAGTGGTGGGCAGTGTCCTGAAGTGGATGCAGAGTGTCCTGCAGAGGACACCGCCGAGCAGGGAGCAACGCAGGTCCCAGGACAGCGGAGCGGAGCCAACGGGCAAACTACCTTGTGTCGAGGACGCCCCACAGCAGTCAAGAGCTAATTCCCGCAGTGACCAACAAGGGGTGCCAGTGGTGGTGAGTGGTGACCCCGTCACACAACCAGATTAAAAAAGAAAAAGCAACAATCAAATTGAAGCCTGGACTGAACAAGAGTCCTTCAGCGTAACAAGAAGCAAGTTTTAAAGGCAGGTGCCCTGGAGCTAGGAGTGTTCTGCTGCTGACCTTAGAAAGTGAGCTTCCAGGCAGATGGTCACGATACAGAAGGCCTTAACTGTCATTAGACAGCAGAGAAGGTGGTGTCTTCTAAATAACTGGGTCCCAGACAATGCATATTTAGATTTCTTGACTTTTACTCAGAACACCTAAGTAGCGTTTAGTGCCACACTTGAAGAGCACATGCTGAATGTTCTCCTCCACCCTTCTCACTGACAAGGCAGGTCGCTGTATTCTGCATCAGATGAAGACTGCAGAGGTCCACCAGGGTACAATTGCATTAGGGGAACAATTACAAAAGACATGGTAATACTGTGGCAAGGTTTGCATCCAAAGAGTCTCTGGGCTAGTCACAGACAGATAACAGAAATATCTCACAATGCCTTTTTCCGTGTATTCAGAAAAAAAGATCTTCCACAACCCCTGGCCACAAACCACACAGTGAAAGGGCGGTGCTCCCCACCTCCATTCTTTTAGATCAGTGACCCTCTTCCGTTTATGTAAGAAGAACAAAACATGTAACAATGATAAGCCCATCGGCTTCAAGACTGAGCTGGATAAGTTTATGTAGGGGATAGTACGATGAGACTGCCTACAATGACATGTAGCTGATCGGCGACTGCTACATCTCCAATGGCCAGTAATGGGACATTAGATGGGGAGGACTCTGAGTTACTAAAGAGAATTCTTTCCCAGATGTCTGGCTGCTGGGTCTTGCCCACATGGTCAGGGTCTAGCTTATCACAATATTTGGGGTTGGCAAGGAATTTTCCCACAGATCAGATTGGGCAAAGACCTTGGGGGTTTTCACCTTGCTCTGCACCATGAGGCACTGGTCACTTGCAGGTTTAAACTAGTGTAAATGGTGGATTCTCTGTAACTTGGAAGTCTTTAAACCATGATTTGAGGATTTCAGTAACTCAGCCAGGGTTAGGGGTCTATTACATAGGGGTGTGTGAGGTTCTGTGGCCTGCAATGTGCAGGAGGTCAGACTAGATTATTATGATGGTACCATCTGACCTTAAAGTCTATGAGTCCATGTAATCTGTTTGTTTGTGTGTTTCAAGAGGCTGGCTTTGAAGGGTAAGGGTGTGAAAGGAGTGGCGGGAGAGATTTTATTCGGCAGTTTGATCTCAACATAAACCAACACCTTGCAAATTCCCCCGATTGCCTTTTGTGAATCTCTTGGGTGTTATGACCTACCAATTATGAAACACTGTTCTAGATTAATCCCCTGACACAGCAGCATCCATCCTTCCCAGATTAGTTGCAGACACATCACTTCCATTTAAAACAAAACAAGCTGAGAAATCACAAACGTTATAAAAGCATCTTAGATGAAAAAGGAATAAAGAATTTAGTGTTGTCCACATACTGGTGACTATGGGTGTGTCTTCACAGCATGGTCATCTTGAGTTAGCACACCAGTTAACTGCACTTGAGCAACTATTGTTCAAAACAACACTTGAGTTACTGAGTGAGTTGCAAAGTGACTAGATTAGCTGCTGCTGAGTTGTAACTCAAGCTGATGCATCCCCACTGAAGTACTAGCTCAAACTTCAGCAGCATTCAGGCTTCGACCCCCCCGGCAAGGGAATGTCTACGCCAGGGATCTCAAACTCGAATCACCACGAGGGCCACATGAGGACTAGTACATTGGCCCGAGGGCTACATCACTGACACCCCCCCTCCCTATCCTGGTCCCCACTCCATCCCTTCCATGAGGCCCTGCCCCACCTCTTCCCACCCCTTCCCCACTCCCATTCCAACCCTTTCCCCAAAGTCCCCACCCCAACTCCGCCCCCTCCTTGCTCCTATTCCAACCCCTTCCCCAAATCCCTGTCCCTGCCCCGCCTCCTCCCCTAAGCGTGCGGCTCCCTGTTCCTCCCCCCCCCGGAAAGCGTTAAGCGCAGCCAAACAGCTGTTTGGAGGTGGGAAGTGCCTGGAGGTAGGCAGACGAGAAGGGATGCAGCGTGCTGGGGGGAGAGGGAGCACGGGAGCTTGATGGCCACAGGAAATAACTCCGGGGGGCGCGGGAGAGAGTGCAGGGAGCTTGGCGCCCCCCAGGAAATAACCCCGCAGGCTGCATGTTTGAGACCCCTGGTCTGTGCTGTAGCTGGGACAATGTTTCCCAGCATCGACAGACATGTACTAGTTCTGCTCCAGCTAGCATGCTAAAAATAGCAGCGTGGCTGCTGCAGCAGCATAGGCACTGGCTTGCGCAAGCCACCTGAGTTCAAGTCCACCTGACTGCCCAGGTGTGTACTTGGGTGGTTAGCCTGAGCTGCCACCCATGCCACACTACTATATTTAGCATACTAGATGAGGGAGGGAGAGGGGGAGAGGGGGAGAGAGAGAGTGTGTGTGTGTGTGTCTCTCTCTCTCTACCCATGTTGGGTAGCATGTTCCCAGGTGCACTGTAGACATACCCTGAAAGGCTAGCTGTCTTGAGCTTATAGTACCACCTAACTCAAGCTACAGATTTTTGTATGTGGCTGGAAATCAAGTTAAGGGTAAAACTAGTTATAACTCAAGCCAACTGTGCCGTGAAGACTCACCCTATGCAATGGATACTGTTTCACAGTGTTCCCTAAGGCCTTTACATAAACATTTAACAGGAAGGGTCAGATTTCACTCTTGAGAGAAAAGTTCACCCCAAACTGGAATTTCTCAGAGATGAAGGAAGGGGATTACTACAGGGCCACCTCATGAACTCCTGCAAGGCACTACAAAGGGGTAAAAAAAAACAAAAAAACCCGCAGTGATCCATGGTGAAATACTCTATTACTCAGTGGAGTTTGTGATATTTTAGAAACCGTGAAACAAAAAATAAATTAAAAGTTGGATTATCTCTCTCAAGTTATACAAATTGTTACTTTACATGATATTTTTAAAGGTAACTAGTCATGGTGCAGGAATTACTTACTGCTGGTGTAGAGAATTTTTGCAAGAATCATTTCCAGTGTAGCTCCACGACTCCCCTCACCAAGCATGTGCAACTTCGGGGAAAAATAAAGAGAAGTGAGGCATGGTAAATTAGTTACTGACTTAGCAATATTTCTAAATACAAACCAGCATACAAATCAAATCCCAAATATTTTTAATATGGTAAACCTTTTGTCCAATTTCTCTTTAAGTTTGGTGTATTTTGACTCTAAAGCCTCCTCCAATAATGTCATCTCACTATAAAATTATATTTTTTTTATATTATATATATATTTATTTTTTTTAGGAGAATGCGGAAAAACGTATGTGTTTAACAAGGTTTGCTTTCCATCAAATTAAACAACAACGGTCACAGGGATGGCACTTCCTGGCAGAAAATACTCAGTGCAGTGATCTTTTATTACTACCCAGTTAGAATTTATTTTGTACATCTCTTATCTTGATCAAACTGTGCAACGAGAGGTCTGGGGTCGCCGCGGGGGCCAGAAGCAAGTTTCAGGGGGTTTGACAAGCATGGCTGGCGTTAGATCCAGGACTGAAAGCTGAAGCCCTGCCGTGTACGACTCTAGTCAGGGCCCCCAAGTACCACCACCCAGGGCGGAAGACGAAGCATGAGCAACTTACCTTCACGATGCCGTCTGCGGCATGGGGCCCAGGGAATTGCCCTCCTTGCTCCCCCTTAACGACGGCTTTTGCTTTTATATGCAGAAAAACTGCTGTGGCACAGCTAGGCTGTGTGTGTGTGTGTGTGTGTGTGTGTGTGTGTGTGTGTGTGTGTGTGTGTGTGTGTGTGTGTGTGTGTGTGTGTGTGTGTGTGTGTGTGTGTGTGTGTGTGTGTGTGTGTGTGTGTGTGTGTGTGTGTGTGTGTTGGGGGGGGGACGCTCAGAAAGAAAAAGGTTAGGAACCTTGCTTTAGAAGACAGTGAAGGCCTTTTGCTAACAGTTAATGACAGTACAGCAATCACTGGCAAAGCAGCACTTAATTCTCAATGTTTTCTTCACAGAATATTTTATTAAAGGAACACCTTCAACTTGAGTAATATTGTTGGTAGTTACATGGGGCTGGATTGGCACCTTGTAATCTAGTTTAAGTAAGGGGAAGCACATAGCTACACTATACCAGGAGCAGAGTAGTGACGGAGTTGTGACTCTGGCCTACACTTAAAAATTAGACTGTCCTAGCAATATCACTCAGGGGTGTGAAAAATGTTGTGCCCTGAGCACTGTAATTAGGTCATCCTAACCCCCACGACAGACGCAGCTAGATCGATGAAAGAAGAGTTCCATCAACCTAGCTACCACCTTTTGGAGAAGTGGATTAACTATATCTACAGAAAAAACCCTTTCATCGACATAAGAAGCTGCAGCGCCTTAGCTGTACCACTGTAGTGTAGTAGACATATCCTCTGTCAAATCTGAATAGTGCTGTTCCTTTATCTTCTTAGATTAGTTCATGCTACAAATGGACTCTCAGAAAACCATGTGATCAAAAACGGTTTATGCTAGACCGAACATGTTTTTGTGTATAATTAAGGGATCAGTAAAACACATTCAATGTAACCAGTTCAAGATTAATTTAAAGTTTGTTTTACACTAGTATGGGATGAATGCCCCTTGTATCCTGTTCTGCAAATGGCTGCGTTTTAGGTAGTTAACATTTGCCAACTATCTTTAAGAAGATTTCTCAGACAAATTAAGAGCCCACTGCTCTATTAAGATACCAAAAAGGAGCAAATCCCAAATGAGCAATAACCCTCAAGACAAATCTTGGATACTCTCCAGCTTGCTAAGCAATGGTTTTCTAATATAGTACCTGTACAATATGCCCATTTGTACAGTATATATACAGTTTTAAACGGTGTATTTTTCTTGTAACTGTTTTGTAAATAAAATAGTAACAATACTAGTAACCTGTTGCAAGTTTTATAACAAACCTCATCTACTACAACTAGACCCAGGTCACCAACTCTTCCTGTTTCAATCAAGGAGTTCACTAGGCTGTGTCCTTTCTCTATAGTAGCAATGTACAGTGATTTCTTCATTCTCCTTTTGATTGGAGGAAATCTTCCTTTACTTCCTGCATATTCTTCAACCAAGAAACCTAGCTCTATTCCAAAACTTGACAAGGCCCAAACCTACAATATAATAAAATGCAAAAAGAACAAATTACACGAAGAGTAAATTAATTTTCACACTTAATGACTTTGATCTTGCAATTAACTCATGCTAATGTAATTTGAGGATTAAGGCCAGAAAATAAGACATTATTTCATGTATACATTATGCAACAATACAGCTGACAATAAGAATTATTACTTGAACAAATGACTACTGCAAAAAGTGAAATCAAAGCATATTAACGACAAAAATATTTTAGTACGTAAGCCTTTCAGGTGTTGAGATTTGTCAAATCAGTGACAAAATACTTCATCTGTCCTCCATAAATCACTTATTAGTTCCATTAGACAGCTATGGTTTTTTCTTTGCAAGATTATTTAAACGTCAACATGGATTTTAGAGTAGACTTGGATTAGACGGGACTGCAAGCAAGGCACTAACATTCCAATAGCTTAGTGCAAATCCAATTTTTCATAACTCAGTTGAAGTGGATATCCTTAACTATAGACAATGTACATTTCATCACAAAGAATAGTTTGAGAGCCTCTTAACTGAACTAGAAAATAGAAACATACTTTTCATTTCCAGGCTGATATTTATTCAAGATACACAAGAATATATTCACTAGAAATCTCCTATGGATTAACAGAGGATTTAAAATATTTACAGTCAATTTTCCAACACTGGTAAAAAAGTGCATGTATAAAAAGTAATATTCATTTCAGAATAAAACAAAAAACCAAAATACTGTTTTCACACCTTTTCTTGGACAATAGCCACATATGGCAGAACCATTAAAACATCTTTCTGCCTGCAGAGTAATTCTTGAAGAATTAAAATTTCAGCTACAAGTGTTTTTCCACCACTGGTTGGCAATGAATATATTAAGTTCTTTCTTTGTTGCAGAGATTCTAATGTTAAGCAAGTGTGCTGCCACTCTGTAAAATTGAAAGAAAAATTATTTTGCCACCTCTCTTCTCACATGCATGCTGATTCAGGATCAAAATACAAGTTTTCTGTAAAACTAAAGGGTATGGGCAGATTATTGTCTCAGGCGGCTTTCACTGATAAAGTACTGAACATTTCTGACAATCCAGCCTTCCCATCCTCCTTCTTATAAAAGTGTCCACAGAACAAAGTATTTTAATATACCACATACAGATGGCTCCATCCTACATATAGGTATTAAAGCATCTACAGCAACAGCCTGCCATTCAGATTGCCCAGATGGTTAAACAGCTTTCAGAAGGTAGAAATTAAAAACAGCTTCATGGAATGAACACCAGATGCAGCTGGGCAAAATATTTTCGGTGAACAGTTTTATTTGCCAAAATATAGAGTTTTGGTTGAACTGAAACTATTTGCGATTTAGTGTCCAGTTTGCCAAATACAATTTTTTGGTTCACTGAAAAGTAATATTTTGGTCATGTCTTAAAGAACCATTTCATTTTGACATTACCAAAAAATTACCAGATTAGGTCACCCGAAGAACCTTAATTCCACCCACGTATTATCACCTGCACACCACTAAAACCCAGCAGACAACCTTGCACCTCAATTATGTACATCTTCAAAAATAAGAGTCACAAAACCAACAGCATGTCTCAACAGAAATACTCAATGTGACATTACCTAGACACAAATACAACCCCAAAGTAGTTGGCAAAGCCTATCTCAGATTTCCAAAAGAAGACAGTTCTACCATAAACTGAGAAATTAAGAATGTTTCTATCCTTTAGGGGCCACAGAAGTTGAGGTGCCTTTGGATAAGAACTTCTTAGCCCCTATATTTTCTGTTGATCAGGTAATTCAATCTTATCATAAAATTTAAACACGGGAACATACAGCTTTAAGTAGCTACAACAATGTAACTCCAGCCTTTTTACAAATCACATGCAAATACCATGAAAAAAAATAAAATCAGAATTTCTTAGCAAAAGTGGTAAATATCAGCCATCTCTTCCCCTACATCCTGCCTCAACTACAGTTTTAAGATGACCTTATCATGCTTTTAAGTCCTCAAAAAAAAGTTTGGTTACACAACGAAAGCTTAGGGTAGATGAGGGACAGAGTTACAGTTTCCATATTTTAATGTTTAAAAAAAAAATTAAGAGTAACCTTAAGTTTCCTTGCTTTCCACTTTTTCAGCTACAACATTCTTTGAAAGATTTTTCCTTAGAATTTAGGGTTAATTTTAACTAATTCCAACTCAACAAACTTACTGTCTAGCAACTTAAAACAGAAATTTTGTTTCCACAAGTACATGATGAAAAGGTTGCATCGATCTGCTGGAAATATTATATCCACTGTAACCCAAAAGCAAACAACTGTGATTTTTTAAACAAAAATTTAATGGATATTACCATAAAGTTTTTCAATCCCTCGGAACTGTACTAAGAGATCTCTAACTTTACTGGGTAACCCATAAAAAGGGCCAATGTCAACAGAAGAAGTTTCAATAGTTTTCTTGGCGACACAAATTTCTTCAGACAGAACAGCTTCTTTGAGCTGTTTAGTTCTAGAAACCTGTGGAGTCTGAGCCTTGGCATTTCCAGTCATAGTATTTTTGAGGTGATCTTTGAGACTCTTTCTTTTACTGATGTTGGACGTGGTGCTTGGGGACAATTCATTATTTATTTTGGTGTGCTCTGCATTATGGTGACAAGACGACTGATTCAACATTTTATCAAGGCAAGAATTCATGTCATTAGCACTCTCTTTTGTACCTGATGATTTTCTAGAATCAACTAAGGTTTTATTCATTTCCTCAAAATATAGAAGCTGTGAAGATGGCAAGTCATCTAAAAAACAGTCTCCAGGTTCTAGAGTCCTGTTATCTTGTTCACTTGTGGTCTTCAAATGACTCTCTTCTTCAGTTTTGAAACCAATAATGTTTCCTGCAGCAGAAAAAATTAGTTCCTTGCTTTTGGCATTTTGTAATTGAAGATACCCAAATGCAGGCTCTACAGTAGCTTTTTCTTCCATGTTTTTAGTACATGAAGTCAAGTCAATAGATTGAATACATTCCTGCTCCATATTATCAAATTGAGCTAACAAAGAATCATTTCCAGAAAAGCTGTCATAATCACCAAACATGTCCTCTTCACTGTCATTATTATACTGCAAAAAAAAAAAGGTATATTTATGAATATTCAACAGCAAATGGGAGGCTGACTCACATGCTGACAGATTTATATCTGAAACATCTGACTCAAAACCAAAATGTCAATTTCATGAGTAATTTAAGTGTGCATTTCATTCTATTTGTGAAAGATAATGGGTGGGATTTTCAAAAGCACTAAAGTGACTTGTGGTCCTAAATCATTGAGGCTTGGTCGACACTCAGATTTCATACTGGTACAACTATTTCAGTGCGAGTTATACTGGTATGACACAGCATCAACAAGCTGCATGAAGGTGCCTTATATTGGCATAGCTTATCCCCCCCCCCTTCTCATTCAGAAATAAACAATACTGATATCAGCCACCTGTTCACCAGTGCAACTGTTCATACTCAAGGGGTGCTTTATCTGTACTAATGTTGTTGAAGTGAGCCAACTCTTATATTTAGACAAGTCCTCAGTCACATTTGGTGGCATTTTTTCCAAAACAACATAAAAGATCTTTAAGTGCTTTACAAAGACAGATATTTTACAGATAGGTGCAATGAGGTACAGAGTGAAGGGTAAGTAACAAAGCTGGGAGGGGAAGTGAGTAAGGGTCAGACCAGGGTGAAGCATAAACCTGCATACCCTGACAAAGTAACTAGATTAGCACATACAAAAATGCATGTTACCTCGAATAAATCAGCCAATTAACTTGAGTTAACACAGGATCGCTAATGCCCTCTATTAGAGAGCTGTCATATGTTTGGGGACAGGAGCAAGTGTAAACCTGGACTACAAAGGTAAGGGGTTTGGAAAAATGCTGCACCTTAATAAGGCTCAAATGAAATGTATACCCCAAATAAAAAACAAACCAAAACAGAATTCCAAAAAAATGCCTCCATAGCTAACCAACAGAGTGCAAGAGGTGGTTAGAAGCAAAAGGCATTGTCAAGGCTGACTCCCCACTCGGTCTCTCCGAGTGCAGAAAGTGGGGGCCCTCAAGGATTCTAAAGATTAATACTTGCCACTCCAAGCTTGTATTAAACTCACAAGGTTACAGATTTTCTCTGACCTTGGCTTGGTAAAGCTGCCACCAACCAAATGCAAAAAACCCCCACATGTACCCAGGAAGAAGCACTTGGGAATTCCTCCCTGTGGGGTACCTTCAAGCCCTTTCACCCCCCTCTGGAGAAGAGCTGAGAAAGAAAACAAAGGAAATCAGCTGTGGCCACCAGCTAATTAAACAACATATGCACAGACCTCTTAGGACACCAAAATCCAATCCTGTTCTTAAAAAAGTTACATTTTATGAAAAACAAAAAGAAAGAAAATACATCTGGAACTTAGGCTTTTGCTAGATTTTAAAAGAAATTCCAAAAATTAAGCATCCAAAATAGCTTTCTTGGGGGTTCAGCTTAAAAGTTACAAGCAAACAAAAGCATCAGGAGTTAGCTCAGAGGAGATCCACAAGCCAAAATAAAGAATAAACCTGATCACATTTAACTAAACGCTCCTTACCCAAATGATTCCTTCTAGGTATGGAAGATAAGTTTTGAACCAGGTATGAAAAATTACACAGCATTCCTGCTTATAGCATTCCTGCTCTGTCCCTGCAGCCCAGAGAACAGACAATGGGAACGTTTATTTCCCATTTTAAAAAGTTCTAGCCTTCCCATTGGCTCTTTTGGTCAGGTGCCCACTCCTTTTCTTTTACCTGTGGGCTTGTTAACCCTTTACAGGTAAAGCAAGCAGAGAACAGCTACCAAGAGGGATTTTACAGCTAACTGGCTGGCTCTGTGTCCATCAAAATGAGCTGCACCCCACTTCATTTATCACAGGCATCCTTTAAAAATTGGAAGTCAACAGCTCTGGAAAGTCAAGTGTAAAAGTAGAATAAGGCAGACCAAGAAAGAATTTGAAGAACAAGTAGCTAAAGACACAAACTAACAGCATTTTTTTTTCAGTACATCAGAAGCAGGAAGCCTGCCAAACAGCCAGTAGGTCCACCGGATGATCAAGATGCTAAAGGAGCACTCAAGGAAGAAAAGGCTTTGTCTCCACATTGTGGAGAACCTAAATGAATTCTTTGCATCAGTCTTCACTGCAGAGGATGTGAGGGAGATTCCCAAACCTGAGCCATTCTTTTTAGGTGACAGATCTAAAGAACTGTCCCAGATTGAGATGTCAATACAGGAGGTTTTGGAACAAACTGATAAATTAAATCACCAGGACTAGATGGTATTCACCCAAGAGTTCTGAAGGAACACAAACGTAAAATTGCCAATCTACTAACCATGGCATGTAAATCAGCCTCTGTACCAAATACTGGAAGGTAGCTAATGTAGTGCTAATTTTTAAAAAAAAAAAAGGCTCCAGAGGCAATCCTAGCAATTACAGGCCAGTAAGTCTAACTTCAGTATCAGGAAAATTGGTTGAAACCATAGTAAAGAACAGAATTATCAAACACACAGTTAAACACATTATGTTGGGGAAGAGTCAACACAGCTTTTGTAAAGGGAAATCATGCCTCACCAATCTATTAGAATTCTTTGAGGCTGTCAACAAACATGTGGCAACGGTGATCCAGAGGATATGGTATACTTGGACTTTCAGAAAACCCTTGACAAAGTCCCTCACTAAAGGCTCTTAAGCAAAGTAAGCAGACACGGGATAAGAGGGATAGTCCTCTCATGTAGTGGTTAAAAGACAGGAAACAAAGGGTAGGAATAAATGGTCAGCTTTAGCAATGGAGAGAGGTAAATAGTGTGGTCCCCCAGTAATCTGTACTGGGAACAAGGCTATTCAACATATTCATAAATGATCTGGATAAGGGGGTGAACAAGAAGGTAGCAAAATTTGAAGATGATACAAAATTACTCAAGACAGTTAAGTCCAAAGCTAACTGCAAAGAGTCTACAAAGAGAGCTCACTAAATTCGGAGACTGGATGACAAAATGGTAGATAAAAGGTAATGCTGATAGTTAATACTGATGTACAGTAACATGCACTGAAAAAAATAATCCCACGTACAAAATGATGGGGTCTAAACTAGTTGTTACCACTTAAGAAAGGGATACTGGCCTTATTGTGGCCAGTTCTCTGGACACAAATGAGAAAGATAATAAAACAAAAAATACCATAATGCCAGTATATAAATCTATGGTATGCCCACACCTTGAATTATATTTGCAACGCTGGTAGCCCCATCTCAAAAAAGATATAGTAGCATTATCAAAGAAGCAGAGAAGGGCAACTAAAACAATTAGTCATGTAGAACAGCTTCCAATGGAGGAGAAATTAAAAAGACTGGGACTTGTCATCTTAGAAAAGAAGCAATTAAGAGGGAATATGACAGAGATCTATAAAATCATTAATAGTGTGAAGGAAATCAATAGCAAAGTGTTATTAATCCCTTAACATAAGAACCAGGATCACCCAATAAAATTAATAATGATTTAAAACGGTCGTTCTCAAACTTTTGTACTGGTGACCCTTTTCACATAGTAAGCCTCTGAATACGACCCCCCCCTTACAAATTAAAAACACTTTTTTATATATTTAACACCATTACAAATGCTGGAAGGAAAGCGGGGTTTGGGGTAGAGGTTGACAGCTCGCAACCCCCCATGTAATAACCTCACAACCCCCTCAGGGGTCCCAAACCCCAGTTTGAGAACCCCTGATTTAAAACAAACCTAAGTACTTCTTCACAAAACACACGGTCAACCTGTGGAACTTGTTGCCAGGGGATGTTGCAAAGGCCAGAAGAATCACTGGGTTTAAAAAAAAGAATTAGGTAAGTTCAGGGAGGGCAGCTCTATTGCTGGCTATTAGCCAAGATGGTCAGGGACACAACCCAATGCTCTGGGTGTCCCTAAACCTCTGACTGTCGAAAGATGGGACTGGATGAGAGGAGACCTCTTGATAGCTGCCCTGTTCAGTTAATTCCCTCTGAAATATCTAGCATAGGCCACTGACAGGCCACTGGGCAAGAGGGACCGTTGCTCTTACCCCTCCCTGCCAGCTGCCCCACACTGTGGCCTGGGGGGAGCGATGGACTTGAGACAGCCGCAGTGCCCCTCCCCCGAGCAGAGCGGCCCCAACCGCTTAGTCTCATTCACTCCCATTATGGGGAGATGGGGAGTTATCGCCAGGGAGGGAACCCAGGCGTCCTGCCTGCTCCCCTCGTACCTCGGGGCTGGCGGGGGCGGGCTGAGGCTCCTCCCCGGCCCCAGAGCTCGGTCTCTTCCGGGCTGGAGGGGAGCAGGCGCCGCGGGACCGAGCTCGGTCCCGGCTCCTTTCGCGGGCAGAGGCGGACCGGCTCCTCCTGCGCACCGCGGGGCCGCCCCCCTCCATCCCTCGGGCGCCGGGCCGGGGCGGTCAGGTCCGGGCCGGCGACGCCAGGCCTCTGGAGCGGGGAAACGCCTCCAGGGGCGCCGGGGGAAACGGCGGCGCCATCGCTAGACGGGTGGGGGGAGGGCAGGCTCCTCTCTGCCGCCCGCGAGCGAGGCCTCCTAAAGGAAACAGCCTCCTGCTTCCCAACTGTCAGCCAACCGGAAACCTCCCGCCTCCCGTCCCAAACGTCATTTCCGTCCTTTAACCAACCACTAAAAAGAAAAGATACAGAAGAGCGAAGTGATCCCGCGGCGCTCGTGTTCCCATTGGCTGCCTTGCGGCTAGCTGCGCTCTGATTGGGTAGAATATTTACTTGTTGGGCAAAGGACGTTAAGCGCTGTTGGTCGCGCTACAGTGTAGTGACAGGCGGACGGGTGCCGTGAAGGGCCAGGCGGGAGGAAGATGGCGGCCATCCTAGTGGTTTCATCCCGGGGCTGGGGGAGGCTCCAGCAGATCCTGGCAGCTGGTCAAGGAGCCAGCGCCTCCTGCTCTGGTGAGAGGCCTCGGGGGCGGGAGGGCCTGTACGTGCAGCACCTGGGCTGGTGTCCGCACTCTCTCTGCGGCTTGGGAGCCCCGGCTCCGCCGGGCCGGGCCGCAGCCTCGGCAGAGCGGGCGCAATTCTCCTGCTCCCAGTTTCCACCCTCAACGTGACGGGGCCGCAGAGCGCCGACCCCTCTGGGGTGGCAACGCCGCGGACGGGGGGCGCGCCCCGGTGGGCTCTGGGGTGTCTCTCCTTTGAAGCCTCGGGGAGTGTCCCCCGGAGCAGGCGGGCGACGGTGGCCTCGCGGAGTCACCGCCCCTGCCCTGGTCAAGTGTAGGGGGGAGGGTGGGTTCGCCTGCCCACTGATGGAGCTAGAGGTTGCTGTTTGCAGGATCCCTGCTGCCAGTAGGTCTCCTGCCTACTTCAGAAATGTAACTGTGAACGCACCTGCAAGACTATTTTAAAATAGGGAAACAAAGAGCAGGGGAAGACGTTGAGAGTTCAGTGAAGGGTCCTCCCGACCCTGTGCCTAATCTCTTAGTGGAAAAACTTCTACAATCAACCCACTTTCCCCCTTGGAAGATGCACAACTTTCAGTTTAGGCAGGAAATTGTTTTTTTGTTTTGTTTCGAGGCAGTATTTGTAAAGTGATTTAACAGTAACTTTTATTTTGTTCTGGCAACAGTGTTGTGGAGAAGGGGATATAGTTCACAGCAGGAACAGGTGTCCCACAAAGTGGATCTGGTAAGAAGGCTTTAACTTGACATATTTTGTAGTTGACTAAGCTTGCAGTGCTGAGAAAAACAGCTCTTGAAAGTATGAGTTTAATCATGGAGGAATTCTGTGCCAAAAAATAAAAAGTTCTGCATATTTTATTTGTCAAAATAACATAATCATGCCAGTTTCAATTTTAGTAATTTATTTCAAAATACCTGTCTACAAGTATGTCTGTAACAATACAGACAACAACAAAGATTCAGGAAATGCTTTTTGACAAATAGATTCCTTAGTAGGCATATTAATATATAAATTTGAGTAATTAGTTTCTGTATTGTAGTTTAAATGAATTATTTCCTGCACCCCTCAGAAGGAGTGGAAAGGCTTGGGGGAATCAGGGGTAATGGAGGAGCTGAGGAAGAGGGAAGTAATTGCTGGGAAGAAGCCTGGAGGTGAACCTGGAGGGTTGTTGGGTGTGGGTGTGAGAAGTATGGAACAGTCTGCTTTTGGGGTGGGGGGATTGTTAGGGAGTCTCCCCCATGCAGACCCCACATCTGCCCCGGTCCCCATGTGTCTCTGCACCCCCTCACTCAGCCACCCCTCCTCCTCCCCTTGCCTTAATATAGTCACATTCATCCCTCCATTATGTAAATCCTAGAGGAGCATCCTTCAAGCAAGGAAGGGAACCAGGAAACATACTGCTTCCACGTACTGAGTTTTAGCAATTGTCATGGTGGTGCTACATAGAACCAACTAAAAGCCATTTCTTTTATAAAGTGGGGAGGAGGGAAGAGTTACAATTTTCTATCTTTTTAATATCTGGGAGATGCTCAATACTAAGATGATGAGGTCCATACATACAAGTAAAAAAGTGCCTTCGAGACAAGATCAGTATCTCTACATTTAACTGGAGCTGTTAAGCGATTAAAAAAATTAATCACAAATTATTGTGCTGTTAAGCAATAATAGAATACCATTTATTTAAATATTTTGGATGTTTTCTACATTTTCAAATATATTGATTTCAATAAACACAGAATACAAAGTGTACAGTGCTCACTTCATATTTATTTTTATTACAAATATTTGCATTGTAAATAACAAAAGAAAGTATTTTTCAATTAACCCAATGCAAGTACTGTAGTACAATCTCTTTATCATGAAAGATCTTACAAATATATAGAAATATGTACAAAAAAATTATTGCATTCAAAAATAAAACAATGTAAAACTTTAGAGCCTGTAAGTCCACTCAGTCTTATTTCTTGTTCAGCCAATCGCTAAGACAAACAAGTTTGTTTACGTTTATGGGCGATAACGCTGCCCACTTCTTATTTACAATGTCACCAGAAAGACATTGTAAATAGACATGTAGTAAAGATTCATGTCCCTTCATGCTTCAACCACCATTCCAGGGGACATGTGTCCATGCTGATGACAGGTTCTGCTTGATCACAATCCAAAGCAGTGCAAACCAGTGCATGTTCATTTTCATCATCTGAGTCAGATGCCACCAGCAGAAGGTTGACTTTCTTTTTTGGTGGTTCGGGTTCTGTAGATTCCGCAGCGGAGTGTTGCTCTTTTAAGACTTCTGAAAGCATGCTCCACACCTCGTCCCTCTCAGATTCTGGAAGGGGATTCAGATTCTTAAGTCTTGGGTTGAGTGCTGTAGCTATCTTTAGAAATCTCACATTAGTACCTTCTTTGCATTTTGTCAGATCTGCAGTGAAAGTGTTCTTAAAATGAACAACATGTGCTGAGTTTGAGTAGCAGCCATGTTAGTCTGTATCTGCAAAAAGAAAAAGAGGACTTGTGGCACCTTAGAGACTAACCAATTTATTTGAGCATAAGCTTTTGTGAGCTACAGCTCACTTCATCGGATGCATTCAGTGGAAAATACAGTGGGGAGATTTATATACACAGAGAACATGAAACAATGGGTGTTACCATACACACTGTACTGAGAGTCTGTTTGGCAATTCTTCAACAAAAAAACTTCAGAAACAGACTCCAACGAGAGACTGCTGAATTGGAATTAATTTGCAAACTGGATACAATTAACTTAGGCTTGAATAGAGACTGGGAGTGGATGGGTCATTACACAAAGTAAAACTATTTCCCCATGTTTATTCCCCCCCCCCGCCCCCCCCCCCCCCGGCCCCCGCTGTTCCTCAGACGTTCTTGTCAACTGCTGGAAATGGCCCACCTTGATTCTAACTCCAAAAGGTCCCCGTCTCCCCCCGCTGGTAATAGCTCACCTTACCTGATCAATCTGTTACACCCACTGTTTCATATTCTCTGTGTATATAAATCTCCCCACTGTATTTTCCACTGAATGCACCCAATGAAGTGAGCTGTAGCTCATGAAAGCTTATGCTCAAATAAATTTGTTAGTCTCTAAGGTGCCACAAGTCCTCCTTTTCAACATGTGCTGAGTCATCGTCCCAGACTACTATAATATGAAATATATGGCAGAATGCGGGTAAAATAGAGCTGGAGACATGCAATTCTCCTCCCCCAGAGAGTTCAGTCACAAATTTAATTAATGCATTATTTTTTTAACAAGCGTCATCAGCATGGAAGCATGTTCTCTGGAATGGTGGCCGAAGCATGACTGTTTAGCATATCTGGCACGTAAATACCTTGCAATGCTGGCTACAAAAGTCCTATGCGAATGCCTGTTCTCACTTTCTGGTGACATTGTAAATAAGAAGTGGGCAGCGTTATCTCCCATAAATGTAAACAAACTTGTTTGTCTTAGCGATTGGCTGAACGAGAAGTAGCACTGAGTGGGCTTGTAGGCTTTAAAGTTTTACCTTGTTTTATTTTGAGTGCAGTTATGTAACAAAAAAAATCTACATTTGTAAGTTGCACTTTCACGATAAAGAGATTGCACTACAGCGCTTGTATGAGGTGAACTGAAAAACTATAATTTTTACAGTGCAAATATTTGTATTAAAAATAATATAAAGTGAGCACTGTACACTTTGTGTTCTGTTTAATTGAAATCAATATATTTGAAAGTGTAGAAAAACATCCAATTTAATAAATTGAAATTGGTAGTCTATTGTTTAACAATGCAAATAAAACTGCGATTAATCATGACTAATTTTTTAAATTGCGATTAATTTTTTTGAGTTAATGGCATGAGTTAACGTCGATTAATCAACCGCCCTACTTTTAACCTACGGCAGCTTGGGAAGCCAAGGTCTGGGTTTGCAATATGAAACCACCTCTAATGACATGTGCTATTGCTAAGTCTTAAAATCAGCCTTCATTTCAATTTTCCAGAACGTTTTTATTTGTGTTCCAAAGAAATCAAGAAGTAGAATAATAAACTACTTCCTATTTCAGCCAATTCAAATGGAAAACCCCTATAAGGATCCTCCTAAAAGATGTGTCTTGTGTGGAATAAATGTAGACTACAAGAATGTACAGGTGAGATTCTTTACCATATGAATTTGTGCAGTGATTGTCTCAGGCAATTGTTTGGTCAATTTTATTTGTGGGGAAGCTGCTATTTAGGCAGGAGGAACCAGGGGAAAATGGGACTAGAAGGATTCAATTCTAGAAATGAAGGGTATGAAGTTGGGGGAGAATGTGAGCAATACTCCCCACTAGCTTGTTCTCTTTGTACTAGCTGGAGGAAATGCTGCGCCTGCAGAAGCAGAGCTAAATTGACAGTCAATTTCACTTCCTTGCTTCCAACGGCACTGCTGGGGGGAGTATTTGGGGCACAGGTATGATTTTATGGTATGCAAAGCTAGACTGATGCTGTAGGGCTCTCCACAAGGGGCAGGTGGTTATGACAGTGATCAGCTGAACTATCATTTGCTTTATGAGTGACTAGAAGAATGAAATCTGATGTACAGAATAGTTTGGGCCTCCTATCCTTACTAGAGGAGACACTCACAACAGGGTTGTGTGGGTGAAGCATGACATTCAGAAGAGTGAAGAGCTTAATGTACTAGCTTGTAGGGGAAGTTAGTATTCATTTGGCTGCTAATGTAGTATGTAAAAAACTTATTTTCCTAAGGAAAATTTCAGTTTTGCAAAAGGGCACAGCCGAAAAATTGTTGTCTCTTTGAGATACTTAGGGCTCTGACTTTCAGAAGTGCTGAGCACTCACGACTGGAACGGAGATTAATGGGAGTACTCTGAAAAATCATGCCATAGGATTCTCAAACTGGACCTCCAAAGCTAGTAGATGCTTTTGGCCTTAATGCGTGACTCAGTTCCTGATGTGTAAAATGCAGATGATAGTAACCATAGGAGGTGAGCGGCTAATTAATTTCTTAATATTTGTAAAGAACTAAGATGAGCGCCACAGAAAAGGTGATCATATTTAGAACATTAATATACATGGCTTTTAAATTCTGGTTTAAAAGCCAGCAAGTTATTCTTGTGATAAGTTCTTTAAGGCAAATAACGTCATATGCCATAACATAGGGCGCATACAATAGTGTCAAATACAACTTTTTAAAAAAAATTAGTGTTTAAAGTTACTGGTTTGCAAGACTATTTATTAAGCTTTTTGCTTTTTCAATAGCTTCTATCCCAGTTTGTTTCTCCATATACTGGTCGCATTTATGGCAGACATATAACAGGTATGTAAGCTGTAGTCTAATGTCAATTTAACGAGTAATCTTTGTTTATCTTATTACAAGTGTTGACTTAAGGCTAATATTAAAATTTAGCATTTTGAATTTAACCATCATAGTGGTAAGAATTACTGTCCACTGTGAAACCACTGAGTAATGTGATATAACTGGGTATTTTCATGATTAGGAATTCAAACATTTGAATTGTACACTTTCTACATAGTAATAGTTTCTGTAATCTCATTTATCTATTTTCTAGTAAGGTTTTTTTTTTAAAAAAGTCCCGAGGGAATCCCTAATAACCAACCTCCATCTATTATTTGGATACCTGAAATAAGATGCTAAAAACCTGTCTTTACAGGCTTGTGTGGGAAGAAACAGAAAGAGATTTCAAAAGCCATTAAAAGAGCTCATGTAATTGGTAAGCATAGCTGTAAACTAGTTTTTGTAGACAAAATTATTTTTTTTATTTAAACACTTAACACCAGTATTAATTTCTTGCAGGATTTATGCCAGTTGTGTACAAGGATCCAACATTTCTTAATGACCCCAAAATTTGTGATATCAGGCATCCGGAGTAAGTTATGTAAATTGTGCATAAAACAATAAAGTTATTTATAATGTTTATGTACTCATTACTATCAGAACCTTTACATCTGTAACAAAATACTAACAATTTTAGAACGGATGCTCCGGTCAGTTATACTCTTACCCAAAATGCTTGGCATTCCTCTACATAACTGCCAGAAAGAAGTTGTGACATATTACACACTATAACAAATAACAGAACTGAGCACTCATTAAGAGAGAAAGTTCTCCATGTTTGCAATAGAGAACTTAAAACCTGTAGGAAACGTCTCAAAACGCTTGTGTGCTGTTTTCCTGCATTATAATCTGATCTTAAAATGCAGCAGGACCCTACTCCATACCTTTCTGAGTTTGAAGTAAGGGAAAACATGGAGTTAAACTTGCTCATCATGGGAGCAATTTGCAAGTAAAACCAAAGATATAAATGGTCAGAATGCAAGAGAGCAAGTGATTAGAGTAAGACAGCAACCTTTGCTGTTAACATAACATTGTAGCAGACCCAGATACCAAGCTGCTTCGGCACTGTCTATTTCAGCTGCTGCTGAGCAAATCCTAAATGTGGTGGTAGCCTCTTTCAGCAATAGCTTAGCAATAAGTACATATCATCACTTAAAAAGGCAAGGTACAGCACATCTCAACCCTGACAGTTGCAGCAGCTCTTCAGTTTTCAATGTCTGTACTCTACTACTATTCTTCCTACTGTGAGCCCTGAGAGAAAGGGAATGCAGAGTGAGGGAATGTAATCTGGACTCTGCTCTATATTTTCCAAATAAGATACCTGCATTTTAAAAAACTGTTGTACATGTAAAAATTTTTACAAAAGGATACTTAAATACATTAGTTTAGCCCTACTGTCAATTGATGGAACATAGTAAATGTGTTGGCAGCAGTTTTTTGGTGCAGCAGTAGTCACCCTGAGGAAAATCCTACACCTGGCCCAAAAGGATTAAAAAGTTGGCGATTGTGGATATTCATTAGTGTCTTTAAGTTTCTCCAAAGTTTCCTCCTCTGTTTCAGTACCACTCATTGTAAGCTTTTCTTCTTGGTCTCTGTTGTCTTGGTCCCCTTTAAGTAACTTATGGTGAAGTTGCAATGAGCGTGATTTCTTGAATGGTTTTCGTCCAGCTGTGGTGACGCTAGCTTTACGCTTGGTTATGTGCCTTGTTCCAGCTTCAGGAAAGTCACTGTCTTCTTGCATTAGAGTCAGTTTGTCCATGACATTTATTTTGTGGTCCGTGTTACAGCAGTGTTTAGAAATCTGCCTGCCTTTTAAGGAAACAATGCAGGTCTGAAGTCCAGAATTTGGGAAAAATGTTTGTAAAGCTTGACAAAGGAAAACATTCTCCTTTGGTTCATCTGAAACACACTTGTTCTCTCCTAAATAATAGAAAAAATAAGAATTTCAAACTAGCCTTTTCTAGTATTCCCATCATTAGTGTTCAGTCGCCTTTTTGTTTTAAAGTTTTGGAGTGGCTTAATGTGCAGAATAGTCCTTTTAATTTCTATACATTACCAGCATAGTCCTCTCTATTGAATTATGTTCATATACATAAATTAACTTACTATGATTAGCAAACTTTCTCCTTTCAAGAAAAGGTATTAAGTTTCTCTTTTGACTGGTAGTTAGAAAGTGATGGTGGCTAAACACAAATATCCAAACTGTTTTCAGACTCCATTTGCAAAAAAATTCAATGGCTAGCAAATTTTATTTTTTGATACACTGAGAATAAAGATAAGTGCTAGTAATGAGTGGCATTTCATATTTAGTTTAATATCTAGTGGCAAACTTCCAAAATTGCAACTGTAGAGATTACTCACTAATGTAGACTCTAGAATTAATTCCATATTTTAGGGTTTTTAGACCAGACTGAATTTAGTGGGATAAGCAGAGCTGAAATTTCATGTCTTATGGATTCCTCCTAGTTATATTAAGTATTGTTTACATGTCCAGTTTTGTCACATAACTCATATTTCCATGGAGAGGCTTGATTATCTTTCTGCATTACCTGAAGTTTGTGTTGGCTCCTTTTTTCTTTTTATTTCTTGTTTTAGTTGGTCCACTTCTGCTAGGAGTTTCTCTACTGATCGTTCGCTGCCCTCTACTTTAGAACATATCTTCTGCAAGAGAAGTCAATTCTACTGAACATTCAATTGTAGTCATTAAGTCAGTCTTATATTGGATTTATTTATTTAAGTGTTCCAGATAAATTTCAAGGCATCCTTAAAAAAAAAAAAAGTTAACACATTGTACAATGTCTTTTTTTTAAAAAAAAGAAAAGATCCAATACTACTAAACAAAACATACAAAGCAACATTGTGGGTATAGTGAACGGTAAGATTACTGAATCAGCAACTACCTGGAAAACACTTAAAAAATCTTGTAGTCCATTCCACCTATAATCCTAGAAGGTTTGCTACAGTATATTCTAGTATTTTATGCAGTCTACTTTTAAATTCAAGAAATGGCACTTCATCTGTTTTCCTTTGGAGGCAAGTTTACTTTCTCCCATCAGGGTTACTCAAAATACCACTTGAAATTTCCCATGTTTTACTTTGTTTAATTTCATGTTACTACTCCTAGTTCCACCACTTTTAACAACTGAATTCACTTGGTTTTAAAAACATGAACCTAACATTGATTTGTGGCACTCTGCAGGCCTACAGGCAGTACTCCTGTCCAAGTAACTTTGAATGACTATTTCAAGAAAGTGAGGTACTGTATCATGTGCTTTACTGAAGTCCGTAAAAGTTACATGAATGGTGTTCCTTCTTTCACCATTTTTCGTCTCAATTTAAAAGGACAGCCAAGTTTCTCTCTAATCCTGTGTATATAGTGCTTAAGATTCAGTTGTTTCTTTTGTGCTTGGAACTTATCCCCTGGATGCGACTTTAGTAATGGTAAAGTTGTCTTTCTCAATATTTAAAAGAAAGTTCTTCCCCTAGCCCCTTCCATTCTGATGTCTAAAATCATGATACTACTTACAAATTTCCAGCAGCTTAGTAAACTACCTTGTTCCCATCTGACTCTGAGGTGCATACTAATTAGCAACTCTAGATGATTCACATTTAATTTCTCTTGTTTTTAAAAACAGTATTTATAATCCTTATTACTTCTAAATAGCCATACTATCTACTTATTTTTCTCAAGACCAATTTCCAAAAAGTAATGCAAGAGCTCATTAATTTTAAAAACTGTGATTGCAGGCTCATTACCAGATAAGGAGCCAACTTTCTTTCTTGATATTTGCAAAAGTTATTGGACAAATCCCAGACTTCCATGATTTTGTGTTTGGTATTGCCCAGATAGAAGCTTTGACATGAGTCTGTGCTTAATACAAAAATTCTGACATTTGTTTCTTGTACCATAATCATATTGAGGAACTCCTCTTAGACTGAACACAAAGTTTAACTAAAGCTAGTTGTGCTACAAAAAGCTTAATAATTTCTCTAACACAGTAGCCAAAACCCAAGTCTTCCATATAGTCTAGCAGGAGTGACTCATAGTCTGCAGTGCAGTCCAGTGATCCCTGTTTGGGAACACTTTTTTCTTGTGGGGAATGGAAAACTACTGTGCTTCCTCATTAGACTTCAAAGCACTGTTAAGATATCTCCCGTTTCCCTTAGGACTAAGTGCCTGAAAGATCATCTTTGAGCAAGCAAGATATAAATTTATCTGGAATTAGGGAAAAGTCTGAAAACCTTGCTGTAAGCTTCCATTGAATAGTAACGTGAAATCATAAGTATCTTACCTATCACTCTTTTGCTCATTGGAAAAGATATAAACTGCACCAAAGACACTACAGCTGCCACTCAATAAATTATCAGTTAACTTTTCAAATATGGATTTGATGTAATCCTCACAACCACAGGGATTGGAAATTTAAAAAAAAAAAAAAAGGCTATGTTGTACTGAAATTCATAGATTATGCCCAGAAAGTTTCCTAAATAGAATTTCCAGCACTTAGGAGCAGACCCATATGCTAATTTGTGAACTTTTCAAGGTTGTCACCTTCAATCTCACTCCAAGCAGTTCATTCACTGCTCGGTTTCCTCTGAGATGTTAACACTTACGTAACCTGGCAGATTAATGTTTCCACCAGTTTTACTGCTTAATCCAGAATTCCCCTTTGGAAAGACAGGTGTGGAAGGCATAGATATTTATGGGAGGAGAAACTAAAAGACAAGATTGGGAGTAGAGTAGCAGAGGGCACCCTTCTCCTCATTCCAATCCCTTACAGTAGCCAGTGAACTCCTCCCCCTCACAAAAAAAGAGGGTGTTGTAGATATCTAAATTTCTAGCTGCCTGAGGAAGAAGACCGGTATCCTCAGGTATGACTGACTGACATGGCAGACTCAGGCAGAGCATCCTACTTGGAATAACAGTACCCTGCCCCTTTTCAGCAGATGGAAGGAAGGGATTTGCCTTCTTTGGTACTACCCTAGGATTTAGCTGGTTGTCCCTTCTGCAACAGTCCATCTTTTGTATCAGGTACATTTTTCAAGCCCTGCATTGAGATCCCAGCAAATAACTCAAGTTCTCCACTGTTTTGGGTCATTGTTTGTAATCATCCAAGCAGTTAACGGAAATGCTAGATTTTGTATGACTTATGGTGTCAACTGTTTTATACCAAGTCTTTCTTCCACCTCCCTTATATTTGCATATTTCTGCACAAGACACCTTGGATCTAAATCTCAGGTAAAATAATGCCACTTTACATTATGTTGGCAGTACAAAAAGACCTTGAAGGGGGAACAAATTATATTTACAGTCACTTTAAGGCTTCTTTGTGCTATGTTAGGTTGCCTTAATGTAAATGAGAATCAGGACCTCCAGTGTGAATATTTGACTTGTTTGCAGTGCTACCTTAACATCTACGATCTGACATGTGCTTTTCTGAAAGTTAATGACCTACCTTCAATTCCTCCTGCAAGGTGGCATACATTTCATTAATCTTGTGAACCTCTTTTAGTGATCCATCTTCATAAAAAAATTCTGACCTTTGGGCACAGAAAGAAGCCCATTATAGAATTAAACTTAACTGTGCATGTGTACCGAGTGATGCTTTTGTCCACTAAAGTCTAACATAGATGTCTACATCAGCTGTAATTCCTTAAGCATAATGGATTTTCAATGAGGAGCAGTAGTGGACTTTTGGCTTTTACTTTTGTGTTTGATTATAAACTGTAGGTCTCTGGACTCCAGTACACCTTTCATGGGGAGATACTTGTTTCTTAACACTTTTATTAAATAAGATATTTTGTGATTTTTATCCTCTCCTCAGATCCAGAATCTGTGGTAAAAGGATTAGATAACGCACATACAAGTCAATAACCTAAATACATCTCTGTACAGTGATCTATAGCCGAGGTTCTCAGACTAAGGGAAACACAGGCATGCAGCATACCTGTGGTTCTATACCTTTTTTTTCCTGGTAGCACAGGGCTTCTAGCTGCTGCTGCTGCTGCTAGTGCCACTGACAGTAGCCTTAGCTGTTAGGATTGGACTACAGTTCTGGGTGTCCTCAACAGAAACAGCTGCAGGGCCTATTGACTCCCGCACAGAGGCTGCTCCCTTCATGTGCAGAGCAGGAATGCTGCACTCTGTGGACAGGTGAAGCAGGGGGGACTGGAGGCAGCTTGGTAGCAACAGGGATCTGTTCCTTTCATTCTCACGCAGTAGTGAGCAAGTGTGGGGGCAAGAGGCTGCAAGCCAGGAGAATGTGTGCCCCTCCTCTCCAGCCAACTGCACTCTCCCCCCTGCTTATATGGGGTCAAGGTCTCAGGCAGTCAGACAAGAACAGTCTTCTGGAGAGGGAGCTGGGAGAAGTCAGGGACAACATACTGGGGAAGGAGAGAGTAGTGCAGAATTGAACCTATTTCAGGAATAGGCCAAGCAGGGGGAGGAACAGCTCAGTGGTTTGAGCATTGGCCTGCTGAACCCAGGGTTGTGAGTTCAATCCTTGAGGGGGCCATTTAGGGATCTGGGGCAAAAATAAGGGACAGTACTTGGTCCTGCTGTAAAGGCAAGGGACTGGGCTCTATGACCTTTCAAGGTCCCTTCCAGCTCTATGAGATAAGTATATCTCCATATATTTTTATATTTTAAAGCCCACAGGACGAAGCTGGGCAGAGTAACAGATGCAGGGATAAAGCAGTGCAGGGGGCAGTGCCCAGAGGAAAGCTGCTGAGAGTCCCTTGTGTAGGGGTACTGTAGAACATAAAAACGGCCACACTGGGTCAGACCAAAGGTCCATCTAGCCCAGTATCCTGTTTTCCAACAGTGGCCAATGTCAGGTGCCCAAGAGGGAATGAACATAACAGGTAATCACCAAGTGATCCATCCCATCACCCATTCCCAGTTTCTGGCAAACAGAGGTTAGGGAAACCATCTCTGTCCATCCTGGCTAAAAGCCATTGATGGACCTATTAGGGTATACAGGAGCACAATGCCAAGTTGCTACATGAAACATCTCACCAGCCAGTTGCAAAACCAAACATTAGAGAAAGATTTGAGACTGTCCCTCTATGTGAAGGATGTAGTCTCCATGCTACAAAATATTTCATAGTAAGAACAGTCTAGCAAGTGATTAAAACACAGGCTCATGACATATGGGTTGTATTCCCATCTCTTCTACAGACTCGTGAGTGGCTTTGGGCAAGTCATTTAACTTCTGTGCCTTTGTTCCCCAACTGTGATATTGGAATAGTCTCTAGTTATCTTTCCAGGTGTGTCAAGATGTTTAATTTGTTAGTGAGTATAATCATTGTCAGATCCTCAGAAGGTGAGAGAGGGCAAAGTAATATTATTGTAAAGGAAAAACTCTTATCTGGCCCCACATTTAGCTTTTGTAAAAGCAAGATGTTACAAACCGAACAGAATTATTTCCGTAGACTTTTTAAATTCCATTAGAAATGGTTCAGTTGCTTAGATTTATTTTTTAAATAAACTGTTCTTAAAACAAAAATCCAGCAGCACCAAGAATATGAAAAATCAACTAAACGAAAATGACTTCAACTTCATTGGCCAATCTATAGAAATGCAAAGAACAAAGAGCATTACAGCAAAGTAAACTGGATTTACTGGTAATTTAAAGTATTATCATTAATGTAGGTAAAGACATTTTGTATACAACATTATTTTGAAGTTGACAGTATCAATTCAATTTGTTATGACAACTGAGCTTGGCCAAAAGTTATGGAAAAGCAGTGAATTACAAAACAAAAGTTTACTCAGTGATTGTTATTGTTATTAGGATATAGATATTCAGGCCTGTCTGCAAAGGTCTATACTTTAAGAATTTAGGTGTATTATCATCACTTAGCTAGTTATAGAGGTATAAAAGAAAGAATCAAAATCACTGTCTGCCCGTGTAAGGGCCCTCTTTTACTGTGACAGTCTGAGACCCTGTTCTTAGGCTAAGGCCTTTGGCTAAGCAGCAGGAGCAGCCAAAAGCTGGGAAGTGTATGGTCACATCCTTACATTCCAAACTAGTCACATTGAAATAAGGTGCTATTTGGCTGTTAGGAATACAATCCTGTCCTGATAATGCCCATCACCTCCAGAGAAAGGGAAGAGCCTAGAAGATATAAAGGAAACTTAGTTTGACAGCATCCTGTCTGGCAAGAAGAAAAGGAGTACTTGTGGCACCTTAGAGACTAACATGAGCTGTAGCTCACGAAAGCTTATGCTCAAATAAATTTGTTAGTCTCTAAGGTGCCACAAGTACTCCTTTTCTTTTTGCGGATACAGACTAACAGGGCTGCTACTCTGACACCTGTCTGGCAAGAACTCATTTATCAATAGCTGAGGTGTGAATTCCTCATTTCTTTGTTGTTCTATCACTTTAGTCCCCATTTCCTTATTGTTTGTCTGTGTAATCTCTGTCTGGTTCTGTGATTGTTTCTGGCTGCTGTATAATTAATTTTGCTGGATGTAAGCTAATTAAGGTGGTGGGATATAATTGGTTAGATAATCATATTACAATATGTTAGAATTGGTTAATTAAATTTCAGTAAAACGATTTGTTAAGGTATGGCTAAGCAGAACAAGTTTTACTATATAGTCTGCAGTCAATCAGGAAATAAGGGGGGGAATGGGAACAGGGAATGGGGGTGGGGGAATTGGAATCATGTTTTGCTAAGGGGGGGAAATGGGAACAGGGACACAGGCAAGGCTCTGTGGTGTCAGAGTTGGGAAGGGGGACACTGAGGAAGGAAACTGGAATCATGCTTGCGAGACACTGAGGAAGGAAACTTGAATCATGCTTGCTGGAAGTTCACCCCAATAAACATTGAATTGTTTGCACCTTCGGACTTCAGGTATTGTTGCTCTCTGTTCATGCGAGAAGGACCAGGGCAGTGAGCGGGTGAAGGAATAAGTCCCTAACAGTTATACCTGGCTAGCAAATTAGGGTTGCATCACTTGCTGAAGAGGTTTAAATGGGTTAGAATTTTACCTATGAAGCATTCTACATCTGGATACAAAGAAGCACAGACCCAAAATTGTGAACTGGTCATTGATTTCCATTTAGAGAAGAAGAGTTCAATTACCCTACAAATCGTCTTTGGCACATATTATTTAATATGAAACCTTTCAGTTATGAAGGTTACCTGTTGGGGTGTATCAGATGAGATACTGTAGGTAAAATTTAATACAAATATTTTTTCTCACTCTTTATGATTCTGAAAGTGTCAAACTGCTGGTTCCTTCCCAGTATGTCAGTTTTTGAAATATACAAAATATCATTAGAAGAAACAAGTTCAATATGAAAAAAGTACATCACTCCTACCTGTGTTTTATTACTGCTCTGCCAAAGCCATCAGAAATACAGGAGCCAGACACAGTTCTGTAACCTTGCTGTTCTGCCATACCCAAGTTGGCAACTACTAGAGGAACTTTCTGAAAAAGACTTTTTAAAAAAAGCAAGAACATAATAATTTTATCATTGTAAGTTTTAGAAGTAGTAGTGTATCTGTGAAAGATCATCTTTATTATAAAAATATATGATACAGGTGCAGAATTCCATTTTATTAATTCTCATAGAGGAATAAACTTCAGTCCCAGACAAATTGGTTGGAACTATAGTAAAGAACAGAATTATTAGACACAGAGAAACACAATATGTTGGGGAAGAGTCAACATGGGTGAGGCATGGTCTCCCTTTACAAAAGCCATCTATTAGAATTCTTTGAGATGGTCAACAAACGTGGACAAGGGTGATCCAATGGATATAGTGTACTTAGACTTTCAGAAAGCCTTTGACAAGATCCCTCGACAAAGGCTCTTAAGCAAAATAAGCAGTCATGGGATAAGAGGGATGATCCTCTCATGGATCAGTAACTGGTTAAAAGAGGAAACAAAGGGTGGGAATAAATGGTCAGTTTTCTTAGTGGATCAGGTAGTGAAACTAACTTTGTTGAGCCACAAATGAAGCACGCCCAGAAGATCTGAGACTCTCTTAGGTGACTCTCGTATAGATTTTTCCCCCTTGGGGGAGACACCAGCTGCTCTGAGTAAAAAGCCTACTTGATGAAGATGTTCACTTTCAGTTTTCTCTAAAGCTCACTGTAGTCAACGAAAAGACTGCCATTGACTTCAATGGGCTTTGAAGCAGGCCCCAAATGCTAAAATTATGTACCCTATAATTGGAAAGCATGGCCCTACCCCCATCACAATAAGTTTATCATGAACTATTACTCAATGTTTTAAATACTGGAAATGACATTGGTTTCTGTATTTTGGCTCTGATCCTGTAAGTTGTTCCGCAAGGGGAAATTCTTTGTAAAGCCCTACTGAAGTTGGGCTCTACATGGCTGACGGCATACATAGCTTACAGGATCTGGCTCTTTGTCATGACATCTCAAATTTAACACATGGGTCAAAAGTCCAGTTAAAGTCACATTTCCACAAGTTTTCCCATGTTTAAGGTTACGTTATTATTTTTAAATGTTTTTGAGTATGTAAAATACCAAAAAGAGAATTCATATGTTTCCTTAGGTAATTTACTGTTTTTTTTTTACTTGAATCTGGTTATTGAAAAAGGTATTTTTAAAGATTAGTTTACTTATTTGTACTATTTAAATTTACACTTATTTTTTGGACAATGAATCAAAATATTTCAGTTAGTTTTGAGGCATTTTTACTTTTAGGTTCTGATGTGTTAACTGTAGTGTTTGTTTACATCTAAACATTCCCCCTCATTGTATAAAAGCCACACTGTATTCAACTGAAATGTTAAAAAGCCATGAAGACATTTGTATTAGAGATATAGTGTAAAATTAGATTTGGTTCAAAAGCTAGGTTTTGTAAAACCAGGCTTCCACATTTAGTCTCAGGCAGGAACACAGACAAAATCTAGGTAATTAGAAGACTGATGTTTTTATTTAAATTTATTTAAATGGAGACATCATTTTTAAACACATGACCTACAACATTTGCAACTCACATATGCAGCACTGAGATAGCTTATGATACCGTACCTTGCAAGTGAAACAGATTAGAAACTGATTAATCTACTTTCATTGTCCAAGCTGAAATGTAAAATCATACTAATTAAACAGCAAAAACCAAAATATTTGTTTCTTTCAGGTATAATATTTTAAAGTGTCATTTGCAATACAAGAAAAAAAAGCTGTCATTCAGAACTGAGGCACTCCCTTTAATTTTAGGTTTTGTAAAACTTAAGTTTCAGGACAAAGCTACCTGGCAATGTCTCTCAAGGTTAATTTATACCTTTTTAAATTGGATTTTGGTTAGGACAGCATGGCATCAATTGGTTTGCAAAGAAATCAAGGGAACTCTTTAAACACAAGCAAGAGAGTCTTAAAAATTGAATGATGATTGGTTATGACAATCTGTTTCTAAGCGCTAGCAGGGAAAAGATGCAAAGGAATCAAATGTAAACCATTTCCAGTGTGAGCATGGTTTGTTTCTTATTCATTCTGGGATAAGTGACTTCCATTCTCCTTCAGATCCATATACTTCATGTGATGTTCAAATGGTTGATCTACTGTCAACTGGCTGGATCATGCTTCTTTTACCTTCACCTTTTAACATCATCCACTTATTGCAATGAAGGTTTGGTCAACACAATTGACAGTAGCAAAGCTTTGTTTGTGAAAGATGACCCATAAAAGTGGGGAAAATTGCCTCCTCCTCTTTTCTATTCTTATCATGCAGAAAGGTGGCCTGAAAGTTTTGTTATTTTTAATATTTTTTTACATTGGAAATTAAGTTGCCTACTCCGTTTTTTCCTGAAAGGCTGTGAGTAGGATTCTGACATCACAGGTATCAAGAAAGGAAAGCTCACTGAAAGGGGAAGTGATTCTTATTTAATTCAATTTTAAGCATTCTGAATTTGTGTTTTAAAATAAATGCCAAAATTAATATTTGGAAAAAGATCTTCATCAAAGACTGAACATCCAGCCTCTTAATTAATGACGAAGAAGTCTCCCAAATCCATTCCTCGGGGGGCCTCCAATGAAATCTCAAAATATGGAAGATAAGACCTGATGTTCCTGATATTTTTAAAGATAAAAAAGAAAAATCAGCCTCTTTATAGATTATAAAACATCAAAAAAGTCCCAAAATAATTTCCACCCTGTGCCAATTACCTTTAAAAAAGGGGAGACAGGCCAATTTGTAATTCAAATAGATAAACAAAACCAACACAAGCGTTCTTAAAAAAAATTGAGTTAATTTACTAATGAAATAGTTTTGTGAACTACTGTATTAAGCCAGCTTTTTGAATTTACTTAAACTGCTGTTTATGTTGTTGATGAATGAAGCCATAAGACCAATTTAGAGAGATTGTTGTACTGCTGTTGTATCAAATTGCAACATTTATAAAAAGTGCCAAGAAATAAGATGTCAAAATGTAATGAAAGATAACAGGAAAATTCAACATAATATGTACTAGGAAAAATTTGGTAGGCATTGACATGACAGCTTGAACAAGCTAGATACAAAACACCCAGATTAGAGCTGGGTAGAAAACAGAGTATCTGTCCGGCAGGAAACCGAGTTTGAGATTTTGGTCCGAATCAGAATAAAATGTCCTTTCCTGTGGAAGGGAATATCCCAATATGGGAACATACCAGTGCCACTGCTGCCTGTCTTTCCTGTCAACCAGCCTTGCTGCTGGTGGAGGAAAACCCCCAGACTGATGACAGGAAGGCACCCCAAGATCCAGGCAGCCTGGTCTGGGATTCCTGGCTGTCAAGTTCTCCAGGTGAGGCAGGCCACCTGGAGAGCTGACGTGAAGCAGGGGAACCCTGGGAGCCTGGAAACTAGGGATGCAGATGAGCTTGTGAAACAGGGCTCCCAGCCAGCCTCCCAGGCAAGCTGCAAAGGAGATGGTGCTTCTGAGGAGCCAGGAGCCTGAGAACCAGGGCTGCCAAGAAGTCAGATGGACAAAATGGCAGAACCCGGCAGGTTGCCAGGCAGGGTTCCGTCGCATCGGAAACCTGCCTGGTTTCCATCAGAATTTTGACAAAATATACACATTCCCACAGAACAACTAATTGGCATTTTCCAAAAATGTTCTGTCAGAAAACTTATGACCCACTCTAATGTAGATAGTTGCTTCTGGTAAGGACTTGAGTTCCCAGATTGTCTAAAAAGAATTGCTAATACTTTAAAGAGCTTGGTGGTTAATTTGATACAAATTAAGAGCGATAATATCAATACAGGAACTGGCATATGTTGTTCTTTGCCTATGCCAGGTGAACTTTGTCAGAGGCTAAGAACAGTCATTGCTAAAGATTTCTCTACATCTGCTATAACACTCCTCAAAAAAACAAACAAAAAAACATACGATGACAGAACATAAAGACTTACAAGATCACTTAATTATATCTTGGGCTGCAAATACAGCTCGGAAAACTTGGAGCTGAGAAAACCAAGGGTTGGGGTCAGAGTGTTCAAATGAAAGAAACTAGAGAGAGAAAAATGTACAGAAAGACGTCCATCCAAATTACAAGGGAGAGGGGAGGATCTATCAGTATAAAGAATCATTTCTAAATCTGTTTTGCTAACTTTGTCTAGTTTACTTGAAGATTGTTTTCATGAAGAAAATCAACAGGTTTCCTAAGTGAATCAGTCAATGTTGGCATTAAAAATAGTAATTTTGGTGAGAAGTACTAGAAAAATGAATAGCATAAGGAAAGTCACAGCATATCTATCATACATCCCTGTGTCCTACTAGAATTAGAGAGAACAACAACCGAGTGGTACTTACCCCTCTTGTGGTCTGTGCAAAGCATGTTCCAATCTGTAAGTGGAACAGCTTTCTGTAGTTACACTGGAAGTTAGTAACAGAAAGACAAGACCCTGATTTGATAAGTATGACTGTAAATTTCTGTGAAGAAGTCTCTCTCGAAATGTCATTGTCTGGTCTGTATTACGTCTGAATTTGTACCAGCCTATCACATTCTGGGTAGGAAAAAAAAAAGATTTATCTAATCAGTGTTACCATTCCCTAGAATTACACAACCATATAACAAAACACACACGTGTGAAAAAGTCAGAAGAGGGGTCAGCCCTGAACTGAATTGGAATTCTTTAAGATCGTAGACCCTGATTCAGCAAACAGGCTTGACTTTAAACACACAAGTAGTACCATCCCTATTCAGCAAATCACTTAAACACAAGTAGTTCCATTAGAACTACCCCGCTTATACGTTCTACTGAGTTGAGGCCTTACTGAAAACATTTCATACCCCTCACATGCTGAGAATATAAATCTATCAAAACTGGTTCGCTTTCAAAGCTTATGCCCAAACCATTAAGCTTACTCCAAATTTGGCCCTGTACCAGTACACCTCCCCATCCGACTGCAGTGTCATCCTGTTTATATATTCTGTTCTGAAGCAAGGGCGTTTGATGAAAAATAAACTATTTGTATTTTAAGTGAGACAAGAGGATGTCACTCTGATTCAGTAAATGAAAGGGCAAACTCCTCCAATGCATGTACTAAAATTCCAATAAACTGAAATCCAACTATCTGTGTTTCAAATGAACTGTTTGAACTGAAGAACACTTCTTTGATCCAAATACAGAAGAGGCCATATGATCTCACTGCAACATTTAAATGGTTCACTTGGGAGATGAGAAAAAAAAAAAATCCAACAGCAGCACAGAAGAGGGAATAAGTATTCCCCTAAATAAAAAAGAAAAAAAAAAAAGGATTGCTTTGTGAGGACCAGATTTCAGTACAGTTTAGACTTTTGTCATGGGCTGAAAAGACGACAAAAGGGAATAAGTACCTAAAGTGAAATTATGGAATGAAACATAACTAAAATATGAATCAACATAGCAATTACACTGAGTCAGCACAATACCCTGCATAAAACCCCAGAGTATGGATTATTTTTAAAAATAAAATACCTTTTTGCAACCTGATAATATTTTCTTCAATTCAGGCTCATTCAGTTCACCCGCAGAGTTATAAAAGCTAGAAGAGATCATAAGAAGGATCAGAGAATAAAAGGTTACATTCCAAAATAAATACTTCTTAAAATAATCTAGCAGCCACCTCATTTCAATCTGATCCAATGTTATTAAAACAAAGTCTAGTGGGAAACACCTTCCCAGTACATCCTGATTTTCTTGTTTACACCTAACAATAATAAAAAAAAATTAGGCCTGTCTGAAAGTGATATTGAAATAATGGCATCCGTTATTCACATTCTAAATACAGATACAGGCCCCAATTTAGCAAAGCATTTAAGAACAGTGTGACCAAAAGCACCCCACATTCACACCACACACACTAGTGTAATAATTTTTGTGCAACATATGCCTTTTTAGGTATCATTTAAAAACTAACACCACACTGATAATCAATACTCTTGTGTAATATTTATATGAAATGCGTATTAACAATTATGAACATAAGATGAAATTATTACTATAATGTGTTTACCAGACAACTCTGGGGAGTGGGTAAACTGGTTTCTCAAAGACAAAGGACAAGCTGATGCCTCTAGCCAGGTATCATCAAAGTTGATTGGCAATCACCTGTCAAGTGGCAAAGAATGGGGGCAGGAACAGATGGATCTGCATTTTAGCAAACAGCAGCATAGAATCTCTTTCACAATGAGACACCATATCTCCATCCTTACAGCTAGAATGAACTTTATCTCGGGGTAACCCTCAGGGAAATGCATTTCAAAGGGTGAGTGGACTATAAAAGTGAGATGCAAAAACACAGCAAGGGTTCTCTCCCTTTCTCTCTTTCACCTAAGACGACAAAGAAACCAGTCCTTTGACTTTGGGAGAGTTCCTGACCTGAGAATTTGGTCAGCAATTAAGGATTTTACCTTGAGCCAAGGCTAGCTGGTTAAGTTTTAGCTACTAGAAAGTGTTTTATCTTTATTTCTCTTGTGACCATTTCTGACTTTACTTGTACTCACTTAAAATCTCTCTTAGTAGTTAAATAAACTTGATGCAGCACATCCCTAAGCCCATACCACTTCCAGGCCAATGGGGGCTGTGGGAACTGCAAACCACAGCCAGTGGGAACTGCAAACCACAGCCAGTGGGAGCTGCGATCGGCCGAACCTGCGGACACTGCAGGTAAACAAATCATTCCAGCCCGCCAGTGGATTTCCCTGATGGGCTGCGTGCCAAAGGTTGCGGATCCCTGTTTTAATCAATACTAACCTAGTGTTGTGTTTAAACTGAACTGTTTTGGTAACTCCAATTAAAATAACAAACTGTTGCATATTGACTCCTTACAGTGCCAGTGGACCTCTGATATCTGAACTGCCCAGGAGAGGGCTGGATAGTGCAAATCACATGTTTTGGGGAAAATTTGTGACTGGGAGTGTGTTGAGGTCACAATAGCTGGTGGAAGCCAGAGTGTGACTTCAGTGTTGCTAACAGGCTGCTGGGGTCAGAGCTATAGCTATATGCAGACACTCAGTGTGTGACCTGCGTGCTATTAGGCTGTTTGTAAGCATTCCAGGTTTGGAGCTACAACAGCAAAGCATTGTGAGGCACCCAGGGTTACAGGGACTGCACCCAAAATGTGACACACAGGTTTAAATATTTAAATGGAATAAGGATGGATTTATTACATGCTTAAGGGCTTTCCTGAACCATGGCCACAGAAAGTCAGTAATGGTGTGGTGTGGCGTGGATTGAAGGTTTTAGCAACATGAGTTTGGACTGGGTGTATTGAGTGATGTGGGCTCATCTACATTTTTCTACAGCATTCATCCTGGTATATGAATACCTGTAATAATCCCAAATGAATGCCAATAAAACCTTTATACTACCATTGTGATGTATTCTGTATTGGCCACATCATTTTTATTATAAAACATTTTAAATGTTTGAGGGTTATAACATTTTTTTATTGGGACTATTTTTCGTATCCCTTTGCCTGTGAACCTTGCTACTGCGAGTTCAACTGTACATGCCATGGAGAAACAAAAAAAATGACCTAAAATAGATTCTGTATACATCACATTTAATGCCAGTTATCTAAGGATCTTCTACAACTAGAAGCAAATGAAGTGTAGCTCACTGATAAGTTGACATCCTTTCCTATAGTATAAAGCTTTAATGCTTTCACTTCTATCCCTGATGGGTCATAAGATATCCAACCTTAAAGTGTTACTACCTCGAGCCAGTGTAATTCTGGGGGGAAATTATACACCTGTGGGAAGAAGTTGCTTTTTGTTTTTAAATGAAGCTATTTTTAATGTTAGAGTGAGTCTCAGGAAGATTACATAGTGCGCACAGTGCAGACCGTGGTTCTACAGTTCATAACACACGTGGTATACAGTATATATATTTATACATGCACACATTATACATCTAATAAAAAGTACTTAAAACTAATACAATATTGTACCAAATGGATACATAGGCATTTCGTATCTGTGTCATTTGGAGAAGCTGATACGTCATTCACCACTAGCTATGTTATTTCTTCATCCATAGGACGTGAGCTTAACTGATGTAGAAACCCGTCATTTAATTTTGTACATGTTTAGTCAATGATACTAACCTGAAAAGCTGATAGCATGGAATATGTTTTTGAATATCTGAAAGAAAAACAATATATTACTCTGGCTCCACGTACTCAGCACTCTCATTCTTCTGCAGACTATATTTATAGCCATACCCTCCTGAGAAGTAAAAATTTTATCAAGGGACCTTTAAAACTTTAAAACAAACACTAAACTCCAATATCGACTCACATTGGGTCAGGAAATAAAATAGTAAGTCTTTAAAAATAATCCTGTGGTTTTTCAAGACTACAGGGAAACCATCTACATGTTTAGGTATGTTTTTCAATAAACTATTTTTTCCCCCTTGTGCTTTGCCAAGCAAGAATCATGGCTAGTTTTTCCCATTTTGTTCTCTTCATTTTTTGAGAACAAGAATAAAAATAAAACATACACTTAATCAAACTGCCTTGTATTTTTCAGTTAAGGCCCAGATCCATCGAGCATAAGAATATGTACCTAATACCAATTAACTGTAATGTTCTTTCTAGTTTTGCACTCAGCATCAGAATTATTCTTACAGTTAAACTTTTATGCAAGAATATAGTTGTTTCATAAATGAAAGTTATTGTTTGTATTTCTATAGTGCTCACAATAATCTAGATGTTTTCAAATATATAATTCAGTCCAAAGTGACTCTCCTGGTTTTCAACATCCTGCATGGAATTGATCCTGGTTATGTAAGAGAGAGTCTCTCTTGGACTACAGCTGTGTTCCAATGAAGCACTAGAGCTGTTGGCCACTGGGGTCGGTTCATTACTATAGGATGCAGAACCTTCACAGGAGCTGGATCAAGAATATTGAACTCACTACGAGAAGAAATAAGGACAACTAACCTCTTAACATTCAGAGCTAAATGCAAAACCCTCTTCTTTGCCCAAATCCTCCCACAGTAGTACTCATTACAGAGGGGAGTATTAGGTCTTACAACAGCACTCACTTTTATAACATTATGTTCAAGTGATTTTTTTCACAGGGTCAGCTTCTTTTATGTTCATTTTTTCTTCTCAAAGGTTCATATAAAATATAAGACGACTTCCCAGCACTTAATACCTCCACAGAAATTTGTTTTTAAATAAACTTCAAGTTGGAAATATCTGAAAGCCTGCTTGATAATAGAACCTGAAGAAGAGCTCTGTGTAAGCTCAAAAGCTTGTCTCTCTCACCAAC
The DNA here is from genome assembly GCF_015237465.2 of Chelonia mydas. Classification (NCBI taxonomy): domain Eukaryota; kingdom Metazoa; phylum Chordata; order Testudines; family Cheloniidae; genus Chelonia; species Chelonia mydas. Next base: position 19,003,152 of record NC_057852.1, read on the forward strand.
AGAAGTTGCTCCAATAAAAGATTACCTCACCCACCTGGTCTCTCTGATAATAAAACAGTCTTTGACACGTAAGCACGTTTCATCTTCGAGGCACTTAAGTATTAATGAATTAATCCTCACAGCACCTTCTGAGAAAAGCAAATAGCATACCTATTTTACGGATGGAAAAAAGGACCCAAAGTCAACCTGGTCTAAATGAGCTGAACTTCATGGAATTCAAAACCGTGCCAGATTTCATCAGGATTGAATTTGGTCCAAAAGAGGTTAGGTGACTTACTCAAGGCAACAGAAGGAGTCAGAGGCAGAATCTGTTTTTAATGTGACTTCTTGGTACAGAAGATGTATTCAAGAAAATATAAACTCATACTTTTGTTTCCATATATCTAGAACTATTAGATAAAATATTTTGTTACATTCATATTTTCGTAAAAATTTCAAAACGTTAAAGAAGATGAAATATGAAAGATTATCTTACAAAATGATAAATACCACATTTAAATACAGCACTGTGATAAGATTCAGTAGTCTTTGTTGCCAGTCTGAGGCCCAGATTCAGTAAGGTACTTAAGCATATGCACTGTCCCACTGAAATCAAGAGTAGACTCACCAATTGTATAAACAACTTCAACATCATCCATCTGAGAGTCAGTAATGCTGTTCTTGGCTTCACCTTTCACTTCTCCAAGGAGGAAGCCTTCCTTTGTAAGGGGAGCAAACAGAGGAAAAATATATTAGAAATAATTAGGGCTCTCAATTAATCACAATTAATGCACGCGATTAACTAAAAAAAACTAATCACAATTAAAATAATTAATCGTGATTAATCGCAGTTTTAATTGCACTGTTAAACAACACAGAAAACCAATTGAAATTTATTAAATATTTTGGATGTTTTTCTACATTTTCATATATATATTGTATTCTGTGTTGTAACTGAAATCAGTGTATATTATTTTTATTACAAATATTTGCACTGTAAAAATGATAAACAAAAGAAATAGTTTTTTCAATTTACCTCGTACAAGTACTGTAGTGCAATTTCTTTGTCGTGAAAGTGCAACTTACAACTGTAGATTTTTTTTTGTGACTCAAAAACAAAACAATGTAAAACTTCAGAGCCTACAAGTCCACTCAGTCCTACTTCTTGTTCAGCCAATTGCTAAGACAAACAATTTTGTTTACATTTACAGGAGATAATGCTGCCCTCTTCTTATTTACAATATTACCAGAAAGTGAGAACAGGAATTTGCACAGCACTTTTGTAGCTGGCATTGTAAGGTATTTACGTGCCAGATACGCTAAACATTTGCATGCCCCTTCATGCTTCGGCCACCATTCCAGAGGATATGCTTCCATGCTGATGACATTCGTTAAAAAAACAATGCATTAATTAAATTTGTGACTGAACTCCTTGGGGTAGAATTGTACATCCCGTGCTCTGTTTTATCCACATTCTGCCATATATTTCATGTTATAGCAGCCTTGGATGATGACCCAGTACACGTTATTCATTTTAAGAACATTTTCACTGCAGATTCACAAGAAAACGCAAAGAAGGTGCCACTGTGAGATTTCTAAAGATAGCCCCAGCACTGGATCCAAGGTTTAAGAATCTGAAGTGCTTTCCAAAATCTGAGAGGGATGAGGTGTGGAGCATGCTTTCAGAAGTCTTAAAAGAGCAACACTCCACTGCGGAAACTACAGAACTCGAACCACCAAACAAGAAAATCAACCTTCTGCTGGTGGCATCTGACTCAGATAATGAAAACGAACATGCGTCAGTCCACAACAATGCGGACCGTTATTGAGCAGAACCCGTCGTCAGCATGGATGCATGTGCCCTGGAATGGTGGCTGAAGCATTAAGGGACATATGAATCTTTAGCGCATCTGGTACGTAAATATCTTGCGACATCTGCTACAACAGTGCCACGAGAACGCCTGTTCTCACTTTCAGGTGACGTTGTAAACAAGAAGCGGGCAGCATTATCTCCTGCATATGTTTGTTTGAGCGATTGACTGAACAAGAAGTAGGACTGAGTGGACTTGCAGACTCTGAAGTTTTCCATTTTTTGGAAAGTTTTATTTTTGAATGCAGTTTTTCTTTTACATAATTCTAGATTTGTAAATTCAACTTTCATGTTAAAGATTATTGCACTATAGTACTTGTATTAGGTGAACTGGAAAAAAAAATAGTATTTTACAGTGCAAATACTTTTAAGCAAAAATAAATATAAAGTGTGCACTGTACACTTTGTATTCTGTGTTGTAATTGAAATCAATATATATGAAAATGTAGAAAACATCCAAAAATATTTAAATAAATGGTGTTCTATTATTGTTTAATTGCGCGATTAATCACAATTAATTTTTAATCGCTTGACTGCCCTAGAAATAATGCTTTTATTGACAATGTTAAAAAAATCTACACTCCATCATCTGGACAACGAGCTGTGGGAGACAGGAGTTCTAAAATTTACAAAAATAATTTACCAAAGCAAGCATCTTGAACTTTTAGCACTGTCCTTTATTTTGTGTGGCCTGCAATCATTTCCCCATATGATTTACTGCCACAAAAAATAGTGCAGTCAAAGCACAACAGAAAAGCCCACAAGTGGTGAAGCAAAATGACTCTCCCCAAATGCTTACGCTACTTCTCCCTAAGTTCAGCAACAGCATATAGGAAGGAGAGACAGCAGGAATAAAAGATAAAATAGCAAAAAAGGAAACATTTCACAAGAATAAAAAACTATAAAGGTGTGGGATGGATGGCATTTTGTTTTTAAATACACAAATATGAGTGAAGAAAAAAATTGGGTGATCTATGTATTCTTTCTTGCTTGCTTTTTACTTCTGTTATGCTTCCTTTTTTAAATAGTTGGAATGGGATGCGGACTTAGTTTTAATGACCACCTGTCAGACTTGGACCTAAAAGTTTGGCCAGCTCTTAACAACTATTCTATAACATACTGAAGTGAGCTGTAACTCACGAAAGCTTATGCACAAATAAATTGGTTAGTCTCTAAGGTGCCACAAGTACTCCTTTTCTTTATGCAGAAGTAAAAAATGCCACTTTTACACCACACAACACAGTGTCGCTGAGTTACAGTTCTGAAAGACATCAACTTCCTGACATTAGTGTCCTTAAATTCTAAACACTAATGTTGCAATAAAAAAGGTTTTAATACAAAAGATTCATTTCTAAAAAGAGTTAAAAACTAGATCAAATGTATGTTGCCAAGATAAAAGTGTGTGTGGATCCTGACATCTACGACTCTAGTTTTAAAATGTAGTTAAAATCATAAATTGCATCAGGCCTGTAAGCAATTTTCCAGTAGCTATAACTTCATTTCCAAACTAATGCCCTGATCTGAAACTACTGTAGATCTGCATGGCCAGATTTGAGCAGAGCCCCACTGAGATCAGTGGAGATCTATATGGGGAGAGGGGTCTGCCAGCATGAAGGAGCTTGCAGGATCAAGGACCAAACTTTTTGTTAAACAAGGCAAAATACACTTATCTTCACTTAGGACCAAGATAATCAAAACCTCTGATATTAAAAACAAATCAAGTTTATCCAAGCACGAAAACAAGAGCCCAGAACATTCCCTAAGACCTGGGCAGAAAAGCATTTCACGTGTCTTTCTACCCAGAAATAAAATACATTTCAGCACAAATGTGTAATTTTGGGGGGGGGGGGGGGGGGAAATGTTGCACTTCTGGAAATAACCCTGATCCTGCAATCACATCCATGTAGTTAGATCTTCAGCCTTCTGCACGGGCACACAAGTCTGCCCATATTGATCAATTTACAGGACCGGAGCCTACCTCTCTTTTATCATTATAACCACATCATCGCTACTACCACCTACGTAAGCGGGGGGCTGCTTTCAAATTGTGGTGACATCTGAAGTGAGGGAGATTTTAAAAAAAGGAGAGTGATGTTGCAAAATACCTCATTGAAACACAGGGAGCAAAACCCTTCCCCTTCACAAAGCAAGAGGTGATTTATTTGTAATCAAAACAGTGCCTAGAAATCAATCCCCAAAGGATCTGCTGCCCCTCTGGCACACCCCTGGCCCTGGGCGGCAGTAGGTCGGGGCACACTTTACACACCGTTATTTACCCTCAGAGGGAGGGGGCCGTGGCGCTTACACGGTAGCCAGCAGGAGAGGGGCTGGAGTGAGCCGGGGAGCATGTAGTGAAAGTGAAACCAGGGGAAGCCACTGACACCCAGCGGCGGCTCCCCCGCCCAGGGAAGACTCGGGGGCAGCGGGTGGGGGGGGGGGGAGGGGAGGGATGTAAACCTACTTCTTAACCTCAAACAACCGCCCCCCTCCCCCAGGCAGACCCGCCTCCCCTCTCCTCCGGGCCCCAGGCGCTCCCCACGGGGCGAAACCTGCCCCCGCCCGCGGGCCACCCCCCCGTGCCATTGTCCCCGCTGGGGCCGGGCCGGGGCGAGGCGGTGCTGGCGGCTCACAGTGTCCGAGTCGGTGTTGAGGTGCTGGAAGGCGAGGGCGCCAAAGACGAAGCCGGAGAGCAGGGCCGAGGTGCTCTCCCCCTCCATGCTCCCCACGGCGGCGGCTGCCGCCTGGGCCTGAGTGGCCGCGGGCCGGAGCAACAATGGCAGCGCTGGGCCGGCGCGTGAGAGACCCCTAGTGCCCAGAGGGGAAATGGCACCCGCCGGCTGGCGCGGGGACGGACACACAGACACACAGCGGGCTCTGCTGGGGGCACGCGTACACACACACACCGCGTTCTGCCGGGGGCGCACGTACACACACACACAGCGGGCTCTGCTGGGGGCACACGTACACACACACACGCACAATGCTCTGCGGGGGGCACACATACACACGGAGCGCTCTGCGGGGGGCACACGTACACACACGCACAATGTTCTGCTGGGGGCACACGTACACACACACACGGAGTGCTCTGCGGGGGGCACACATACACACAGAGCGCTCTGCGGGGGGCACACACACACACAGTGCTCTGTTGGGGGCACACATACACACACACACGGAGCGCTCTGCGGGGGGCACACGTACACACACACACACACAATGCTCTGCTGGGGGCACACATACACACACAGTGCTCTGCTGGGGGCACACACACACGGAGTGCTCTGCGGGGGGCACACACACACACAGTGCTCTGCTGGGGGCACACATACACACAGAGCGCTCTGTGGGGGGGGGCACACGTACACACGCATACCCACACTGTATTCTGCCAGGGGCACATGTACACACACACACACAGAGTGCTTTGTTGGGGGCACACATGCACACCCACACCGCGTTCTACTGGGGGCACATGTACACACACAAAGAGTGCTCTGTTGGGGGCACACAGGCACACCCACACTGCGTTGTACCGGGGCATACACACACACACAGAGTGCTCTGCCAGGGTCACACATACACACACTGCATTCTGCCAGGGGCACACGTACACACCCAGCACTCTGCCCGGGGCACACGTACACACCCACACTGTGTTCTGCTGGTGGCAAATGTACATACCCTCAGCGCGTTCTGCTGGGGGCACATGTACACACACACACACAGGCACAGATCTTGGGCATCCCCACACACACAGCCAGGGGTGCTGGAACAATGTGTATAGTGTGGGTGCTGAGAGCCATTGAGCCAAACTAATCGCTCACTGTGTATAATGGAAACCACCTCAAGCACCCACAGCACCTCTAGTTCTAGCACTTCTGCGCACAGCCCCCTTCTGGGGGCACCCCTCCACACCCAACACACAAGCCCTCTACTGGGGGCACACCCCCAAACACACTCAGAAACCTGTACCATGCTGGGTTGAAATCTCTTAAAAGGCATTTTGGACCAATGATGTGTGGTGTGTAATTGGTTACCTGAGTCACAAGGCATTGTTTCTGCTCTCTGAGTGGACAACTGACATTTTTTTTAACAGGAGAATAATGAACTTTCTAGAACAAATTCTCAGATAAATAATACTTTATATGTATACAGCACCTAACTCAGGGGGACATCAGCATTTGGTTCTGGTCCTGAACTAGAACTGTTACACCTTAGTGTGGCTACACTCTTAATCCCAGCCTAAACTTAAGCCAGAGCTAGATCTGAACATTACAACCTCAGCCCCTATTTCCTTATTTTATTACTATTAGGAAATAAGGCCTTGCATTCCTGGCACACTTGAGCTCTAATCCTTCAAGCTCTTCTGCTCAGGCAGCCCCCTGTGCTCAAATGGAGCTCTGCTGACCTCTGGCAATCCCTGTGGGTGTCATGTTCGTCCTGCATTGATCAGCTTGCAGGATCAGGGCCCTGAAGAGTCATAAAGATCATGCAGAACCCTCACTAGTAAAGAAACTGAACTCTTCTTTCTGAAAGAACATTGGGGGAGGGAATTATAGGATAAAACCAAAATGGTTATTGTCTAACCCTGAGCTAGTTTCTTTCCTCAGCTAATATCATTTCCAGGAGTCAGAACTCTGTCCTAGGGAAAGACTTCTGAGGAGGGTGAATGTAATTGCTGTAGACTCCATTAAGAAGTAGGATTTTATATGGTGGGCAAGTGTTATCAGCTGTTTCTGGCACAAGGTGTGACATCCATAGTGATGCAGACAGAGCTGCCCTTTGTTTAGCTGAACGGAGTGATTCTCCCCCATATGTATATTTAACAGGAACGTTTTTAGGTTGTTTCATTTCAATATATATCAGATGGATTTCTGACAGGAATTTTCAAAACAGCTTATGTGTCAGCTAGTACTGACCATCCATCTTCTTACTGAAAATTTCAAAATACAGTTAAACACTGTCTGATGCAACTATTATTTTTTAAAAATCTGGCCAACATTTTCTGCATTCATGACCTGGACATATGGAACTTTGGTCAAAATTCTCAAGCCAGGGCACCTAAAATTAGGCTCCTAATTCTGTGTTTATTTGATTAAAAATAAATGACTTTATTTTCTGAGGTGCTGAACACCAACAGTTCCCACTGAAGCCAAGTGAAGTGAAAATCAGGCCATGTTTATTTATGTAGCTGAATATAGGTTTAGATGCCTAACTTTAGGCACCCTCATTTGAAAACCTTAAACCTTAAAGAAGTTTCACTGGGTGTGGAGAGGTAGGATTGCCTCCTCACCATCCCAGGTCACAAGCATAATGCTGTGTAGCAGGGAAAGTGAAGAAGAGGGGGCAGCTTCAGACCAATGCCTGACATGCACTTACTTGAGGTTTAGATTATGTCTACACAACAGCTGGGAGGGTGCTTCCCACCACAGGTAGACAGACAGGAGCTAGCTCTGCTCCAGCTAGTGCACTAAGAAGTGTGGCATGGGTGTGACCCCCTGATTTATTATTCTATTTAATTATGGCTCTTCAATTAGTGTAGACTCCTCCTTTGTGAGTGAAGATCATTGTGATCAATTGTTGTCAAGGACAGCATTTGGTACAGCCAATCAATTGTGTTCTATATGAAGGTCATGGTATTGGCTGGTTTCTAATCTTACATTATGTTGGATCCCGTGCAATATGATAATTGCTTCACTAATGGGTAGTCATTATTATGTGTGATAATGGATTATTGACATCAATGAGTAACCCCCAGTTATGTATTTGTTTGGCTCTAGGGAAGATACTTATGAGTTGAAACATTAGCCCTATTAGCTGGTATTAAATAAAATAATAATATATTATAGAAAGCATAGCATATTGAGTTATATATGTATAAAACTTTATGTATTATTATTTACTTAAATTGTAAGCTTTTTTAGGGCAAAGAACATATTTTTTGTTCTGTTTGTAGAGCACTTGACACAGTGGGGTCCTAGGACATGGCTGGCTCTCCTAGGCGTGGCCACAAAACAAATAACTAATAATAATAATAACTACTATTAATTACTCCATAGAGTATGTATTATTTATATTATTTAATAAAAAGATACTTAACACATAACAAACTGCTCATAATATACTACATTTATTGTACATAAATATATAAAAATTAGCCATATGATCTAAATATCTCTTTACTAAATAATATTGTACACAGGTACATATATTAATATGTACAATATTTAGTAAAGAGATATTTAGATCATATGGCTATATATATATGTGTGTGTGTGTGTGTCTAAGTGTATGTATATTTATATACACACAGAGATCTTTCTTCTTTTTTTTTGGATGTGTTTTAACCCCTCCTTTTCTAATTTGTTGGTTTTACAGGCATACCAACAAACAGCTGCTTAAGGCTATGCTTACCAGTCACCCCACATTTATCAGTGATACAGATGAGGGTGCATTCGGCATACTTTAATTTTTATTGTACTGTACTATAGATATTAAACCAGTATCTGTTGTTTTAAATTATTATATAACCAAAAGGTGGCAGCACTGTGTTCATGTTCTACTTACACAATTAATAAGAGAGATGCTTGTAACCTTATTAATATCCATATGAGAAGCTTTTACTTTTTCTAAGTAAAAGCCATGAGAAAGTGACTCCATTTGTTGAACAACAGTATGTTTTCCTTTTCCTGTAGGATATGTAGTGCAAACAGAAATGTGCATTGTTAAGTAATAGATTATGCCACAGAAAAGGCTGTATTAATGACTGGGATCAAGAAATCATAGAAGCATATTTTCTCCTCCAGTTCTGTGTGCAGTAAAGAGCCAAAATGGTCAGATCCCAAGTGGGTGGGGTGGGGTGGGTATATAAAGAAAGGCACTATCTCTGCAGCATGCTACAGATATCAGGCCAGATTTTCAAAAAAGCCCCAAATTAGGTATTTAAATAGGAACTGTCTGAACTCTCTTGAAAACCTGCCCTTTGGGTTTCATTTACTTTTCTGTTGCCCCTAAGTGAAGGATCTACATCTTTTAGCTAACAGTAAGGTCTTGATTCTGTCCTCTGATATACAACACACAGTACCTTTTATCTTGGGTAACTGGCAGTAGTGCTTGAAAATTAACCCTTGCACTGATGCAAACTATACAGATGGAAGCCACAGTGTGGGTCAGAGGGTGGGTCCAATCCTCACATGCAGTGTGATTCATCCAACCCAGGATAGGAACCGAGGGCAAGTGAAGTCTACACTACTGCGCTACATCGGCACAGCTGCGCCGTTTTAGGGCATCTGCTGTGCCAACAGGAGAGTGCTCACCCATCTACATAATTACTCCACCTCCACAAGAGGCAGACGCTATGTCAGTGGGAGAGCATCTCCCGTCAACATAGTGCGGTGTGGACGGGGGGTGTCTTTTTCATGAAGTTAATCAGGAATAGTTAATCCACTTTAAATTTGTACACCCCCCCCATTGCTGATTAGTTTTGAAGCATAGACGAGCGGAGTGTGTGTGTGTGTGTGTGTGAGAGAGAGAGAGAGAGAGAGAGACAGAGAGAGAGAGACAGAGAGAGAGAGAGGGAGGGCAGAAAATTGCTGTGGAGTGAAAGTGTTACTATAGAAAGTGTCAAATACCTTTAAAAAAAGAAAATGTTACTTTTACTCTTTTAATACCTTTAAAAAAAACTTTACCCCATATTTTTGAGGGCGGCAAATAAATAACTAGATCAGGTGGGTGTTTTCCTAAAATTCTGAAACAAAGAAAAAAATGTGAAAATATTGAAACATTTTGTTTTTTTCTCAATAAATTTTTCATTTTGAAATATTTTTGTTCATTAATGTTTGTGAGATACTCAGATACTAGGGTGATAAGGGCCACATCCGTACCTTGTAGATAGATTAGAGAAGCAACATGGTTCTCTGTATAGGACACTGGACTGGGAACCAAGACACCTGGGTCCTGTCTCTGCCATTGTGTGTGACCTTGGGCAAGTCATTTTATCTCTCTGCCCCTCCCACCCTTTATCTGTTGAAGCAGTAAGTTTTTGGAGGCAGGGACTAACTCACTATGTGTTTGTACAGTGCCTCGTACAATAGGGCCCTGATCTTGGTTGGGCCCTGCCGACAATATTGTAATATAAAGAATAAATAATAGTAGATAAAAAGGAATTTTAAAACTAAGGCTAATGTTAATACTCATGAATTTTAATATTGTTTAGAGGTCAAAGATGGCAGAGCAGTAGACTGTAAAATTCCAGGTACAGCTCAAAGATACAAAGTAAAGCTGAAAACAGAGGACTCTCTCTATAAAGCATATCAATTTTTACAGTGAATTATAATCAATACAATAGCAGAGGAAAAGTATGGCGTACAGGTAATCAAAAGATGAATGAATGGAGCATTCCACTGAGTGGTTTACTGGCCACTTGCCATTCTTCAATGGCAGCAGATAAAAAAAATACTGTGATAAGTATAATATTTCAGACCACATTTATTTGCAATAAAAAGGTGATATTGACATGGAATTAAACTGCTTGATATTCTGGACCTGTGTGGCCCAACTGACTGGAGACAAATGAAATGCTACTTTTTATTAGATCTGACCTACTAGAAACCAATAACATATAAAAAACTTACCATAAAATAAAAGAGTGGGGCTGTTGCATGAAATCTTTTTTCTGAGTCAGTTCAAGATTTCCTTAACTCTGGCAATAAAGATTGCAATTTCCCCCTCCCCCCCCATGCATCATCTCTAGAATTATTCTGACACTTAAAAAAACTACAGCCAAAATAATTTATATCGATTTATTAAAACCAAAACATGAGAGGTGAAGTCAATGGGAGTTTTATGTAGTCAGCACCTTAGTGTTTGGCCCGATAGCACTGTCACAATACATTGCATGTCTTGTGTTACTTTGTATTGAGATAATGAATTAAAGAACATTTTTACACACAAAAACAGTCTCTTACACGTGTTTTGAACTCTCTATTGTGAATTTATAAACAAAATAGACGCTAATTAGTCCACTTTTGTGACTGAGTCAGCAAACATTAATAAATTTAAGCCTGACAAAATCTATGTAAGATGGGTAAGTATTGTTATCCCCAGTTACATGTGGAGAAATTGAGGCAGAGAAACATTCTTGGGATTTATTCAAGATCATACAACAAATCAATGACGGAGCTAGGAATAGAAGGCAGGAGTTCTCTCCCCCAATTATTTTGATGTAATTACTGGACTATAGCAGAAGCAGCTCGCAGGGCAGCAGAAGGGGACAGTGTCAGGGATCTTGTTGCTCTGGGGCACAGAGCATGTGAGATAGTTTGGCAGTTGGGAAGGGAACATGTGGACTAGGGATCTCTTGCTTATGCCTAGTAAACCTTGCCCTCCCTGAGTCCCAGCAGCATAGAGATCCATTTCCTTCTTGTTAGGGGTTTATATTGCCCTCTTCCTTTGTGCTCTGAGCAGCAAATTCAACCAACAAGAGAAATCGACTTGCGTGACTCATCTTCACAGGGGAGGGTAGAACAACCAATGCCTTTTGTTCTCTTTAATATCCCACAATAATCTGTCTGGTGTTGATGGGCCTTCCTTGTTGGCCAGGACATGGCACCTTCTGTTGGAGATCAGCACTTCACACTAGTTAATGTTTCTCTCCTGTCTGATGATTTACACAGTCACAGAGGCTCACAATACAACCACTCACATATTACCTTACAATATAGGATACAGATTAATGCATACATCAACTCACAAGCGTTCTGTAAAGTCTAAACATTAAATATTCTTCTAATCCTAATAGCTATTGTAACAATACTGACACACGGGATCCAGACTGATTCCAGCTATGTATTTGTCAGTGTTCAGTTGAGACATGCGGTCCTTGGCTTGAGGTGGCACCTGGGCTGCTAGTGTCACAAGTTTTGTGGAGAATTCCAGCTCTGTTTAATTTAGGGGCCAGATCTTCAGTTTGTGAAAATTAGCATAGCCTGATTAACTTCAACGGAGCTATGTAGATTTACTCAAGCCGAGGATCTAGCCATAGGGTTTCAGAGTAGAAAGTCCCTCTTGTTTGCAAAATACGTTTGCTGATTTGAGCTAGGCTTAGCCTAAATGGCAATTAATCCAGAACAGGTGAAATAAATGTGCCTTATTCCCTCACAGACTACAGTGGGGACGGATAAAGCAAAATGGTGGAACTAGTTTGAAAATGACTTATCGCCACGTGTTCAGGTTGAAAACAGCTGAGTTTTTTTAAGACAAAGGCCATAGTGCAAGGAAAGCAGTTTCTTTATAAGTCAGCAATTTTTTTTGTAGTTAACAGCCAGTTATTCTTTGATCAGAATGCAAACTATTCACTTAGAGTGAACTTTAGCATAATTTATTGTAGGGCTTTGCCAGCGGCTCTGTAATTATTAGGACACTTTCAAATGACTAGGCATATTTTCCCCTGCTGTACCTGGAGAAAGAGAAGATTCCAAGAGCAATTCAAAAGCAGAATTGAATTCTCTTCGCTTCAATATTGATGATCTGCTCATTTAAAAGAAATATCAAGGAGTGTGGGGGGGTGAGGAGCAGGGACACCCCTCCAGGTACTAAAATAGCAGCTTGTGTTTGTATTTTCACCACCTTACTTACAATGCACTTATCCTGTTAAATGTACACAGAGTGGCTTGTCATGCTTGAGCATGTGACGTCCAGGAGAAAAAACAAAAATCTTTGGCCACCTAAAAATTTCATGGCTGTCATCATGCTTTGGTTGACTGGAACTACACTGCAAGTGGGACAGCAGCAGTACTTCTTGTATTCTGAAAAACAAAGGTGTATGACACTTGAGCTAAAGGAGAATCTCCATTAGCTGCTAGCAGTATAGGGGCTATGACTTGCACTTGAGCAGTTCTGATTCCATCATGTCAAGGGCAGTGGTACACACATTAGTCAGGTCATTACAATAGAACAGGAACATGTTATTTCTGTGTGATGCATTATTGCAACTAATTGTTGTTCTTTTCTGCTGAATTTAAAAAAAAAATCTACAGATCATCAGAATTTTTCTTCTATCTCAAAGATATTAGTAGACTTCAGCCCCTGTATGATTCAGAGGTTTGGAAATGGGGCACAGAGCCTTCCACATATACACCTCTGGTTTGAAACCAATCCAGATTTGGAGAACACATCACAATTTGAAGGGTGCCTGGTAGTCCATCAGAAATAAGTTGGTGGTCTCTGTCGAGTCTAGCAGACAAGTCTCCACATCACCAAACCCACTGTGGTGTGTATAGAGACCACTGTGAAGTCCTCGGTGTCCCTGGATTTGTTAATTATAGATATGTATTTTAAATTTTTACTTTAAAAATGATAATGAATCTAGGTGTAATTTTTTCTCAAAGAATTTCTAGTATTAAATAAATCTTCCCACATACAATTTCTTTTTTCCCCATCTAACACTCACAGAAAGTTCTCTGCCAAAAGCTACCTTTGACAATTAGCAACCATTCAAATATAAAAATCAGATAAACTTTCCTGTAGCTGAATTGTTGACTCCAATATCCACAAGGCAATGTGGAATTTCTAATACAGAAATGTGATCTTGTGGTGAAGGCGTTAGAATCAGAGATCTGGATTCTATTCCCAGTTCTAACATGGACATCAGGTGTGACTTTGGGCATGGTACGCTTGGGCTAGCCCCACTTCATGGCAGCAATTAGCAATGTGTGCTGTTTAAGTCTTGAAGGAAGCATGTACTTCAAATACCAAAGTTTCCAACAAACTTTGGTGAAGTGTGAAGGAGCAGGGTGGTGGGTGGGAGGAAAAGAGAGTGTGAGACACAACACAGAGAGCCTGGTAAAAAGCGAGCAGATACTCTTGCTCAGATCATTGAAGATATTTAGACTCCTGACTTCCATTGATTTATTGAGTTCAGTGAAAGTTAGAAGCCTAAATACCTTTAGGCCTCTGTCTTCTTCATCGTATCAGGTCTTTGTTGAATCCTAGGATGCTAGGAACCACTTGGATTAATGATCTAAGACTTCATGTTAAAGTGATCTTCTGATTTATTGAATGACTTCACACAGCATGGCCAGTCCTTGGGTGCAACTGCACCACAGAAATAGGGCCTGGATAAACCAATATGCAATGGGTGAACTTGCCCCGGGCTCCCATCTCAGGTTTGGTCCAGCCATTCCTCTGTCATGATGGTCAGACCTGAGATGGGGGCCCTGTGGACCTCAGCTAAAGCTGTCCCTGCTCTCTTGTCAACACAAGTACTCCAACATTGCTAGCACTGGTGGAACTATATCACTAGAGGGAGAATTGCTAATACTCCTCAGTCCTTTTTTGTCCCTCCAGCTCTCCAAATGCCCGTTCCTAAAGCTCAGCCCAAGAGCTGTGCTGCCAGAAGCTTTGCATTTCTTAGGTAGCAGCTCACCTTCTCCTCCTGATTATTTCCTGATAGGTTATTTCCTGATAGCTCTCTGAGCAGACCCAGTTGTAGGTATATAACTAACAATTCCTGGGTTTGACCGAAGGGATAGGAATCAGGCAGCCCCATAGCTAGGACATAGGCATGGGGAAGCAGACTGCACGAAAAGAGAGGCAGTTGTGCTTGCCTTCAGAAGTTCAGGTACTTAGTGAAAAACACAGTCTCAGAAGCCTTTTACAATTTATTTTTATGAAATAAGAAAAGATAAGATAGATATTTCTATACTTGTTCAAATATTCAAGCATTCAAAAAATTAAAAGATTCAGAAATATAAAAGTATAGATCTTAACATGAAAGTGCTATGTAATGTAAACACTGTTCATGAAACTAAAGTTGAAGTCTTCTTGGATAACAGTATCTGAATTCCTCCACAGAGACATCCAGGTTCAGTTTTGAAGTCAAATCACTTTCATATGACAAGAGAATTAGGTTTCTCTTTCTTTCATGGGTCATGTTCATCCTTTGGTGTGATAATTTTTTTTTCAAACACGAAAAGGAATTCTCACAAGCTGCAGCTGATGCTCCAAACAACAGAGACCATTATAGAAATTTCAAAAATATATGGGAAAGCATCCTTTATTTCCATAGCAGCACCTAGAACTTCTTCAAATTCTTTGCAATTTCTCTTATCTATCAGTGGTTTAAATACAGCCATTTCAGCTTTCACTGTCTCCATATCTAATCCAAGCAAATCAATTGAAGCTCACAGTAATTCCAATTTCAAGAAGTCTGGCGATCTGGTGGAATAGATTGCTGACAAGCTTTTGTATAACTTGGAGTTCTCAGAAAATCTCCTTTGCAATTCACTACTGGTTTCATCAAACAATTAATGATAAATTTGGGACCTCTGGTGCTCATTTACACTTTGGAACCCTGGGGTAAGTGCTCAGTAACTATGTAATCTTGAAATTTTAGGGGCAATACCTTTGCTCTTTTGGTGGCATATCTTAATGTTGATGCTGTTGATGCATGTTTCAAACCAGAGTGCTTGGATGAAATCTTCAAGAAAAAAATCTTCAAGCATATTTCTCCCCCCACCCCCCATTTTCTTCACAGCCAACAGTAATCAATTCAACACTGCTAGCAAGGTGCATTAGTTTCTTTTGAAGGTAATTGTTCAGAGAAGCAAACTCTTTCAAAATCATTCTCATAACCTCAGCTAAGAACAAGAATTTTTTCGATGATTAACTTCCAATAGTGGACAAGTCTCCATATCCATTCACAATGTTTGACAGAATACTCTGAATCACTTCCAAATTATTGAGGATTATTTCCAAGGTTTTCAGGTGACCAGTCCATCTTGTTTCTATGAGTCTTTGCAGGTGCTTGTCTTTGTACAGCACACTCACTTCATGCCTGTAAAAAAAAGTGTATAGACTTACAATTTGAGAACATATCTGCCACTGCTGAGCTCTTTCCACACATGTGTGTAACCACCAGATGTAATAGGTGACTCAAGCAGTGTGTGTAAGGTATTTGTTTGTTTAATTTCTGCTGCAAAAGCATTTGTACACCTCCTTTGCACTCTGACATAACTTTGGCACCATCAAAGAAAGCCCATAAAGAATTTTGAAGGTCAAGACCCAAATCTTTCAAAATATGTTGTGTGAGATCTTCAGCAGTGAGGCCATGCAGTTGGACTACTCAAGTAAGTCTCTCCTTGGCTTTGATATCAACAGAATAGCGTAAAACAATGGACACATTTTCAATATTCACAGCATCCATTGTCAAGTTCTTCTGCCTGAAATGTGACACTACCTCACTATTTTTCTCAGTATCTTCAACATATCTTTCAAAACTATCTTCTTCATAATATCAGTTACTTCATTCTGAATTTCAGCAGAAGTGTACTTTTCATTTTTCAGAATCGTTCAGAGCATCCTTGAATTTTGGATCTTGTCCTGCAGTAAATTAAAGTAGGTTGATAAAAAGGTTTTTGATGAATCGTTCAGAGTAGATCTAAGTCCTTGAAGTTTATGATATCTTGATCTCCTCTCAGAGACAACTCATTTATCACAGCAAACTGGATAAGTTTTTGCAAAGGTTTTTAAATAATACCTCTTTCTTTCAATTTGTGAGGATGACACTAAAGCAACAATTGTGGCACCTGAAAAAGGAAGTTACGATAAAATAAATATCATAATCAAATTCATAAGTCAGGAATGTTGCTGAGCACATGAATAAACTGAAATAACAAAATTAGTAAATAGTTTGTATGGTGGATCTACCACATCAAGTTTAGGAGCTTTCTTCAAGATAAGGGATTTTTGTGTAGGTGCTGAAGAGCCTGTTTTTAAAAGGTCCCCCCCGCCTTCTCTCTCTCTTTTTCCCCCTCTCCTTTCTTAGTTTTCCGGGAGGAGAGGTTTCTTTTCAGTTTCAAGTTGTTTGTGTTTTCTCATTAACTTTAATGGTCCACCATTATAGTTTCTGGCTTGTACAATGCTAGGTACTTGGAACTAATCTCCTCTGGTTAGTGAGGTGGCCTCCTCTGGTGATTTTTTCACCTTTCTGTAGTGAGGTAGAGCTGAATGTTGCTGCACAAATTATGAGCACAATTTTATATACACAAATGCATAAATTCCTAACCACAGTTTGTGTACATATCTCAAAGCAATAATCAGGTTCAGAATATTACACGCTTTCATAAGGAATCTAACTTGACATATATTTATACACAGTAATATTGTATACAACAGGTTGATTGAATAGCATATTCTTTTGGGTTTACATCCACTGTTCTCTCTTTGGGGTGTCTGGACCCTGATTGTCTCAGAAGTGTAGAAATAGGAAAAAAAAAAAAACAAAAACAATCCCCCCCACTCCAAAATCCTGCAGCTTCTCTTTTCCTTGTTGCAGTCTAGTCAGCCATTGCATTCAAGTGGACTAAGAAGTTTTCATGTTTGATTAAGCCTTTGCCTTGAGAAAGTGCATTTTTCCAATTGCAAAATCCAGATTTGGTAAAAAAAAACCATAGTAACTCCCATTCCATCAGCATTGCCAGGGTGTGTGTACAATCAACAAGGTAAACAAATCACCTTGTCAGGCCCCACCTCAGCTACAGGGCTGGAGTCAGGAGACCTGGGCTCTGTTATGGGCTCAGACATAGACTCACTGTGTATCCTTGAGCATGTCACTTAATAATGTCTCTGGGTCTCAGTTTCCCCAGCTGTAAATTGGAAATAATGCTACCTTACTTACCTTCATAATGTGCTTTGATCTGTACGAATGAAAAGCTTTCTGTATAGACACAAAGTGTTTATGATTTATTCATTCATTATTATGATGAATCATTATTTTTATTATTATCCCAATAGAGGCAGTTATCCTTAATCTATTCCTTTCCTCTGTTCTCCCTCCTACTGCATTTCTCTTTTCTACCAGGGAGAACGCTATTGCACAGAAAAGTCAGGCCGGGTGGGGGTTGGAGTAATACAAAGTTTATGGTAAAACTGTCTCTCTGCTAAGTGAATTATGGTATGCAAACGTTGGTAGCTTTTCCTGTTTCTTGATTGCAGCAGGAAATATATGTGTGCCAGCCCTCGCCCAGCATGTTTTCCCTTTGTGCTCTTTGCTCAGGAAGCCCTGAGTCAGGTAAGAAGGGAGTGGTTATTGTACTACTCTGGGTAATAACAATTGCAAATTACTAGCAGGGTTTAAACAGTGTTTACTTAAAAGTTGAGTGAATTGCCTAGTTAAAGTAACCTGTACGAAGGAAATCTGTTTTGCTCAGTGCGATACGTTTGCTTCTGTCTTGAACAATGGCAAAGTAGCCTAAAGGCTTGTTCTTAAACGGAAACATTAAACAAAGTTACTGTGCACGCTAAAGGCTGAACTGTGGGCAGTTATTTTTCAAGAGCCCCTTCTAGACTTTTAGCAGGGAATTTACAACTCATGTTCTCCATTATAAACCTGGTCTTCTTTTTTGCTGGTCTTAGCAAACTGTAGCTCTACTAAAAAGAACAGGAGGACTTGTGGCACCTTAGAGACTAACAAAATTTATTAGAGCTCACGAAAGCTTATGCTCTAATACATTGGTTAGCCTCTAAGGTGCCACAAGTCCTCCTGTTCTTTTTGCGGATACAGACTAACCGGCTGCTACTCTGAAACCTGTAGCTCTCCTGTGGCTGTTTAAACTTTTCTTGCCTGCCTCCAATACCTGCTGAGAGACGGGATCCGAGAGAAACCATTTTAACTGAAACGTAACCCTTTTATGCTGTCTGCAGTGGTCACATATGAGATAAGGGAAGGCCTTTTTAAAAAACGCGTGCGGTTGATAAATTTGTATATCGTCTAATTGCTTCCTTTGTTGATTTATATGGATTGGGGGAAGGGAGGAAAAACTCGTGTTAAGATAAGAATATGACTAAAACTGGAAGATACGGGGAGGTGTCGTATCTGAGACTACTTTCAAAGTGCTGGGGATTTCTTTGAAACTGGCTAGATTTTTTTAAAGATGATGTGGGGGTTTTTTGTTTTTTTTTAAATTTTATTTTATTTTTAAAGTGTCCTCTTACTCTTGTACTTTTCACTGCTGCTGTTGAAAGCAAAATACGTGACCCTGGCCAAAGGAAATGAAACCTTCTGGGGAAGATCCACCAAGGTGTCTCTTTTCTGGGCTTTCCTTTTTGATGTGTCCCCAGTACCAGAGGCGCATACGTGTGCCCCAAGCATTGTGCGCTAGCCGCATGCAATTGAAACGGCTGTGATCCCATCCACCTTGGCTCTGCATAAGCCTGCTCCGTTACACCTGGGAGAGGAAGCGAGCGACAGGCAAACTGGGTTCCCTTTTCAGTTAGCCATTTTAACCCCTTCCAAGTTTATGGGACTCAAGGGGAGCACATCTCCGAGCCCACCTTCTCTCATCTTGGTCTGCACCTGGCTTTTCCCATCACAGACTGTAGCTGCATGCTATTCATCTCTGGCTTCTTGCACCAAAGGGTCCCATATCTGCCCTCTCCCCCTCGCATTTGTTCTTTCCCTGCAGAGAGGGTTTGCAGCTGCTGACCGGATCTTGAGCGGAATTATTTAACGGGGCGGAGCAGGAGAGGGCGGACGACACAAATCTCTCGCTTGGCTCTCAGCCGCCAGCAGCGATCCAGGAAGCGGCGGGAGAGGGTCCCCTCTGGAGCAGGGGTTCTAGCGATCATGGAGGACCTCATCTCTGCTGCAGCCAAGGTCTTGTCCGTCTGGCTCACTGTGGTGATTACACTGATCGTGTTGCCATCGGTGTTCGGAGTGTCGCTGGGGATTTCTGAAGTCTACATGAGAATTTTAGTAAAAACCCTGGAGGTGAGTTGGTGGCCTTTAAAACTGTATAGTTAATACAAGGGAGGGGGGCGACCGGGACATGTTTTTGTTTTTTGGTGGTGGTAAGGGTGTTTCCAGTAAAAGCTTCTAGTCTGCAGCAGTAATTCTGCTGTGACTTCTGCATAACCACTTCTCCTTGCATGATTCAGTTTCTCTAACTCAAGAGGGTGTGCTCTCTCTCTGGATGAGCCATCTGCCAATGGCTGGCTAGTCAACACTGGAAAACACTGAGTTCCTGGGAATGCTACATACTTTACAGTCCTAAATAAGGACTAACTTTGCTCCCTGGTGCCATTTAATCTGTCTCACTTTCTATTGGTCCAATGAATGAGCTGATAGTCAAGCTGTGCATACAGGAGATCATTCCACATGAAGTATAGACAGTGGAGGGGTAAATGCCTGCTTTAAAAGAAACTATCATGAAACTGCACAAATTCAGAATAATTTCATGCCAGTTTCTGAACCAAAAATCCGTTTCCTTGCTAAAATGTTCTGTTGTGTTCTCATCCACACTTGTGATAGCATAATACTAAACTGTGAGTGTGAAAACCTGAACAGCCAGTGATTATTCTAAAATCCCACATGTTAACACCTTGGTACCCCCGTCATGCAATAACATTCTAGGCTGAAATCCAGTCTCTGGATGGAGAAGGGTAAGAACATAATGTACCTTGCATTGCACAGTGCAGTAGTGTTCTGCCTTCCTCTCCTTTTTAACGCCTCTGACCACAGTCATCTGTGCCAAGCTGCTTATAAGCTATAGTTTAGGGGACCAGCTATGAATGTTGTATCTACCTCAGTCTTGCTGACCTTTATGCTTGTTGAATACCCGCATTTTCTAAATAACATTCTCCGGTTGAATAGCGTTGAAGTTAACATATTATTGCCACAGTTTTAAATTTTGACCAAATATCACATACAATGGAGTATAAGCCATGATAGCACAGGCCAAGCAGGAACGTTGTCCATGTGTGTGCTACATCACAAGTAGGTTGTCTAACCAATCCTATGCAATGGATTGCTACCCAAGGAGATGCTCGGGGAAAAATCCAGTTTTGATGCTCTATGGAGCATTTTCTCAAGGCTATTCTTAGCAAAACACTCTCTTGCCTCACTTTCTCCAGGTCAGGCGAGAATCTCGGTGGGGTTAGGTGCTTAACTTGTAATGCCTTGCATTTAATGTGGCCCCTTGACCTGAGTACGATGTCACTGTTCAGATTCCACATGATGTTAATTCCTGGCAGTCCCTGCCGTGCTATACTTCAGTCACTTAGCACATAAATACTCATTGTACTGGCAATGATGGCCACATGCACAGCTTTCTTGAGTGCTGAACTTGTGCAACAATTCAGCTTCCCATCATCTTCTGAGTGGGGTGGGCATGTGAGCTGATCTCCTTCTTTCCCCCTGCCATCTTCCTCCTCTACGGAAATCTACTTCTCCAGGAGAGTGCTGGTTAGGGGTAGGTTGAAGGTGGAATTGTGTGACGTTCTAGAGGAGCAAAGGGAAAGGAGGAGCTAATGCCTTTTTTTAAAAGAAATTAACCAGGATTTACGGGGGTAACTGTCAGCTGTTTAGCTTGACACTGGTCCTGGGTGAAATCGTGGCAGGACATACTGGGAAACAACCAGGAAATCATGCTGCCTCTGTTTATGCCCGTCAACATGGGTTTTATAGAAAATTGATCTTGTTAAACTTGGTGGTGGTCTGTGAGGTTACCAGTTTGGTTGAGATAATCTATTCAGATGCCTTACGGAAGCAGGATTTGGTATCCCACAACGTTCTGATCTTTTTTCGTTCTTTTTCTTTTTTTTTTAAAGTGCTATGCCAAAAAGTAGCACTTAATAAATGGCTTTTTAAAAACTGTCTGATAGATCTTAGAGTAACTTTAAATAAATGGCAAAGAGTCCTGTGGCACATTTATAGACTAACACATGTATTGGAGCATAAGCTTTGCTTATGACGTACATGCATCCGACAAAGTGGGTATTCACCCATGAAAGCTTATGCTCCAATACGTCTGTTAGTTTATCAGGTGCAACAGGACTCTTTGCCCTTTTACAGATCCAGACTAACATGGCTACCTCTCTGATACTTTAAATAAATGAGTGATCCAAAAGAGTTATTTCTAGTGGAGGGGTCGTCCCCACAGGGATCTGTTCTTGGCCCAATGCTATTCAATGTTTTTGTTGAGATGACCCAGGTTGATCTGCCATTTAATGCCCCACTAGTTGTATGGAGCAATCTGAATATCTTGGTAAACTGGCCTTACTTGAGTAATACACATTTTATCTATTTAAAGCTGTAAGGTGATACCTTTTTAGGAGCTAAGAATGTTCATTGTGCTGATAGAATGAGGCACGGTTGCTTGGAAATCAGTAACCGAAAAGTCATGGAGGTGCTGAGGGGAGGGCATGAGGGATAAGCAGGTGAATGTGGGCTGGCGATGCTGTGCCAGGGATGAGCAAAGGCTATCCCCGTATGTATAAATTGGGGAAGATAGAATAAAGCTAGGAAGACATTACCTCTATATGGCACTAGTGAAATTATTACTGGAATACTGTGTCCATTTCTGGTGTCATCCTAAAAAGGATGTTGACAAATTAGATGAGGTTCAGAAAAGAGCTATAAAAATTATCTTGCATTTGGAAAACCTGACTTGGAGCGAGAGACTAAGCAGCTCAATCTATTTATTTATCCAAGAGATAGTTTAGAGGTGACTTAATCATGGACAACTTCTAACAGAGTTAGAGTAGAGTCTGCTTCTAGTCTAGCAGACAAAGGCATGACACTAACCAGTAGCTAGAAGCTGAAGTTAAAGGAACTCGGACTAGAAATAACTCGCAAACCTTTAACACTGAGTCCAGCGGCGTATTAATGCCTAGGCCAACAAATTTGCACGGGCAGCCAGAGGCTGCTTCCCCTGGTGCAGGTTTGCACCCTTCACCTCTGCCCCCGACCCCACCCCAACTCCACTCAATCCCTGCCCCCTCCTTGCCCCTATTGGTCCCCTTCCCCAAATCCCCGCCCCAGCCCTACCTCCTCTCCTGAGCGCGCCGTGTTCCCCCTCCTTCGCGAAGCTGTTTCATGCACAAGCACTGGCAGGGAGCGGGGAGAAGCAGAACCCAGTGGCGCGCTCAGGGGAGGAGGTGGTGAGGTGGGGGGGTGGGGGCGGGGCTGGCAAAATCATTAATCCTCCACTGACTGATTCTAATAATCATTAGAACAACTTACCTAGGGATGTGGTCATTTTTGTTTGTTTGTCATGTAATATTTTAAAGATTAGGTGTTGTTTTTTCACTTCATGAAATTCTGTGGCCTGTGCCATGCAGGACTAGGTCACAATGGTCCCTTCTGGCCTTAAATTCTAGGTAAATTGCACCCTTTCCTTTCTCGGAAACCCAGTAAGGTACAAACAACAAAAATGTGTTATGTATTTGTGTAAGAGGGAGTGGAGGTTGTATAAACTAACTGGTTTAAACATATGAATCTTCATGTGGCTAACAAAACTGGTAAATGAATACACTTTGCTTCCGTAGTCATGGTTTTAGTGAATAATATTGGCCAAAACGTCTGTTTTTAAAAAACAAAACAAAACTGCTATTTCCTCAGCACTAAAACATTTTGTAAACTCCAGTCAGTTTTGACAAATGGTTTCAGTGGAAACAATTGCTGCCCCTCAAAAGAAAACTCAAGAGGAAGAAAACAAAATGGAATATTTTGGTATGTTCAAAATCCAACATTTTGAATGTTTGGTTTAAAACAACTTATTATTTTAAAATTTCATATTACTGAAAATATTTAAATAGTCAAAATCAAAACAAAATGTCCCATTTTGTCAAAACAAAAATGCGTCATTTGACCAGAAGTGTGTGTGTGAGAGAATTGCTAGCAAACCAAAAATCCATTATTCACACAGCTCTGCTGGACAGCATCCGCAAATACCTTTAACTCCTTGGTTTTTATCATTGCACGGCTCTCTAGCAGAGAGGTAGGAATTCAGAGCTATGTAGGATAACTCTGTTTAACAAATTGTTCTAAGTGTATTCCAATTGGATTTTCTTTGTTTGAAATTTCAAAACCTTTTAACTTCTTAAATGTAGAAAATACCCTTGATCTCCTACAACTCCCACTTGTGAGGGCTTCTAATAGAGCTGCTTTTTTTTTTTTTATTATTATTATTAAGTCCTAATGTGCCTGTTCTTACTGTATAACTAAAGGTACATGGGCTAATAGCAGATTTCTGCTCCCCCTCCCCGACCAATGCAAAAAACCCTAATTGACTTCACTTTCCGATTCTCTTGCATTAAACAACACTGCCTTGTTTGCAGTGCAGGGGAAACTCTCTCTTTTTAAGAGCCATTTCTTTTGCTCTTGAGGTCATCTTTTGCCCTCTTCTTTTCCTTTTCCTTCCCCCTCTCTCCCCCCAGTGTACAAAAGTAGCATAGAAACATCTGGTCTAAATACAACCTGCCTGCATCCCTCTAGGATGGCACCGCGGAACAGATAGCTGAAGCAAGGACTGATGTTTCTAATGCTGTACTTCTGAGAACTTGACTGGTCTTTGCTTCTAATTACTGCTCTTGTCCTTTAACTGCAGATGCTTCTTTGCTCAGTTTTAACCAAGCAACAAGACCTGCTTTTCCTATGCTTGCTCTGCTAGAGTTTCAAATAGCACTGTGTGGAAAGCCTCTAAACTGTTTCTAATAATTTGTGGTCTAGCTTTGTAGCATCTCTCAATGCTTAGGAAAGTCAAACTGAGCTTAAAAAAAAGATGTGTTTTTTTTTTTTTTTTTTTTAAAGTGTCTGTGACCTTAGGCAATGGTAACAAAGGTCAGGAAGAACCTTTGTTCACAAAAGGCATTGTCAAGTCTTTCTCAACTAAGATTGACTTTGTCTTGTGATGTACAATATATTCTCTCAGGAATGTGCATATGTGACTTTCATTAGTATGAAGGATAGTTTGGTATGCACTGAACAAAAAATACCTTTCTGAAATAGAATGCTCTGGTTTGGCTAATGCTTTAGGCACAGCTCTAAAAGTATATAGCAGCCTAGCTGTAGAAGGGTAGAACTAAATGGGCAGTTTTCACAGATAAGCGGTAAGTAGCAGGATCTCAAAGGATCTGTACTGGGACCAGTATTGTTCAAGTGGAATCTGTGCTGGGACATTGAGGTGGCAAAGTTTGCAACTGATACAAAATTACTCTGGCTAGTTAAGTCCAAAGCAGACTGTGGAGAGTTACAGAGGGATCTCACAAAACTACATGACTGGGCAACAAAATGGCATATGAAATTCAATCTTGATAAATGCTAAGTAATGCACACTGGGGAAAAAAAATCCCAACTATCCATACAAAATGAATGGGTCTAAATTAGCTTTTACCACCAAGAAAGACATCTTGACATCTCTTTGAATAGTTCTCTGAAAACATGCCCTCCATTTGCAGCAGCAATAATAATAATAATTAATAAAAAGAGCTAACAAGGTTAGGGACCATTAGGAAAGGGATCGATAATAAGACAGACAATATCATTATGCCACTATAAATCTGTGGTACACCCACACCTTGAATACTGTATGGGGTTCTAGTCACCCCGTCTCAAAAAAGTTATATTAGAATTGGAAAAAGTCCAGAAAAGGGCATAAATGATGAGGGATATGGAAAAACTTCCATATGAGGAGAGGTTAAAAAGGCTGGGACTGTTCACTTGGAAAAGAGACAACTAAAGGGGGTGGGGTATGATAGAGGTCTATAAAATCATGACTGGTGCAGAGAAAGTGAATAAGGAAGAGTTATTTATCCCTTCACAAACCACAAGAACCCTGGTCACCCAATGAAATTAATAGGTAGCAGATTTAAAACATCCATAAGGAAATACTCTTTCACACTATGCACAGTCAACCTGTGGAACTCATTGATATGAGATGTTATGAAGGCCAAAAGGTTGTGTGTTTTTTTTTTTTTTTTTTTGAACCCAGTGATAGAGAAGCTCATGGAGGATAGCTCCATCAATGGCTATTAGCCAAGATGGTCAGGGATGCAACCCCATGTTCTGGGTGTCCCTAAACCTCTGACTGCCAGAAGCTGGGACTGGATGATAGGGGGTGGATAATTTGATAAATTGCCCTGATCACTCCCTCTGAAGTATCTGGCACTGGCCACTGTTGGAGGACAGCAATGGTGCCGGAACAATTTTTATAGGCGGGAGGAGCTCAAAGCAGAAACCATGTATTTGGGATGCTGCTGCACCCCTGTCTTAAAGTAGTAAGAAAGCCCCGTATCCAGTCTTAAATAGGTGCTGAAACTAGGGTATGTGGGCCATTGGTCTGACCTCATATGGCTGTATTTATGTTTAAAAGTTCACATTATTTCAAATATAGTAGTTCTTTGAAGTGCAGCATTTGCCAGGGATTACATTGTCAGGTCTCCTCCCTAGAGACATTTTGTATCCTTGTGGGACTGTACGTAAACTTTAATTTTTAATACAATGAAGTCCTAAATTGGCTTAACTTGATTCAGTAAGGTATATCCAGGCTAATGCAGGAAATTGCCATATCTGTCACATTTCCTTCCTTAGGATTCACAGCTGATGATTTCCAAAATATTAGCTACCTGAGGCTACATGTTTCCAGTTCAGGGGCTGGGAAGTGCTGCCTTGTAGAGTGTCAATACTTGTGTGGATAGATCAGACAGAAGATCAGATTTCTGAAAAAACCTGCTTAAGTGCCGCCCCCTGCCGTCATCCCCCCCTGCTTTTTTTTTTTTGCTCAGCTTCTTGAAACAAGCACAAGAAAGAGGGGAGGAGGGGGGAAGAATGCCAGAAAACCATATCAAACTTGCCAAAATCTTGCAATATTACTCATGTTTCAAGAAATACTATTGCACAAAACATTTCCTGGAAACTAGTGACTAGGTGGAATATTTCCCCTTGTGCCTCAGGTCAAGCTACAACGTGTTAGCTTTTTGTTGTAAAGAACCTGTGCTCGGTTGTTCATGTGCTGTAAGTGGCTTGGTCTAGTTTATACTGAAAGACTGCAATGAGTGTTTTAACCATGGTTCTGATGTTTGTGACTAGGTAGTGTTACATGGTAGCACTTTCTCCCTGTAGTAAATACTCTTCCTAGCAAGGCATGAACTCAAGAAAATGATGAAATTTCCTTTCTTTTTGTGTGTCCCACCAAGCACATTGCAATCTGATTTAATCCAGACTCTGCTATGGTATAGCAGATTTTGTGTAGGAAAAGTGACTATGGAGCTCCCAGATCAGGCTATTTTAGAGCAATTTTATGCTCTAAAATAGCATAAAATGACAAATGTACCCTTTGAGAAGGACAGACAAGCATGTCTGAGCTGTAGATGTTACTTTTTTTACTTTACATTACACTTCAATTTTTATCTGCCTTGAAGATCGCTGCCTCTCTTGCAAAGCATTGCTGTACATTGTGATGTTGCAACTTTGCAAACACTACAGATGCATGTCTCAATATCCTGTGTTTTCAGGATTGCTACTGATTTCTGCTGTGTTCAGACCTATTTGATTCTGCCTTTAATATGGACTTAGCTGTGTCTAAAGTAGTGCAGCAATAACATTAAACTTTATCAGGAATGCTTCCAAATGAGACACCATCTGCTCCTTCTAAACTCTAAATTGGTGACTTTATTGATTTCTATCTTTTCTCATGCAAAAAAGGTAGGGATCAAAACTTATCTCTGATCACTACTCTAAGACAATTGGCTGCGGAAAAAACCCAATATACGTACCAAAGTGTGTCTAGCCTGGACCAGTAGTGAAAGATAGAACTTTACATCATGGATGCCACTTATTGTAATTCATATTTTTACCATTTATTTGAAAAAAGTAATACCTTTAGAGGCCAAAAGCGCGTCCTGGTCTGACCTATTGCTCTGCACTGTACAGATATAATAGATATTTCCTGCTCCCAGGGCTGGATTAACTCTCCTGTGGGCCCGGGGTTATTAGATTTTGTGGGGCCTCTGTATAAAAGTCTTTTTCCTGGGAGGGAGTTCGGTGCAGGAGGGGGCAGGGGATTGGGGTGCAGGGTCTGGGAGGGAGTTTGTATACAACTCAGTATACAGGGAGAGGGAGGGGGATTCTGATCTGGGGCAGGGGGATGGGGTGAAGGAGGGGGTGTGAGGTGCAGGCGTTGGCCGGGAGGCGCTTACTACAGGCAGCTTCTGGCTGGCAGCACAGCAGGGCTCAGGCAGGCTGCTTGCCTGCCATAGCCCCATGCTGCTCCCATAAGTGGTCAGCTGCTAGCACATCTCTGTGGCCCCTGGGAAGAGGGGGACAGCATGTCTCTGTGCACTGCCCATGCCCACAAGCGCCACCCCTGTAGCTGCAGGGATGGTGCTGGGGGTGGGGGCAGTGTGTGGAGCCGCCTCCCCTCTCCTTCCCCCTGCCAGGGCCTACAGAGATGTGCTAGCAGCCAGCGGCTTCTGGGAGCAGCGTGGGGCTATGGCCTGCTGGCAGGCAGGCAGCCTGAGCACCTCGCTACACTGCAAGACTTTTAGCAGCCCAGAGTTGGAGATCGCTGCCTGATTTATTTTTGCGGGGCCCCGCTTGAGCCATGGCCCTGGGCTGCAGCCCTTAAAGTCCCTGACTTAATCCGGCCCTGCCTGCCCCCAAAAGTTTTGTCTTGTCATAGGATGGAAGGGGTGAGGGAAGAGAAGCTGCATGTGATGGCATGAGCATCTTTGATATCTTCATGCGGTTTCCTGGGAGAGGGAATCCCAGCAGAGGTACAAATGCTGTCTATTAAAACTATTGAGAGAAGGGATTAAAGCAACATGTAGCTCTATAACTCCATTAGGAGCAAGAGAAAAACAAAGGAAAGTGTAGGCCCTCTACTTAATAGGGAAAAAGAGCTAATAACTGATGACATCAAGAAGACTGAGGTGTTCAATGTCTCTTTTGTATCAAACTTGATTAAAAAGGCTGATTGGGACCAGGTCACAGTTAATACTAACAACTGGGGGAAGGAACACATTGCAGAATAGATGGGGGGGAAAAAATAGGTTCGATATATACAAGTTGGCAGGTCCTGACAAAATTCACCCTAAGAGTACTTCAGCTAGTTCTTGAAGTAATCTCAGAACCATTAGCAATTACCTTTGGAGGACAGGTGAGCTCACAGAGGATTGGAGAAGGGCAAATCTAGTATTGTCTTTAAAAAGTGGAACCGAGAGGACCTCGGGAATTAGACCAATCAGCCTAACTTTGATACCTGAAAAGATACTGGAACAAATTGTTAAACCACCACTTTTTAATAACCATGAGGATAATAGGCTTATAAGGAATAGCCATCACGGATTTATCAAGAACAAATCATGCTAAACCAACCTAAGGTCTTTCTTTGACAAGTTTACTGGCCTAGTGGATGGGGGGAAGCTGTAGATGTCATGTATCTTGATTTTTAGTAAAGCTTTTGACACAGTCCAACATGATATTGTCATAAGCAATTAGGGAAATGTGGTCCAGATTAAATTCCTATAAACTAGGTGCACAACAGATTGAAAGATCATACTCGGAGTAGCTATCTGCTGTCAAACTGGGAGTATGTGTATAAAGGGGTCCCACAGGGTCTGTCTTGGAACTGGTACTAGTCAACATTTTAATTAATGACATGGAGTGGAGAGTATGCTTATAAAATTTGCAGATGAGATCAAGATTGGTGGGGTTGCAAGAACCCAGGACAGATTAGAACTCAAAAGGATCTTGACCAATTGGAGAATTGGTCTGGAATCAACCAGATGAAATTCAATAAAGGTAAGTGCAAAGTACTACATTTAAGAGGAACCCCCCTCAAATGTACGACTACAAAATACAGAATAACTGCCTAGCTGGCGATACTGCTGGAAAGGATTTGGGGATGATAGTGGATCAGAAATGGAATATGAGCCAACAGTGTGGTGCAGCTGCAATAAAAGCTAATATCATTCGGGGGTGTATTAACAGTAGTGTCCCATGTAAGATATGGGAGAGAATATCTCGCTCTATTCAGAACAGGTCAGACCTCAGCTGGAGAAGTGTTCAGTTTAGGGTACCATACCTTAAGAAGGATGTGGACAATCTGGAGAAGGTCAAGAGGAGAGCAACAAATGATAAAAGGCTTAGAAAACCTGACTGATGAGGAAAAGTTAAAAAAACGGGGCATGTTTCGTCTTGAGAAAAGAAGACTGGGAGGAAGGGGGCGGTAGCTCCCATTAGCCTCGGGCCTAGGGTTGCCAACTGTCTACTCACACAAAATTGAACACCCTTATCTCTAGCTTATCTCTGTAGCCATGAGCAATAGAGTATTCCCTCTACACACACACCCCCACCCCCCCACTCTAAGGTGAGGTTCTTCTGACATAATATGACTCTGGCAGCTGGGGCATGGCTTATAGCTGCTTGGTCTCTGCTCTGCTTGGATGCTGAGGACCACTAATGAAACCTTTTTAAAAAAAAAAAAAAAAAAAAATCCTGTGATGATGTGTACTCTTGACTTTGTGAACTGGCATTCTGTTCTATTAAAGTTGGCAGAGTGAGTCTAGGATGACTGGTTTCCACTGACTCTTGCTGGCAGGATTTTATCTGTACCAAGACGCTTAAGAACAGGAACAAAATCGGAAGTGGTGTGTGTGATGGTTTGTCTGTCTAGTGAAGAGAACTTAATGCAGATGGCTTTCAAGGGAAGTACCGCTTACCCTATAGGAAGTTCTTTTAATGGTGAGCAAATGTTACAACATCAAATGCTATCTCTTAAATGCACACTTTTTTTCTCTTGGACAGTGGGCCACAATACGAATCCAGAAAGGAGTCAAACAGGAGCAGGCAAAGACACTTAAGAACTCTGCTTTCGGTGGTAAGAATTTTGAATGAAGAATGTCTCAGTAAGATTAACCTGAGGAAAATGGGGAACAGATTATTTTAAAATGGGGGAATAAGGAGCTACTAATCTTCTTAAATTACTATTGTAGCACCCAGAGGCCTAAGATCGGGGACCCACTGTGGCTGGCACTGTCAGGCACCTAGTAAAATACAGGCTCTGCCCCCAAGGATCTTGCAGGGAGGGCCCTTTGCAGCTAAGGCAGGGACGGCCAACCTGTGGCTCCGGAGCCACATGCAGCTCTTCAGAAGTTAATATGCAGCTCCTTGTCTAGGCACCGACTCGGGGCTGGAGCTACAGGCACCAACTTTCCAGTGGGCCAGGCAGTGCTCACTGCTCAACCCCTGTCTCTGCCACAGGCCCTGTCCCCACTCCACCCCTTCCCTCCCCCTCCCCTGAGCCTGCTGTGCCTCTCCCCCCTCCCCACCTCAGCCTCCTGCATGCCAGGAAACAGCTGATTGGGAGGTGCGAGGAGGGAGGGGGAGGAGCTGATGGGGCGGGGCTGCTGGTGGGCGAGAGGTGATTGGGGGGCTGCTGACGTATTACTGTGGCTCTTGGGCAATGTACACTGGTAAATTCTGGCTCCTTTTCAGGCTCAGGTTGGCCACCCCTGAGCTAAGGGTTTGATTCTGCTGCTCTTACTTGTGACCTCCTTTAAATGGTTTAGTCACTCTGCACTCGGTTGCAGGGCAGGGTCTAAATATAACATTACTTACATGGAATAGTACTGTACTCCAAGAATAGCGCCATTTATTTCAGTAGGCCTGCTTATGTAAGGTATTGCTCAGTGCGAAGGATGGCAAAACCTAGTTAATAGAGGGAAGCTAAGGGCAGGAGTGAGCATTATGTGCACTTCACAGATGGGATCTGAGGCTATGTCTACACTACGGCCCTTTATAGCAGCACAGCTGCACCACGAAGCCTGTGCTGCTGTAAGGTCTCCCACGTAGCCGCTCTTTGATGGCAGGAACCTGCAGGCATAATTAAACCACCCCCAACAAGTGGCGCTAGCTGCGTCGGCAGGAGACTCAATCCTGCCCACATAGCGCTGTCCACACCAGCACTTTTGTTGGTGAAATTGATGTCAGTCAGGGAGGTGTATGGTGGTTTTTTTTTTTTGTTTGTTTGTTTCCACACCCCGACTGACAAAAGTGGTAGTGTAGACAGAGCCTGAAGCTCAGAAGTCAAGTGACTTGCCCCAGGCCATGTAGTCTGGCCAAACTGGGAACTGAACTCTGATATTAATGCTGGTTCAGTGTCCCAACCACAAGGTCATTCTGCCTCTCAGTTAAATACTAGATCACATCAGTAGACGGCTCATGTGTGGCTACGCCTGCTACTGATTTCCTCAAAACATCTTGCGTAAGCAGGACTTCAGCTCTAGTCAGCACTTACACTTTGTCCCTGATCTCCAAGAGGTACCCAGCGATGGCACAGGTCTGTTTGATTATTATTATACCATAATAAAAACATTGGGCAATGAATATTGCCACTTCTAATGCAACTCTGAACAACTCCTTATGTTTTTCTTGGCTCCCTTTGCACTACGTGGACAAAGTTCAAATGTTGCAGTTCAATTTTTATCGTCTTATGAAATAAAATAGTAGGGGGTAGGGCTCTGCTTTCTTACAGGAACTGTTGGTACAACTGCCTGCAGGATTTTTCTCAGTTAAGTGAATACAATTGTGGCTTGTGAGCTACTGCTGACCAGGGGGGCTGCTGAACTGGTGCCAAATGCAGGCTAGCTGCAAGTCTGGCCAAAGATGAGTTATTTTCAGCAGCTCTTCAGGTTTTAGCCACCACCATCTTGGGGTGGTGGTGAACAAAAATGTCCAACACAAACAGGTGCCGGGGTAGGAAAGATGCTGGGGAGTGGAGAATGAACACTTTAAATATGGTTTGCAGCATTGGGGGAGGAGAAATCTGTGCCCAAGTCACAGTTACATTTCTTTGGCAGTGCAAAGTGGTCTTGGAGTAAGTGTAATTTACACTGGAAGGCTCTATTGCATTGCCAGAGTGGTGTAAAGGGACCTTAATGTAAATGAGATTGGGTCTCTGTTCTATACTTTTCCAAGTGGAGCACTGCTTGCATCTAGTCCTAAGCTGCTATTGTCTAAGGGACAAAGCATATGTATCTTCCAGAATAACTGAAGCAAGGATGAGAGTACCCACCTGTATCTTCTCTGTGGGGTGACTGTGGAGCTGTGGTGAGGACACATGGATTAGTTTCTAATGTTCATCCTACCCATGGTTTAGGAAACCCACAGGGAGAGAGCGGTCAGGAAGGAAAGAGAGTCTGCCTTGTTGCATAAGTGTCTGCGTTTTGGGGGTAGGGGTGATGAAGAACTGACCTGCTGCATAGTATTTGCAAATCCATGACACGCTATTCTGGCAGTCAGACATACGTGGCTCTGATATTGTTAGGTCACTATCTGAGCGGCACAGAGCAGCAAGTAATCCTTTGTGACAACAGAACAACTGTTTAAATCCATTCTCTGTTCAATTACCTAGTGATTTCCTCACATTTCTGTTATTAAGGCATCATACAGAGAGATGAAACCACTATGGAGAAGGAGATCGCAGGCCTGCACAGAGTAGACTTTGAACTCTCCGATGTGTTCTATTTCTCCAAGAAGGGGATTGAGGTTATTGTGGAAGATGAAGTCACCCAAAGGTTTTCTTCAGAGGAACTAGTCTCCTGGAACCTCCTTACAAGGACTAATGTCAACTTCCATTACATCAGCCTGCGTCTGACTATAGTATGGGTCCTCGGGGTCCTCATCCGCTACTGTCTCCTGCTGCCTCTTCGGTGAGCCAAGTGCTGGGAAACCAGGTTTTCATGTATGTGTATGTATGTGGTGACACACTGGGGTTCACTCAGGCCGGTAAGGGGTTCAGCCAACACTTCTTGCAACTCTGGGCACCTAGAATGCTCTGCTGCTGTAGCTCACAGCCCTGACACCAACAGCCAGCCTACAAGCATGGAGGTCTCACTCAGGCTCCCACCACCCACTTACTCTTTGTAAGGGGAACTCGCCAACCTTTCCAGCCGCAAATTCTCCCCCCAAGAACATCTTTCTGCAGCCCCTTTTATTGTAGCATCCACAAAACCTTATCAAGTTTGCTGCTCCTTCAAAGCAATAGTACAGAGAGCAGCTTATTAACTTAGCTGTGGGTGACAATCCTTCCATTTCAGTCAAAGCACTGAGTTCGTTTACAGTAAAAGGCAGACCAGTTTCTTAACAAAAGGGCATAGAGTTAAGTCATACCAAATGTAAGAAATAAAGCTAGAAATGGTTACAAACGCACAAATAAAAATACGCTTCTAAAATTAAACTTAATTTCAGAAGGCTACATTCTTGGTCTAAGCAGGTTTCTCAGCTATAGTCTATTTCCAGAGACTTTTAGCCATCTTGGATAATAATGGATAACTTTTGGGTTTTCTCCCCTGCTCTTTATAGTCCAGTAAACCTTTTAAATGTCTTCTTCTGAAAGGTATCCCCAGATAGAGTTCCTTTCCCCTGCTGGGTGCTACATCCATGTAGATGCCATACTGGCACTTTCCTGCTTGTGACTTTTACAATGCAAATGATCTTCTTGCAATCACAGATACAAATGAATAGCCCACTGTCCTTGGTCATACCTGGCTTGAAGTGTTGGCCCCTTTGTCTGGAAAACCCTGTTTAAACCAGACACCTCAGGGGAAGTCGATAAACATGTTTTAGTCACATTTTCAGCACATCTGTATAACTTTGTAGATTAACCGGACATAGGTATATCATGCAAGAATATTAATGATCAGGGAGTTGTTTTCCAATGATATTACATGACCCCTTTGCGATACAGATTATGACAACAATGTGTTAGGTGCAGTGAGCATGTCAGGTCTGACCAGAGTTACTGAAACGCAGCAGTAACCCACCACTGGGCCTCTGTCACATATGCACGAATGTGAAATGATCACTCTGCAGTTTGAGGTAACTGAGTCCTGCAAGAAACGATGACGAACATGCAAACTGGGCTTTAAGGTATCACGCTGCACCCGTCGCTGCGGAGTCTCGCACTGCTCCTTTTACTCCCTTCCCCCATCTTAAAATTGAAACTATTATAGGGGCTCAGATATTCATCAGATACTCTTCAGCATTCTAATGTTCTCTAGTACATCTAGTTAGATGTTTTTGTGACATGAATTACTGTAATTCCCCTCCAATAGGGATCTTCTTGCTGCAGACAAACAGTCTGGTCTCTTCCTTTTCATTTTTAGTGTTACCTTGGCTGCCATTGGGATTGTTTCAATGATTGTGGGAACCACTCTTGTAGGGCAGTTGCCAAACAGCAGGTAAGTGTGTGGGTTTTTTCCCCCTTAATTAACCTGTTTGGGTTGGATAGGGGGTGTGGGGTGCGGGGGGTGCGGGTTGGATAGGTTGGGGGTTCTGAGGAGGGTAATCAGGGGCAGGAAGTTGGAAGGGGAATATAGGGTTAGGGTTTGTGGGGGGGTACAGCCTTCCCTACCCAGCCCTCCGTATGCTTGTGGAACCCTGATGTGGACTTCAGGCCAAAAAGTTTGCCCACTCCTGGTATATGAGGAGAATGTCAACAGTGAAGGATATGGTGGTGAAAATGTGGTACTGCGCTGGTAAGAGGAGAGACTAACAGAGTTCCTGGGAGCAGAGGAGGATGAAGGGGAAAGCAAAAGACAAGCATGAGAGGCAAAATGGGGAAAGTCAGGTGGGGCAAGGAGAGGTGCAGAGGCAACAAACAAGGAAACAATACTTGCTGCAATGGAGAAACTCTGAAGTGTGATTCCAGTCCAAAGAGTGACTGGGAAAGGAAATATTTCTTGTGCGTGTTCTTCATTCTCTTTTTAGTGATCAAGGCTGTCTTGAAAAAGTGGTCTTATTTCCCTTGGATGTGCAGGGCCAGCCTAGCTCTGGGCCTTGAGCTGGATTCTAGTCCTCCTTTGCAGCACCAACAAAACGGTTAACTAAGTTCCAGTTGTGACACTTGTGCTAACCCACCATTTTAAGGGGATAGCGCCTGTGTAACTGAGAATCTATCTTGGCCTGGAGGGCCTCTCATTACTGATGCTTGTCAGAGTCCAGCTTGATTTGTCAGGGTCCAGGTTGACTTTGCAGGGAGGCAAACAACAACAAAACCCCCTCTCCTTACCTTTGAAGTGAGCATGCTCATTATGGAAATAACTGAGAATGAAACCCCATTGTCACTCTAAACTGCAGTGCTACTCTGAACAGCAGCTAAACACTCCTTCCTTCACTTGTTCCCCTGGTCTCCCTCTCTCTGGTTTCTCCCCAAGCTATCCAGAGGAGCCTGGGAGGTCTCTGCTGTGTATGTTGTCTCTACCAGTGGCATCACCACTTTTTATAGTATGGCAGCACCTCTGGGGAGTCAGTCTTGGTTGGGCTGCCTTTGTGCTGGGGTGTGTGTATATAAAATAAACACTCTGAGATGGCAGGCTTGTTGGAGTAGAACTATCTCAATAGACAAGACCGAGTGGGAGGTGAAGTGGTTTGCCCAAGGTGTTGTGGCAGAGCTGGGAATAGGACCAAAGTTCCCAGAATCCCAATCCACTGCCCTAAACACACTATACTATTGCAATAAAGTCTTGGCTTAGTCCTTGTAACTGGAACACTTTGCAAGGGCTGAGGAAAACAGCTTCTATTATAATTCCCTTCCAAGACTGTTTGGAGGTGTAAGTGTACATGTCTTACAGCACTAAAGATTGGCTAAGCGAACTGGTCCACCTGACGTGCTCCCGGATCCTCGTCAGAGCTCTGTCTGGTACCATCACATACCATAACAAGTGAGTAAGTCTGTGTTGCACTCCACTACTGTAAAGGGCAGAACCATCCCTTGGGTAGGACGAATCAGGGTGATGGCTCTGTCACCCATGCTTTGGTGGGGCCCCACAGGCTGGTGCGATTGGACGGTCCAGGAATAGACAAATCTGTCACTTCTGCCCCAGGCCCCACACCCCTGTAGGGATGGCCCTGGTAAAGAGGATACATAACTCTAGACAAATAGGACAAAGAGGGTAACTTGTTTTTTTGGTGGTGTCAGTGGTGGTATGTCTCAAAGCGAGGACCTCTTTTAATGAACTTTAGTCTGTATGGAATTAGCATGACTCTGCTACATGGGTAGAGTGGCTGAATGATGAAGGTGTTTGCTCAGTGTTTGCTTATTTGCTTATAGTGTGACAACTAAATCTCTTACCAGAAATTATTCTCAAAGCATGGTTCAAATGCTATTTAACACTGTTTTCATTAACAGTAGGTCTAGTCTGTAAATTGACAAATTGTTCACCAACAATTTTCTGTAGGCTAGAAAATAATCACAACCATATTGTAGCTTGCAGGTGTCTACAAAATTATTGTAACTGCTGCTGTTACTATTCCACTGAAATGCAGTCTCCCATGAACTAGTGAGACACTTGATATAATCAGCAAAGGCAACATAGTTATGTTTTGTACAGTTAAGTGAATGATGCTTCCTGTCATTGCAGGGAAAACAGACCACAGAAAGGAGGTATATGTGTTGCCAACCACACGTCTCCAATAGATGTGTTAATCCTGACTAACGATGAATGCTATGCAATGGTAAGAGAAGTGAAGACCTATAAATGTTGATTTAGACGGTAGCGATCAGGAGGAGGCCGCTAAAGTTTGTGACCTAAACTAGGGTCTCACTCCAGATGTCTAGAATAAATGCTATGTACTAACCCAGTGGGTCACCAGCCTCTGACTATGGGAAAGATCTCTGACTTCTCGCAGCATTTTCCAGAATAAACGTGCATCCTGAGATCCCAGATAAACTCCATGGCTTCTGCCAGGTCGTGTATGAGCACTTGGCCCCTTCAGACCAAAGTGTAAATGAGAATCTTGAACCACTGCAGGAGTCACAGAAATGGAATCTGTTGGATCACTTATTAAAAATGCATTTCTTTACACTGCATTGTTAAGATTCAGGTATGTCTACATGGCAGATGAAGGTGTGATTGGGCATATCTACACTAGCTTTAATCTCACGAATTTAGGTAACCGTAGTAGTGAAGATATGGTAGTACAAGCTGGCAGCCCCAGTACAAGCCCAATGAGCTACACACTCAGGTTGCTAGTCTGCTAGAGCCTATGCCCACTGCATCTTTGCATCTGTTACTCGTGCTAGCTAGATTAAAGCCTATCCATCCTACAATGACAAAATTTGTGGTGTAGACATACCCTAAGTTATTGCTCAATGCTCTAGAACTGAGCCTCTGCTCTCAATCCTTTTTTCAGTGTAAGGAAGGAAGGGGGTATTTGGTCCTTGAGCAAGGTTGTCTCAGGTGTCCAGGTTGAAAGTTGGTGGCCAGTAGAATTGCTGTGAATGCACTATTCATAAAGTGCACCTGGGAATAACTCGGACAGCACAGGTGCCTGACCAGCAATGGCTTGCTCTTCAAATGCAGACTGAGACACTCTGCATTACAATAGAGCAGATAGTGATAAAATGGAGTTAATTCCTGATAGTGACTAAGACTACTTCTGACTTTCATGAAGGGGCCTAGCAGCAGGCCTCCTTCAGCCCCTGTGATCAAGTGCTGGAGGTGTATTTTGGGTGTAATGCTGAAGGAATGGCTTGTCAAGTAAAACTCCTGCTACCATCTGATCTGTCTAGCAGATCTTCTTATTGCTGTTGTCGTGGAAGCTGTGAAGAAGGCTTTGGGAGAGGGATGTTGGCTCTTGTGTGTGTTACTAAAGCTGCCCACTGTGAGGGTCATGACCTAACTAAACTGGGTGTTAGTCATTCAAAAGAACAAGTCCAGTAACATTCTGCTGCGACAGACTTGTTCCGAGGGAAGACCCTCTCAGGGTGCTGGAGCCCAAGCCCGACAAGTCCATACTGCAATTTTTACAACCCACAACCTGAGCCCAGCGAACCCAAGTCAGTCGCAGGTGTTCTATTGCAGTGTAAATATACCCAGTGTGTCCTGCCTGTAAAAAGGCACCCACAAATAATGGCAGGAGCTGACTATCTTTTGTGGTGGTCTGCCCATCATGCAGCTTAAGACTGACATTTGAGCCTGGCTACAGGTAGTGCTCTGGGGATGAGATGCAGAATAGAAATCTACTTTGTAGCTGAATTATTGGGATTGTGAAATGCCCAGAAGTAACAGGTTAAGATGGGGGCATCTCAGTGTAGCTTGTGATGTGGTAATGGCACAAAGATGGTATGAAACTCTAACTTTCATCTTTAGTAAATGTTAACTTTCCTATTGTAACGCTTCAGTGACTGACAGTACCTAAAATCTGTGTAAGTCACTGGTAGATCAGAGTACGGCAAAATATTTTGCCTAAGAGGTTATAAAAGTAAAGGCAGAGGACAAGGTTTGGAATGGAAAGAGGAAGACTTCTCTTAAGTATTGATGCTAAGTGCATTATGAGTAACATCTTTCTGTTCATGCAGTTGGTGCAGAGTTCTTGGTGTGCATGCAAAAGCATGTAAAACTTTCCAAATTTAGATGGGTTAATACTCACAGATATATGCTCACCCTAATATGTATGAGATGACCTAGTGCAAAATAATGAAGAGACCAAGACAGTACAAACTCTAAACTATTTTGTAAAAGCAGAACTTCAAGTGCCTTTAGTAGCCACCATATTGGTTTGAACGTGCTTAAAGGGATTTCTAGCTGTGTGCAGAGACTGTTCATGGGGGTGAGTGGAAACCTGACACGTCAGAAGAATGCAGCCTCAAGGGTCTTTTGCGATTTTTCCTGAAGATGCACAAAAGTAAATGCTTACAAAATAGTTGCCTCTTTACTTTCTACTGTCTATATATTCAGGGTTTGAACCATGGTTGTATAATATTTAAATAGTGCTAAAAGACCAACTATCCAATACTGTATTTTCTAGGTGTCTAGGAAATGAATGCTTTTACCGGATTTCTTTTTTTGTACATTGCAAAGCTCTAGTTTGGGAGATACATAACTGTATTTTAAATAGGCATTAAGCAGATGGACTTTCATTTTGTCATGAGTTTCGTATAGTAGCCTGTCTCATTTGGGCTTGCAGGTTGGCCAGGCTCACGGGGGTCTAATGGGACTTATTCAGAGATCCACAGTCAAAGCCTGTCCCCATGTCTGGTTTGAACGCTCAGAAATGAAAGACCGCCACCTAGTGACAAAAAGGTAAGGAATGGGCAATAACTCGGCTGAGTGCTGCTGTAGCTGTGAAAAATAGCATT
Organism: Chelonia mydas; assembly: GCF_015237465.2. Lineage (NCBI taxonomy): Eukaryota > Metazoa > Chordata > Testudines > Cheloniidae > Chelonia > Chelonia mydas. The sequence goes on from NC_057852.1 coordinate 19,042,923, forward strand.
ATTCTAACCATAACAATCCTAGCATCTGGGATCCCTAGTCATGGGCCAGAACCGCATTGTACAAACACAGAACAAAAAGATGGCCCTTACTCCATAGAGCTTACAACCCAAGTATTACACAAGAGACAGACATACAGGCGGGGTAGGGGCAATAAGGAAACGGTAAGTCATTGGTCAGCATGATAGGCAGTGGCCTTGGCATGCCAGTAGCCTAACAATCTTGCCCCTTCTGGAGGGTGAAAGGCTAGACTGTAGAAGCACTTTATCTGCAGTGAATATATCTGGCCACCTTGTTCTAAATGCTAAACACCTTGTAGAAACACTGGGAATACCAGGACTCAACCTCCTTCTATGATTGTGTATTACCATAGTCTGGAGTGATGTGGATTGCAGTTGTTTGCAACATGCATGCAGTGAATGGAAAAATTACAGTTGTGGGAGCAATCCTACACTATTTTTCTTTGGGAATATTACTATGCATCTAATTAGCCACAGAAATGGAACTTGGATGTTACCCACAGATGGGGAGGGAATAGGCAAGTGTGTACTTGCAAACGAGTGCTGAGATACTGCAGAAATGGGGAAAAATTTTAAAAAGTCATTAAGCACTCTTGGGATCTCTTCCTATAGTAAAATAGTTTGGACAAAAGGTTCTAGTGACAAAGATGTTCCAGGTGCGACTGCACAGGACTTCTGACATGGAGTTAATCTGATAGCTCTGCTGCCAGGGTCACTTGGTGTGCAGGTACCCAAGTGTCTTGCTGTTTCTTTCCACAATTATAATCTAAATAGTTTTCCCACACGAATGTCAAGGAAAAGCCATATGAAATCCCAAACTGGGACTTACTGTTGGGAGGTAGGAACCTAACTTTACTCACAAAATATTAATTTTATCATGAAATAGACATTTCAGCAAAAGCTACAGGTAATTCTTCTAAATTGGAGCCTTCTAAAAACCACAGACTTGCTGGTTTTAGATGAAGTTACCTACAGTACTGAGCTCCTCCTGGAAAGGGCAAGATTTCCTCAAAGAACAGTATAGTCATGTAGCAAAGAAGAACTTTCCCTTAGCGCAGTACAATAGAAATAGTAGTACTATATTTCAAGTATCTATGAAGTTTGTAGTCTAGCGTCAGGTTTGTTGTAAAGGGCATCACTCTCCTGACTCCGGAATGGAGTTGTTCCTCCTTAGAGATCTGAGTCTGGTATAGCTGACCTCCCATCATGGGAGGGAACAAGGGAGGGAAGCTCTTATTAACTGGGGAGAATCGTTCTCTCATCCTTCTTTCTCTTCTTGCATACCTTCACTAACTACTTCATTAACAGAAGATAATGGAAGCGTTTTTTTGTTTTTGTTTTTGGTTTGGGGGGGAGGAGAAGACAGGAGATGAAATCTTTATCCAATCATCCTGATCATAATAACCTTCCAAACTAAAAACTTTCAAACTAAGTTTCTGCCCCAGTTGATTCAAAGGAGCACCTGCTGGCTGGAGCTGGATTCCAATGCCAGGTGTTTGTATCCTATCCTAAATTTTGTGTAGAATTTTCAGGGTAGTCCTTATAAGGGATAAACTTGTCTTTCACCTTGCTGGCTTCTAAATGGTAGATTGAAGGGGCATTCCAGAAAGTCTCCTCAACCAAGATCAAGGAGTGAGAATTTTGGGCATTATAGATATTTCAGAAATGGAGAAGGCCTATGATTAAATAACTAGAACCAAGGTTATTTAGCCTTTATCAAACTTGCATATTTTGCTCAGCCTGTCTAAGTATTGCAATCAGTGGGGCTTCCACCACTTGAGTGTGCCACAGCCTAAAGTATCTTACTGCCAAGAAGTTTTTTCCGGATAGACAGCCTAAAACTTAAATTGAACTTTATGCCATTCATCTCTTGCATTAACACTACTTCCTCTCAGTGCGTCAGCCCTTCAAATACTTGTTGTTGGTTTTTAACCCCCTCAGTTATTGCTTGTGAATCTTGCAACAGAAGTGCTTCTTCACAAACACCCTTATTGAAAACTTTCCTCTTCTTACCACAGTATATTAGCTACTTATTACTAGAGCTTGCCACAAAAGCATGATTTTTCATGGGGGGGGGGGAATCTTGCTGGCTCTTTCCAACAAATTTTGACTTGCTCTACTTATTGCACTTAAAAATCAGAACCGTTAATAGAGGCTAAACGTGAACTCGTGCATGCATGCGCGCTCTCTCATATCCATGCGCAAGAGAGCTGGGGATGTCCCTTTTGAAGTAAAAATAATTGGTGAAATACTGGGTAGGACTAAATATTAAAGATGTTTGGAGCTGAATCTAGGCTCAGATGGTATTCCTGTTATGAATTACAGATGCATAGTGATATGTTACATCAAACATTGGCTTTTGGTTTCTGTTGAATGTACATACATGACTAGAAAAATTAATCTTGTTTCAAAATGTATTGCTTAAACATCCTTCTTTCTGCTTCTACAGACTGAGAGAACATGTAGCAGCTAAGAACAAACTGCCAATCTTAATTTTTCCAGAAGGTAAGAAACTCTCATTCCACTGGATTTAGTTGTCTTCTCAGTGCTTATGTCACTCTTGGTTGTCCTGCTGTGACTCCTATTGCTCAAACAGATCTTGTTCCAAACTTGTAATAGGAAACATCTAGTGTCAGGATGCCCCAGCTTCTCCCAGAAATGGTGGGATGAAGGGGAAGAAGGCTGAAAGGGTTTTTCCCACAAATGGCTTAATCCTTCTTCTCTGATGCAGAGATACACAACAGGCTATCATGCATGGCCTCCCTGCTTCTACCTACCTCTCCATCCTCTTCCCCCAAACCTCAACCTTAAACTCTTCTAGCCCTACAGGGAGGGGAGCACTGCCCCACCATTCTCTGACCTCCAATCTTTAGGCCTGGACAAAGCACAGACATTGGAAAGACTAACTCATTCTTGTTGGAGGTGCTTTTTACTGTTCCCCAGTGGCTGCTTGCTTTGCAAACTGGTATAATCCTGCTGTCTGACTCCATTAGAATACATAACAAAGGTTTCCTGACTGCAAACGCTCTGACTTCTCTTTTGTCCAGGCACTTGTATAAACAACACATCAGTAATGATGTTTAAGAAAGGAAGCTTTGAAATAGGAGGGACCATCTATCCAGTTGCAATCAAGGTAAAATAAAATAGCAATATGTCTCCAGACACTGCTGTTTACCTGTAGAAAGGTCTGGCTGCTGGGTGGGTGGGAGACGGACAAGAGTTTGTCTCAGTACAGTTGCCAGTAGAAGCACATGCTCTGCAACTGGCCCTCTGGTGTACTTGGCCATTGGAAAGCAAACAACTGAATACCCATGAATGAAAGTAATTCAGTCTCTTTAGAGTTGCTCTTCTGAAATAAGTGGAAACCTATTGGTGGGTTCTGTTGGAGTTTGCCTTACAACGTGGAAGACTGGAGAGAAGTTAGGAAGGGGGTGGTCTGACCAGCCCATGAATTAACAAGTCAATATTTGAAGGAATAGGAAAATGAAGCTTGTAATCCAGGCTAGACTTGACACCCCTGTAAAAAATATACATTATCTCCCCATGCTGCACCTCTGGGGGTGGAGGCCAATGTGTAATGGTTACTAATGTCCTCCTATACAGCCTTCTGAGTTAAATGCCATAACACGTGTTTACACCTTGGATCTATATTACTTAAACTTACTATTTTTGCCTTTCTGTAGTATGACCCTCAGTTTGGAGATGCGTTCTGGAACAGCAGCAAATACGACATAGTGAGCTACCTGTTGCGAATAATGACGAGTTGGGCCATTGTGTGCAACGTCTGGTACATGCCACCGATGGTCAGAGAGGTATTTTTGCATGTGGTTGATTTGTATAGGATGTAAAATAAGTATGGCTTAGAGAATCAATCTTAAATTGAGCCTCCTTCAGTGCTCTTAGTAGCATTGTTCAACTTCTTTTTAAATTTTGCATTTCTCAGTGTATTTGAGTATGAAATGTATCTGCAGTATATTAGCTGTTTGAAAAAGGAGGCTGTCCCTGTCCATGTAGTGTTGCTCTGGAACTAAATGCTGATGGCACAATGGCTACACAATTACTCATGCTAATGTGAGCTGTGCTGCTAAGAATAACACTCTGTTTGGAAAATTGGTTTATTATTAAGTCATCAATCTGTCTGAGGGAAACTTTCTCCATCTTGCCATCACTTCAAAAACAGACCTAAAATGTATGCTAGATTTGCCTGGGAAGTGTGTGATTTAAATTTGCATGGAAAGTGTGTGATCTTCCATTTAGTATCAAGTTGCAGATGAGGAGTGGACTAACATCCTTTGAGGAAAAGAAGGCTAAAAACTAGACATTCAGAGAATGAGCTTAATGTGTCAAAGCTCCCCCACACCCTCCCCCTCCCCCCAAAAAAACCTAACCGAAAAACCCCGAACAAAACCGGACAAAGCCTAATGCTCCGAAAGCAAAAGCTTTCTGGTCACAACCTAAAGAATCTGTAGGACTTGTAGCAGAGTTGTGTGTTTTTTTTAAAAAAATAAATAAAAATCCATAGGTAAATTGACTCTAATTTGCATTCCGTGTAGGAAGGAGAAGATGCTGTCCAGTTTGCCAACAGAGTGAAGTCAGCCATTGCTCACCAAGGAGGACTGACTGAGCTTTCCTGGTATGAGATGTGATTTTGCTTGCACTTAATATGACATTTTTGCATGCATGTCTTTAAGTCTTAATGGCTATAGAATGTGGTTCAGTCTCTCTAAACTGTCTAGGGGACTTAGACACTACTTCACTATATAATTGAAGATGTGTTAATCCCCTAGACAGTTTTGACTGCCTCAACCTTTGTGTTCTTTAACTTAAATGGTCTTAGCCAGGATATGGCTAAGGATAGATAAAGAGGGAGTTGGCTATTCAGGCACTTTCATATGAAAGAAGGTTTTCTTAATAATTTATATGATGACAATACAGAGCTCTTGAACAGTGGGTTTCAGCTAAAAGTTTCAAAGCACAATACAGTCTTCCCCGTTTGACAAATAGAAACTAAGGCATGTAGAGGTAACATTACTGTAGTGAAGAGACGCAGCAGATCAGGAGCAGAGCTGAGACTAGGACCTAGGTCTGCAGAGCTCCTATCCATTGAACATCCTGCCTCAGTATGGGTTTATGGTACCCCAAGAGCATGTAATGCTATAAAATAAGTGGATCATGCTGAAAAAACTCCAGAGCGAGGCCCTGATGAGAGCAGTCAAAATGCCCAAGTGGATTCAGTGCTCTACAGAGCCACGAAGGATGGGATATGGAATTTATGTAACATAAGGGACAAATGATACTATTCACGCAAGCACTACTGTCACTGAAGTCAAGATGAAGTTACATGGGTGCATATATTTAAGGGCTTTGGCCCAGATCATCAAAGGCATTTAGTGGCTCAACTCCAACTTCATTTTTTCCCTAATGTTGAAGTCTAACTGCATCCTTTCTGTCTTCTGTGCTCCAGGGATGGAGGTCTGAAAAGGGCCAAAGTCAAAGACACTTTCAAGGAGCAGCAGCAGAAAAACTACAGCAAGATGATAGTAAGAAATGGATCAACAGGAAATCTATCAATGGGAGCAGAATCCAACTGAATTCCAGCTTTTCCAACTAAGCTTCCCAGGACTAGCTCTGACAGGAATACTGTGGGTTTTTCACTGAGGAAAAACCAAACCTATTCTAATGTGTGTGAATATCCTTTATGTGGATGGGGCAGAACATACAAATGGGGCAGTATTTTGTTATGTATTTTTATTGCAAGCATGATATTCCACTGAATTGCAGCTCCAGGTATCATGGAATAGAACCTGACTTAAAACTGGGGGTGGGGGGAGAAAAAGTGCAGTTTTAAAAAACAGTACATGACTCTCTTGAGTCTCTGAAAGGGAAGTGAAAACAGTGACTCTGGTCTGACGCTGTGTGTGCAAATAACTCTTCTTGCTAAAGTCACTCGGAAGTTGGAAACAAATTTGTTTCCTGAACAGCTGCTTTCTCTCTCATGCTTGTAGGCTGGCTTTTTTGTTGTACAGTTCTTAACTAATCTTGCGGTTTGAGTGATGCAGGTCTGTTTGTCTCCATTGGTTTGTATTTCTATGTATGTGAAGTAGGGAGGTGGTGAATAACCTAGAATGACAGACACTAAACAGTGGGGAGAGAGGTGGGCAATCAGAACAACATCCTCTTCAAACACAACCAGGACCTTGGATGGCCTCTAACCCTAGAATTGCCTCTAATGGAAACTGATACCTGAGAAGATATTTAGGAGATTCCTCTAGAAACATCTCTGCATACTGGAACTATTCCCTAAACTACTGTGCTTCTTCAGACTGGGTACAGTAAAGGGAAGAGATGATTGGGAGCTCCATAACTGAAAATGGATACCTCTGTATTATAGTAGATGCATTTTTATTATAAGTGCAGTAAATTCTTCTTTTTGCATAATGCTAACAGCTTAACAAAAATCGGTGGGGATCAGCTACCACAACACAGCTCATACTTGGCTGGGCTAGCAATATCTATTACAAACCAAAACAGAATTCATGTGTCATTTGCAGTAAAAGAAATGGCCTGTTGGGAATGCACATGTACTGCAGCCTTATTGTAAATGGGAAATAAATTCTATATTTCTAATGGGTCTCTGGTAATGGTATTTTTCTTCTAACTTGTTCGTTCTGGCTTCTATTTCTCTTCTGTTGGGCAATGGTTTGCAGTGTGGCTCAGATCCACAAAGGGACATGGGCATGGCAACACCTAGCCACCCAGTGGGATCCATAAACACTGAATTAGCCACCCGGGATTCCTAGATAATGCCTAGGGAGAAACAGGTGCCTAAAAAAGGGATCCACAAAAGCCAGCCTGCTAGGTGGGGAGGCACCTAAGCTAGTCAATGGCAGATGCTGAAGAGAGGGGTGTGGCCTATGCCCTGCCCTTCTTAGGGCATTATGCAACCATCTCTGCTCAGAATCCACAGATGGGAGTCGGAAGCCTAAGCAGTTTCTTGCAAGGGTGGTAATGGCAGAGGAAACCTCCCTTTAGTCCCCTCATTAGGGAACTCCCCAGGTTCAATTCTTCCCTGTCCCTCCCCGCCTGACGGGGAGCAGGGAATTTTCCACCTCTCAGGTGAGTGTCCTAACAGCTCGTGTAAGTAAGCATTACTCTTGTGCTCTCTGTGGCCCAACGCATCTTATTTATACACAGTGGAACAGCTTCAGCAGGAGATTCCCATATCTGAATATCCCATAGTCTACTGAATTATTTATTTTTTGGGGGGTACTCATTCTTTGCTCTCTAGCCATTTTGTGTGGAATTAGGTATGCTCAGAGCATGCCTCCTGAATTGGGCTGTGCCAGTGCAATAGATGGGGCAATACCTGATTTGAGGCTCCTGCTATATCTTAGGCCCAGAGCCGCAGTAGGATTTAGGCACCTATGTTCCTACTTAACGCACTGTCAGAAAACAAAGTGAAAATAGTAGGAGATAAATCACTGAAGTCAAGGTTGACCTCAATGAGAGTTGGATCTGGCTCAAGTGAGTATAGCTGCATGCTACAATTCTGGAGTCTAACTATTTTAATCAAACCTCTGCTAACATAGGCCCACTTTTGCCTTTGATTTAAAAGAACAAAATGACTTAGTGGCACTTGTATGCAGGGAAAATAAATTGCTTCAACACAATGCGCACTGAACTTGAAACTAGAACAGGAGGGAACCCCAGAGACACTACTTACAATTAACTTACAATTAAATGCAAATAACAATGAGCCTCAGTGCGAGAGCCTGTAATAAACTATTAACTCATTTAAAAGAGGGGGAAAAAAAATAAAACCTTCCCTCTGCCATGAGAGAACCTATTTAATGCTGAATAGGTCATTATAAACTGGGGATTTCCTGTATACTCCTAAATATGAAAATTGCTATTCTTTAATTGAAAATTATGGGCCCAAACCTATAGGTACATGAGAGAACCTCTCTCAGGTGAATTCCTTCCACTGAAGTTAGCCATGTTACCGACCTGAGCAGTTTTGTGGGTCTGATTTGAAACTCGGTGAAGGTCTTCCGTCAACTTAATTGCATATTGGATTATAGCAGGGGTGGGCAAACTACAGCCTGGGGGCCACATCCAGTCCTTCAGACGTTTTAATCTGGCCCTCGAACTCACACTCCAGCTAGGCAGCAGGGTCAGGCATTTGTGGCTCCGCATGGCTCCCAGAAGCAGCAGCATGTCCCCCATCCGGCTCCTCCAAATAGGGGCAGCCAGGGGGCTCTGCATGCTGCCCCTGCCCCAAGCATGACCCCTACAGCTCCCATTGGCCTGGAACCATGGCCAATGGGAGCTGCAGGGGCAGTGCCTGCAGATTGGGCATCATGCAGAGCTGTCTGGCCATGCCTCCACATAAGAGCCAGAGCGGGGGACCTGCTGCTTCTGGTAGCTGCTTGAGGTAAGCACTGACTAGAGCCTGCACCCCAACCCGCTCCTGACCCAGCCCTGATCCCCCTCCTGCCCTGTAAACCCCTCAGTCCCAACCTCCTGCACCTCATCCCCACTCCCACCCTAGAGCCCGCACCCCCAGCCGGAGCCCCCGGCACCCAACCCCCTGCCCCAGCCTGGAGCCTCCTCCCCCACCCTGAACTCCTAATTTCTGGCCCCACCCAAGAGCCCAGACCCAAGCCAGAGCCCTCACCCCCTCTCTTCACCCTAACCCCAATTTTGTGAGCATTCATGGCCCACAATAAAATTTCCGTACCCAGATGTGGCCCTCAGGCCAAAGTTTGCCAACCCCTGGATTATAGCCTCCATCTTCCAAAGTGATTAGTAACTTTTAGGGACCAAAGGTGATGTACCTTAAGTGGATACAACTTTTCAGAAAGTGCTAAGCATCCAGGAGCTGAAAATCTAAGTGTCTTAAGTTGGCACCCAAACTCACTAATCAAGTTTGAAAATTTAGGCCTAAGTCTTGGCTGAGTGCATCCTAGGATATGGAATAAACATGGCTCATAGATTTTATTAACACAATGGGAAAAGTTGCTTTTGTCTTTTTGAGTGGAGGAATGTGGTATCTCCACTCAAAAGCAGCAGAGAAATTTGATTCAAACTCTTGAGATAAAAAGAATCTTTGGGCAGAGACCAAGCATTTAAAAAAAAAAAAAAATCAGCCCAAAAGGCAAAGTATTCTGGAAAGCTTAGGTGCATATGAAAAAAGGGGCAATAAATGAGATTTGGCTTGGGGATGAGGGATGGAAAGGAAAATCTCTGAGGCTATGGTAATCCTGTTAAAAAACAAAAGCTCTGAGTAGCTCTGCAATAAGGAGCAAATTTCAGAGTTCATTTTGAATCTTAAAACTCAGTTTGGTAAACTTGAAGCTTTGTTATTACAAGGACAGCAGAAGCAGCAACCGCTCCAAGGTTGTATAAAAGCTTCCCTTGTAAACCCCTGTCTTCTTGCTCCTAACTTTCTGACGTTTTTGCTGTATGGGCTGAAATTTTCCTGGCTTGGTATCTACTTGAAAATAATTCTTAATTTGTAGAATTTTGGGGGTGGGGGGGGAAGAGGAGTGGGATAACAACCTCTATTTAATAAAGAAATGCTATAGATGTAGCAGTAGAGGGAACTTAAAGTAGGCTAAGAGTTCAAATTTAGCATTGATGTAGTCTGAGCAGAGGAGGGTTACATTTAAGAATCCTGGAGAAAAACTGGCTGAGATTTGTGTTGTGGTTATGGGGCTAGTTACACCCCTGCCCCTTTCTGCTCTCATAAATTTGCCTAGCTTTGTCAGTGAGTAGTCCTGCTGAAGTCAATGGCAGTGCTCCTATGTGTAAGTGTCTGTGATGGCTGCCATCTTGGCCAGCACACCAATTAAGTGGGACAGAACTGCATTATGAGCCTCTGAAAACAAGCTACTGAAAATTTTTTTGTAGGACTTTTGTGTGTGGGTGTGGAGCTTAACATTTTTTCCCAAGGAAAAATACCTTGTCCATTAATGTCTAATTTAACTGAATATTGTATAGAAGGAATGTGGGATAAACCAAGGGCTCCTGGTACATTTAATAAGTCTTTTTTTGTTATTTGTAAAATGAAAAGTGTCTAGGGTAAACTGGTTTCTGTTTGAATCATTTTCTTTCTCTTCCTCCATGGAGTGTACTTGATCACGGACAACTTGCCAAGAGTAGCACACTTATTAAAAATATAAATTAGCCCCCCCCCCCCCCCAACCAAAGACTGAAAATATGTAAGTGTATCTTATTTGCCACCAGGTGGCAATCAGCTCTTTACTGCTACCCAGGAACGAAAGGCTGCAGGACACCACTAAGAAGCAGATAATGCAGAGCTAGAAGCACCCACAAGAACCCCTTTCTAAAACTAAATTTCTTCTTTCTCTTTTTCTTTCACTGTGTATGGTAAGAGTTGCAATGAATGCTTGATATTATACCCATCAACTCCTTTTCTTTCTCTTATAAGAACTACCAGGGGCGGCCGGAGAGAGAACGCATAGACTCCCTTATTCTGTGGTTATGGGCCCAAAATCTAATACTGTAGTAGCATTGGGATAAAATCTGTTGAATGGTCAGGGCCAGGTCTACCACCTACTAGAAAGGTCTGTGCAGGATAAATGTGCATGGTCTTATTATAAATGGCAGGAGTTTTAGTAGGAAGGACTCTGCACTCTCTGGAGGGTGTTATTTCAGTAAATGTAAAATGCCTCAACTCATTATTAGTAAACTACTCAGTCTTCTGAGGAAACTTTCCATTCAATATAATCATTCCTCAAACTAATAGTCTGTCTCAGGTGATTCTGCATCTGATCAGGCTTGAAACAGTCCTGTCAACTCTCAAACTATACAATATTTGGATTTAAAGCCTCAGACCCAGCTCCTGGACTCATATGACCATCTGAATATTAGTGCTCATTTTAAAACAATTTTTTTTAGCCCCCATGGAAGTGGAGGAAAACCAAAGGGCTCACAATCCAGAAGGCAAACAAGCACCACACACTTATTTTGTTAAAATACATGATTTTTCAGCTAATCACATGACTTATATTATGATTCATAATTTTTAACAGTTGGGGATGTCGGTGCTGAATAGTGTGAGAAGTGCCTGTCCTGTAGCATGGCCAATTCAAAGCATAAATATAAGAAATCTCTTGTGATGGACCTACCACTTACATTGGGGAAGTCTGAACAGGAGGGTTTTTGAAGTAGGACAGAGAGAAAGTCCCAACTTCTCCTTTTCCTCTCCTTAGCTCAACCCCCTTTCCTCTTTTTCATACAGTCTGGGGAGCTGGCTGGAGAAATTTTGCAGGGTTGGTAGAAGGGGCAGTAGAAACTAGGATAAAACATTTATTTTTGTACAGATGGCAGGATATTGGGGGAAAGACCCTGACAACATCATGCCTGTTTTCTGGAGACGGACGGTCTCCCTACTGGCACGGCATTTCACACTTCTGTCTCTGGGCCCAGCTGGAATCTAGATGTCTAAAGGAGCATACATCTGAGGTATTTTCTTCTCTCATTAAGTTTCAGCTTTTCCATTCTGACTGCTTCTATAGCCCCTCTCACCACTGTACCTAAACATCTCTCAAATGCTAGTGACTTCATCCTCACAACACCCCTTTTATTATCCCCACTTTAGAGATAGGGAGCTGAGTCACAGAGACTAAATAATGACTTGCACAAGGTCACACAAGACTATGGCAGAGCCAGGAGATTAACCCAGATCTTCTGAATCCCCATCCAATAGTTTTACCACAGGGCCATCCCCACACGACCCTAACGGAGGATTGCTTTGAGTTTGCTTTGGACAAAGGGCCTTTATACTCCTGTTTTAGTGACAGTCAAATTGGGTTCTGTAATTATTTTCATGTCACGTGAAGGCTTCTCATATAACATAGTGCACTGTAAGTATTGGTCTTTTGGGTTTTTTAATTAATTTGTCCCAGATTTAAAAGAGTTTGACCCTTAATGAGGTTTGTCCTAGGTATATGAAATTGAGTCAACTGCTAGATAAACTTGGGCCATTGCCATCTAGTTGTCTTACTCAGTCAGCATAAAGAGAACTGTGGAAATCCTTGAAACAATAGTCTCTCCTTGGAAATTTGTTATGAATAATCCAGTAGTGCTGCAGGAGCCTCTAGGACAGGGTCTAAGTGTCACTGTGTAGTTAGACTTATGAATGAGGCAGTTTCTCTTGCCCTCAGTACTCAACAGATCCACAGAGGTCTCTGACCAAGTTCATCCTCCTTTAAATATCTCACATGTGGTGTTAACCTCCTTTGCAGGCAGATGGTGTGATAGGCTTTGCTTTGTTTGCCTACTTCTTCACAGGACTATCTACAAATCCAATCACAAAAAACTACAGCACGCTCCCAGTTCAAGGGTGGAAAAGGGTGTGCACAATTTTCAAGAGGTTTAGCGCCTTCACTAGGCTAAATATTCAAAGATCTGGGTGCTAATTTTTGAACTCTTCTCCATTCCTCTCCCAGTTCTTCACTTTGAGTCCTCTCAACCCGATTCTTCCATCCCCCACAGACTCTATAGGGTGTGCAGTTAAGGGTCCCCTTGCCAGCAGTTCACTCCATTGCAGGATCATGGCCTAAAGTTCCATGCTGCTGATGTCCAGAACAGAAGGAATCCAGGCTTGTGACCTGTCAGAGAAGGGTTAAACCTTTCATATGGTGCACAACACACTACAAAGAGCCTGGGTGATTCATCTACACCCAAGTTTAAATGGTTGTACCAGGCCACTGGGATTATGAATGACTCAAATGGCAAACTGTCCCCAGAGACTTAAGCTACCATGCTGGTTTTATCACAGTGTGCTGCTTGGCGCTGCCATCTCTGATCAATGCGACTGCACCTTTATCAGATTCAATCTGATACCATCTTGAATATTTTTTTGTTTTCCCCTAAATGAACATAATAAAAAAGGCAGAAATGTGACCTCAAGAGGCAGGATACAGACTCCAATGATTGTTCACTGTCTCCATCTTTTTATTAGATTTTCTGTGTTTTCTTTTTTCTATTTGCTGGATAGAATCCATACAAATGAAATACAGGCTTACTCAGTAAATAATAATGAAAAGGTAAATTCATTTTACAGAGAAGCCAGTGCATGTTAGACATCATCTTGAATGACGGTGATTTTCTTGGACTGATCACCAAGCTATTACAGTCTCTCAAAAATAATATCTGGCTTTTAGGCTCTATGATTGTGCACGCGACCTCTGCTTACCCTTTGGCTCTTAAGAAAAATTGATTTTTTTAAAACATGTGCACAATACATTGCTAAAATTACACTGATATGGTTTAATTTACATTATATTACTGTTCCAAGGGATGACTGCACATGCCGGGGATCTTATTTGTTTTTCACTTTACCTGTGGCCCTCTCTCTCCTATGTTCTACATTTAAAGGGTTATACCATTTCTTGCAATGATAGGCTGTGATTCAAATGAAATAAAGCCTTCTTAGATCTTTTAACAGATCAGGAGTTCTCAACCTGGGGTTGCAAACAGGTGTCAGGGGTCACTTCCCATACAGCTAAATGGGAAGGGAGGTCTTGCCTATATCCTGGTTACAGATTGAGAATCACCGTAACACTCATTTACTGTAACATTCAATTTCAAGGGATGAACCTTCAGTGCAGAGGGCCTGTCTGTCTTGTTAGCTATGTACCGATATTATATCTTAAACACGTTTAAGAGGTTTACATTCTGTGTGGGATGGTTTTCTTTAAAAACAAAACAAAACTGGCCATAGTGGACATGGTTGTGACAGAATTTTTTTGTGACCATAATATTTCCATTCCAAAGGCTACTGCCTTGTTCCTTTTTTGTAACTAATGGCTTTAGAAAAATATAACATGCCTGACTTCTCAGCACTATTATTTAAGTCTTAAGCACCTGATGTTTCCAAAGATTCTACAGAATCTTGGGTGACATCTCTGATCCCTTTGAAATCTCTGAGAAAACTCCCACTGAAATCAGTGAGGGCAGGATTTCACCCCGTATGCTTGTTGACCACCGAGTGGAAAAACAGGCCAACTGGTCTTCCAAATAGTGGCACATTTTGGTTGATTATAGCATTAAAGGAAAAGAAAAAACACACTACCTGTAACTTTTTAGCAAATACATCCAACGTGAAATATGCTGCACTGGAAGTTTTTAAATAGTCACCTTCACGACACTGTAAAACCTTCTTCATCTGAATGGAACATGGGACAGAGAATGTTTGATAGATAATCAGGAGTTCATATTAGAAGAGGACTAATTCATATCTTATGTGCATGAGGGGACATAACCCAATTTATGATAGGGTTTTCAGATAAGAGAGGCTCTATGGCATTTGGGTTTGCATCAAACTGGCCATGTCAGCTGTTGATTATGGTCCCAATTCAGCAAAACACTAAAGCATGTGCTTAAACATTTTCTACTTCAGTGGGACTTGGTTGCATGAGTAAGTGTTTTGCTGAAGAGGAATGGACTTAAACAACTGATAGGTTGAATCAGGGCCTCAGACCATTTAATACGGTTTCATTGTGCTTTTTATATTTGTGTAGCGTTTTCAGAAATGCCCAATTGCCTTTGCAATTCAATAAACGCATTCATGTATAGAACCTGACATCTTTCAAAAATAAGGTCCAACCCTTGATAAATAATGATGCCTATTGTGTGGTTTATTTAATACTGCCTGGATTTCTCCTATAGACCAACCAGGCACTGTCTCCTATAGTTTGTTTCATTGTGTGGCAGCAGAACAATAGGAAGGTTAACACTGTGTCATCCTCACTTCATCCCAAGATAATGCATTAGACTAGATGCTTGACAGCATCACAGCATAAAGTGAACGTGATGGCATATAAACCAATATTGGGATCGCTTTAACACAGAACTGCTCTTGTACAAATGCACTGTAATTTGTTTTCTTTTGCTCCACTGCATGCAACAGTTACACTTGATTTCTGCACCCAGTAAAGTCAGCGGCCTGGGCAGGGTTTAATCCTCTCCAAATGATCAAGCCATGATCAAACTCGCACTTGTACACACAGCTCTTATTGCTATGTTTGTGCTCAAGAGAGAGGAAAGGAATTCAGAATCATGGATTCCTATTGGCAACAGAAATCTCTTCCATCTCACACTTAACAATTAGAACTATACCGTGTCAGTGAGAGAGAGAAATAGAGAATCTCATTCAAAAGGCTTTAGCAACAGGTATTAATTAGTCCTCAAGTTAGTCATATGCAAAGAAGCCAGCAGTAAATTCAGTAGATCCAGGCCAAGCTGTTCTATCTGTCTTGGCTGAGTTACTGTCAAAGTTAAGGCTGGAGTTAGGGTCAGAATTTCAAAGGTATTTGGACACTTTAATGTGTAGATAGGTGCCTAGTGGCTTTTTCAAAAGCACCGAGGCACATAACTAAGATGCAGATAGGTGCTTCATGTGAGTTAGGTGCTATGACATTTTTGAAAATCCCACAAGGCACCTGTCTGCATCTTTAGGCATTTTTGGAAAGATACTGGCTGGAGATCAAATTGCTTTCAACATTAACAGTTCTTCAATCTCACCAGGTTCTTGAGCAATGCAGAATAAAACTAAACATGTAAAACTGCCCCAAACACTTGTGTCAGAAAATAATTAATGATCTGTGGGGTGGAGGGTTCATTGCTGAATTCTATTGCTGATTGAAAGATCTCCTAGTATTCTAGTCAATTCAACTTCTTATATTGCACTCAGCACGGTGGTATCTCAGCACCTTCCAGAAGAGCATGCAGCAATGTCACTACCTGCTCCTCTTTCCCTCACCTGCATAAGTACAGAAAAAACCCTAGTGCTTTGTTATGAGGCTTAGTTTGTGCTCACCCTCCTCCTTCTTGATGTCTTTCAGGCAGGGCCCAATCCTAGTCCCACTGAAGTCAATACAAGACTTGCCATGAGCTTCAACAGAAGCAGGATCAAATCTTTCATCCACACTCAAGCTCTGACTGTAGTACCATCCTCCAATAAAACCAAATTCAGAATGAGTTTGTGAAGCAATGAGCCCTTTGTAAAATGCTTTGAGATCTACAGATGAAAAGTGCTATATAAGAACTAGGATTTATTATTATGGTTTCAGTGGGTGTATTGGTTCTTGGTCCTGAAGCTATATGAACATCATATGGACTACAGTTTTTGTGGCTAGCACCAGTGGGATTGAAAAAATGGCAAAAGATACACATCTTGGCAAAAGATACACATCAGTTGAACTAAACCTGAAGATCATGGGTTCAAGTTAGACAGACTTGAACCTATATTGTGACACTAAGGCCTTGTTTAGACTAGGATTAAAAGTGTGATGTTAGTATGTGTTAGCTAATGGGCTACCTAACATAATTTTTAGAAGTCTTGTGTAGACAAGGGGCACTGTCTTTAACACCTGCTAAACTAGCTGAGCTAAGCCCTGCTGTTACTGCCTTTTATTAGTGTAAATTACTGTATTTATGCCAGAGGCTGAATCTGAGGTTATAAAAATTATTTCTGTTAAATTAATTCCACATCATTTTAAACTTCATATATCCCTCATTTAAGGTCTTTATCAGACATTTCATCTCCCAGCTAGACCTTGGCAAGTTGAGAGCTCCCTACATCCTTTTTTTTTTAAAGTTGCAAATGCTATTTATTGATTTTTACATTATTGCAATGTTATAAACCATGTCATATGAAGAAGCATCACCAGGCAGCCTAGAATGCATATGAACAAAACAAACAAACAAAAAAAGCTGGTTTACAAGTCAAATCGATTGGCAGATTCTCAGACCAGGAAGTACAAGGCAGAATTTTTACTCCTTTAAATCCTCCCTTGTTCATGGGAGAAACAACATGCCAACATACAGAAAAGTCCTGTACAATGGGGTAAAATTACTCAGCCCAATTCTTGAGTCTGCTCTGGCTGCTTTCCACTCCTCTGGCACACAGCAGTTGGAAAGCTGAGGATTCCCGTTGTGTAATGAAACTCCCTTAATGGCACAGAATCCCTATGCCACTGCCTTGCCTGGCTCTTGGTGCAGAAGGTAATCCTGGGAGAAAAGACTATTTATAATAAAGAGGAAGTGTGATCCAGTGATTAGGGTGCTAGCCTAAGACTTGGGAGACCCAGGTTCAGTTCATTACTCCATCACACCCTTCCTTGGGGAGTTAGTCTCTCTGTGCCTCAGTTCCCCAATCTATTTAAAACGTGAAGGGGTGGGGAGATAATTGTACTATCCTACAGCAGAGGTATGTTGTGAGGATAAATACATTTAAAATGGTGAGACACTCAGATACTATTGTAGATGGGGCCAAATAAGTACCTAAGACAGAGAGAGAATTTTAATAAATGCTATTCCAATTAAAGTGCCGTTTACTCTCCATTCTAGAACATTAATGAAATTAAGATGAGAACAGAGTCAGATCCCAGTAGTACCCCACTAGATGGCTCTCCCCAACCTGTGCTGTAACAGTTATTATGTTCTGCAGGCAGTTTTCAGTCCAGGTCATGCTGCTCATATTCCAGCCAATTTCAGTTAATTTTGAGGGTAAGACTTTGAGAAATGCTGCAAGTAAACTACATATCTCAAAACAAACTGAGGCCAAACAGGGAAATATCAATAAAGACAAAACTAGAACCTCTTATGTCTAGATATTGCTATCGAACCCCATGCTGTATGCAGTACAGGCAGGCTGGCAATAATCTTCACAAGCTGTATGGTACTGGTTAAAGAGAACTGCACTCCTTTTGCTTCTGAAAGTTAGTATTTTGAGAGAGCTGCCCTTTCTTTTGAGACTGACACCAGCATAAAAAGTCAAATGCTGCTCTCTGCCCTATAGCTACAGGCTTTACAAGTAGTTTGGATGAAGACATTCTCCCTTTGACATACCACACCTGCTTAGTATGAAGTTGCCGATAGGCTACTCAGCTTCTACCACAACAGCCAGTTGGCTAGAGGATCAGCCAGGTCTCTTGTAGGTCTCTGACCTGGAGGATTTAGATTGTGTAGTGGCTACAGACTTCCTGGTTTTAATAGACCATCCTGTTCTAAACTCCTTTCAGCCCTTTGATTATTAATATTACTGTGATGCCACTTAGTCTGGCAAGGAAACCAGGAAGTCTTTAGATCAGTTTTCTCAGGATCTCATTGAAGTGATTATAATGCATCACTAACGTTTGTAAAGGACAATCATGTTCATTTTCCCTCCTCTTGAAATCTTACAAATGTGTCTTTAACCTTTACAGCTCTTCTTGAAAAGCTGATGGATTATTTGAATGAACTTCTTCTACTCTAGAGCACAACAGGAAACAGTGCGGAGAAAAATTTCATTCTACAGTAAGTCAAAGCTCTGTGTTGTATTTGAAAATATTGCTTTATGATGCACAGTCAGCCGTCCAAAACCACTTTCCATTGTAACTGCCTGATCCTTACTAATGCTTCTCAGCCTAGGATTGCTTGTTGAAATGAACTTTTTCCCAATATGCCTTTCTAGGACAGGCCCTTTAAATTTGGAAAAGGAAACAGCTGCAGGCCTTAAGTGGCCATTTTGTAACTGATATCTACTTGCTGTATTTTCCTCTTTTTTTAGCTGATAAGTAGTAGTAATACTTTTAACTCCTGTTGTGCCTTCATTTTCTTATTCTCAAAGGCTTTTCATGAAACCCACTGACAGTGCCATTTTTGCTAAAAAGTGATGATATTATGACACTGTCACTATGGGGCCCCAGTGGAAGAGAGATTGCAAGTCTCCTCCTGCTTTGCATGCTGGTTCTTTTCTTAAAAAAAAAGAAAAAGAAAAGAAAGACCTTTACTACTCAGATTCATAGATTCCAAGACCAGAAGGAACCATTATGATCATCTAGTTTGACCTCCTGTATAACACAGGTCATAGAACTTAAGCTTTAAGCATCAACGTTTCACTGTGACG
Organism: Chelonia mydas; assembly: GCF_015237465.2. Classification (NCBI taxonomy): domain Eukaryota; kingdom Metazoa; phylum Chordata; order Testudines; family Cheloniidae; genus Chelonia; species Chelonia mydas. Next base: position 19,061,863 of record NC_057852.1, read on the forward strand.
TTCTTCTGATTGTTACACAGTATGAAAGCAGAATTTATTTTTAACTAAAAACCTTTTGTTTTGGTTTTGTAATAAACAAAATTCAGACTTGAATACCTGGCGTTACCATGTCTTTCAGATTTCTAACAAAAAATCCCCAACGAACAAACCAATCAAAAAACCCCACACTGATAAATGTTCAGGATCTCATGAGGACAAGTGCACAAGGCAGGGATCATAAATGAAATGTATAATAAGAGTGTCCTGGAGTTGGGACTTTCATTACACAATGATCCTTCAGTGCCATGTGCGATTTTAGCACTGTTGCATTTATTCTTCAAGCCACCTATACCATCTCAAAGCCTACTGAAGCAGGAAAGAACAATAGGAATAGGGGAACTTCCATACTAGATCAGATCCAAAGTCCACGTAGTTCAATATCCTATCTCTGACAGTGGACACTACTAGATGCTTCAGAGGAAGGTGTAGAAACCCCGCACTAGGCAGATGTGGAATAATCTGTTCCCCACATTAGAACTCATCCTGATCTCTAATAGTTAGAGATTGGTACAAGACTTGATACATGAGGTTTAATATTCCTTTAACAAAATTTGAAGTAATTAATTTTGATAATGATGGATATTTCTTGGTATCCATATAAATAACCAATCTCTTTTTGAATCTTATTAATTTTTTCGCCTCAACAACTTTCTGTAGCAATGAGTTCCATAGTTTAATTATCCATTGTATTGAAAAAGTCTGTATTTTTATCAGTTTTGAACTTCCAACCAGTTAATTTCATTGCATGTCACTTTGTTCATGTGTTATGGGCCAGGAAGAACAAACACTTCCAATCTGTCTTCTCTAGGCCACTCATTATTTTATCATGTCCCTTCTTATTCATCTTCTTTCTAAGGTGAACAGTCCCAATCTTTTAAATCTCTCTTCATGTGAGAGTTTTTCCAGGCCTTTGACATAGGGGGGAACAAAGTATTTAAAACAAAGAAATAGGATTCGATTAAATACAATGGTGAGACCCCCTCCTCCAACCTACACATCTCAAATCTTTTCAAGGCACGTCTCTCATTTTATTACCACTATATTAATGGGCCCACTTGAAGGAGCTCACTATGACCCAGGAAACAGAAACAGACAAAAACTGGAGGAGTTAGAAAGGACAATGGAAACCTAAAAGGAATTTTATGTTTCTCTGGCAGTAATTAAACCAGTACAAAGAAACATGTTAAAAATCATGCTGAGTGGTGGGGAGAGAAAACTCTGAGTAGATACTATGCAAAAACTGAGATCTAGCTCACAGAACAAGAGTACCAGTTTTTCTTTCACAGATAACACTGTTTTGTATATGCTTTATTGTATGTATAATATGGTTAGCATATGTAATGGTAAATAAGAATGCTGGTACTTCTGTGAAACAGTGTTTAAGCCAAAGTCAGACGTTTCTTCAGCCATAGTATTCTTCTTTCTATGCAAGAAAATGCTCAGCAGTTAAGCCATTGATTATTGGGCTTTAAAATAATATAAACCACAGATATTTTTAAAACCCAATATTGAGCGGGGGGCTTGTAAAACATGAGATTTATATACGATTCACAATTTAAGCTCCTTATATGCAAATACATTCAACAACCCAAACTCCCCTGTTTTTGCAATGAAACCTGAAAATATTTCCCAGAGTTCAGTTACTGTATGTAAATAAAATTTGTCTTATTTTTCTTGACCCAATTCATTGAGAGATGTAGGGTACCACTATTCATCATTTGTAATGTTGTAATCAGATTAATTTCCATGGTAAGAAACCGCAATTTCACAAATGCTAGACTGCAGCATCATTGTATGAATCAGGGAAGAAGAAAAAGCTCAGGACAAAGGAGATGGCTTTTGTGTATAGAAAGATATCCTGGTAATCAACATGAAGGGAAAGATAGACTGAAAACATACCTAGATGGTAAGGTCTTTGGGGAAAGGACTGTCTTTTAGTTTTGTATTTGTACAATGCCTGGCACACTGGGGTCGTGGTCAGTGAAGGGGGCTTTTAGGAGCTATCACAATACAAATAAATAGTAAATAAGAAGAATTCAGTGGGATTCCAGCAAACAACAACAACCCAAAAAACAAAAAAAAAAACAGGCTGGGGTTTTCAAAAATGTATTAAGAATTTTGGTGCCCAAATCCCATTACATTTCGGTAGGATTTGTGTGCCAAATTTCCTTAGAGGCCTTTGAAAATCTCAGCTCTAGATATTAGACTATTTTAATGTATTTATTTAAATCTGTCTGTCTATACTATATACCTGGTACTTCTCTGTATATGTTTAGCCCTCATCTTGCAATAACCTCTGCACAGGCAAAGAGGTCCTCCCGTGGGAACTCATTGCAGGAATAGGGCCTTGATTTGCAGCAATGGTGCAATGGGTTCCTGTCAATCATGATACAGACTTTTAATTTTAGGAACAGATTGTGATACGCTTAGGCCTTTCCTCTTCTGGAAAGGACACCGTTTAGCTCACTCTGTTTAAAAATTGATGTTGTTAAACCAGGGCAAACTTCTTATACTGACATACTTAGGCCCGAGTTCATCAAAGCGTGTAAGCATGAGACTTAACCACGTGCTTAAAGTTAGGCAGGTACATGAGAGCTTTGGTGAATATAAATAGTTTGCTGAATTGGGACCTTACACTAGATTATCCCATGCTTAAATTGGTTATCTTGCATTTGTAAATTATCAATTTAAAATAAATCGATATAAGCAAGAGTTAAATGCCTCCATTTTGGGGTCGTACTGGTTTAACTAGGCTAATCAGATCTATGTAGTTTAACTGGTGCACTTCTCTAGACAAGATCTCTCCCACAATGAGCAATACCTTCCTCCACAAATAGACCCATTGACTTCAATAGGACTATGCATGAGTACGGTAGCCTTTAATCTGCTTAATTTGTAATGAAAGAGGTACCAGGGCTCAAGCCATTTTTTTACATTACATTCCTGCAGCAGGCCCAGAGGTGCCGGGGCTATGAACTGTCAAACCTAGAGGTGCTGGGGCTCAGCCCTGGCACAAATTAAGCGCTGCTTATTCACCTTGAATAGTATCATATTCTAGCCCTTTATTTTTAATGTGTAGCATTTTTAATGGTGTCACAGAGAAAAGTGCTCAACAGAGACATAAATAGATAAATGTAAGTTTCCTGGCTTGTGTAGTTCTTTATGAAGATGGACTAGAGGCCATTTACAAATTCATAGTGGGATCTGGGGTCTGGTGTGCTAGGTGCATTTGGATCCAGGGTTTTGCTTTAGTCCCATCTCTACTATACACTTATCAGATATTCTTACTGTTTCAAGCAGTAACAGCTTGTCCTCCTCACTCCATTACTGATTATAGAACAGCATAATTCCTATTAAAAAGATTCTAAAACAAACCACAATAAAAAAAATTAATAAAGGATTAAATTGGGGGTGACTCCAGATTTTGAGCACTCCAACATTGGAGGGGGTTTTGGTTATTATTATATTGGCACATGGGTACCCCATTATGCTAGATGCTGTACAGACACATAGTAACAGACAGACTTTGCTGCCAAATGCTTGCTGTCTAAGGTCCCGATTGTGCAATTTGCTAACTCCAGCTGGGCTCTGTGCACACATAGTGGTGCACTCACAAGCAACAGATTGCACTATCAAGGCCTAAATAGACAAATCAGACAAAAGGTGGGAGAACAGGATTACTATTATCCCCCTTTTACAGATGGGAATCTAAGACAGAGGTCCAAATCCTCACACGTATTTAAGCACCATCAGTGGGAGTTAGGTGCTTAAACACCTTTGAGGATCAGGGCCTGATGTAGAATCATAGATATGGAATCATATCAGGGCCTGATATAGAATCATAGCAAAGCTTTTGATATGGTCTCCCACAGTATTTTTGCCAGCAAGTTAAAAAAGTATGGATTGGATGAATGGACTATAAGGGGGATAGAAAGCTGGCTAGATTGTCAGGCTCAATGGGTAGTGATCAACAGCTCGATGTCTAGTTGGCAGCCAGAAACAAGCGGAGTGCCCCAGGGGTCAGTCCTCGGGCTGGTTTTGTTCAACATCTTTATTAATGATCTGGATGATGGGATGGATTGCACCCTCAGCAAGTTCGCAGATGATACTAAGCTGGGGGGGAGAGTAGATATGCTGGAGGGTAGGGATTGGGTCCAGAGTGACCTAGACAACTTGGAGGATTGGGCCAAAAGAAATCTGATGAGGTTCAACAAGGACAAGTGCAGAGTCCTGCACTTAGGACGGAAGAATCCCATGCTCTGCTACAGGCTGGGGACTGACTGGCTAAGCGGCAGTTCTGCAGAAAAGGACCTAGGGGTTACAGTGGACGAGAAGCTGGATATGAGTCAACGGTGTGCTCTTGTTGCCGAGAAGGCGAACGGCATATTGGGCTGCATTAGTAGGAGCATTACTAGCAGATCGAGGGAAGTGACTATTCCCTCTATTTGGCACTGGTGAGGCCACATCTGGAGTATTGCGTCCAGTTTTGGGCCCCACACTACAGAAAGGATGTGTACAAATTGGAGAGAGTCCAGCGGAGGGCAACGAAAATGATCAGGGGGCTGGGGCATATGACTTACGAGGAGAGGCTGAGGAAACTGGGCTTGTTTAGTCTGCAGAAGAGAAGAGTGAGGGGGGGACTTGATAGCAGCCTTCAACTACCTGAAGGGGGGTTCCAAAGAGGATGGAGCTTGGCTGTTCTCAGTGGTGGCAGATGACAGAACAAGGAGCAATGGTCTCAAGTTGCAGTGGGGGAGGTCTAGGTTGGATATTAGGAAACACTATTTCACTAGGAGGGTGGTGAAGCACTGGAATGGGTTACCTAGGGAGGTGGTGGAATCTCCATCCTTAGAGGTTTTTAAGGCCCGGCTTCACAAAGCCCTGGTTGGGATGATTTAGTTGGTGTTGGTCCTGCTTTGAGCAGGGGGTTGGACTAGATGACCTCCTGAGGTCTCTTCCAACCTTAATCTTCTATGATTCTATGATTCTAATTGTAGGACTGGAAGGGACCTTGAGAGGTCATTTAGTCCAGTCCCCTGCACTCATGGCAGGGGTAAGTATTATCTAGACCATCCCTGACAGGTGTTTGTCTAACTTACTCTTAAAAATCTCCAGTAATGGAGATTCCATAACCTCCCCAGGTAATTTGTTCCAGTGCTTAACTACCCTGACAGTTAGGAAGTTTTTCTTAATGTCCATCCTAAACCACCTTTGCTGCAATTTAAGCCCATTGCTTCTTGTTCTATCCTCAGAGGTTAAGGAGAACGATTTTTCTCTCTCCTCCTTGTAACAACTTTTTATGTACTTTAAAATTGTTGTCATGTCCCCTCTCAGTCTTCTCTTCTGCAGACTGAACAAACCCAGTTTTTTCAATCTTCCCTCATGTTTTCTAGATCTTTAATCATTTTTGTTGCTCTTCTCTGGATTTGTTAAGTAACATACCCAAGGTGACACAGGAAGACGGAGGTACAGCCAAAAATCCTGATCTCTTGAGTCCCAGACCAATGTCTAAATGACAAGGCCAGTCTTCCTCTCTGAAAAATGTGCCATATAGTGTCATAGATTCCAAGGCTAGATGGGACCATTGTGATCACCTAGTCTGACCTCCTATATAACACAGGCCAGAGAACTTCCCCGCCCCCAGGTAATTCCTAGAGCAGATCTTTTAGAAAATCATCCAATCTTGCTTTAAAAATTGTCAGTGATGGAGAATCCACCATGATCCGTGGTAAATTGTTCCAATTGTTAATTACTCTCACTGTCGCAAATTTATTCCCTATTTCCAGTCTGAAGTAGTCTAGCTTCAACTTCTAGCCATTGAATCCCATTATATCTTTCTCTGCTAGACTGGAGAGCCAATGGTTAAATATTTGTTCCTCATGTAGGTATTTATAGATTGTTATCAAATTAATAAATAGATGGAGCTCCTGGAGTCTACTACTGTAAGGCAGGTTTTCTAATGCTTTAATCAATCTTGTGGCTCTTCTCTAAATTCTCTCCCATTTTTCAGCATCCTTCCCGAATCGTAGACACCAAAGCTGAACACAGCATTCTAGCAGTGATAGTACCAGTGCCAAATAATCTCTCTACTCCTATTCAAGATTCCCTTGGTTGCATATCCCAGGATCACATTAGCCCATTTGGCCACAGCTTCATAATAGGACCTCATGTTCAGCTGATTATCTACCAAGATCCCCAAATCTTTTTCAGCGTCACTGCTTCCCAGGATAGAGTTCTCCATGGATAGAGTTCCTACATTCTTTGTTACTAGATGTATACATTTACATTTAGCTGTATTAAACTGCATAGTTTGCTTGCACCCAATTTACCAAGCGATCCAGATCACTCTGTATTAGTGACATATCCTCTTCATTATTTACCACTCCCCCAATTTTTGTGTCATTTGCAAACTTTATCAGTGATGATTTTATGTTTTCTTTCAGGTCATCAGTAAAAATATTAAATAGTATGGGAACAAAAACAGATCCCTGTGGAACCGCAGTAGAAACGCAGCTGCTCAATGATGATTCCCCATTTACAATTACATTTTGAGACCTATTGGTTAGGCAGTAATTGGCTGAAATCCCTTGCTTGCCATGTCATTCTGTGCATCTTAAAGTGCCCTCTTGCCAGATTCTAGCACGATGCCAGGGAGGCTTTGGCTGTTCCAACAGGCTTGGTCTGTTTTCTCTGATGTGTACATTAGCATATAGAATTTTTTATACCTATGGTAAATCTGTATCCTGAAATGTGTTTGAGAGACCAAGCCACTGCATCACCCCCGATGAAATTCAAGAACAACTGCTCCTGAGAGTAGATGTGATTCCAAAGACAAAGTATCACCTGCTTCTTGTTTATCCACTTTAAATAAATCCAAACTGAGCTGGCGTTTTACAGCACATGCAGCTAGAGGCCAGCACTAGCTCATGTTTGTATCTCTGACTGGCGATATTGGCTACAGCAGTCCCGCAGGCAATAGCTGCTCATTTGTATGGTGCATGATTTGCATACTCTAACGAGATGGGCTATAATTGGTCTTCATTGATTTTGTTTTCATTGAGCTAAAATAGAGTCAGAGCTTCTTAGGCTAGAAGAGCTGATTGATTTGCGGTAGGATTCAGGACTATTCAGTTGAAGAAATAATTAATTATGTCCTTATTTAGTAATCATCAGGGTCCAGGACTGTTTCTTACTGGCCCAGTGTGTTCAGCTGAATTTTATTTTTTAGACTGAGGCTCTGTTTTTTAGAGCTGTGGATGCAACATACACACCATTATTTTACAGGAAATACATGGACCCACTCTCTTCTATTTCCCCTCATATATACATTTCTCTCACACACCTACTCTTAATCAGACATCCTGCAGTCCTTCTCACCATTTCCATGTAGAGACTATATTACTACTTGCCTTTTTTGGGTAAAATTTGCCCATCAGATTAAGGGCTATGGAAGATTTCCCCCTGATCCTGGCCACTGAGTCAACAATCATGCTGAAACAGTGGCCACAAACTCTCTTATGGGGGATGCAAAGAAGTTGCTGCACCTGTTCTAATGGCCATAGAGGAGCTGCCCATTTGTTGATTGGGGATGGAGGCTGGCACCTGCCAAATACTGTGTAGTTCCTTGTGCCCATGTGTACTGGCTTTGTGGGATGGGAAAGGCAGGTATTCTCATGAACCTCCCAATATTTGGTGGGTCTTTTTGTAAACCCCCAGCTCCTAGAGTCATGTGATTATGGGAGCATCCCAGCCTTCATTTAAAAACAAGGCGTTTCTAGGCCTTATGGTTGCAAGGAAAAAACTTGCAAATGTGAACTGTGAAGGGCTCAAGCTCCAGAAGGCAAACAAACAACCCTGGATTTATTAATTTTTAAACTCTCATGATTTTTAAGACAGTCTCATGATTTTTGGGAGCCAGACTCATGTTTTTTTGAAAGCAAAAGGTTGGCAATAGTGGAAGAGGGTGAAGTTTCTCTTTTAAACAGAAAGTGACAGAACAAGGGGGATGCTGTGGGGGCAGACCCAGTGGTTAAAGCAGATTGGAACAGAAGAGGGAGCTCTCACTGCACCAGCCAAGGAGAACCCTGCTTACCCAAGCCAAAGGACGGTATACTGCACTCTCTCCCTCTCTGTTATCTTGTACTTTAATCCCTGAGCCAGCAGCTTAGTGAACCTGCTTGTTCTAATGTCTTGATCATCCATAATCTCTCTCTCTCTCTGTATGTACAATATATGATGTGTTATGCATATATCTATAGTATTTATTGGTAGCATATGGGAGTGCATGTGCCAAACGGCTCCTACAAGTCCTGGGGAGGCTAAATCTTTCAGTACTTTACTTAGGTTTTCATCAATCCTACCTCAGACAAACTCCCATTGTGGTCAGTTGGAGTCAATGGGTGTTTGGCCTATTGTATTCAGGTTCTTATACTGCCCTCATCACCATAATATCTGAGTAAAGAATGAGTAAAAACTGAGGTCGGGTGTCAGGATTTGCCCATTGACAGCACTGATGTTCTATGCAACGACACTGCAGAATGTGATTTGAAGAAGAATGGCTACTTCATAATTTCTATAAATGCAATGTGTAGCAAGTCATTTTAAAACTTGTCTCACACTGTCATCAGGAAGTTCAGCATAGTGCCAGACAGAACTGGGTGAGTTTATTTTTTGATTGAAAAACACTTGTTGAAAAATAACCTTTTTAAAAAAGTGGGGTTAGAGTATTTGTTTTGTTGAAAACAATTGTGCATTTGACATTTTTTTGGAAAAGTTTTGATGGAAATTTCAAGGAAAAAAGATGCCTTTTGTTGTTTTTTTGTCACAGGCTTTCTTTTTCTTTCATTCACATAGTCAATTTTGATTGGTCAGTTTAGTCACCCGGTAAGAGTTTTTTTCAAAGTTGCAAATAAACTGATTTCAAAACTGAAAAATTATTCAGTTAAAAGAAAAAACTCCCAAGAAAAAATGGAAACACCAAAATGGGTCAGTTTTGGGAAAAAAAATGAAAAATGCTTTAAAAATTTCAAAATTCTTGTGATTCTTTAATTTTTCATTTGAGCCCAACCAACATCCCTTCCACACTCCCTCTCTCTTTTGGCAAGAGCAGGTGAATAGATATATCTATTTGGCTTGGAAATTGGAATATGTCAGGGGTTGGTAAACTACGGCCCGTGGGCCGGATCCGGCCCATCAGGGCTTTGGGTCCAGCCCGCGGGATTGCCACTCCCATGGCACCATGGGGCTAAGGCAGGCTTCCTGCCTGCCCTGGGCCCATGCCGCTCCCAGAAGCATCTGGCACCACGTCTCTGCGGCCTCTGGGGGAGAGGGGGCAGAGAGCTCCGTGTGTTGCCCTTGCCTGCAGACACCGCCTCCTGCAGCTCCCATTGGATGGGAATGGGGAACCGCGGCCAATGGGAACTTCAGGGGAGGTACCTGCAGGCGAGGGCAGTGCGTGGAGCCCTCTGCTTCCTCTCCCCCAGGGGCCGCAGGGACCTGGTGCTGGCTGCTTCCGGGAGCTGCGTGGGGCCAGGGCAGGCAGGGCGCCTGCCTTAGCCCTGCTGTGTGCCACTGCCACCCTGGAGCCACTCAAGGTAAGCGGTGCTGGGCTGGAGCCCACACCCCAAACCCCTCCTCCACCCCGCACCCCAACCCCCTGCCCTGAGCCCCCTAGCCCCCTCCCCTGAGCCCCCTGCTGCACCTCACACCCCTCCTGCACCTCAACCCCCTGCCCTGAGCCCCCTTGTACACCCCGCACTCCTCCTACGCCCCAACCCCTTGCCCTGAGCCCCTTCCTGCACACCGTACCCCCTCCCACACCCCGCAGTCCCTCCTGCACCCCAACCTCCTGCCCCAGCCCTACATTCATGGCCCTGCATGGAACTTCCACACCCAGATGTGGCCCTCGGGCCAAAAAATTTGCCTACCCCTGGAATATGTTGATTAAATGCTGTGAGAAACCCTTTACAAAGCTGCAACAGATCATGTAAGTGTGTGCACCCATGTGATATGGTGCTGCTGTAGCTGAAAGTTGTTGTCCCTTGCTGTGGCTTTCTCAGGAGTGATTCATTTAATTAAATGCTAGTGCTGTCCTCGATAGTGGACGAAGCCATAGGATGGAGGCACGTTTTATGAGCTGTTTCAGCAGAGTTGAAAGCAAGGTTATGATGGCCTTATGCAGCAAAGTTAGCTTCAGCAGATGTGTAATAGTGAATGCGTCCAATAAATTTCCTTCTTATTTTGTGCTTGCAGCAAAATATGGTAATGACATTTGTTAGTTTTGGTAAGGTGGTGAATCTTATTACAACGATTACATTATATACTAATGAATTGACTGTATGCACTCTCTCTGCTGTTGCCAGTAAAGCAGAGATCAATACATAAATTGAAATGAGCAAGTGAACAAATGAAACATCTGAGCAAGTGCCTCCCCCATGCAAGCAACCATACTTTATAGTGAAATGATCCTCTACTAGAAGGACTTCCTGTGACTTCCCTGAATGAAACCTTTTGATTCGATGATTGCATTGAAGAATACACAAGTGGATATAAAATACATTTACTATAACAACTCCTTGGACTGGCCCCAAGTTCTTTGTAGTAACTGTCTGCACCAAGGCCCTGCCACTGGACCATTGTAGCATTTCTGGTGTAGACATTACTTCACTTAAGCCCTACTTTGGAGCACTTACGTGGTGCTGAAACCTGCACAAGAGTGAATTTACCCCAGAGTCAGGGCAGGATTACGACCCGGGCAATATCAGCATGCGCCTAGGGCTCTGGTTCTTGGAATGACATGATAATATTGAAATGTCAACTTTCATTTTAAAACGTTGGTTCTAGTCCTCATGATTGTAAGAAGGGTTGAAGAAGTGACCCAAGTGGAAACGATTTAGTGACAGAATCTGCAGAGAACCTAAAACAATGGCCCTGAGATATGTGAATTGCTTTTTCATCTCAATGGGTTAACTATGAAGCCCGCTGCTTTGAGAACTCCTGCCAACACTGAGGGACTCAGAGAGGCAGAGCTTTAAGAGAGAATCCCAAGAGAAATGCTGAAAGCCCCACAGCATAAGGCTACATCTACACTACACTTAGTAGCAGCTACACAGAAGGGATTTTCCAGCGCTGTAGTAAATCTGCCTCTCTGAGAGGCGGTAGTTAGGTTGATGGAAGAATTCTTCCATCGAACTAGCAATGTCTCCACCGAGGCTTAGGTTGGCCTAAGTGCATCACTCAGGATGTGAGATTTTTCACAGCCGGGAGCAATGTAATCTAGCTGACCTAACTTTGTAATATACACCAGCCCTGAGATTCAAGTGGTGCATAAGCCTTCTTGTTGGCAGGCCCTATGCACAGGAGTGAATTTCACTCCTTTTAATTTCGCCTTAAACTAATTCATTGGATGTCTCAATATAAAGAGGCAAGGGTTAAGATTTTTAGCAAGTGTGCTTTTTAGTTGGGCACTAGAAATCTCTGTCACTTCCTGCCTGATGTCTGAAATGATGAAGGGTCTATTGTCTCATTTAACGAGATTCTTATATTTTTTCCTATGTGCCTTAGTTTAGAGGTCATGCACCAGGCAGGGCACTTTAAAAAAATCAAATCTTTTTTTGTCTACTGTATTCTGATCCCTATAAAGTCTGCAATAGTTTTGCCTTTGAATTTATTGAAAGCAGGATCTGGCCTTAAATCTTCCTAAACATACATTTTCTGGGAATCCCAAATGCCATGGTTTAAGATGGAACAGTGTAGCAAAGAATGGTCATTTCTACTAGACTGATATCCTCTAAAAATGAGGACTCTACACACAGATATCCTCCAGATAATGAATGAAATCAATAATCAGTTTTGGAGCAGATGAGCATCTTGGGGGTTGTAAGGATTATTGGACTGCCTACCCTGTAGCTTCAACTATTGCACTGTAAAGATAATGAATGATTAATTGATGTCATATTTTATACTTACGTTAATGGATAGCAATGCTTTGGCCACTCTAACTGCAGTAACAGCTAGGGGCATTAGAGAAAGTACTCTGTTCTGACCCAGCAACACAAGGAGAAACATAGGACAAGTAGTGCAATTGTCACCAATATGGTTAAAGAGGAACAGCTTTTCACTGGCAAAACAAGAGTGATCAGAAAAGTGGAATGAGTCAAGACCGAAATAGGGGGTGACGGGCTGAATTAGAGCACTCACATTTGAAATGCTCCGGAGAATCCAATGCCTGGCATCTACTTTGTGAAGAAAGGCAACCTTGCACAGCATTGTGGAAGTGGGAGATTTTATTTTTTTCTTTCTTCTTCCTCCCCCCGCTCCCCACTACAAGCCTTGATTCCAGCTCTCCAGGGGAATATGCCACAACTATGCCAAATATTGTAAGTCCTAATAACACCATACCAAGGTCTCTATATAAACTGATCCTCCTGTGTCTCTGCTAGTTACTTGTTTACAGAGGCATTTATTGCACCAAATCCCAGGTTGACTCCCAACTACAATGGATTGTTAACATCCCCGTGCTACTTCCTGCTTACAGCATTAGCCCACATAACTTCATGTATGTTCTGGGCAACCTCACTGGCTGCTCAGTTGTGTACTTTCCTGTAATTAACCCACTGAAACACAAATAAGTGGTGGTAAAAACAACAGCAGTTATATGAGAAATTTGAAGTTAAAGATGTGATTAGCTCATATTAGCACATTTTTGAGCAGTAAATTGTTAGATTCTATCAGTGTCAGTGTGATATGTAAAACAACTTGATTCTTGCTGAGTCTAGCCACTTGTAGCTGTTCAGCTATAACCTTGTGCAAAATGGTATAGTGTCACAACCACATTTTGTCTAGTACTGTGTCAAAAGGTATCAGGCATTAATTCTACAAAGAGGAAGAAAAAAAAATCAACCCCTAAATGTAAATCTAGGAACAAAGTTTAGAGCCACCTTTTTTTGTAAAGCCTCCTGATGGAACAGTAACCTAACAAAGTACAGCATGGAGAACTCTGGAATAGAAGCTTTCTGTCAGGTGCAAAGGTCTGGCATGTTCTACTGTGATACTGCTGCATCTTGTGTCTAATCTGTACTGAGGAAGGGGAAGGCAAAATACCATGGTAAAGATTGTCCCCATGACTGAAACTTTCCACTGGTTCAGACAGACTGAAGTAAAGCTATTTAAATGGCACTTAAAATAATATAATTGAAAACAAGATTGTGGGTGGATGGAGTATAACTTGCCAGTACTTCTACAAACAATCAGGTTGCTGTCTTGGGAAGGACCCATTAATAACACACTTATTATCAGCAGCCAGATGTGTGATAGCTCAATTTTGGAAAAAGGACAAATCCCCCAGCACCATTGTCATCAAGAAATATAGTATGGGAAATCCTTTCAGTGTTAAAAAATGACAGATAGATCAAGTACATTTTAGGATGTATTGTTACCATTTTTGAAACTTGAACAAAATAAATACACAGGTCATAAGAGGCTGATCAAACACAAACGGGCCTTTCAAAAATAATAAATACAGGTTATGAATAAGATTTGTTAATACATGGCAATTCATGTATTTTGATAACCAATAAAATAAAAAGTTTAAATAATTAATAATCATGAATGCTGTACATTTCTGTAGCATTTTCCACCTCAGCATTCCAAAACACTTTATGAACATTAATTAAGCCTCACAAAACCACAACAAGGCACGAAAAGTAGTAGTATGACCCCCATAGACAAAATGGGGAAACTGCGGCAATGAGGTCAAATGACTGGTCTATGTTCACAGGAAGTCTCTGGCAGAGTCAGGACTAAAAACAAGATCTTTTGAATCCCAGGCTTATGCCTGAAACATATTAGCCATTCTTGCTCAGACTATATCTCCAGAAACTATGAGAGTCTCTTCTGGTTTAATTGGAATTTGAGAAATTAATGCCCACAGCAAAACTTATGAACAATGGTTGCTGGTTTCAACACTGAATTACAACTTCTCCTTTATGCCATCTTCAGCATTCGAGATGCCCTCAGTAGATAGCAAGTACTGCATATTTTATAACAATGTGCGAAAAATCTTTTTGGTCAAAATTCTAATTTATTTCTACTTCAATTAACTTTTTCTTAACTGTGTATCTTGTCTCATAAAATGATGAACGCTTTCCAGTTTATTGAAACAGTTGTTTTATAAAAGAAGAACAATATGCTTGAGCAACTCTTCGTACTGATACATCATCATCAACCTTAATAACGAGTGGGAGGGAAATATAAGGTGGTTTCGACTCCATGGAGAACATTTGTAGATTCTATCTGGAACAGATTTTATTAAAATTGCAACAAACTTTATAAAGCCCAATGTATGGGTCATTAAGGGAACATTACCTTACAATTATGATTAATTAGATTAAATTTATGAAAGTGTGTTGTTTGTTCAAATCAAAAGGGTGGAGGAGAAATGATGGATGATGAAAGAGTGTGATAAATGAAGAAAGCAGCTGAACTAAATTGAATGTGTATTCATCCGTTTTCACTTCATAACTAATGATAAATTGAGCATGTCACATTTAACAATACATGTCTGGGCTTAAGCACAGTCTCAGCTTCTGTACTCTAATGTCTTCTGTCAGGTAGCTAAATTCAAGGGATGTGATATTTTGTCTGGTGAAACCTCCACAGTTCATTATCTATCTGCCCCACCAACTAAAATCACAAATGAAATCTCTCACTCTCTGCTGGAAATAAAATAAGGGAAGTCTTAATTATAAAAGATGTGTACAGGAAGGAGAAAAATCTCCTGATAAAGTTTTAGTTTTAGTAAGAAAAGGATGTGAATCTAAACATGTACTTTGTACACAAAAATATAGTTTTGGAGAACAGCAAGTCTGAATCTAACACCCTTACACTAAATGCAGTGGGACTATTTGTGGAGTAAAGTGCTACTCTCAGCAAGAGATAAGGAGGGTGTCAGAATCTGGTCCCAGTTGTCAAGAAATTCTGCTGGGCCAAGTGTCTAAGTCTGAATGATTATCCAGGTTTCTGGACTCTGGGAAATGGAGATGGAAATCTCACAATAATGGGCTTTCTTTTGAGACTTCTGTTTCTTCCTGCTTCAAGTCAGGCTAGAAAGAGAAGGAATAGCTTTTCTCACGGCATTTTGGCACATTTGCTTCCATGCCTGATCAGAAATAAGATGTCCAGGTAGGCATGAAAATAAATGATACTTAAAAAAAATCATGTTAACCTCACAAATGTTTGCTTTGGGATCAGTTAAAGTTTTGGGCACTGTCACAAGGCCACTCATCACCAGAGGACCTCTTCCTGGCTGCTCTGGGGATTAGCTCCTTCCAGCTCCAGGCCCCCTTCTCACAGTGGCATGCCATTTCTCTGCCTCTCTCCCTGGGTCTGCAGCCCCTCTTTCACTCTATGAGCTGCTGCCTCTTTGTGACTCAGCCCTCTGGCCAGTTTACTATCTGTGTTTCCCCCTTCCATGGAAGTCCTTCAAAGTCTTTCCTCAGCAATCTTAGGCTGTCTTCCCATTCACTGCCCTATGGTGCCATGCCCGCAGTGGCTGGCAGGGGAACCCAGGTCTGCTCTCTATTCTGGGTTCTGGCTCAGGGACCTTCTAGTCAGCAGCGTAGGTCTGTTTCCTTCTAGACCTCTCTGCCTTTCATCCTCCCTTTGTATCAGGAGCAGCTGTCTTAAACTGTCTTTCTGTCTCTCACACCTCCAATCGTATTAGGGCCAGTCTCCTACAGGGGCAACCGTTATTGCCCACATTCTCCACCTCACTATGACAGGGTGTTCCTTCTTCCTGTTTTTGCCAGAGGTTGAACATTTTGGGGCTTTCCTGCTTTCTTTCCCTTGGGGCTAGGCTTCTTATCTCCCACATAGGGGCACTCTCTCAAAGTGTCCCCTCAGCCCACAGACCTAACAATGCCTTACTCAGGCTTCCAGCCTCCTGACCCTGGGGCCCCTCTTCTTGCCCCAGCCTCCCTCATTCCTCTTCAGCTGGGCTCCCTCACTCAGTCAGGGAATTACTCAGCCATCCGCTTCTCCTCAGCCGTGGCCTGTCAGGTTAATTAGCCCCCTTCTCAGTCTGCCTTAACACTTTCAGGGCAACTGTGGGGTAAACACCCCTTCACAGATTTCACATCACCTCTTGTTTTATCCAAACTGGTCCTCCGATTCCTATTTCAAACCTATTTGAACACGCTAGATCAAATTTGTCTCTGATGTAAAACTCGACTGAGTTACACCGCAATGAAGTTTGGCCCTAATGCGTTAGACATTTACAGGACTATCTCAGTCAATAACCTGTAAATCCTTGCAACATGCAAAGCAGGGAGTACAAAGTGGCTGTGCACAGTGGACCAAGTAAATTAAATACTAGGCAGAATCCTCTACACACTAAATGGAAGTGTGAAGGGCTGTTTACCTCACACAGGTTGTGAAAGGGTTAATATGGGCCCCAGAGGCCAATTAACCAGCCTAGGTGCACCTGGAGGGAGGGGCCCAGGACTAATTAGAAATAAAGCCCAGCTGGGTGCCTGCAGTTGGAGAGAAAAGGCCCCAGTGGAGGAGTGTTTTCCTTCGAAGAGCGGTGGGCGCTGTCCGGGGTTCTCTGCTCGGTGACCCCATCCGGTTCCCTCCGTCTAACCCTTTGATTGAGGGGAAGAGCGAGAGACACCAGCCCCAGCCGTTGCCGCTGTGGATACCATCGTCACTGTCATCTAGGAGGGGTCCTATAATACGTGGGTGTCTACCCCCCCCACCCCTAAACTGCCCACCCCGCAGCCGTGCCCATCTTGCCGGGCACTCTCGGGGGGGGATAATCGGTGACACTGGGCGCGGCACTAGGTAACTCGAGGGGGTGGAAGACCACGAGTGTCGAGGAAGCCCCCCCGCTCTAGGCCACCAGGTAACTCAGGAGGGTGGAAGACCACGAGTGTCGAGGAAGCCCCCCCGCTCTGGGCCCAGGCTAGCCTGAACACTTCTCCCTCCTGAAAGCTGCTGTGTTATATCTTCTGTTTGCGTTGTTTTGTTGCATACTTTGATTTGGTTCTTTGGTAATTCTTGTAATTGTCACAATAAAATTTTTTTTCTGTTTCAAAAAAAAAAAAAAAAAAAAGGAGTGTTTTCCTCTCTCTCAGAGAAAAGGCCTGGTGAACAGGTTAGGCTCCTGAGGGGATAGCACAGATGTGGAGCCTACAAAGAGCAGGGAGATTCTTGAGGGAAGCTTCTAGAATTCCTGAGGAGAAGAGAGGAGGCAGTGGAGGAAAAGCTGCTGGGAAGAAGCGGTATAGGATAAGCTGTGCAGGGCTTGGGAGTAGGGGCTAAGAAGCAGAAAACTTCAGTGTAGCCCGAGAGGGGCAGAAGAACTATTAGCTTGGATATTTGTTTGGACACGCATTTGGACCTTTGCCTCAGAAAGGGGCTGGACTTCAAAGAGATCTGGCTAGAGGGCCAGGGTGCTTCTATGGCTGGAACAGGGTGTAAGAAGGTAAGGGAAACTGAGGCAAAGGCTGATGCAATGCTACATCTAGTCAGGAGTGGTGCCTTGGAGCAGCACTTTCACCACAGGAAGTGGCAGGTCTCTTGTAGGCCCCTATCCCGTACCCTTAAGAGCACAGGGTAAACAGGGATAGGCTGTGGACAGAGAATGTGTGTCTCAGGACACAGTGGCTTAGAACTGTGACCGTTAATAGGCAAGTGAAGTTAGCTTAACTATATGCTCCCCTCCTAAGCCTTTCTCTGGTTATAAGGCAGGGATTACTTGATAGCTGTGTAAACGTGCTATAGGCAATACAGGACCAGGTTCCCCTGTGCTCTGTGTGCTACTCTTAATATGTAACACATGCCATACGTGCGCTGTGTGTCGGTGAGCCCCTTAAAGCTGGCATTTTATTCAGTGCTGCCCTTTTAAACCCTGCCTAGAAGTAGTCTGAGGAGCAGGAGTTTCCACGAGTGTTCATTCATCTGCCCCTGCCTTTCCCACATGCCATTCCCACAATTAGATGTATCAGGCAAACAGTGAGGTGCCAGAAGAGGGGCAGGGAGGTATGAGGCAAGCAGGTAATTTAGATCAACAGGCCGTGTCTACAACGCCTCCTCTGCCCCAAACCCTGTGGCGGTGAATCTCAGAGCCTGGGTCAACTGACTCAGGCTTGTGCCTCAGGCTACTGAGCTAAAAATAGCAGTACAGATGTTTTTGTTTGGGCTGGAGCTTGGCTTCTGAAACCCACTCCTCTCACTCTAGGTTTCAGAGTCTGGGCTCCAGTCTGCTCAGGAACATCTAAGCTGCTATTCTTAGTCCCGAAGTGTGAGCCAGAGTCAATTGACCTGGGCTCTGAGACTGGCTGCTGCAAATCTTTTTACAGTGTAGATGCACCCATAGAGGCTCGGAGTGGTATAATACTCCATTTTGGATCAGTGATGGGTTTAAAATCTGATACAATTATATTGTATTAGGGCTAATTATCAGAGTGCCTAGAATTTCTGTGTGTGTGTTTTTAAACTGTTTACATTTTTTAAAAAAATATCCTGGCTTGCCAGGGCTAGAAACAAGAACTTTCGCCATTGGAGAGGGGAGATTGAGTGACACCCTTCATCTCCAGACCATAAAACCAAGTCCTAAGCTCCTCAAAAGTCTTGAGTGAAGGTCTTGTCCTTTCCATGTGCAATACCAGTATATACTGTTGGGTTGGCTTTAGAACCCCAAGGATTGTAAAGTGAGTAGGATTTGGTTTAAATGACAGATTTATTTTTTTTTTAGAACTGAACATTTAGACAATTTAACTGACATCCTCTATACATTATCAACTTTGTTGTTACTGCTTTCCATGAACTTCCCTGCAGTCTGTGGTCTAAAATATGCTCATGGTACTTCCCCTTTGACTTTTCCTCATATATTTTTCCATGTAAACAGAACTTTCTCACAGGCTGGTCTGATACTGTGCAGTGAACTCCCCCAGGGACTAAGGACCATGACCAAACTCGCCACCTTCCACTACAAAAGCAAGGCACCTTTCCCTGACCTTGCCTTCTCTAATACGATCACATAGCAACACATATATTGTAAACAAAAACCAACCTCCCTTCCCCCGCCCCATGAAAAAAAAAAAACCTTCCAAAAGAGGACACTGCACTGCACAAGCTTCTCTCCCTGGGGAGGGGATGAGAGAACAAACAACACATGATAGTATTGCTTAACCTACTACTGGAAGGCGCTCAGGTACTACCGTGATGAGTGCAGTATAAGAACTCATATAGAACCAAATACGCAGCTGCCTGTAGTTGTGTATAGGTGAGATGGGGTGTGTGTGTCCCCAAGATTTCTTAAGATGTAGTCCACACAATGAAAATGTTTGTGATCCTCGACATTAGTGAAACGTGGATTCTTTTAGTCACTATAAACTGCGATATCTGAATGTGCGATTTGTAAAACGGGGCTAGTCTTTGATGTTGGATAGTACGTGGCAGTGGTGCTGCCTTCTGGAATTGTTACCCACTCTCTTTTGTCTTCAAACACTTGGTCAGTGACAGTGCAATGCCCTTGCAGATACGTATTGGACAGTCTTCCCCACCTCCTTCCCTGTACTTTTTGTAAGCGGGGGAATAGTCCCGCAATTGTGGGGAACTTTCCTGGCTTCTGCGCTACCCCTGTGAAGTGAGCTCGCGAAAGGATCTCAGTCCTCGCTCCCACTTCCTTTACCCAGTGGCCTCCCTGCCCTTGAAGACTCCCCTTCCACTCTCCTGTCTGGCAGAGTCCTCGTAACCCCAACAAGACTGCGCCCAGGATTCCTGGGGGGCTCGACCCCCAACCCTGCTAGGACAGGGGCTAGGGTGTCCCCACTCCGGGGTACTCTCTCTGCACTGGGCACTTCTCTGACCCACTGACCATTACATACAATTTAAAGCAAATGCAAGTTATTTAATCAACAATTAATTTTAAAAAGAATAAGGAAAATGGGAAAGGTTAAAGGAAACACATCAACCCGCTCTGTGGCAGGGAACATCACAAACAGTGTCTCTGGAATGTCAGGGCAGTTCACAGTCTGTTCTTTGTAAGTCCCAGGCCGCCTTCTCAGGCCCTGGCTGTGCTGTAGGGATGCTGTGGGTTGGACACTTGCTCTTGTGGTGGCCACATGCTCTCAGGCTCTAAGTGGTAGGACCCTTCTTCCCAGTGTCACCCCAGCCATGTCGGGGTTACGATCCAAGCCTGGCCTGCAGAGCCTCTTGGCTGAGGTGTCTCCCTGTGCTGGGCCTGCTGCCCAGGGTCCCCCTCGCTCTCCCCAGCTGCTCACCGCACCCAGCTCCGGACTGCTCCAGCCCCAGTTCCACCACTCCGTCTCAGTACTGCTGCTGCTGTTCTGCCTCCAGCTCCCTGGGCTGCTTCTTTGGCCCCTCTGCCTCTGGTTGCTACAGCTCTGCTCCCAGGACAGGCCTGCTCTGCAGGCTCCTTCTGTGACTCTGCTCCTAGCACTGACCTGCTTCGTGGGCTGCTTTTCTGACCCCTCTGGCTCTGGTTGCTGCAGCTCTCCTCCCAGGGCAAGTCTGCTCTCTCTGGGCTGTGCCTCTGGCTTTGGGGCTGCAGCTCTGCTCCCAGGACAGGGTCTGCTCTCTCTGGATCTGGCATGGCTCTGCTCCCCAGCTCAGCTTGCACCCCTGTTTTCTCTTTAACTCGGCCCCACTCTGTCTGACCCAGGCAATTCCAGCTCACATGGAGGACGGGACCTCCCTGGCCTCCTGACTCCCTGATTACCTTGCCTGCCCTGTCATTCAGGCTGACCTGGAGCATTGGCCTCTCCCCATTGTTCCTGGGGACTATCAGTCTCAGGGTCCTGATTTCCCATAGACACTTCCCCTTTTAGTACTGGGAGCTAGCCGACCAAAACACCCCCACTGAATGTTAGTAAGGGGGCAACAGTCTCCTTACACTTTTATGGGAAAGCCATAAGATCATTTAGCAAACCAAAGTCGTGACTGGAAATATGAAGGGCATGCCCGTGAGGGAATTGAGCTTACATTCTTAAAGGTGTGTAGTGATTTTGAGTGCCTGATCTGAGACACCTCAAATGCACCAGATTTTCAGTGGAAGGGAGTGTTCAGCACTTTTGAATTTTAACATATGTCAAACTTGGCACCCAAAAATTCAGGCACTGAAAACCACTTTTTAAAATGTAGACCTTCATCTTTACAAAGTAATGTCGATATCTCAGATGTCCTCCCCCCGACCCCTGAGAAGAATCAGGAGACACAGAGGAGATGTGGGTTTGGGAATCGTTAAAGTGAAATGAAAGTGAGTCATGTTCATTAAAGATGAGCTAGCAGAATGTTTGATATTAGTGGCTGTGTAATGATTAGTACTTCCTGTAATAATGATGATGATGATTCAACTATATGAATTGAACATTCATTCTAAGTTAATTCACATCCTTTTAACTAATAAGTTATTGGGTGGGGGGAGGGGGAGGAAAGAGAGAGACCTGATTTTTAGCTCATAATTTAAATAGATGAGCCAAACAAATACTGAGATGACAAATTATTTACCAAGATTTGTACCTCCCAAACTTGGGAAAATCTGGATGCAAATCTGGATCAAAATTTCATGACAAAGACTTATTTCTTATTATTTATTCATACTGCACTGCATTTTAAATGCATGGTAGTCAGACCTTAATCCCATTAGAATTTATATGCATGGTCACTAGTAATTATCCTCCCAATTAACCTGATGATGACAGATTATTTTGCAGATTATCTATTTTTTTAATCAAATGCCATATTGAATTGCAGCAATATAAGGTAAAGTGGGAGGCAAATTATTTAGTGTTGACCCTATCCATTTTGAGCAGAACTCCCAGGGAACATCACAGTCTACCAGTATTTGAAGGGTATAAACAACAAGGGTAAAGAGGAATTATGTAAGAGGAACAATAGAGTGTAACCAGGAGTAATGACAAGAAAGGATAGTTTGGGCTAAATATCAGGAAAATCTCTTGATGATCTGAGCCATTTGGCTTTGTAATAGTATCTAAAAAGAGTGGAAGTCCCATTGTTTGGAACATTTAAAGCTAGTCTGGAAAAGATAATAGACAAGCTGCCTTTCTGGAAGGGAGGTGGATAAAGTGAGCAAATGGGTCTTGCATCTATTGATTTGCTGATTCTAGAGGTCTGGACTATTGCTGTCTGCATATTAGGGAGAGGAGAAGGTTTGTCTGTTGTGTTCCATTTGAGAAAACACATACAAGCTGGCATGTTTTTCTGAAAAATCCAAACCTCTGGAGTTAATAAGACAGGCTTTCTCATGAGATTTCCAGCCCAGCTTCTGGTCTTGGCAGGAAGTGCTGCCAGAACAACCTTTCTCATGGTATTTCAACAACCCTAGCTTCTGCTAGAACCTGGCATAAACCACAAAACAAACAGATCACCCTGCAGTGACAACAACAAAACCCATCCGTTCAATCATTCCAAAAAGGTTCACTTCTAAAAATGAGCCAGTGAGACATCGGTAGCATCTGCCTCTCCGCACTCCTCTCCCTATTCAGTGCTTTAGCTCAGCAGCCATAGTGGAGCCATCAAAAAAAATGTTGGTCTGGGCAGATACATGTTAGAGGACCAATCCCTGTCCACACACCCTGTAAGCATGAGTCTTATTTATGGAACAGTACCACATTGCAATGTTTGGGTTGCAAACAACACATGGAAATAAGATAATGAACAAATCATAATGATTTTTCATGACTAAAATATTAAATTTATTAAACACTCCTAATAATACATAAACAAATCTCATATTATTCCAGACGTGGAGACTGAGCTAGACGTGGATCTGAACCAAAATGCCAGATCCTAACGCCCTCAGAACTTGGCAAATTCCAGATTATGATTTGAACTGTGAGGTTTGGTTTAAACTCCAGTGTCAACTAGCTGGTGCTTGATCATATTCTGATCTCATTGTAAATCCAAAGTCACTCAGTTGATTTCAGTCTCTACTATGACATGCTGTGTTCTCTGCGAAACTCCTCAATGTAGAACTACAAACAAGTAGAAATGAGAGAGAGGTTTCAGTAATTTATTCTTGGAATTCTGGTCATGTTTGTGACGTTCATAGTCCAATCAGCAAACCGCTGAATCACTAGTTTCCTGCTACTTGAATCATTGTAGGTACCTAGTATGTTGTATATTATCCACATGAAATAAACATATATGTTTATTTGAGACAGAATAACTCAAATTTGTTTGGAGAATGTTTCCTTTGGGATATCATAAAAGATTCTTGAACATAATAGCACTGAAAGACTACTTGCTATCCTGCCGTTCCTGAGTATATAGAAGGCACACAGGGAGCTGTCCAACATTATCAACATCCGATGAAGTGAGCTGTAGCTCACGAAAGCTTACGCTCGAACAAATTTGTTAGTCTCTAAGGGACCACAAGTACTCCTTTTCTTTTTAAGATTAGCATTGGAAATGCTGATTTATTTATTTATTTACAGATAGTTGACTCTAATGTAGTGGCTTTCTGGGAGCTTCCCAGGCAAACTGGAGAAAGCTGGGTCTTCAAAGCTAGATTTAAGTTCTCATTCACAGAGTGTGTGGGAAGCATTCCGTACCAGGCAAGATCAAATCTTAATTTGTGTTTTATCACCAATTGTCTAAATGGAGGAAGAGTGGTTTTGTCATTAAGACACTGGACTGGGATTTAGAGAACTACATTCAATTTCAAGTTCTGCCACAAATTTCCTGTGTGACCCTGAGCCCTAATTGATTTTTCTGAAGGTGCTGAGCACCCATAGCTCCCACTATTGTTAGCTGGAGCTGTAGATGATGTGCTTTTCTGAAAGTCAGGCTCCTAAACTCCCCATCTGTAAAATGGGAATAAAAATATTCCTTTTCTCTCATCCATTGTCTGTCTTGTCTATTTGGCTGATAAATTCTTCAGGGCAAAGTACTATGTAAATGTACAGTGCCTAATACAGTGGGGACCCAGTCTTCAGTGTGGGCCTCTAGGTTATACCGTAATAAAAGAATAGCAATTATTATTCCTGTGGGTTAGAAACATGAGACGTTGTTGACATTATGACATTGAAGAAGCAGCTCCACATGTAGGTTAATAACAACTAATTTTCCACTGTGTCTAATTTTGCCCACCCTTTTCCCTTTGCTTCCTTAGAAATGTATTTTGAAATATCTCATGAGTGATCTGTAGGCTGAGGAGAGTTTGGTGGGGGAGAGGAGAGAGATGTTAATCCAATAAGGTAGTTTCGAGATATAGGGTTTTGAAAAATGAGGTATTTCACCTTTTGAGTCTTTTAATCATTTTTATAAAGGCATATCTCAAAAATGGTGTACTGTGGACTCTTCACATTTGTTTTATTAATTCATCTTGCATACGATCAAATTAATAGGACTGTTTCTGGTAAGGTCAACTGCTAATTTTAGTAATTTCAAAGTGCTAAAATGGTCTCTCAGGTCTTAGTGGACTGTGTCCGCTTAGCTGAAGTTGTGGCTAACTTTGTCAACTTGTCATCTTGCTCATAAACTTCACCAAAACAAACTCTGATGGAGTTTGTAAGCTTTGATTGTGTATGACTGCATGCATGATGTTTTTAAGCTCTGCCATGTGAAATATTCCCGTACAAGAAGGTTACAAAATCTATCAGCACAGTCTGTGCAGTTTGTAAATTCTCTGAGTTGAACAGTTCTGGTTCAATGAATTAAGCTTTATTGATTCAGCGAGAAGTGTTTAGGTGCCATCACCAGAACCTCTTAGGTACAAATAATTACAAACTTTGCCCATAAGCTATTTGATTTGAATACAATTATGTCCTTTAAAAAATTGAATAACATGTATAAACATCTGAAATTAGAGCATAATAGATGCTTAATCCCCAAGAAATATAAAAATCGACACCAAATTTTCATGAGTTTTTTAGATATATTCTTAAAGAAATTCCTAGACAGACTTTATGAAGATATTGGTAAGGTTGTAAATAGATATCAAGTAAATAACAAACATTATTGCTGTGCAAGCTGTATTTACAAAAATAATGATTGAAAGCTTGGGTTTGTGCTTTAAAAAGTTATATGATTTTATC
Source organism: Chelonia mydas (assembly GCF_015237465.2). Classification (NCBI taxonomy): domain Eukaryota; kingdom Metazoa; phylum Chordata; order Testudines; family Cheloniidae; genus Chelonia; species Chelonia mydas. The sequence continues at coordinate 19,086,984 of NC_057852.1, forward strand.
ATATTCTAGATATGGGTCTACAGCTACTTTCCTGTTCATCACATAAGGGCAACCAACTAAAACACAAACCTTCATTCTCTACAATCATAACAAGAAGTACCAATGTCTTGTTTTTACCTCTCTCTATATAGCTCCGAAACTGGTGTGTCTTGGACTAATCACTACAATATGAGTCAAAGAGCCCTATTATCAAACCAAAGCATATATGAATTAAAATGTACCACATATCTGTAATACCTTTATATGACATAAATATTGCATTGTGAGATAGGTGAATGGTAGGCAGAGATTAGTGATCAACATTAAGGATGTTTATGGATATTAATTATGAATTACTTGAATATTTTTTCTAACAAAGATGATGCTCTGAAAATTATAATTAAATCAATATCCATTTACAACCTTAACTGTATCTTAATATAAGTTTTGTGTCAGTGAATCAGCAGTGCACTGTAATCTCTTTACAATGGCATTACTGCCTGTACTGTTTGCTATAATCTTCCTGTGCTGAATGGGAAAATTGCATCTGGCTTTACTATGAAATTCATGGAGTCCTCAGCTTGAAATTGTCAAAAGAGCTTTTTTTATTCAACCTGGTCATTCATCTATGCACACTGAGCTCCTTGGGGAACCACTTGAAAATAGGATTTTTTTCCCCCTCCCTCCTCTCTCTTTCTTTTCCCTGCTGCCCATCCACCTCCCTTTCCCATCCTCATCTAGATACCTATTAGCTCTCTCTTTCAATAACACCGGTTTGGCTGCAACGAAAGTGCTTTTTAATGTAGGAGATGTACTTCAGCCATAACACTGGGGTCACTTTCTGAGTAACATTTTATGGGATTGATTAAACTTTAGCACCATAACTGTTGACTCTAAAGGCGTGGGAAGAGACTCAGAGTGCTAAGCTCTGGATAATTTGTGCTTCACAATTTTTTTAAGTCAAATAGAGATAAGGGTTTAATGTGTTTGAAAAAGCAGCCATCTATTTTTTCCAAGTCTCCTATTGTAAAAGACCCCTAACATTTAAAATGAAATAATGTCTTTTACACTAATGAAGTAAAGTTACAGTAAATAACTGTATATAAAAAGGTGTTCAGTCTTATAGCTAGAATGTGAGAAAAGATTTAACTTGATCCTCCTTTCCTCTAAATGTAAGCACTTCATATTTTCTCACTGCTAGAAAATGAATGAGCAGGTGCTCTTGGCTGAGTTTTCAAGGTTGCAATAACGCGTAGTTCATTGTCTTTGACAATCCTTTCCTTGAGACACTATTGGCAGGATGGAGGAAAATGGCTGAGTGGGAAAAATCACACACAATCCTTTCATCTCCTTAGAATGTTTAACTGAGCTCAGGTTGTACTGCTAAGAAATTGCAGGTTGGGGTGATAGGAGCTATCTGTGCATGAAGAGGAAGAATGAGAATGGTGAGGTGGTTAAGAGGCTGGATAAGAGACTTAGGAGATCCATGGTCAGTTCCCAGCTCTGCTATAGATGTCCTATTTCACCATGGGCAAGTCCTTTGTAATCTCTACATTCGCCATCTGTAAAATGGCAATAATAATACTTTCTTTTTGCTAGCCTTTGGCTTGTCTATTTTTGAATGTTAATTCATCTGGGCAGGAATTGCTTCCTACTAGTTATTTATAATGGGCCTTTCATGATCTTGATTGAGTCCTGTAGGTCTTAAATAATAAAATGCCATTTGTGTTTAACTTAAAGTGCTCAGCCTGGGACAGACACAAGTAAAACCCATGCATCTTCAAGGTGAGCAAGACCTTCCAAATTTGAAAAGCCAAGTTAATTTGGCCATTGTATACAATAATGGGCTGGCTTCAGTGGACTTCTGATTAGTCATCATAATATTATTATTTTAGAAAATCAATAACATGCTTAAATGTTTCATCCTAACATTTTCTTGGGAAGGGTAATTGTACGGCTTAAAAATAGTCCAACTTTAAAAGTTTGTGGCTTGCCATTTGACCTAAAATATTTGTAAATTGAGAGCTAGAGAGTGTACTGTTGCAGAAAAGTCCATGAGAGGGCAAAAGGCATTCAGCAAGCTCTGAGGTTGCTCTCATTGCCTTTGAGGAATCATGCGGAAAAACTTTCTCTCTCCACAGGATAGGCAAGAGACATGGCCTCTGAGAGGCACTGGGAAATGCTAGAGATCTCAGGGCATCTGCAGAGAGCTGGGCATTGGTAAAGAAGGCTGGTCCCCCACTGCTGCTACCAAGACCCCACATTTCTGCTGGCAATGCAACTTCTTTGCCTCTCGACTACACACTGTCAGTACCTCACTTCAGCTGTCCAGCCCCCTCCACTCTTCTAAAGGGTTTGACAGCACTGAGTAGCAAACGCTCTGGGGGGATTTTTCAAAAATGCTCAGTGCTATTGATTTCAATGAGAATTGAGTTATGCCAATGCTTGTTGCTGTTGAAACTCCCACCCTCTGGCATGAATGAAGACCGAATCAGTGTTAATTCCTGTGCTTATTTCTCCATTGATTTTCTGGGAATGATGCTATATATGCTGGCCATAGCTGCCTCATACCCCCAAACCTATGGAGCCCAAATGCAAGGTGCTGACAAAGAGGAGCTTCCATAGGATCAGGTGGAATGCTTCATTGGTTCCCTTTCTTCTAAAAGACTTTGAACCATTTAGGTGGGTTTTCCTCTATTCTTATCCTTTCTTTACCTGTAAGCAGAGGGGATGGCCTGGGCCTTTGCATTTTAATAAAGTCAGGTATTTGATGCAAATCCATCTGAGGTGACCGGCAAATGTTTTGATCACAAACAAAAAAAATAAGCAGTAAGATTTATTTTAAATCCACCTATGGCACGATGCTGACAAGACCCTTGATAGGCAGCTGGTAGGCTGAGACTGCTGCTTATAGCTGTCATGCTGTGACCTGTGCATGGTCATCAGCAGAGCCAAGAATAGAACCTAGGTCTCTTGAGTCCTACTCCACTGCTCTAGTCATTAGGCAACACTGTCTCCCCGATCCACCTGTTGTGTCTCATCTTGTCTTAAACTTAGATTTAAGTAGGGACCATCTTTTTGTTCTATACAGTGTACAGTTATGTACAGTGACTAGCACAACGGGGCCCTAGCTTCTAGGTGCTACTGTAATACTACTAATTAATAATGATGTTTTGATGTATACATTGTGCAGTTCTAATGGTTTTGGGATCTCTTGAGGCTGAAGGAGGTTTTTATACACAGTCAGTATTCTGAATCATGGAAAGTAGAAATGAAAAATCCTACTAGACCATCCCGTCCACCCCCTCTGCTATGACAGTGCATCAATTACAATAAGACCCTGGATCTGGGTACTGCTTAACTTTTGGAAGGATTTGCAATCTGAAGTATGCTCCAGATTGAATTTTTTCTGTTGGCCACTAGCTATACACATTGCTGCACCCCAAAGTGTGGAGAAACCCCAGCCACAAAATATCCAGATTTCAAACCTCAAAGCTCAAAGTGTTTGAATGCAGGGTTTGGCCCAACAGTGACACAGGGAAATTTGGATCCAGATCTGATTTTGGATTCTGAAACCTCTTTTTATCCTGTCCCACTCTCACATACTTCTCCCTGCTACCCAAAATAGTTAATAGATATTTGGCCTGATTCAAGACTCTGGCTCCAATATCTAATACTTTTGAATCTTGGAATATCTGAACTCTAGGTTCCAGATCCAAAATTTGCAATTCAGGTCCATCTTTAATTTCAGCAAGTTCAATGGATGAGATGCAGAGACCATTTTTGATTCTTGAAGGCTTAACAGCAAAGGCACTTTGCAAATTCATGGGTGCTGAGTCACCATAGTCAAGGCCCTGATAATCAATTTTCCCCCCTAAATAAATACTTAATGTGAATAGGAATATGAGAATTTAAGGAACACCTTAGTCACCAGGCAGTCCCATAGCCTTCAGTAGAACAATTCATGGAATAAACATGCTGAACAACATGAGTAAAGATATCAGAATCTATGCCTTAATGTATTAGCATCACAAACCACTTTCAATTCACACAATACATTTTTTAAACATTCCTCTCAAGGCAGAATGATGCCAAAGCAGACATTAATCAGCTTTTCTCTGCAAATTAAAATAGGAACACTTCTGTAAATTACAACCATTACATTTCCGGCTTAAATTTCCCAACTCCTTTGGGCTAATATTTAAAATACTAAACCCACCACACTTGTAAAAGTGGTGATTTGCCTCCAAATTCATTTTGTACTTTCTGTTGAAACTGAAGAATTACATTGCCTCTGTGAAATAACTTTCCCTCTTTAGTTGTTCAATTTGATTCAAGGATTTTTGATTAAGCATGCAAGGGTTATGAATAAATAAGAACCAGCAGCCCAGTAATTGGGATATCATTACTATCTAGTAGCACATTTAATCCTCAGCTTCACTGCACCACATAACCTTTTCCTTCCATCCTCCCCCACAATATTGCTAGCACGCAAAAAAAAAAGAAAAAAAAGAAAAAAAAGAAAAAGGCAATGTCACTGCAAGCTTCACAAGTTAGCATTAAAATGAATACTTTTTAATTTCTCCGGATGAGATGGGGCCCTGTGCTCTGGGACAATGCTGATGGATGATGTTTTAATGCAGCTGAAATGTTATTTTTACTGAACCAGGGAAAACTATAAATTTTGCTTCATTGCCACTGATGGCTCTATGCATAAAACTATGGTGGCGCCCATTGCCCATGAATAATCACCTCAGCACGGCAGATGTTACTTTGCGGGGAAAGCAATTCTTATGCCGAAGAATTGTGGAAAGATTAATTGTCTACAGCTGTTTCATGGCCCACAGCAATCTTGATACATTTATGATAAGTTTAAGAGCTCACTAGAGGCAGCTCCTATTCCCTGTTGTGAGGGAAGGGGGGTGAATGGCTTTATTTTGACACCTGGATTCATAGAATCTGTCAGCTCCATTACAGCCTTCATATAAACCCTACTGTTGGCAGTTCTGAAATGATTGTGAGCGAAGATGCAGGAATTATCTATACGTAGATAAAGAAAAGGAGACTGAGAAGAATTATTCAAATTTGTGCAAATGAATTGCTTCCATTTTTCCTTCCTCTGCCAAGTGGAAATTGAACGTGACCCACTCTGACCTCTCTCTATTAAGTGCTGCAAATTGCAGTAAATGCACAGTTCTGAGTGCCCTAATGAGACAAAGCTCCAGCAATGCCTCATTAATAAGGAAAGTTTGACCTTGCTGGTCAGCCCTTCATTCGATATTGAAAAGAAATAGGAAAAAAGAAGGGATGACCTGCTGTAAATTTTGAACAATACCTTTGATTTAGTTTGTATATACTCCCAACAAGGCACTCCTCAACCTTTTTTCCCCCCCTTCCATTCCTACAATACAAGGGAAGAAGTATTTACTTATTAGACTCCCATGTAAATTCATGAAGACAGTGGTGATCTACAGCGGTGGTACATTCTGAGAGCCTAATCTAAATTTTGTAAATTTATTTATATTGTACCAGTATTAGAAGAAGTTTGGATATATTCTATTCTATTCCTTACACCATGCCCATTACTATGATACCTCAATGCTGTACCTTGATACATGCAATATTATAGACATTTGAGGTAGTTTTGCAGACTACACTATGCACTAACTCTAAATTTACAGGTTTCAGAGTGAGTGTCCAAGAGGGTGTTACTGTATTATCCCATCTGAGATATAATTTAAAGCAGATTGTGTTTAATTTACCAATATAACCCAGTAACCCAGGTTTTGCTGAAAATCTGAACATTTTCATTCCTAAAATGGTTTTGGCTTAAAATATTTCACTTTTCAGATTTTTGGTGCTCACCCCCGCCCCCAATTTTAATTAAAGTTTATATTGATTTTTTTGCTTTTCAACCTAACCATCACATCACAATATAAAAAGAAAATAGAACAAAAAAGAACATTCTAAACTTATAATTACCATCACATAACAGCAATGATAGATAAATACATGTACAACAATAATTTTTACATATTTAATATACTATAACATAAAATAAATCAAGATTTGACAGCTAATGGGGGGTGGGGTAAACATAGACAAGCCAAGGAGGGGAAATATGAAAGTAGGAGGAAAAGAAGAAGGGACTGAAAAAGGATGGGGGCAGGAAATGTGAACGGTACATTGGGCCCATGGGTATTTCGTAATCCAATGTTTTTAAAAAAAGGAACTCTGATATCTTCAAATGTGTGTAATTGATTCCTGTGGCAGAAAGTGATTCTTTCTTTGGCTGTTAGGAAACCCCAAAATTTGTTGAAAACATTTTCCATGAAAATTTCAGTTTAGTTGGAAAAAAAACCCATTTAAAAATGTTTCACTAGAAATTTTTTGGCCATCTCTAGTTCCTAAGAGTTTTCATTACTTGCTATGCAGTATTTCTCATTCATTATTCATAATTCTCCTGTTTTGAAATATTTTAAGTTATCCAAACAGGAAATGGAAAGAATGCAATGTGATTTAGATGTTCAGTTATACACCATGAGTAGTCAAAATGAAAAGTATGTGAACAGCCCATTGGCTGAAATTGGCTTGCATAAACTGTTCATTGATTTTTACTAGTTTATTTACTATTTATAATTGTTCAAAGTCTGTTCCCAAATGATTTGTGAACCAAAATGATAGCTCTAAATTTGCTGGATAAGTTGCCACAAAAAAATTTGATGTTCCTATTATATATTCATCGGAATCCCTATAAACCACCTCCTTTGGAATTTGCTGGTAACTGAGATGTCCCATAATGATGCATTCTGGAATGTTGTAGCAAAATGGAGCCAGCTGTAGAGCTTACAAGACATAGAAAATATTTCTGCCAAGGTTAAGTTTTTTTTTTTAAAAAATCCAGCGACGCACTTAATGTGTGATCAACTTTTAAAGCAGGAAATTAGCCCTAGAGACTTCAATGGAACGACTCTCCTGATTTAAGTATGTGCTTACGTGCTTTGCTAGATCAGGTCTTTATTTAGATGCTTAAATATGGACAAAAGAGCCTAACTTTAGGTACCCATTTTAGAAAATGTTGGTTTTCTGTGCTTAATGCTTCTAATAGCCTGTTTAGTGAGAATATTTAGAACATACTGGTGGCATATCATTTTGCTTTGCAGGTCACCATTAACAGTCTTTTCCAGGGGCAGAATGCAGTGGTTGTGTTTGCAATGTATCAAGCTCTGACATAAAGTATTGCTAACTCTGGGTTGAAAACATGGCTTAACTTGTTTTATCAATGCATTTATAGTGTTTTAAAAATGCAAGCTTCCTGTAGTGGGCATGCGGAGTGATGCAATTCCCCATCCCACTGGCTAATTCTAATTGTTATCTCATCCCCCAAAAATTAAGCCACAGAAACACCATTGGTTCATGGATGCTTTTCAGTCAGACATACTTTTGTGGCATTAATATGATGGATGCTGATGTCATAGGCCCCAATCATGCAACAGCATACAGGAGGGCATTGGAGTGAATGGGGTTCCACACGGGTGCAGGTCTCCGTCTATGTATATGCTGTTTGGGATCAGGACCTCAAGGAATCTCGAGGAAAAGCTGCTGCCTTAAATCACACTTTATATTTCAGATTCTTCTGATGTAAAAGAAATATAGATCTCAAGGAATATAATAGGCAGGATGGGAGTTTTTATGAAAATAACTGAGAAGAGAGTTTGGCTTCTTAGGTTTATGATCCAGAATGTTTTGCAGCAATACCATTCATGCCATAGATGTCTGTTAGCAGGATATTTTATAATACAGCCAGTGTATCATAGGTAAACACACAGAACACCCTATCCTGAGAACTGTGTTTTAAAGAGATGCTGCCAATTTATTTAGGCCCCATAATGTGTCTTCCATAAATGGTAAATCCCAGGCAATTTCCATGAAGGGTTCTTGCTATATATTGCATACAATAAAACCCTGTATAACTGAAGAGTATCTATAGAATGGATTTTAAAATCAAGGCATTTTTCTGTGTAGGACAGCTATATTTTAGATATATTTTAAGTTTATTAGTGATAATTTTCATAATCCTCTGATCCCTGTACCATGGGACCCATGATAACTGAGGGTATGTCTACACAGCAAAAAACAAAACAAAATAAAAACAAAATATAAAAAAACCAATCCATGACAGAGAGTCTCAGAGCTTTGGTCAATTAACTCAGGCTCATGCTACGGGGCTAAAAATAGGCACGTAGACATTTGGGCTTGGGGTGGAGCCCAGGCTGTGAGACCCTTTCTCAGAGCCTGGGCTCCAACCTGAGGCTGAATGTCTACTTGGCTATTTTTAGCCCCATAACATGAACCTGAGTTAATTACCTAGGCTCTGAGACTTATAGATTCATAGCTACTAAGGTTAGAAGGGACCATTATGATCATCTAGTCTGACCTCCTGCACAACACAGGCCAGAGAATCTCACCCACCCACTCCTGCGAAAAACGTATGTCTGAGCTATTGAAGTCCTCAAATCGTGGTTTAAAGACTTCAAGGAGCAGAGAATCCTCCAGCAAGTGATGCGTGCCCCATGCTACAGAGGAAGGCGAAAAACCTCCAGGGCCTCTTCCAATCTGCCCTGGAGGAAAATTCCTTCCCGACCCCAAATATGGCGATCAGCTAAACCCTGAGCATATGGGCAAGATTCACCAGCCAGATACTACAGAAAATTCTTTCCTTGGTAACTCAGATCCCACCCCATCTAACATCCCATCACAGGCCATTAGGCCTATTTACCATGAATATTTAAAGATCAGTTAATTACCAAAATCATGTTATCCCATCATACCATCTCCTCCATAAACTTATCGAGTTTAATCTTAAAGCCAGATAGATCTTTTGCCCCCACTGCTTCCCTTAGAAGGCTATTCCAAAAGTTCACGCCTCTGCAGGTTAGAAACCTTTGTCTAATTTCAAGTCTAAAGTTCCCAATGACCAGTTTATATCCATTTGTTCTTGTGTCCACATTGGTACTGAGCTTAGATAATTCCTCTCCCTCTCCAGTATTTATCCCTCTGATATATTTATAGAGAGCAATCATATCTCCCCTCAACCTTCTTTTAGTTAGGCTAAACAAGCCAAGCTCCTTGAGTCTCCTTTCATAAGACAAGTTTTCCATTCCTCGGATCATCCTAGTAGCCCTTCTCTGTACCTGTTCCAGTTTGAATTCATCCTTCTTAAACATGGGAGACCAGAACTGCACACAGTATTCCAGGTGAGGTCTCACCAGTGCCTTGTACAACGGTACTAAAACCTCCTTATCCCTACTGGAAATACCTCTCCTGATGCATCCCAAGACCGCATTAGCTTTTTTCACAGCCATATCACGTTGGCGGCTCACAGTCATCCTATCATCAACCAATACTCCAAGGTCCTTCTCCTCCTCCGTTACTTCTAATTGATGATCCCCAGGTTATAACTAAAATTCTTGTTGTTAATCCCTAAATGCATAACCTTACACTTCTCACTATTAAATTTCATCCTATTACTATTACTCCAGTTTACAAGGTCATCCAGATCGTCCTGTATGATATCCCGGTCCTTCTCTAAATTGGCAATACCTCCCAGCTTTGTATCATCCACAAACTTTATTAGAACACTCCCACTTTTTGTGTCGAGATCAGTAATAAAAAGATTTAATAAGATTGGTCCCAAAACTGATCCTTGAGGAACTCCACTGGTGACCTCCCTCCAGCCTGACAGTTCACCTTTCAGTAGGACCTGTTGTAGTCTCCCCTTTTAACCACTTCCTTATCCACCTTTCAATTTTCATATTGATCCTCATCTTTTCCAATTTAACCTATAATTCCTCATGTGGCACGGTATCAAACACCTTACTGAAATCTAGGTAAATTAGATCCACTGCGTTTCCTTTGTATAAAAAATCTGTTACTTTCTCAAAGAAGGAGATCAGGTTGGTTTGGCACTATCTATCTTATGTAAAACCATGTTGTATTTTGTCCAATTTACCATTGACTTCAATGTCCTTAACTACTTTCTCCTTCAAAATTTTTCCAAGACCTTGCATACTACAGATGTCAAACTAACAGGCCTGTAGTTACCCAGATCACTTTTTTTCCCTTTCTTAAAAATAGGAACTATGTTAGCAATTCTCCAATCATACGGTACAACTCCTGAGTTTACAGATTCATTAAAAATTCGGGTGCCAATTCCTTTAATATTCTTGGATGAAGATTATCTGGGCCCCCCGATTTAGTCCCGTTAAGCTGTTTGAGTTTGGCTTCTACCTCAGCTATGGTAATATCTACCTCCATATCCTCATTCCCATTTGTCATGCTACCATTATCCCTAAGATCCTCTTTAGCCTTATTAAAGACTGAGGCAAAGTATTTGTTTAGATATTGGGCCATGCCTAGATTATCCTTAACCTCCACTCCATCCTCAGTGTTTAGCGGTCCCACTTCTTCTTTCTTTGTTTTCTTCTTATTTATATGGCTATAGAACCTTTTACTATTGGTTTTAATTCCCTTTGCAAGGTCCAACTCTACTTGACTTTTAGCCTGTCTCACTTCATCCCTGCATGTTCTTACCTCAGTAAGGTAGCTTTCCTTGCTGGTCCCTTGCTGCTGTGGGGTTTTTTGTGTGTAGACATACCCTAAGATATACAAACAGAGGGATACAAGCAAAGACTCCTAATAAAAAAGGTTAAGAACATCCGAAACCACTTCTAAAATAGTTCTTCCATGTTAACATATTGACATATGAAGAATATGCAACTGCGTGATATACATATTTACCAATATTCATTTCGTGGATATTCCACAACTGTGATATTGATATTCCTTAAATAATAGAGGTAGGTGGTTAATATATAATGAATAATTCATCTGATGTATTTAGCCTCTTTTTCTGTTCACAAATTGGGAGCAGTTCATGATTTTCTCAAAAGTATTTGTAATTCAAAATGATTAATTGAATAATTTTTGCAAATTGTTGGCCTGCAGATTGTGAGCAGGTGGTTACAAATATTCAGTATTCAAAAGTCAGGCTGTATTGGTTAGCTTTGATTGCATGCATACATCATATAGTGTGTTTCTGTTCCCTGGTTGGATGAGTCAAACTTCACTCTTAAACAAGTTTCCAGTGCAAATATATAGGATAATGAGTTCAAATATTCCCTTCATGTGAATATTCTTCAGCATTTACTTAAAGTTTTCTGTTTCTGACAAGATTCCTGCCAGTAAAATAATTTGTTTGAACATCGAAGAGAAGCACAAAAAGGTTGTGAATGCAGTTGGAGTAAATTTGATTAAAATTTCAAATACATTCGCACACAACTTTTTTATAGTATTCACCCTCTTCTAATAAATGTCAGTTTCTGCTAGATGAGAAAGGTAATGTGCTCCCACTGGTTTCAGCATCTTTTGGGAACAGACCTGTAACGTACTTCAATGCCTGTGAACATTCAATAAAATATTAATTGTCTAAGAAAACAGTCTATAATCTAAAGTGTCTTGTCAATAAAACAGGCTGATGTTCTATAATATTTCATTGTGGAAAATTAAACAATGTTTTCTCAGAAGCAGGAAAAGTGGAAAAAAAATTAAAATGTTCTTTTGTGGGAGCTGTCACTGAACTAAAATATGACACATCTGATTTCAGTTAGATTTTTTCACAGCTATAATTAACTTTGTCTTTTGACAACTCCTTCTGAGGCATATATTAATTAAATATGGGATAATGAATAGAGACAACTAGATCACCAGGGTATAAATCAATGAAGGGGTTCTGATGATACCATAAACCACAAGAATGGAGTATGTGTAGTTAGTAATAACATCAAAAGCTCATGATTGATTTGGAATTTTAGCGATCCTTTCACATTGATTATTATTTTATATAATGCACAGAAAAGAATGGTGCTTCACGCAAAGACAAGAACTCCCCTCCCCCCTGGATTCTTTGATAATGAAAATACTTCCATTGTGCACACTGAAAGAAAAATGTCATGCTCGTTGTATGGACAGGGATGCTGAGAGCTTATTTTGTAGTGAGACAGGATTAGTGAAGGCTTTACTGTAATTTATTTATATGCCTGTTACAGACAAATTTGTCAGGTGCAAAATAATGTAGCTGTTTTGACTTCAATGAAGCTATGCTGATTTACCATCAGGCAGAGATCTCACCCCCAAATCACCTTTCATAGATTCTAAAACCCTTTTTTTTTTAGTTAAGCTAGAATTTTTCAATAACAAAATATAAAATGTAAATATATTTAACTAAACTATATGTATGCTAATAGGCTAAACTTACTGTATGCAGTGTTGATGTAGCTGTGTTGGTTCCAGGATATTAGAGAGACAAGGTCGGTGAGCAAATATCTTTTATTGGCCAACTTCTGTTGGTGAGGGAAACAAGCTTTCAAGCTCACACAGAGCTCTTCTTCAGGTCCTGTGTAAGCTCAAGTTTGTCTCTCACCAACAGAAATTAATCCAATAAAAGAGATATTATCTCATTCAGCTTTATATTTACCATGGCAGTATTAAGTCAAACTTGTCAGTTTCTTTATACACACACATGTACATAGACACCATCCATCACCCAAACTGTGGTGTTGTGCTAATAAAATAGTTACTTTATAAAATTATTCATGGATGTGTATAGTTTTTTAAAATAGCCATTTTTTGAGCACGGTAATACTCTGGGTTTCACAGTGCATGCTCTCCCAGGTTGTTATTGCTTATTTATTTTCATCTTATAGTTTTTGGAAATGGTAGGGGACCATGAGGCAAGAGTAACATGGAATGTTTTAATTCTTAATTTAGAGTGTTCAGCCTGAGAGGTTCCAAGCTGAAAGATCAATTTATGCTTTTTTTTATTCATGCTGTAATGCCTTAAAACTGTCCGTACTGAAGTGTTTTCAGCAGGCAAATGGGGTATTGCTCAAGCTCTCTTTAGTATTTCTTAATAAACCTTTCAAATGTGTGGTCAGAAATCTCTGGGTTATGGTATGTTTTTGTTTTTCACAAAGTATAATAGGATATCACTGTGCACTTACATATTGTCAACTGTATCCATTTGACCAGTACAACACTGGAATCTTGGTTTGGTATTGTAGCTGATAGCAGTGTGGCTTGATTCTAAAGAATGAGTGATAGAGTTATGGCCAGATTTAAAATGCTAGAATTACCCCAGAGATGAATACTGACTCTAAAGATAGATGCAATAACTCAAATTCCCCATCCCCTACTTTCCAGCTCCCCAACCCATACAATGATTTCCACCAGAGATAGCATTCATTCTATGTCTCTAACTGGTGGGGAGAAAATATCGTAGAAAAGAAACTCTGAGAAATGAATCTTTGAGACTACTGCCCACTTTGGACATGCCTCATGTTCTGGGAATTGCCTGTTTCCATCTTACATTGGGCATTGAGGTCAGCATCTGCTAATCTATTTTATCAGGTTTGTGAGAGTGAGGATTGGGGAGTAGATGCGTAAGAGTTGGGAAGGGAGATTCTCTTTGAGGAGTTCCAGAAGAGCTAGTTCTCTTGGGTGCCTTGGTTGGCTGGTTGCCCAACTTAAGAGTTTTTATAAGGGCCTAAGGGTGGGTGCTCAGCACTTTCTGAAAATTAGGCCTCTTTCAGGTGTCTCAAATTGGACATCCAAAAACTGAGGCAACCAAAACCACCAGTCACTTTTGAATCTCTCTCTATAATATAAAATTTAAATGAACTACACAAGGCACTGCCAATCAGTAGGTCATATCCTAAATGTCAAATCCTTTTTATCTGCTGAAGCTTTGGACACATTTTAATACTGCAGTGCTAGCATTTTAAGTGTATTTTTGTGAGGCCTCTAGAGAACTGTGGTGGATAGGCATCATATAAATAACCTTTATTGTTATTATCATTATATGTCGCATTCACTCTGTTTTGCTGCCATTAATAAACCATTCAAGCAATGTTGTTGTGATGTATAACATTAGCAGCATGCTCCTTAGGGAAACATATAACTGGGTATTTAATATTCTATCTGTTTCCCGGGCCATCTCTCCACAGGCTACAATGTGTTCAAAGTTCAGTATAAAAAAATGGTTTGTGTATGCAGAGATCAAAACATCCTACTACATGCACTGTTGTAACTCACACAATGTCAAAATTCTGCTAGATTAGATACTACTAAATTAACTAAACTGCTTGTGGCTTTAGGGCTGCAATTTCATGTGCCTCCTCAAATATTGGGTATTATGGACCAGTTGTCTAAAATCCAGCCTCCCCTTTTGCACTCACAATTAATACCATTGTGCTAACTGTCTGATTGGTGGGTGCAGTCAGGCATTTAAATAACATTAATCGCATACATAAATAACTGCAGGCCCTGGTTCAGGCTGGGTTGAAAAGCAGGTTCTACTGGACAGATTTTCTAAAGGATTCAGCACCCAGCTGCTCCCATTCAAAACAATAGGAGCTGTTAGGTGTCAGGCCTTCTGAAAAATCAGGCCCTATATCTGTACAATAGCATGCCTTCACCCTCAACAGTACCTCAGTCTATTCGTGGGAATACTGGCTTAAATGTAAGGTTCTGGTTTTAATCTTCAAAGCTGTCAGTGGCTTTGGCCAGACAGTACATTCTCTTTCCTGAAGACCAAGACTTACTATGATTAGGTGTTTTTTGTGGGTTGGTCATGGCATAAATAGTAAATTTTGCAGATGTTTATGTGGTGACCAGCCCACAAAAAATGTGTGATTTCTCTGCAATGTTTCTCAAACTAGGGGCCCAGACCCATAAGGGGATCACAAGCCTATTAGGGGGGATGTCGTATTACCACCATTACTTCTCCTCTGCTGCTAGTGGGTGGTGCTGCCTTTGGAACTGGGCCCTGGGGCTGCCACCGCCGCTCTCTTCTGCCTTCAGACCTGGGCTGGAGACCAGATTTCATGGGGGAGACCAGATTTCATAGTCCATGGTGCAATTTTCATGGCCACGAATTTAGTAGACCCCTGACTATGATGGTTGAGTATCTCAGGAGAATGGAAGTATGTCTGGTGGGAAGAGAAGACCCTGCCTTCTTAGTAGCTGATCTATGTCTGTGGAACCACTCCCCAACTTGACACATGAGAGAACACCACATATCAAACACCACTTTCAGAACAAAATGTAAGACCTATCCTTTAACAGTATCTTTCCCATCATTATAATAAAAACAGTAATAAAACCCATCCGGGGTGGGGGGGAGGGAGGAAGAGTAGGAAAATGACCTTAGAGATAAAGAGTTTAGTGAATGTTGGAATTTAAGTAATTGTCTCAGGCACTCTGATATCACGGTGATGCAGTTTGATAGATGTAGACTGATGTCTTCTGTGATATTTTGCATTGCCAGGTACTGTGTGATGGTTTTAAATAATTATTACAAAACCCAACATTTCTTCCATTAGCAGCCAGTAATGATAATTTAATGATCTAGGGTTAGATCAGTGGTTCTCAAGCTGGGGTCATGACCACTTTGCCCTTCTGATTCTCTAAATGAAAGATGGGTCCAGAGTGCATCCCAGCTAGATTGGACAGGAATCCTGGAATAAGAATGGCTGAGAATCGTTGGTCTAAATCATGGCATTTTGGCAAAGCCCTGTGTTGGAGACAGTGTTGAGCCATACTGCCCCAAGGGAAGTGTCAGAGGCTCTCCCAGTGCTCACCAGTGAGTGCGGGGAAGCACATAAACAGTGACATCCATTTAAACAACACAGCATATACTCCCTCCACAAGTGGCCAGCCATCTCTGCTGATTGGCATATGGAGGTGCAGATCCATGGCAATCACTTTTGAGGTGCAGGGAATCCCCAAGGGATAGGGTGACTAGAGATCAATTCCTGCACTCCCCTATGCTCTGACTACAGTTCTGCCAATCCTTATACGGACTTTGCTCTCTTTTCTGCTATGGTACAGAGTGTATAAAGACCAGGTAGAACCCAGTCCATATAGATCTTATTTATATACTCTTTTTTGCACATAAATGGTGGTGAAATTACCCCTCTCCTCTTCCCCCCCAAAAATGAAATTTACCAAATTACCCTTTTTGTAGTCTTTAACCATGAATTACTATGAATCTCTAATGGTTCTGCAGCCCTTTGCTGAGGATGTCTAAATTACCGAAAACAATTTTACTGAGGGAAAAGCGAAAAGGGTAAAGTTCAGGGTTGTCTTTAAGGTCTACATTAATTTGTGTTAAGGATCTCAGATGCATCAATCTCTTTAGTGGCTTGCAAAGCAAAGCCAATGTGACCTTTTCTGTTAATAAATAGAATACAGAAACTAACCACACTTAAAATTACACCTTTAAAAAATATTCATACCCTGGGCACCAGGCCAAGCCCAAACATTTTTGTATAATGATGATGATCCTGAATTCAGAAAAAGAGATAAGGAAAAGAGCCCCCAACAGCTCCAGACTTAATGTATTAATTACTTGATGGATGCTTTTGTCTGGGTGGGTAGTATGAGCAGTGAGATTGAGATACCCTGTATACCTGATATGAAGGACAGGGACCTGTGTACAAAGTCACACTTTGGGCACAGTCTTGCTCTTTCTCAGGTGGGGACAGCAGAATGGAAGTGGTATTGTGGATTCCAAAGTCATTCTGCCAATACAGGGCAGACTGGACCAGAAAAAGCTCTGCTGAGCACGATACTGCTCCTTTAGATAGAGCAATGCGCACTTCGCCCTACTGCCTGTTGATGACAGTATATGCAGAGGACCTTGAGATCATAGAGGGCTGGTGGGTATATTAGACTATGAGGGCAATTAATGCTTAAGGAAATCCTGGGCTGGATTCATGCCATGCTTCTACACAGATGTGTTTAGGGGCTCTCTTTCACCTTCATGCGTCCTTGCAACAGAGGGTAGGATTTTGCTCTTTGGTCTAGTTATGGTTGTATCACTGTATGGCTATGAGAGATAGAACAGTAGGTTATAGACTGGCTTTATTCAGTGATGGCATGAAGAGCAGGGGAAAATCAGGGGTTCTGTTTTATTTTACATATATGTAATATTGCATAGTTTTCCAGATAGTATCAATTCATGGAAGGATTAGCCCTTCAAAGTGCCCAGCTTAGTAAGGGAGCTCTAGCCTGAACTGACCTCTGGCCTAAACTACCTGTGTATGGCTCTTCAGGCCAGCTCTGGTGGCTCTTTTTGGCTTCAGACTTTTCCCTATTTTTTTCTTTTTCTGCATGTGCTTTTGGTGTCTGTTTTCATGGCTGACACCTCTATAGCAAATAAAAAGGCGGTTAATGAGTAGCATCAATGCAGTAGCCTTTATAGCGTCCTTTTACAGGAAATAAAATGCTACCAACACCACCCACCCATGAAAGGGCATAGAACAAATAAAAGTTATAGCAACTGATAAAGATTTGCCTGACTTAGCCCGATTTGTGGCTTCAGTACAACATTTCTGCCACTATATGGAGCTGTGTGAGATTATAAATGACCAGCCTGCCCAGATCCACTCACATGACTGAATCCACATGGATCCAGTGGAATCCCAGAACAACTCTAAAGAAACATTCTACTAAAGTAAGAGTGCCCAGGTCTCATTTCCTACAAAGAGGTCAGGAGAATGGAGGAAACCAGCTCTGTGGTCTCCACATTGCAGATTTTTTTCTTCTCTATCTTTCCTTTGAGGTTTCACATTTGAATCCAGAGAAGGGTTTTAGTATAATTTGCATACCCTTAGATATTAACTCTTTAATATCTCTCCTCCTCAGTGACAACGTTCCATCTCATTGCATATACACTTTTTTAGCTTTCTATTTATCTAATTAGGTGGCCCACATCATAGTATCTGAAAACCTCACAATCCTTCCAACACCCCTGTAAGGTCTGGTCGTGTTAACCCCATATTTTACAGATGGGGAACTGAGTCTAAGGGTATCTTAAGAGTGACTTGCTCAAGGTCACAGAGGAAGTCTGTAGCTGAGCCAGGAATTGTACCCAGGCCTCCTGAATCCCAGTCTAGTGCCCTATCTGTTGGAATATGCAGGAATTTCAGTAATGTAAACACCTATAGAAGGGCAACCTGGTATTGAAAGGGCTGTGACACCATGAAATGATGTTTTTTAATCTGCTTCAATCCTTTGTCAAGTTTCCTTCACTGAATGGTTGATACCTGCAATTTAACAGATTTACCTTCCTGTTTAACTAAAGATGATTGTGACAATGGACCATCTCCCGATGTAGCTTTGCGCCAATGCAATGTCACTATCTTGGGCAGTGGCATTATGATGGTCTGACAAATGTCATGGTACTATGACCTTATGATGTCACTGTGCTTCTCTTGGTGGATTAGAGGATCTTTTGCTCAAGGTCCCAAGTCACAGCCCCATTCAGTAACAACCCCACCCCCTACGCCTTCCTTACCAGTGTTCTTTTCATGTCATGTGATTGTTATGGTCCAGTTTCTGATGGTGCACCCTGGGTATCGCATGAGGGAAATAACGTACTTTCTTTCAGAACGAAGTATGGTAGGTAGGAGTGGGATACCACTGAGTAATATATCAGACTTCTTTACTAGTTTTTGACTTTTTCTATCACCACATTTTTCTAACTTGATTGCAAATCTAATATTTGCTAATGTAATCAAAGAAGCAGCACATGGTAGGTGATAGGCCAGCATTATCAATGCATATCTAAAAGTGATAACTTACTAACTACTTAGAGTACAAACTCAATAAAAACCCCTCCACCTCCATCTTCCTCCTGGATTCAACTCTCCAAAAACTCTATCAGGAACATAGGTCTTCAATGAGACCTTAAAGTTTTCTTGGGTCTGTCAAGCAGTGAGTGGAGAACATTCAAAGTTTCAAAGCTTGAGATAAGCAAGTGGGCATAAATGCTTGTCAAAAATTCTGATAGTTCATACAGGTTTTAGGTAAACTCCACCAGTCATGAACTTTTCTCCTGCCCCTTTGCCATGGGACTTCTGCACCCCCAGAAGTAGCATTTTATACGGGTGGTTCCAATGCATAACCAAGAAACTGCTGAACTTGTGATTTGCTCTTCAATATCTTTTGTACTTTAGGCTTTAATCCTACAATTTGCAATGTATGGGTGAACTGCTGTGCACTCTTCATGATGCATTGAAGTCACTGGGACTCCACACAGGCTCAGCAGTCTGCCTGTCCCTTGTAACCTACAGCATTGATGAACACAATGTGCTACCACCTCAGGTGCTGTCATTGCTCCGACACAGCTTTTGGCTTTCTTTTCACGCTGGGCATTATTACGGTATTGCATTGTACTATTGCTAATACTTTATTACAGTGAAGCTCTCTTGAAAGGCTAGGATAGATCTGTGCAAAGGGATGCTTTTTGTGCATGAAGACCTCTTAAATGAAGGGTAAATTAAGAAGCCATTTAAAAGAATAAACTTTCATGTACCCAGTGCTAAAGTACAAAAGAAATCATTCCCATATAAAAGAACAGATCAAGTGAATGAAAATGCTTCCTATGTACTGACCTAAAATGTATCTCATGAATGAAGAGCCCTTTAAATAAAGTTTCTGTGAAGAATCAGTCCTGCACTGGAATTAGATGACCTAATACTGGAAGGTCTGTTCCATCTCTAATTTCTATGATTCAGTGACTTGCTGGAAAGAAATTCTATAGCTATCATTTTTCTTCATGCTACATGGTACCTTGCTCTGTAAGTGGGCCTATTGATTTTGATGGTACTATTAAAGAAGTAAAGTACACACACCATGAACAATGGTGGTAAAATCTAGTTCTGTATCTATCACTCAAATATATAAAATGTATTTTGATATTTGTCATCCAAAAAGTGTTTAACAGATTTATACTACACAGCTTCACCAGTGCAGTGGCACACATACATAATTCAAAACATGGTGGGGATGTACAGCTGTTCCCATTCATGACCACTTCACACACATGGTGGGAAAAATAAATACCTGCTTTTCCTAGAAAGATTCACCATGTGTCAGGTTTGCCACTGATGTCATATGGATGAGCAGCAGTACCATTCAGTTTCAAACATGCATATATATTTTAAAATAAAAAGCATGAACTGTTATGAGTTTAGAACTAGGCCATCAGTTTAAAATAACACTAATAATAAAAGTGGAATGTAGTTATTATTTAGAGTGACTTTTCCAAACATGGAAACAGAACATTTGTACAAAGAGGCCCCATTCTGCATTATGATCCATGTAGGCAGATTGCTTCATCCAGGCAGGACCCCATTGACACAGCTAGTCACCCATATGATTCCCAGCATAGGATCTGGGCCAACTTTGTTCCTTGTGCTTATTACTTTATTTCAGATCTTTCTCTTTGAATTAGAGCTTTCTCTTTCTTTTTCAATTCTGGATTTGACACATTGCTCTGGATGCAATGAAAAAATGTGCAATGTCATAAATAGACATCCTGGGAGAGCACACATACAACCTGGGAAACCATTCTATCAGCCCCCCACCCTTAACTTGAATCCCAAAGAAAGTGAAATCAATCCTAATGAATTTTCATTTTTACAATCTGACTTAATATCCCCTCTAAAATCAGATCAGCTGAAGTAGTCCTGTTTCAGGGTAGCTGCAACAGTGCCATCTCATCAGCACTTACCTACATTATTTCAGAGCTTTATGCAAAATGCCTGGCAGTGCAAATCAAACTTCCCCAGGAAACAGAGGGCTATTTGTTCTTGTAGGCTAATTCATAAAGCTGACTTTTTAATTTAACAAAATCTGAACTTTCCCAGAAACCTTCGAGGCCCTGGTTGGAAGCTGTGTGCTAATTGCCCACGTGGCCTTTACAATATCAGGTTAGACATGCAGTTTTCAAGAAGGCGAAAACAAATGTATGGACGGGGGTAAAGAATGCCGGGGGAAGAGATCTATGAAGGCAGATAATCAAAATCCACTCTCAGCAGCTACCTGTTGATAGTGAAGAGAAGATGAATCACTAGCTTAGGTCTGTGACAGCTTGCCTGAGATGAGAAAAAAGGGGCCCAGTAAATGCATGCAGCTTTTTCCCATCATCCCTTTAATAACCTGTAATATTGTAGCAGGATATTTTTGTCACACTGAATCTGATTGATGGTCTTGGCTATAAGACATTACAAGTGTAGAGTAAATTGACCAAACACCTAAACATACAAATTATTAAAAGGAGGGGGAGCAGCCAGAGGCCTCCTGGGGAAAACAGGCTGGCTTTAGTTAAGATGATCCCATTCCAAGTGCAATTTATAGTCTATTGACTTGTGGCAGTGTCTTTTTAGATGTGAGGAAATTGTCATACATTGCAAATGAGAAGCTGTTTTGACACCAGAATCGCAGAGAGTGCCAGGGAGAAATGATATCAGTGCCTGGTTCTGTTAAGGTTAAATGAAGCTGCATTGTTGCCAGCAGATAGGCATTCATTTCCTTTTCTTCCCCGGCTGTCCCTGTGTACAATTACTGTGATTAGGATGAGTAACAATGTGCTCCTGACACCCATTCTATTGACAGTACGTCTAGTTTTTTCCACTCAAGTGACACTAGTCATTACTTAGCCACTTGGATATTTTGACAGGGAAGATCCATGCCTGCCACTCAAGTGTATCAATGACAAGGAGGCCTTAGCCCCTGGACACATACCTCTGAATTAAAGCAGTCAAAGTCACCACTGCTGGAATATGATGAACCTCTTTTGAAACAAGGCTATAAGAAACCTGTAGAAAAACAAATGCATCTGGATTATTTTTCATCCCTTTTCCCTAGGTTATCACTGTTGTTGTTTTTGTTAGGGTCACAAATCCAAAAGATGTTTTATTCTCTTATGTGTTTTTCCATCTCATTTCTACTGTATACTTTGATCTTTTGAAGAATACTGTAATCACTAATTTAATTAATTTTGATTTATGGGGGAATGGAGTGGGGTGTGTGTGTATGTTTGCTCAAAAAATGTAGAGGATAAATTTGGCTCAGTTATACCTGTCCATGCTGGTTGAGTTCATCTCTGCTTTTCTGTTCCATTCTTATAGCTGGCAAGGTTGTTGAAATCTTCAAGGATCCTGAACTCCCAAGTTTGTGGTAACAGTGCTCAGACCTCTAATATAGATGGATGGCCACAGTAGGCCAGCATTTTAAGCCCTGTCATTTAGTTCCTCTCTGAGTAATGTTCAATGCTTAAAATGCTGGTGGTAACCAGCATCCCATGTATACTAAGTCTCCATGGTAGTGCCAAACTGCTGGTAGCAATAGTGAACAAGGCCACAGAGCAGGGTTCCTGTCTATTTCAGCAGCTTGACTGCCTAAAAGAAAAGAACAGGCACCTTTCAAAAGATGCCATCAAAGGCTATTGCATGAAATTTTGAATTCATGTATACCAAAGCAACTATAGCAGAATGTAACTGGAAGCAGAATAAGGCCAAGTAGCTCCTGAAGGCATCTTATAAAAAAATACTGCCAAATGGGCCACTTCACTTTGAATGGTCCCTAAGCCCTGGTCTACACGAGGACTTTAGGTTGAATTTAGCAGCGTTAAATCGATGTAAACCTGCACCCGTCCACACGATGAAGCCCTTTATTTCGACTTAAAGGGCTCTTAAAATCGATTTCCTTACTCCACCCCTGACAAGTAGATTAGCGCTTAAATCGGCCTTGCCGGGTCGAATTTGGCGTACTGTGGACACAATTCGACAGTATTGGCCTCCGGGAGCTATCCCAGAGTGCTCCATTGTGACCGCTCTGGACAGCATTCTCAACTCAGATGCACTGGCCAGGTAGACAGGAAAAGAACCGCGAACTTTTGAATCTCATTTCCTGTTTGGCCAGCGTGGCAAGCTGCAGGTGACCATGCAGAGCTCATCAGCAGAGGTGACCATGATGGAGTCCAGAATCGCAAAAGAGCGCATGGACTGAACGGGAGGTACGGGATCTGATCGCTGTATGGGGAGAGGAATCCGTGCTATCAGAACTCCGTTCCAGTTTTCAAAATCTCCCAGGGCATGAAGGACAGAGGCCATAACAGGGACCCGAAGCAGTGCCGCGTGAAACTTAAGGAGCTGAGGCAAGCCTACCAGAAAACCAGAGAGGCGAACGGGTCAGAGCCCCAAACATGCCGCTTCTTTGATGAGCTGCATGCCATTTTAGGGGGTTCAGCCACCGCTACCCCAGCAGTGTTTTTTGACTCCTTCAATGGAGATGGAGGCAACACGGAAGCAGGTTTTGGGGACGAAGAAGTTGATGATGATGATGATGAGGTTGTAGATAGCTCACAGCAAGCAAGCAGAGAAACCGGTTTTCCCGACAACCAGGAACTGTTTCTCACCCTGGACCTGGAGCCCGTACCCCCCGAACCCACCCAAGGCTGCTTCCTGGACCCGGCAGGCGGAGAAGGGACCTCCGGTGAGTGTACCTTTTAAAATGCTATACATGGTTTAAAAGCAAGCATGTGAAAGGATTACTTTGCCCTGGCATTCGCGGCTCTCCTGGATGTACTCCGAAAGCCTTTGCAAAAGGTTTCTGGGGAGGGCAGCCTTATTGCGTCCTTCATGGTAGGACACTTTACCGCTCCAGGCCAGTAACACGTATTCGGGAATCATTGTACAACAAAGCATTGCAGTGTATGTTTGCTGGCGTTCAAACATCATCCGTTCTTTATCTCTCTGTGTTATTCTCAGGAAAGTGAGATATCATTTATGGTCACCTGGTTGAAATAGGGTGCTTTTCTTCAGGGGACACTCGGAGGAGCCTGTTCCTGCTGGGCTGTTTGCCTGTGGCTGAACAGAAATGTTCCCCGCTGTTAGCCACGGGGAGGGGGGAGGGTTGAGGGGGTAGCCACGCGGTGGGGGGAGGCAAAATGCGACCTTGTAACGAAAGCACATGTGCTATGTATGTAATGTTAACAGCAAGGTTTACCCTGAAAGAGTGTAGCCACTGTTTTATAAAATGTGTCTTTTTAAATATCGCTGTCCCTTTTTTTCTTCTTCACCAGCTGCATGTGTTTCAATGATCACAGGATCTTCTCCTTCCCAGAGGCTAGTGAAGATTAGAAAGAAAAAAAAACACACTCGTGATGAAATGTTCTCTGAGCTCATGCTGTCCTCCCACACTGACAGAGCACAGACGAATGCGTGGAGGCAAATAATGTCAGAGTGCAGGAAAGCACAAAATGACCGGGAGGAGAGGTGGCGGGTTGAAGAGAGTAAGTGGCTGGCTGAAGAGAGTAAGTGGCGGGCTTAAGACAGGGCTGAAGCTGAAATGTGGCGGCAGTGTGATGAGAGGAGGCAGGATTCAATGCTGAGGCTGCTGGAGGACCAAACCAGTATGCTCCAGTGTATGGTTGAGCTGCAGCAAAGGCAGCTGGAGCACAGACTGCCACTACAGCCCCTGTGTAACCAACCGCTCTCCTCCCCAAGTTCCATAGCCTCCTCACCCAAACGCCCAAGAACGCGGTGGGGGGGCCACCGGCCAACCAGCCACTCCGCCACAGAGAATTGCCCAAAAAAAAGAAGGCTGGCATTCAATAAATTTTAAAGTTGTAAACTTTTAAAGTGCTGTGTGGCATTTTCCTTCCCTCCTCCACCACCCCTCCTGGGCTACCTTGGTAGTCATCCCCCTATTTGTGTGATGGATGAATAAAGAATGCATGAATGTGAAGCAACAATGACTTTATTGCCTCTGCAAGCAATGATTAAAGGGAGGAGGGGAAGGTGGTTAGCTTGCAGGGAAGTAGAGTGAACCAAGGGGCGGGGGGTTTCATCAAGGAGAAACAAAGAGAACTTTCACACCGTAGCCTGGCCAGTCATGAAACTTGTTTTCAAAGCTTCTCTGATGCGTACCGCGCCCTCCTGTGCTCTTCTAACCGCCCTGGTGTCTGGCTGCATGTAACCAGCAGCCAGGCGATTTGCCTCAACCTCCCACCCCGCCATAAACGTCTCCCCCTTACTCTCACAGATATTGCGGAGCAAACAGCAAGCAGAAATAACAGTGGGAATATTGGTTTCGCTGAGGTCTAAGCGAGTCAGTAAACTGCGCCAGCGCACCTTTAAACGTCCAAGTGCACATTCTACCACCATTCTGCACTTGCTCAGCCTGTAGTTGAACAGCTCCTGACTACTGTCCAGGCTGCCTGTGTACGGCTTCATGAGTCATGGCATTAAGGGGTAGGCTGGGTCCCCAAGGATACATATAGGCATTTCAACGTCCCCAACAGTTATTTTCTGGTCTGGGAATAAAGTCCCTTCCCGCAGCTTTTGAAACAGACCAGAGTTCCTGAAGATGCGAGCGTCATGTACCTTTCCCGGCCATCCCACGTTGATGTTGGTGAAATGTCTCTTGTGATCCACCAGGGCTTGCAGCACTATTGAAAAGTACCCCTTGTGGTTTATGTACTCGCCGGCTTGGTGCTCTGGTGCCAAGATAGGGATATGGGTTCCGTCTATGGCCCCACCACAGTTAGGGAATCCCATTGCAGCAAAGCCATCCACTATGACCTGCACATTTCCCAGGGTCACTACCCTTGATATCAGCAGATCTTTGATTGCGTGGGCTACTTGCATCACAGCAGCCCCAACAGTAGATTTGCCCACTCCAAACTGATTCCCAACTGACCGGTAGCTGTCTGGCGTTGCAAGCTTCCACAGGGCTATCGCCACTCGCTTCTCAACTGTGAGGGCTGCTCTCATCTTGGTATTCATGCACTTCAGGGCAGGGGAAAGCAAGTCACAAAGTTCTATGAAAGTGCCCTTACGCAGGCAAAAGTTTCGCAGCCACTGGGAATTATCCCAGACCTGCAACACTATGCGGTCCCACCAGTCTGTGCTTGTTTCCCGAGCCCAGAATCGGTGTTCCACAGCATGAACCTGCCCCATTAGCACCATGATGCATGCATTGGCAGGGCCAATGCTTTCAGAGAAATCTGTGTCCATGTCCTGATCACTCACGTGACCGCGCTGATGTCGCCGCCTTGCCCGGTATCGCTCTGCCAGGTTCTGGTGCTGCATATACTGCTGGATAATGCGTGTGGTGTTTAATGTGCTCCTAATTGCCAAAGTGAGCTGAGTGGCCTCCATGCTTGCCTTGGTATGGCGTCCGCACAGAAAAAAGGCGCGGAACAATTGTCTGCTGTTGCTCTGATGGAGGGAGGGGTGACTGACGACACGGCTTACAGGGTTGGCTTCAGGGAGCTAAAATCAACAAAGGGGGTGGCTTTACATCAAGGAGTATTTCAGGCAGGACTTCACGGAGGGTTCCAATAAGAAATGGTGCACCTAAGTTATTGTTCTCATTGGAACAAGGAGGTTAGTCTGGCCTCTGATTGCTACATGGCTAGATTTACCTTGCTGCACCTTCTCTGTGAGTGACTGCAGTGTGACCTAGAGGAATGAGTCCCCTAGACGGGGGCGGGGGGGAAGCAAATGAGTACAAAACAAATCTGGTCTATTTCTTGTTTTGATCCACTCCATCTATCTTTTACATCTTTGGCTGGCAGCAGATGGTGCAGAAGGACTGCATGCCATCCACATCTCATGGCTGCTCGGCAGAAGATGGTGCAATACGACTGCTAGCCATCGTCATCTCTTGCCTGCCCGGCAGAAGATGGTACAGTATGACTGCTAGCAATCCGTATCGCCTGCCTGCTCACCATAAGACGGTTCAATAGGACTGACTGCAGGACTAAAGAGAATGACCTGATCAAGTCACTCCAAATTTAGTCCCTGCGCCCATGTCTGCCCAGCCGCTCCTGGCCGACGTGGCCAGGAGCACCTCGGACATGACGATGACGGCTACCAGTCATATTGCACCGTCTGCTGCCAGAAGGCAATGGGTTGCTGCTACTGTGTAGCAATGCCGTACCGCGTCTGCCAGCACCCAGGAGACATAGGGTGATGGTTACCTGAGCAGGCTCCATGCTTGCGGTGGTATGGCGTCTGCACAGGTAACTCAGGAAAAAAGGCGCGAAACGATTGTCTGCCCTTGCTTTCACGGAGGGAGGGAGGGAACGGGGGCCTGACGATATGTACCCAGAACCACCCGCGACAATGTTTTAGCCCCATCAGGCATTGGGATCTCAACCCAGAATTCCAATGGGCAGCGGAGACTGCGGGAACTGTGGGTTAGCCACCCACAGTGCAACACTCCGGAAGTTGATGCTTGCCTCGGTACTGTGGAAGCACTCCGCCGAGTTAATGCACTTCATGCACTTAGAGCATTTTCTGTGGGGACACACACACTCGAATATATAAAACCGATTTCTAAAAAACCGACTTCTATAAATTCAACCTTATTCTGTAGTGTAGACATACCCTTAGAATATGTGATAATTACTTATGCTAAACTATCTGTTCAATCTTGTATTTAGCTGTGACACTTTAAGTTCCTTTCCCAGACCTAAGGAAGAGCTGTGTAGCTTGAAAGATGATCTTTCTCACCAACAGAGGTTGGTCCAATCAAAGATATTACTTCACCCTCCTTGTCTCTACTGTCAAAGCTTATAAGCCTAAAATGAGACCTATCACTTTGATTTGGTTTGCAAACTGTTTTGGATTGTTAGGGTTTGCATGACTGTTATGTTCTGGTAAGCAGGCAAGGTGCTGCAATACAATAGAACCCTGCTCTATGAAAGCATAGGGTAGTTGTCC
Source organism: Chelonia mydas (assembly GCF_015237465.2). NCBI lineage: Eukaryota > Metazoa > Chordata > Testudines > Cheloniidae > Chelonia > Chelonia mydas. Next base: position 19,114,604 of record NC_057852.1, read on the forward strand.
AGCTCAACAATCTGCCTTCTTATAAGGATGCAATAAAACGGCGGAATGGTGCACACCTATGGACCTGTGTCCTGTGCAAAAACACACTTGAAATCACAAAGACATTGGCTGTGTGCATGGATCACATAGAAGACATGATGATGTTTTTCTGCACCTGTAGCTTATGTATGGTACAGTATACAGTATACATTACATACAGCCCATGACTAGTGGATATATGCAGTGTGGTCTAGGAGGTACAGCACTGGGATGGCCTTGGGAGACCAGAGTTCTATTCCTAATTCTGTCACTGGCCTGCTGGCTTACTCTGGGCAAGTCATTTCCCCCACCCGTGCCTCAGTTTCTCCCTCTGGGCCTCAGTTTCTCCATCTGTAAAATGGGGTTAATGATACAGACCTCCTTTGGAAAGCTCACTTTGTGATCCATTGATGAAAACCAATGTGTAAGAGCTAGCTATTATTCTATTATACAGATCAGACAGTACATACCAACTATTTCTATTTAGAATGGGTATTTTTACATTTTCCCAGTTCTGTTTCTTAAAAACATGGTAGAATCAATATATTTCAGTAATGAATAAACATGTCACAGTTTCCCGGTTTTTTTCCAGTAACAGTTTGGATTGTTTCTTCAAACTGTAGAAATTTTCTGAAAGAAAAACAATAGATAGGTGTAGACCATACAGGAGGATTCAGCACATTTAACAACTATGTGTGATTGGAGGGGTTCTAGGATATGATACAAAACCAACATGTTTAGAAGACTCATAGATCAGAGGGAGAAAAATATGCTACTTCAAATTTTTACCATTCTCAGTCTAAATCATTTGAATAGTGGTGTAAGTGCTTGTTTCACAGGCAGTTGTTAATATGTCATTAAGCCTCAATGACTTTCAACATTTCTCACGTCCTCATTTACAGGAACACACACAAAAATAAGTTAAACAAATTGTTCTTGAACCCCGTAGTACTGTATAAAGTTGATAATCAACAGCATTCTGCAGCATGTACATAAAAGAAACTCTGGAGAATTTATGAAAATGGTTTGCAGATTCCTGTTGGAAGCTGAAACATGTCTAAGCTTTACTGGAAACTTAATTATGTAGAAGGCGAAGTATCTCCATAAAGTTCAGCAAAAAATGTGCTAACAGTCTGGTCACTATATTGGAAAACACGTTTATCACGATGCCTATGATAGCTGTAGCATAGTGTGTCCTCAGAACAGCTTCTGAACTTCCTTGTATCAAACAGTTAAATAGACAACTGTAGCTACTGAGCATCTTTTAAATTTCTTTCTCTTCTGAAATTTGTACCTAAGCTGGGCTCTTCCATTCCCACCAGTTGTTTTTAATAAACTTTCTTTGTGGAGGAAGAGTTTTGGCTTACCTATTTCTTAGAGCCACAGCTCCATAAAGGGGTCAGGATGTCTCTCCATCTACAGTCATCTAGTGATCTGCCTGAGAAAATGAATAAACTATTAAATTACAGTTCCTGGCAGCCACATCACTTTGCGTTTAATGTGTATCTTCTCTTCCTTTTATTCCTTTTCTTTTCTTTTCGGGAAGAAACCGTTACGGTCTAATTATTACTTGACCTTTATATTACACTATCAGCCAGAGACCCCAATCATAGGCAGGTCCCATTGTGTGCTAGGTGGTGTATAAACACAACAGTTAGAAACATTCTTTGCCCCAAGGATCTTACAGCCTGAGAAGTATGTGAGCAAATGGGTGTGCAAAGTTCACTGTGACAGAACTAGACAAGGTTAGACCACTGCCTGTCATATACAGATCATCTTATCTTTGCCTTGTGGACGTTGTAGGTGCTTAAAACAACATCACAGATGTGGAAGGATGTATGGAAGGCAATTTTTAAAATAAAAACACGATGAAATACAGGGAGTGCCATTAAAGATAGACATTTACCACAATGTGCTATTTACATTTAACACTGTAGTCTTCATGCTTAGAACGGGAAACACTGTAATAAATCTAATATTTGCAGGAGGTAAATATCCAAAGCTAGTTGCTTGATTAAGGAGACCAGGATTTTGTTCCTGCCTCTGCCATTGACTGCTGTGACCTTGGGTAAGTCACTTCACCTCTTTATACCTCTGTTTCCTCTCCCACCTTTGTCTTACCTATTTAGATGGTATTCTCTTTGAATCGGAGACGGTCTCATACTATGTGTTTGTATATCACCTACCACAAGGGGGCCCCAATATCAACCAGAATGTCTCGGTGCTACTGTAATATATCTAACAATAATCCGCTGAGGATCTGGCCACCAGTTTTTAATGACCGTTGGCGTATGGTGTTCTGAGATCTAAAACCATAGCATTAAAATGTCGAGACTCTGTCTAGTCTTCATTAATGTGCCATGCCGCAAAACAAGTTAAATACTTTACTGAGACACAATGGCCTGTGAAAATTCACTTATTGAAAAATTTAGAAGCTCCCCATTTAAACTGCAGCGTATTGTCCACCCCAGACACATATCTTCATTTACTAAAGAGAGCTTCCTCCATATCATCCTCATTTACATCTTGTGATCCATATTGATCTCAGCCATGTGATACTGTCCATCTAATGATACTTAAGTAGCAGAGGATACAGCATGTTAGTATGTCTCTTTCCGTAGTCAGTAAAGCAAGTCTAGCCAGCTTATAATAAAGGACGGTGCTTCTCATTGCCTCATCAATAGTATGGTAGCTTTGGGCCACTGGAATCTCCTGACTTTCTGTTTTCATTGATAAGCGGAGATGAAATGAACATTGATGAGTGGGAAATACTTTGGGTCTACAATTATTATTACTAATCACAGTACAGAGAATATTCTGAGGCAGATGAATTTGTATGTGGAGGAAGTCTGTCCCTTTTTTGTTTAAAAGAGACTGTAAGTGGTTTCTTTCCTGCTCTGCCAATGAAAGGAAACTTTGTGGGTCCTAAAAAGATGGTCCAAGAAGCTCAGTTTCTCTCATTCCTGAGCCAGAGGTGGGCCAGTCAGGTTTGGCTCCAGGCTGATATTGCCAAATGCTTTACCCCCATCACCCTGCCCTTTCCTGTCCTAAGCTATCACTTCTCCCTCTCACACTTCATTTTTCACTGTTTTCTGTAGCTGTTTACTCCTGGGGAAAAACGAATGCAAAGCTGGGTATGAAAAGCTACCAAGTCAGCATAGTATCATCTTATACCCGCTCTTGTATTAATTTGTAATGAATTGCAGTATTAATGTTTCCATAAATTACCAGGCAGTGGAGGCTCAAGCCTAGCATGTAACTTTCTAATTTGGCCAAATTATGGAATGATGCAACCATCTTCTTTTTCATCACTTCTAGGCAGTACTGAGAGGCCTGAAAACTCAGGCTCTGGGAATTTAGTTTCAAATGTGGGGCCTTGGAGAAGGAACCATCTTTTGGGGGAACTGGTCTATGACTAAGGACCCTTGGCACTATGGTAAAGCAAATAATAATAATATCCAGATTCTGCATTTGGATCCTCTGGTTGGCAGTTTTGTAACCTAAATGCTAAGTTGAGTGCTCACATGTAGAATTCTACACCATAGCCTAGGTACCTGGGGTTAAAAACATTGGACAATATATGGTATGTTCTGAAATGTTTTAGATCTTTCTATTGTTGTCTATTTTATTGTTCTTGATGGACAATAGTAATATCTACCTCTTATATAGCACTTTTCATCCATAGATTCCAAAGTGCTTTACAAAGGAGGTCAGTAGCGTTATCCCCACTTTACACATTGGTAAGTGACTTGCACGTGGTCACCCAACAAAGTAGTGGCAGAGCCAATAATTGAAGCCAGGTCTTCTGAGTCCCGGTCCAGTGCATGATCTCCTAGAAAAAAATTAAATGTGGCATTGATATAATGCCCACTGAAGTCAATGAAGTTTTTCCACTGACTTTATGAGACACTGGATCAGGCCCCAACCTGCTTCGTCAATAGACTGAAGCTCAGCACTCGGAAGTACATTAAATAATGTTCACGAATATCATGGAATATTTCTGTACATGTCAAATATCCCCATCTTGGGGTAGGGATGTCCTGATTTTTTTTAAAGCAAAACTCTCACCTTTTTCCTCCCATTGTGACCCTCTATAAAGTTCATAGAAAACATTGTATTGCTGTGGGGAATAAAGGTGTGCACCTGTTTTCCCGCAAATAGTTTCCATTATCCTATTATTGGACAGTACCAACTAAATGTATGCCTAAAATTTAGTGGGGGGAGGGCTGGAGGAAAAACAATGTAAGCAGAAATGTTTTAATCATTTATTTTTAAAAAGAATGAAAAATATATTCTTTTAATTTTAAAGTTGCCCTGCAGCATTCTGAGAAGAAACAGTAGCATATTGTGTTGGTGCCTGACAATTAGAAAGTAACCAATCTAGTTACACAGTATAAGCTGAGTGAGTGTATAGTATACACAAAAAACAAAAATGGTGAAAAGAAATTTAAATTATCAAATGATTTCATTTTTATTGATACAGTAATAATAATAACTTCTTATACAGCACTATTCATCAGTAGATCGTAAAGTACTTTACAAAGAAGGCAAACATCACTATCCCCATTTTCCAGAAGGAGAAATTACTTGACTTAGGTCAGCCATCGGGTCAGTGATTGCACTGACACTAGAACACCTGTCCAGCGCTCAAGCTATTAGGCAACACTGCCTACCAACAAACTAAGGAAAGTAGAAAAAATCACTTCTATTTAGAAAAAAGAAGAGCAGTTCTCAGTTTTCAAGGGTAGGCCCTGGTCCTACAAAAACTTACACATATGCTTAAATTTATCCATTGTGAATAATTCCATTCATTACTCACAGTACACATGTCTTTGCATGGTTGAGGCCTGGAAGAGGAGGAGCATGTGGAGAAGAAGTTAGAACACAAATGATATTAACCTAATAAATAATATCTCAAATAATGTCCAATATGTAAAAGCAATGAGATCACATTAGCTTCATTGACCACACAGAAAAAAAATGTCTTAAAGGTTAAGGAATAACTATTAAAAATATGAGATATCTTCAATTTATATTTCAGAATTTTATACCCATTATAAAAGGGAAGCTATCGTCTAATTATGCCAACAACAATTAATTAACATCAAGAACTCTGGAATGATTGAATTAACAGTAAAATCATTTAAGGCTTTATTTAGTGTTTAGAGTTTTAGCAAACAATTTATTATATAGTAAATGCTTAGATTAATCATATTTTTTTTAAAAGTCACTATATTTTCTTGCTTAAATTTCAGCTCTAATCCTGAAGTCAAATCCATGTGGGCAAATTCTGCTTCTGGCTGAACAAAGACAGCAATTTCTGTCCCAAGTGTTCAGAATTTATTTTTTTAAATAGCAAGGATTCAGCGCTAAGTTGCCCAAGACAAATCCAGATACACGTGGAGTCTGATTCTCTACTGCCTGACACCTTGTGTGTAGTAATTTACGCCTGTGTAAAAAGGGTGTCAAGTGTTATCATTCCAATCTGGTAGCTTTGGCACCTTCTTTGTACAGGTATCAGTAACAGCACAAGGTACAAGATGAATACCTTTTTTATTATTCTGATTCTCATTTACACAAAGGCCCCTTTGTACCACTCGTGCAGTCTAAAGGGGCCTTAAAGTGAATGCAATGTAATTTAAGCCAGATCTTAAATTTAATTTAATTTAAGCTTTAGGCCTTGTCTATGCTAGAAAGTTGCATCACTTTACCTACAATAGTATATTTAAAGTGGAACAACCCTCCTTCTGTGGACTCTGGAGGATGGTGTTATATCAGTACAAAGGTGATTTATATGGGTATAGGTTTCAGAGTGGTAGCCGTGTTAGTCTGTATCAGCAAAAAGAACCAGGAGTACTTGTGGCACCTTAGAGACGAACAAATTTATTTGGGCATAAACTTTCATGGGCTAAAACCCACTTCATCAGATGCATGGAGTGGAAAATACAGTAGGAAGATATATATATACAAAGAACATGAAAAGATGGGGGTTGCCTTACCAACTCTAACGAGACATATCAATTAAAGTGGGCTATTATCAGCAGGAGGAAAAATCATTTTTATAGTGGTAATCAGGATGGCCCATTTCAAACAGTTGACAAGACGGTGTGAGTAACAGTAGGGAGAAAAATTAGCATGGGGAAATAGTTTTTAGTTTGTGTAATGACCCATCCACTCCCAGTCTTTATTCAGGCCTAATTTGATGGTGTCCAGTTTGCAAATTAATTCCAGTTCTGCAGTTTCTCTTTGGAGTCTGTTTTTGAAGTTTTTTTGTTGAATAAGTCACCTTTCTACCTGCATGGCTGTGTCCACTCTAGAGGTTGTATCAGTTTTAACCGTTTCAGTGAAAAAAATCACATCCATAACCAAAACAGTTATTCTGCTAAAAAAAACCTGACTAGGCTTTATTGTAAATGAGAATCAGACCCCAAATATTTCTTTTTTGCTGTTGTTGTTGCACTTAAACTGTCCCCACCCCCCAACCCCTATCTTCTCCCCAAAATATTTAAATAGTAGGTACAGGAATATGGAGTATTATATCCAAATGTCATCATTATGATCAATGATTTATGCATTGATTTCAGTTTGGTATAGGATTTACAGATTTCTAAAGAGGAGACAAGCTTCTCTTTAATAGCAACTCTATAAAATCTTGTACACAATCAAGAATCTCAACAAAAGGAGGACCCAATCTTGCCAGCCTATGCTATCATGGATAATTCTTACTCCTGTGCATAGTCCCATTGATTTTATGAGGAAGGGTTGCAAGATCTTAGCTCCTTGACTGTTCCAAACTAGGATACACTCATGGACCTGATTTTTCCACTGCTTTGCATCTTGTGTAGTTTTTTGTACTAGTGCAGAGAGAGAGTAACAACTACCATTCTGATTGGGTAGTGTTTTATACTCCCGTTTCACAGCTGTAAATGCCTACCTAAGGTGAAAACTAAAAGAGAATCAGGTTCATAGCATTTCCTTTGGGAATTCTCTAAAGCTACCACATATTGGGTTAAATCTAAATTTTCATTAGCACGAGAAACAAAGATTTTTCTGCTTTGCAATTCATTTTGAATAATGTTTTGTTTCTTATGAATAGGGCCAAATCTTACTGTCCGTACTCACTTCAAGCCCTGCCAGCCTTCATTTACTATTGATTTTGGTGTGAATGAGTAAATTGAGCAGGATTTGGCCCATAATTTTCAGCTTCTCTCCATGGGTCCAATTCAAAGTCCTCTGAAGTCAGTGAAAAGACTCACATTGACTTCAGCTGGCATTGGATCAGACCTCGTGAAAGATTATTTTA